>NC_135532.1:109498661-110123661 GCF_045843805.1 Urocitellus parryii
AATATCATGGGAACTATGAGACAGCAGTACCATAGCAAACATTTGTGTTATTGGGCCAGATGTGGAACTTCAGAAAGGCAAAGGAGTAGAAAGCTTATCCAAGAGACAATAACAGAAAATTCCCCCTAGGTAGATAAGGATACAAATACCTGGAACAGGAAGGCCAAAAGTCACCAGTCTGATTTGACCTCACCAACTGTACTCCAAGGCTTATTATTTTTTTTCTTTAAAGAGAGAGCGAGAGAGATAGAAAGATAGAGAGAGAGAATTTTTGATATTTATTTTTTAGTTTTCCGCGGACACAACATCTTTATTTGTATGTGGTGCTGAGGATCGAACCTGGGCCTCACGCTTGCCAGGCGAGCACGCTACCGCTTAAGCCACATCCCCAGCCCACTCCAAGGCTTATTATAATCAAATTATCAAAGGTTAAAACAACAAGAGAATTCTGAAAGCATCCAAGGAAAAGAAATGATTAAGACATAAGGGTGTTCCAATTTACCTAACAAGAGACATCTTAATAGAAATCTTTCAGGCCAGGGATGGGGAATATAGCTCAGTGGTAGGGTGCTTGCCTAGCACTCCTGAGGAGCCCCTGGTTTCAAACCCCAAGGAAAGAAGAAAGGTAGGTAGATTGGCTACAGGCCAGAAGTGAGTGGGGCCAGACATTCATGTACTAAATGAAGAAAAACAAAACAAAACAAAAAAGAAGACAAAACTCTGCCAGTCAAGAATATTGTACCAGGAAAGCTATCTTTTAGATATGAAGAAGCAATGATAGAGACATTCCCAGACCACAAAAAAAGTGAAAGCACAGAGAATTTAAGTCTAACAGAACTGTCTTAGGTGAAATGCTAAACGAAGTTTCTTCAATCTGAAAGAAACTTAGTAACGAGTGAGAAGAAATTGTTGAAGAGGCAAAACTCATTGGTAGTTAACTATACAAACAACTCAGAATGGTCTAATATTATAAACTTGGTTTATAAGCCTTTCAGATCTTTAGTGTGAACACAAAATATGAGATACTTAGTAATAATAATAATAATAATGATAATAATAATGTTTATATGTTGATAGGCAGTGCAAAATCTTACAAAATGTAGCAACAGAAATTCACAGTCTGGGGAGGAATGGAGTACAAGTGTGATGGTTTTTATTTGTATTGTTTTTTGTTTGTTTATTTTCTTTCTTTTTTTTTTTTAAATTTTAATATTTATTGTTTAGTTTTCGGTGGACACAACATCTTTGTATGTGGTGCTAAGGATCGAACCTGGGTCGCACGCATGCCAGGTGAGCGCGCTACCGCTTGAGCCACATCCCCAGCCCTGTTTATTTTCTTTATCATAAGTGTTTTGTTGCTCTCTGTTCAGAGAGTTTGTTATAATCAAAAGATAATTTTGTAAGCTTCACAGTAATAACAAAACAAAATATCTGTACTAGACACACCAAAAATAACTAGCAGGGAACAAATCACATTATTAGAGTAAGTCACTTAATGACAAAGGAAGACTGTGAAGGGAAGAAAAAAAAAGGAACTTGAACACAACAAAATGGCAGGAATGAAGACTTGCCCATCAATAATTACCTTAAATAAAATAGTTTAAATTCTCCAATTAAAAAGCAAAGTGACTGAGTGGACAAAAAATATACTCAACTGTATGCTGCTTTCAAGAAACTCACTTCACCTTTAAAGGCACACACAGGCTGAAAGCAAAGGGACGGAAGAAGATATTCCAGGAAGGTGGATTCCAAAAGAAAGGCAGAGTAGACATAATTATAGCAAATCAAATTTGCTTTAAATCAGAAGCAGTAAAAAAAGAGATAAGTAAAGTTATTATATAATAATGAAAAGGTCTATAATGATTAGGGTCTAGAACGTACAACCTAAGCTTGTAGTAAAAACATGGTCCCCAGTATAGCAAGGTTCAGAAGATAGGCTTTTAGACAATGACTAGATCACAAACACTCTGACCTCATCTTTGTATTAATGCATTTCATAGATTAATCAATTGACAGCTGATTGGATTGCTGGGAGGTTGGACCTCGTTGGAAGAAGTAGGCTATGGAAGGTGCCCTGGAAGTGGTTTTCCCCTTGACTTTCTCTCTCTCTCTCTCTCTCTCTCTCTCTCTCTCTCTCTCTCTCTCTCCTTCCCAGCTTATTTCCTGTTCCATGCCCTATTTCCCAGGACAATGGAGTTGGCCCCTCATGAATGGAGACCTCTAAACTATTTATTATTTATAAAAAATAAACTTTTATTTCACTGACTTGTGTTTATCAGGTATATTGGTCACAGTCATGAAAAACTAACACAGGGTCTATATAGCAACAGAAAGTAACTATTAAAATATGTATGTGTCCAATATTTGAACACATAAAAAGTAAATATCAACAGATATAAAGGGAGAGAGAAATTCCAATATAATAAAAGTAGGGGGCTTTAAAATCCTATATTGAACAATAAACATATCCTTCAGACAAAGTGAACAAAGGAACTTTGGAGTTTAATTGTACCTTAGATCAAATGTATGTAATAGACATCTATAGAGCATTCTATTCAAAAGCTGCAGAAGATACGTTGATCTCAGTAGCACATGGAACATTCTCCATAATATGTCACACATCTTGCTATAAAACAGGTCTCAACTAAATTTAAAAATTGAAATTATATTAAATATCTTTTCTGCCTACAACACAATAAAACCAGAAATTAATAACAAGAAAAACTTTGGAAATGGTACAAATACATGGAATTAAACAACTTATTCATTGTGGATCAATAAAGAAATTAAGAAGGAAATGTTTGAAAATCTTGAAAATATTGATAATGGATATACAACCATATCAAAACTTATGGTATACAGAAAAATAAATATGAGGAGAGTCTAAAACAATCAACCCTACATCAGAAAGAGTAGATAGATCTTGAATAAATAACCTATCATTGTATTAGAGAAAGATCATGGAAACCTGAAATTAAGAATAGGAAAGAAAGAATAAATGTCAGTGCAGAAATAGACAGTTCGTCAGCTAGATTAACAAAGACTCAAATAAGTAAAAATCAGAGATTAAAAAAGAGATACTACAATCGACACCGCTGAAACACAATGACCTCATTCATTTGTGCTCCACAAAATTCCTGAACAGCTGAAGCTATATTGAACAAAAAGAATAATGCTGGCGGTACAGTACTACCTTACTTTAAGAAACATTACAAAGTTATGGTCATGAGAACAGCATGATGTCAGCATAATAACACAGATAAAGACAAATGGAACAGAAAACAGAACCCAGAGGTAAGTCATGAAACTAGAGCCAATTCAAGAAAGGTGCTAAGTATGCATGGGGAAAAGACATCTTTTAAATACCTTGTGCTGGATACTTGGATACTCACGTACAGAATGGTAAGAGTAAATTGCTTTTTATCACCATACAAGCAGACATAGCAAATCAATATTGATAAGGCATGGATATCTATAATGTGTAAGTAAATCAAACAACTCAGTGGCAAAAGTAATAATAATCCTGTTGAGAAAAAGGCAATGCATTTACATAAACATTTCTCAAAAAAATGCACACAAAGGGCCAAGAGGTATCTCGAAAAAACTGTGAGAATCTTTAAATATCAGAAAAATGCAAATCAAAATCACAATGACATAATCATCTCATTCCAGCTGAGTGCCTATTAGAATACAGTATTCTAGAATACAATATGGAAGTTCTCAAAAAATTATAATAGATTTACCATATGATCCTGCAATCACACTACTAATATCAAAAGGAAATTAAATCAGCAGGTTGCAGAGACGATTTCTTCCCTATGTTCTCTGCAGCACTCTTCACAATAGCCAAGGAAGGGGATCAACCTATTTGTATCAACCGATGAATGGATGATTACAATGTGGTGACGTCCACAAAAATGGAATGCCACTCGTTCAGCAACTGAAGAGGATGAAACCTTGTCGTTAGTGACATCCATGAAAACTGAAGGCATAAAGCCAAGTGAAATAAGCCGGCCAGAGAAAGCAAACTCCACGTAATCTCACTCACAAGTAGAATCTTAAAGACTCGATCTTACCAAGTTGAGAGGAAAATGGTGTTTAGTAGAAGTTGAGAAGAATATGAGAGGTGAGGGATGGGGACAGGCTGGGGACCAGTGATAATTTACACTTAGAATAAATAGATTCCCAAGCTCTATCACACGGTAGAGTAACTATAGATAATGATAACAGACTGTATATTTCAAAATAGCCAGAAGAAACAGGATTTTGAAAGTTTTTTCCACAAAGAAATAATATATGTTTGAGAGATAAATATGCCTACCTTGATTTTAGCATTATACAGTGAGGACATGCACAAAATTTCAACTGGCTCCCCAGAGAAATGTACAATTTTTATTTGTCAACTTAAAAGTATAGATTCTTGTTTAGTCCTGCTTAGTCCAACATAGATAGAGTGTTTCTGGAAGGTGCCCCTCCTTAATAGATGGCAGTCATTTTCCAATAGTCTCACACAGTCCAGAGGAGGAGTCTCCTAAGGACTTGTCCATAAGGGCACTGATCTCATTCATTTGGGCTCCACTTGTGACCTAATCTCTCTCCAAAGGCCCTGCCCCCAACATCACCAATACATAAATTTGGGGAGAGCACAAATAATTTAGATCACAGCTGGCCCAAATTAAAAAAAAAATGTTGAATGCTGATTTTAAAGATGTATTTGAAGTGACATATAAGATGTATTTGAATTTTCAAACTTTAAATACTGAGGTATCCAATAGATAACCTTTACATCCTCATGAATCATGTTAGCTATAAAATGTCCACTACTATATCAACACATGGGTAGGTGTTAGTATCATTTAGAGAGGCAAAGGTCTTCCCCACCTTAGATGAGTAAAAAGTAAGAGCTTGATAGTTGTTAAAGGCACATATTCAGGCATGTTTGGGCACACTTGTATGCAAACACACACACACACACACACACAATAAACAAACTCCTAAGTGGTAATAGTACAAATGTGTAAAAATTTCTTGTAGGAAGTTATGGTAAATATGTATGGAAATTGCTATAATCAGTGTGATACTTTTTCAAAATACCCTCCCCAAATTGGCCTTTGTTTTCAAAGGATAAAGCACTTACAAGATCGATTCATTCTTATCTTATATACTTAATATACGTGTTTCTCATATATATATGATACACACACACACACACACACAATCCATTAACTCCCATTTTAGAGGAGATGAATTTTACTCAGGGGACAAATGACAAATTTAAATTCACAGAATCATTAAGTGGTAAACCTTAGAATCTAAACTCAGGTGTTTATTAATAAAAAGCTGTGCTTTTTTTTCAACTATGATACATTATCTCCAATCCCCCTCAAAAAAAATAAAACATAATTTGAGTGTTTTAGTAATGACTATGTATCCAAAAGTATTTCATAAGAGGGTATATGTGTATATATTCAGGCCAAAATCAGAGAAAATTTCCACTGAACAAGATATGAAGATATATTATGTGGAAACCACAGTACACATAATCGCAAATGTCCCCTATAACACATAATATGACAATGTTTAACCAGAAGCCCCCAAATGGATATTACAAAACAGCAACTTCAAAAAAAGGCAAAGGAGGGCGGGTGTGGTGGTGCATGCCTGTAATCCCAGTGGCTGGGGAGGCCGAGACAGGAGGATCACAAGTTCAAAGCCAGTCTCTGTAATGGCGAGGCACTAAGCAACTCAGTGAGACCCTATCTCTAAATAAAATACAAAAGAGGGCTGGGGATATGGCTCAGTGGTCGAGTATGCCTGAGTTCAATCCCTGGTACCAAAAAAAAAAAAAAAAAGTAAAGTATTAGCATTAAGCTGAATACATTAAATTATTTATTTTTATTGATTTATTATTTTGGGGGGGGATATACATGACAGTAGATTGTATTTTGACGTATTAAACACACATGGAGTACAACCCATTCCAATTAGGATCCCATTCTTGTGGGTGTAATAATGTGGAGTTCAAGTGATGCCTGATTCATTCTATGGTCTTTCCTGTGCCCTTCTCCCCTCTTCATTCCCTTTTGTCTAATCCAGTGAACTTCTGTTTTTCCCCTATGTTGTGGGTTAGCATCATAACCCACATCTCTGAGAGAACATTCAAACTTTAGTTTTGTGGGATTGGGTTATTTCACTTAGTATGATATTTTCCAGTTCCATCTATTTACTAGCAAATGTAATAATTTCATTCCTCTTTATGACTGAACGATATTCTATTATGTATATATTCCACATTTTCTTTATCTATTCATCTGTTGAAGGGCACCTAGGTTAGTTTCATAGCTTGGCTATTGTGAATTGAGCTGCTATAAACATTGATGTGGCCGCTTCACTATAGTATGCTGATTTTAAGTCCTTTGCATATAAACCAAGGAGTGGGATAACTGGATCAAATAAAGGCTCCACTTCAGGTTTTCTAAGGAATCCTCATACTGCTTTCCAGAGTGGTTTCATCAATGTGCAGTCCAACCAGCAATGTGGAAGTTAGCATTTTCCTAATCCTTGCAACATTTACTGTTACTTGTATAATTGATAATTGTCATTGGGACTTGAATGAGATGGAATGTTGTTTAATTTGCATTTCTCTAATTTCTAGAGATGTTGAACATTTTCCATATATTTTTTGACTCTTCATATTTCTTCTGTGAAGTGTCTGGTCAATTCCTTTGCCCATTTATTGATTGGGTTATTTGTTTTCTTGGTATTAATTTTTTTGAATTCTTTGTATATCCTGGAGATCAATGCTCTATCTGAGGTGCAGGTGGTAAAGATTTTCTCCCATTCTGTATATTTTCTCTTTATTCTCTTGATTATTTCCTTTGCTATGAAGAAGCTTTTTAGTTTGGTACTATTTCATTTATTGATTCTTGATTTTACTTGCACTTTAGGGGTCTTGTTGAAGAAGTTGGTTCCTAAGCTAACAGGAAGAAGAGTTATATCTACTTTTTCTTTTAGTAGGCACAAGATCTCTCTGGTCTAATGCTTAGATCATTGGTCCACTTTGAATTGAGTTTTGTGCAGAGTGAGAGATAGAGGTTCAATATCAATTTACTACTTAAGGATTTTAAGTTATTCCAGCACCATTTGTTGAAGAGGCTATCTTTTCTCCAATGAATGTTTATGGTGCCTTTGTCTATTATGAGATTACTGTACTTATATAGGTATGTCTTTATGTAACTTCTATTCTGTTCAATTGCTCTTCATGTCTGTTTTTGTGCCAATACCAGGCTATTTTTATTACTATACCTCTGTAATATAGTTTAAGGTCTGATATTGTGATGCCTCTTGCATCATTTTTCTCTCTAAGGATTATTTTGGCTATTCTGGGTCTCTTGCTTTTCCAAATGAATTTTATGAGTGCTTTTTCTATTTCTATGAAGAATGTCATTGGGATTTTTAATATGAACTGCATTAAATATGCATAGTGCTTATGCATGACCATTTATTTATTTATTCATTTATTTATTTATTTATTTTTTCCTCGGCGGACACAACATTTTTGTTGGTATGTGGTGCTGAGGATCGAACCCGGGCCACACG
Organism: Urocitellus parryii; assembly: GCF_045843805.1. Classification (NCBI taxonomy): domain Eukaryota; kingdom Metazoa; phylum Chordata; class Mammalia; order Rodentia; family Sciuridae; genus Urocitellus; species Urocitellus parryii. The sequence continues at coordinate 109,506,261 of NC_135532.1, forward strand.
CATGCCAGGCGAGCGCGCTACCGCTTGAGCCACATCCCCAGCCCTGCATGACCATTTTGACAATTTTAATTCTGCTTATCCAAGAACATGGGAGATCTTTCCATTTTCTGAGGTCTTCAATTTCTTTCTTTAATATTCTGTAGTTTTCATTGTAGAGGTCTTTCATCTCTTTTGTTAGATCGATTACCAATATTTATTTACCAATTGATCTATTTATTTATTTATTCATTGTGACTATTGTGAATGGGGTTGTTTTCCTGATTTCTCCTTCAGGTGATTTGTCATTGGTGTATAGAAACACAATTGACTTATGGGGTCTTAATTTTATAGCCTGTTACTTTCTGAATTTATTTATGAGTCCTAATGGCTTTCTGGTGGAGATTTCAGTCTTTTAAATATAGAATCATGTCATTGGCAAATAGGGACACTTTGAGTTCTTCTTTTTATTTTCATATCCCATTAATTGATTTCTTTTTTTTTTTTTTTAATTTGTCTGGCTATGTCTTCAAGGACTATGTTGAACAGAAGTGGTGAAATAGGACATCTCTCTATCTTTCTGTTTTTAGAGAGAATACTTCACATTTTTTCTCCATTTAGAATGATGTTGGCCTTGAGGTTAGTATATATAGCTTTTACAATGTTGAGGTATATTCCTTTTATCTCTAGTTTTTCTAATGTTTTGAGTATGAATGGACTAAATTTTGTCAAATGCTTTTTTCTGCATCTCTTGAGATAATCATATGGTTCTTGTCTTTAAATCTATGGATATGATGAATTATGTTTGTTAATTTTTATATGTTGAACCAATATTGCATCCCTGGAATGAACCCTACCTGATCATGGTTCACTATTTAACATGTTATTGTATGGAATTTGCCAGTATTTTATTTATAAATTTTGCCTTTATGTTCATCAAGGATATTGGTCTGAAGTTTTCTTCCTTTCATGTGTCTTATTCTGGTTTTGGTATTAGTGTGATACTACCTTTACAGAATGAGTTGAAGGGCACCACCTCTTCTATTTCATGAAGCAATTTGAGGGGTATTGGTGTAAGTTCCTCTTTGAAGGTCTATTAGAACTTGGTTGAGAAGCCATCTGGTCTTGGGCTTTTGTTTGTTGGTAGACTTTTGATGGTGTCTTCAGTTTCATTGCTTGAAATGGATCTCTTTAAATTTCCTATGTCTTCTTGATTCAATTTGGGTAGGTCATACGTCTCTAGAAATTTGTTGATGTCTTCATGATTTTTTATTTTGTTGGAGTATGGATTTTCAAAGTAGTTTCTGATCATCATCTGTATTTCAATAGTGTGCCTAGTGAGTTTTCCTTTTTCATTTTGAAATTTAGTGATTGGAATTTTCTCTTTCTCTTTTTTAGTGTGGCTAAGGGTTTATCAATTTCATTTATTTTTAAAAGAATCAACTTTTTGTTTTTGTTGATTTTTTTTTGAAATTTTTTCTATTTCATTGATTTTTGGCTCTGATTTTAATTATTTCCTGTCTCCTACTGCTTTTGGTGCTGATCCCCCCCACCCCCACCCCCCGCCCCACCTTCAGCCAGGGCTTTGAGATAGATGTAGTGTTAACTTATATATTTGGTGACTTTCTATTATTTTAAATAATGTGCTCACTGCATAAATTTTCCTCTTAGAACTACCTTCATAGTTTCCCAAAGATTTTGATAAGTTGTGTTGTTTTTCTTATTGACCTGAAAGTATGTTTTTATCTCATCCCTGATTGCTTCTCCTATCCATTGGTCAGTAATACTGTATTATTTAGTCTCTAGGTATTGCAGTAGCTTCTATTTTTTATTTTATTGTTGATTTTTTATTTCATTCCATTATGATCTGCTAGAATGTAAGGTATGATCTCTATATTTTTGTATTTGCTAAGTGTTGTGTTGTTGCCTAAGATATGGTCTATTTTAGAGAAGGATCAGCATGCTGCTGAGAAGAACATGTTGAATACATTAAATTCTGAAAGAGGGTCTGCCATTCTATTTCATTTTGTATGCAGTTCATTTTCTAGACTTTTTATATCCATGGAGTCTGATGTTTCATGACTTTTAGCTAAATAGTAAATGAAAGAAAATAACTATTAGATTTCCCCAGAAATCACAAAATCTTAGGTAAAAGCAGATATTTGAAAACGCCCATGACTGAAATTTTGTTGGTTATTTTGAGGTGCAATTTCACTTATTAGGCCCAATTTATGTAGCCTGATTAGCTAGATCTTTACCAAGTTTGTTGGTGTTTTAAAATTATGTTGTCTTCAGACTGATAGTTGTGTTAAGCACATTGATTATCAGAAATAAAAAAAATAATATACATCAAACAGGCTTTATATCCTGATTATTTTAGCTTAGAGACAATGCCTAATTTAGGTGTGTTATTCAGTTTTTGCTTCTGTGACCAAAGCCACAGACAAGAGCAACTCGGAGGAGGACAGATTTCATTTAACTCCTGGTTGCAGAGTTTCAGTCCATGGTGAGCTGACTCCAAGGCTGAAACATAATGGTGGAAGGGCTGGCCAAGGACAGCTTCACAGATCATGGAAGCTGGGAAGCAGCAGGAGAGAGGAAGAGGCAAGAGAGAAGATGAACCCTTCCAAGGCATTCCCCCGGGGACCTACTGCTCCAAATGGGGCTCTGCTCCCAGTAGTCCATGCAGCTCCCACCAAGTTCAGAGCCTTCATGATTTGATCATTTCCTAGTGGCCTCACCTCCAAGCCTCGTTGCACTGGGGACCCATGCTTTCAAAACATGAGCTTTTGGGGGAATCTTTCTGATCCAAACCATATTGTAAAAAGCAAGAGAATCTAAGTGTGAAAGGGGTCAAGGCTGTCACACAGACACTGTCTTCACAGTCTGTCCATGTGTTCCTTCAAGGGAATGACCACTGGAGAAGCTGGGGTTCACAGTTGGAGTTCTGTGATTGACTTCCATCATGACAAGCAGGAGATCCTTTTTATTGCATGTATCTCTTTATCTTAAAAACAATTTCTACTTCCATGCTATTTTATCACACTTTTAGTGTGTCTTTAACACACATCAATATACTCCTAGGAAAAAAATAACACACAGAGAAATTTACTCCACGTTCATTGCATTTGTCACAAAATCCAGGCAACTAGACTCCCAGAGAATCTCTGCATTCTTATATGAGGACCCAACATTATATACATATTCGTAGCTTTGTGGAAAGTAATGCTACACAGTAGCAATCCAACCATCAAGACATACTTGGGCAATCAAGAACAATAGCATAGCCACTCAGTGACAGATTTTTGTAAGGTTGAAGCTATGGAGGACTCCTAATTTATATTAAATTTAGATAAATTTGTCTAGATTTAGTTTGCAAACATTTGGTGAGTCTGCAAAAAAATATTAAAAACCAGTTGCTTGTACATGTCTCTATGTCAATTTGCATTATAAATAAGCATATATTCGATAGGCTGATAAATATTACTCTTGGAACCTATTACTAGAAAAAACAGATTTCCGAAATTTAATTCCCTGAGCTTAATGAACCCAATAAATTTGATCTGAAGTCTTCCCAAGTTAATATGTTACATCTAAATTGACTTATTTTTTTTAATGGGGACAAATTTGTACACATTTAAATTAATCTTGAAGAAAACATGTATCACCATAGAAATGTCTTATTTATAGTTCCCATATATGAGGGTCTTTATTTGATTTTGTTCATTTGATGTTTTAAAAAGAGAAATTTAATTACCTCAATGTTTAATGCTAATGTACAGCAAATGCTAATTTCTTGCAATTTTTTTTTATTTAAGACATTCATTAAGTATGACTGACCACCTGTTAATGGAGACCCCAACCCTAGGTATTGAAGAACATGTAGCCATAGTAAATATCTTTGTCCATTTTGTTTTGTAATAACAGAATCGAAGAGGCTGGGTACTTTGTAAAGGAAAGAGGTTTGTTTACTCACAGTTCTGGAGGTCCCAGAGCATGAGGTTGGCATTAGCTTCTTGTGATAGATGACATCATATGTGGCATGAATACAGGCATGAGAGGTCACATGGTAAAAGAGGAGGGCAGGAAGAGAATGGGGAAGCCAAACTTGCTTTATAACAACCCATTCTCCAGGTGACTAATCCTGTCCCAAGAGGAAGGCATTAATCCCTCCTAAAGACCTAATTACCATTTCTTAAAAGCCTAAACACCTCAATATCATTAGTCAGAACCACATTTCCAGCATGAAACCACAGGGACAAGCCACACACAAACTTTCTACCAGGAACTTCAGGTCTGTAAAGGCAGCTTATGTTCATTTGCATAAAATTCTTCAATATAATTTTTCTGTTTAGATCATTGATTTTTATGTTGTATTACATTTTCTTAACCGGTGTATCTTTTTCAATATAGAAACTATATATAAGCCACATTTACCAAAAGCTTAAAAATGACTGATATTTGGAAAAAAAAATGAGCCTTGCTTTTAGAATCTTAAAATGTATCACCACAAGATCATAAAACCACAAAACAGGAGGCATAGAAGCAAAAATAAATAAATAAATAAATTCATATGCACCCTGATTGTTTGTGTTTTTAACCTAAACATTTTTTTTTGATTGTTTGGGAGAAAAATGCATTCAGCAGAAGTCATAGTTCTTATTTTGAACTAGTGTCTTACTGGCTAATGACATGCAGCACAACTATCTTTTGGAGTTGGGTGGCAGCCGTGGGCCACCATCCTTGTTCAGCCATGCCATCATGATAGTGAACACTGCTACTCTGGACAGTGCTATGTTGCCAGTGACTTTTGGATACAGGTCTTTCAGTAAATCGCACAAGATATTTAACACTATATTATAAAACAGGCTTTGTATTAGACAATTTTGCCCAGCAGTAGGGTAATATAAGCGCTCCAAGCATGTGTAAGGTATGCTCGCCAGCCCATTATGTGTAGTAGGTGAGGAATGTGAAACAATTTTTTTTTTGTCATAGAATTTTTTTTTTTATTATTGGTCGTTCAAAACATTACATCTAACTTGATATATCATATTTCACAGTTTGATTCAAAAGGGTTATGAACTCCCATTTTTACCCTGTATACAGATTGCTGAATCACATCAGTTACATCAATTACATTTCCATTGATTTACATATTGCCATTCTAGTGTCTGATGAATTCTGCTCTCTATCCTAACCTCTACTATCCCCCCTCCCCTCTTAATGTTAATCTTCTTCTCCTGCTCTTTGTCCCTACTCTGTCCTTAGTTACTCCCCTTATATCAAAGAAGTCATTTGGCATTTGTTTTTTAAGGATTGGCTAGCTTCACTTAGCATAATCTGCTCTAATGCCATCCATTTCCCTCCAAATTCTATGATTTTGTCATTTCTTAATGCAGAGTAATACTCCATTGTGTATAAATGCCACATTTTTTTATCCATTCATCTATTGAAGGGCATCTAGGTTGGTTCCACAATCTTGCTATCGTGAATTGTGCTGCTATGAACATCGATGTAGCAGTGTCCCTGTAGCATGCTCTTATTAGGTCTTTGGGGAATAGACCGAGAAGGGGAATAGCTGGGTCAAATGGTGGTTCCATTCCCAGCTTTCCAAGAAATCTCCATACTGCTTTCCACATTGGCTGCCCAGAATAGCAAAAACAATGCTAAGCAGGAAGTGTGAATCAGGCGGGATAGCGATACCAGACTTCAAACTATATTACAGAGCAATAGTAACAAAAACAGCATGGTACTGGTACCAAAACAGGCGGGTGGACCAATGGTACAGAATAGAGGACACAGAAACCAATCCACAAAACTACAATTATCTTATATTTGATAAAGGGGCTAAAAGCATGCAATGGAGGATGGATAGCATCTTCAACAAATGGTGCTGGGAAAACTGGAAATCCATTTGCATCAAAATGAAACTGAATCCCTTTCTCTCACCAGCCACAAAAGTTAACTCAAAATGGATCAAGGAGCTTGATATCAAATCAGAGACACGGCATCTGATAGAAGAAAAAGTTGGCTATGAGCTACATACCGTGGGGTCGGGCTCCAAATTCCTCAATAGGACACCCATAGCACAAGAGTTAACAACTAGAATTAACAAATGGGACTTACTCAAACTAAAAAGTTTTTTCTCAGCAAATGAAACAAATTTTTGACTGTAGTATTTTAAACTTAGGACAACTTCAATGGGGATGCATTCCCATCCAAACTTGAGGAGCATCTCTACTGACAAGGGTGTGGGGCGAGAGTTATAAAGATGAATAAACATAAGGCTCAGTCCAGAAGGAAAAAAAATTAAAAAATGATGAATTATAAACTTAAGATGGACCACAGTCCAGCTCTCAGTGTAGTAGCTATGAACTCAGCCTGCCTTTTGTGTAGATCCTAGTGCTGGGCACAAAGGACATGGTGGCAATCAGAAGGGATATAGACTCTACCTGTGTAGCACGTAGAAGTGCCGAGGGTGAAAGTGGTAAAGTTAAGCAAATCATTGTTCCAGCTTGGGCCATAAAGCATGAAAACTCCTGGGCTGGAGCAGCACAGAGAAATCTGACCTCAGTAGAGACACAAGGTACTGGGTGCCTACAAATGTCGTGAGGATTGAATAAATGTTACCAAGAAAGGGTGCCAGGGCATGGGAAGGGGTTTTTGAAGAAGGCAGTAAAGCACATCTGAAAAATAGACATGTGTGTCTGAAATGTTGACGGTGGGAGCAGAGGGGAATATGGATTGAAACCAGAGAGGCAGTAAGAGTGCATACATGTAGAATTCTGTTGGCCATGGAAACAGTTGGCTATTTTAAGCATAAAAGAACCTTCTTGAGACCTTCTATGCAGGGGTGATTTTTAAAAAGAATTTATGACGAGTGTAGGTTGGAATTGGATTGGAGGATTTCACAAATAAAGGGGAATGGCCCATGAGGTGGCTATTTTGATAGCTCAAGGTATTGGACACATTTTTAAACCCTTTCTGGTTGGGGAGAGGTTGCCCCTCCTGGGCTGGCCCGTTCTGAGACATAGTTTGTTTTTCAACCAGACACAAACCCAGAGCCACATCTCCTCTCTCTGGCCCATACTATTGAGGAGGAAGGATCTTCCTTGATCATTACACAGCCAGGTAGCAGGCAAGTAGGGGCAACACCTTCACCTTGGAGCCCCCAATTATTCAAAATAGCCCATTCAGAACATTTCGTCCTGCCTGGTTTTATCTTTCCCTCTAAAGCCTGAGACAGGCTATGGCTTTAGCTTCCTCTTGCTTCACTCTCTGCCTCTTAATGATCCCAAGGCTTCCTCGGGTGGCCTTTCATGTGGCACTGGGACTCCTGTTTATAGGACCAACCCCTACGATAAGGTCTTGCTTTCCTGAGCTTCTCTCTCCTGTGTCCCTTCCTGTGGCCACACCCAAATGACCATCATGAAAACGAACAGAACATTCAAGCATGAGCTGGAGATGATATGGAATAAGAAATGGCTTCAGTTGAGAGATTTTAGGTGAGGTACTTAGGTCATGAAATCAGAAGACCTGTCATTGTGGGGGAGATGACAACACGTAAGAATAACTCTTAGGGCTGTGGCTGTAGTTCAGTGGCAGAGCACTTGCCTAGCATGTGTGAGGTACTGGGTTGGATTCTCACCACCACATAAAAAAATAAATAAATAAAAGAAAGGCATGCTGTCCATCTGCAACTATATAAAAAATAGAACTCCTAGCTTACTTAGCTCATGATGCCATTTAGTGGAGCTGAGAACCCTGGAGAAGGATGGAGATTTGGGAGCAGATAATGTGGTAGGGGACCATCATTGTTTTGTTTTTTTTTGTTTACAGGATTTTAAAGAATCCAAGAATAGCTATCAAGTGGATTTTTAAAATAAAGAACCTGGACTAAAGATGCATTTAAAAAAATTCTTCTCTGAAATTTAATTGGAGAACGATCCAAGACAGGAAGGTGGAAGGAATGGGTGTGCTATAGTATAGAAGTCGAAGGTAAAAACGTTATTAGGATGATCTATGTTGCCCAAGAATATACTACTAAGCTTCATGATATCATCCTATTAGGATAGAGATTTCTGCTCTATAATCTATGAAATAGGATTTTTTTTCAGTTGTGCCCTTGTTAAGCTCTCAAAAGTCTTAATTGTTACGAGATTACCAGAGAGAAAGGTAAGAAGAAAGACAACTCCCTCTGAATGGCAGGCTCATGTGAACATAAGCAGCTTATTTCCCTCTGCAGAATGATGCAAGGGTAAGTTCAGCTACCAGTTATGTTTCACAGAAAAAGATTCTTAGTTATGTGATTATTAAACTTCAGAGGTATCAACATTTTACAAATAGTGTTTTTTTGCTAAGGTTTATTTTACTTCTCCTCCCCCAGGAAGAAAAGAGCTATATGTTCTCCTGATTTTACACACACATGTGCACACACACACACACACACACACACACACACACACTTAACTTATGCACACACATTGTAAAAAACTATTTTGATAATATAAAGAGAAAATCCATTGAACATGTACTAGCCTAAAATAACCAGCATTAACATTTCAGTAATTCATGCATCATCATCTTTTTTTTGAATAGTCAATTTCTCTACTTTATTTTATTTTATTTTTTTTAGTTGTAGATGGATACAATACCATTATTTATTTATTTTTATGTGGTGCTGAGAATCAAACCCAGTGCCTCACATATGCCAGGCAAGTGCTCTACCACTGAGCCACAACCTCAACGCCTTCATGCATCTTCTTAAGCACCATATATACGAGGTCATCTTTAAAAATTGTAATTATTTTTAAATCTCTCTTTCTCCTTTCTTCTTGTGAGGGTGGATTTTGTATGTCAACCTGGCTGAATTAAAGAATGGCCAGCAGCTGCTAAGATATGATATTTCCAGGTGTGATCTGAGGCTGTTTCTGGACAAGATTAGCCTTTGAGTTAGCAGACTGCAAAGAAGATCCCATTTAGCAACATGCATAGACATCATCCAATTCGGTGAGGGCTTCAATAAAACAAAAGGCAGGGGGGAGACTGATGGCCCCCTCCCTCCCCTCCTCCTCTTTCTCTTCTTCTTTTCTTTCTTCTTCTTCTTCAGCTAGAACCTTCATCTTCCCCTGCCCTCAGACAGCAGAGTTCCTGGTTCTCTGGTTTTTAGACTTCTGCTAAATTACACCACTGGTTGTCCTGGCTTTCCAGGGTGCAGAAGCTATTATGGGATAGCTCAGCCTTCATAATTATAAGCCAATTACCATAATAAGTATCCTCCTTTATTGCTGAGCATGGTAGCATGCACCTGTTTTCCCAGATATTCAGGCAGCTGAGGCAAGAGGATCAGCCTGGGCAACATGCCAAGATACAATCTCTAAAAACAAATAAACAAAAACCATTAAATAAGTAACTTCTTATGGCCTTGGGATATAGTTGAGGGATAAAGTGCATGCTTAGTATGAGTAAGGGTGTGAGTTCAATTCCCAACAGATCAACAAATAAAATAATAGAAAATAAATAAATAAAAATCCACTTACTTATCTACCTATTTTATTGATTCGGTGTTCCTAGAGAATCCTAATATATTTTCAATATCTTACCTTTCAAGATTATCACAGCCTAGGCAACCAATTTGCTAAATCTGCTAGTTTTTCAAAGCTCTAAATTGGCTAATTTTATGTGTTTTTTTTTCCAATGTAAAGTGAAAAATTCCCCTCTTTTAAATGTAATATAATAATACAATTGGTAGATAAATCATGGTATGAATATCATTTCATGTATGTATGAATACCATGCCATGTATGTGTGAATACCATGCAGTACATGTGCGAATGGCATACTATGTGTGTAATTGAGTATCATGCCATCTGTGTGAATACCATGCCATCTCTGTGAATACCATGCCATGTGTATGAATGCCATGCCATTTGTAACCCATTTCCTTTAGATGGGAGTCCCTTGTTACCACATTTGTCCTAAAATGTTTTTGCAATAGACATGCTTATGAATAAACAACTTTATATTTCTGTTTTAATTTATTTTGTGTATCATCCCAGGAGTCATATTTCTTAGCACAAAGACATATTTATTTTTTAGAACATCTGTAACAATTCATGTTTCCATCAACAAGGTAAGAGAATCTTACAGCCTTGTGAACAGCAGGGATTGTACCCTGATTCAACTTTCTCACCATGAAGTGCATGAAGTGATAGAACTCTAATACTCTAATTTAGGTGTCCTTGCTGTCACAGAGAGAGCATTTTTGATATTCTTCTCAAATGTCTTCTAAATTATTTATCAAATGCATTCATTTTGTTTATGTATGTTCATGTGGATGAGTTTTTCACTCAATATAATTGTCATTTACTAAATCCCACAAAATTAAAATATGTAATTTTTCATGTTTCAAGTTTCCATGTAGACTGTTATCTGTTTCTAAATTTAATATTAACAATTATTACTTATATTATCTTGTTTTATTGTATTTACTAAAACCTCTAAACATTGTATAATAATAAGAAAGTGATAACTCACATAGTGTTGCTGTTTTTTAAAATATCTTTATTTATTTTATTTATTTTTATGTTGTGCTGAGGATTGCACCCAGTGCCTCACATGTGCGAAGCAAGCTCTCTACTGCTGAGTGCGAGTTAAATAACTCCAGCTCCTGTGTTGCTGGTTTTAATAGAAATAATTTTAATTTTCACCACTGAGAATCATGATGAAGTGATTATGTTTGTTTCAATGATGTTTAGTTGATAATAATTGCCTCTTATTCCTCTATTGCTACAATTTTTATTTGAAATAACCTCTGAATTTTATTTAAGGAAGGATGTGGAGTATGTTTAGAATGGCCATATGATTTTTCTTCAGTGATTTAATGATACCATGGTGTAGGCTGGAAGAATTTTCTGATAAAGATTTATTCATTATTTTATAGAAATGCTAATGTTACTAATGTGTATTTTTTTTATAATTCTAAGTCTTGGTTTTCAAATACTTTATTCAGAATTTTTTTGCCAACAATAAAGTGATCTGTCTAGAGCTCTTTTTATTCTTTTCTTTTCTTTTTTTTTAAAGAGAGAGTGAGAGAGGGAGAGAGAGAGAGAATTTTAATATTTATTTTTTAGTTATCGGAGGACACAACATCTTTGTTTTGTATGTGGTGCTGGGGATCGAACCCGGGCCACATGCATGCCAGGCCAGCGTGCTACCGCTTGAGCCACATCCCCAGCCCCCTCTTTTTATTCTTACGTGAGTTGATCAGTATAAAGGTAATTCAATTACATGAATTGGAGATGTTCCCATGATATGTGATACTATCTATCTTGGTAATTATTTTTATTTTTAATTGAGAATCTTTAATCACCGTTTTAAACTTTTGACAGGTATTTTTCTAATCCAGTTTTTTTTTTGGGGGGGGGAGTTTTGATTATGCATGCTTCTTATGAAACACCATATATCCTTAAGGTCTTAAAATGTGATTCATAGGCTTGCACAGAACCTTCTTTTGAATAGTCAATTTCTCTACTTTATTTTATTTTATTTTTTTAGTTGTAGAGGATACAATAATATAAAATAATAAGATACAATAATATAAAATAATATAGTTGTAGAGGATTCAATAATATAAAATAATAAAAAATTATTTCTTGTCTCATACTCCTTTTATGATTCTCTCAACTTTGCAGTATTTGTGGTTATTTCCCCCAAATTTCACACATTTTATCCTTTATCAGAAATTCAAGGGCTTTGATGTTTTATTGATTCCATCTAATTTATTTCAAAAATTAACATTACCCTTATATTCATTGATTCTCTGTTCCTAATTTCCTTTGGATTATTTTGCTCTTCCACTTTCTGATTCCTTAAAATAAATACATAGGTTCTCCATTTCCAGTTATTTTCTTATATTTAAGAAAAGCCAACAGAAGATATCAGCAAGTTGATGGAATAGGAAATGCAAGCCTTCTTCTCCCTCATCCATAAAAATAACAAATAGACACATATTCTTAAATGATAATAGCCTTGGGAGGACTCAGATATACGTTAACAAAATTGCAGCAGCACAATGGAGTAAAAGAATGAAAAACTGCACAGAAAGGATTGCTGCGGGAGGTCACCATGCCTGAGACATGGGATGTGGTGAGTAACAAAGAAGAATGGTGGCTCCATCTGTGTGACCACAGTTGAGGCACCACTATGGTTCCCAGTGGCTTACTCTGCAAAGGACACTGGAATTTTCCAACATTTACGGTACCAACTATCTTCCTGAACAGTGTCCACAGACAGGATGACATTACCGAGCTCCCCACCCATGTAGGAGCCACATTGTGGCACCCTTGGACTGGTGTTTTAACTATCCCAATCTCATACATGCCCTGACCCCAGAGCCACCGCTTCTGCGCATGTGTCATACCCCAGCTCCAGCTGCCTCAAACAACATAGCCACCACTGATAAAGGCTAGCTCTGTGCCAGGCCTGATGGCCCTGGATAATCCGCATTTACCCACGCTACAGACCCCGGCTCTGGATCCTCCATGTGAGCACCTGTACCCTGACGTCTGAGCCACCATCACAATCAGCTGGTCTGCTACCTGGATCTCAGAGCCACTGAGGTTCCTCCCATGCTCGTGCTCCATGGCTGCACCATACATTCCCTTGCTTCTGACTCTGGAACCACGTCTGCCATCCCAGCCTAGGGGTCCAGTTAGACTCACCCCAAGAAGAGTACACCAAGACATACTATGACCAAAATTTCAAAGATAAGAGAAAAAAAATCATGAAAACAAGGAGGAAAAAAGATCCCAATGTACTTTCCAAAAAAGCCATGAGTTTGAAATTGTCATAAGAAATTCTGCAGGCCAGGAAAGAGTAGGATGATAATATATTCAAACACCAACCAAGTGTAATCCAGCAAAGTTGTTCCTAAGAAATAAAGATAAAGATTTTTTCCAAGCAACAGAAGGTAAGGAGGTTCATTGCCACTAGACCTGCCTTATAAGAAACACCAAGGGGAGTCAGATTCAAAATACTCCAGTATTTTAATGATGATGTGAAAATTGCATATATCACTACTACATATTTCAAAAGACAAAACCTATTCAAAAATACCTAGAGATATAATAATATGTCAAGAGATACCCAATATTAACAGATGTAAACTGTGACATCAAAAGCATAATATGTGTGTGTGTGGACTGGTTTTCCTGAAGTTCCTGAGTGCATTTCTTTTCCCATTTAAAGGTAGATTTTGGTCTAGTATGTAGGACATGAGGTAGCAAAGCTCATATCATCAAACCCTAGTTGGAAAGCTGAATTTATTTCACTCAATAGGTCAATATTTTGAAATTTTAAAACAAAATTTCAAACAGAAGCTCTTCTTTTTATACCTGTTGAATACAATATATATATAAACATAAAGCTTTCTCCTATCCAAGCTCCTGCCTTGGTTCCATGGCTCACGAAATAAATCAGTGAAAACTTTGGCAAAATAAGCAGCCTTTCAAGGCAAAGTCTCTCCCCTCTTCTCAACTGAGGCCCACAGAGGCTGTGCCCACTCTTCATTTTCCCATTCTTTCTTGGTCCTTAAATTTTGTTTTTACTTTAAACACATGGGCGCAGGTTCTGTGAAAATTTCATTGCCCTATATAAACATTTTAGGGACTCAGAAACAAAAAGATCCAAGCCTATGAAAAGTGTAATGAGTCCCAACGTAGCCATTTGGGATGGGGATTTAACTGCTTTGTTTGTGAGCTTCAGCTAAGGAAACAGATTACCTTCATCATGTGCTAATACCCCAGAGTCGATCTCAACTCTGCTCCACTATGGAAAGCATCCTGGGGATAACACCAAACACTCTGAAGATGAATTCTGTAAACCTGTCAATTGGCGAACAAAAAAAAAATTATGATTGGGCCCAAATTCCAGCTGAACACTCTTCTTCCTTATGTTGGGCTAAGAACCAATAGACAAAGTATCATGAATGCATTTCAAAATTGAAATCTCATTTCCATAATGATTGAACTATTTGCATAGAAAATATTGCCTATTGGATGTCTAAGAATCTAGGGAATAGCAGAGATATAATTAAAGAGAGAATATTTCTAAAAGACATAACTCCTTGGATTAAACTGTTACAGTGTCAGAAATGTCAAAACAGAATTTAATTAATGTTATTTTATCAACACAACTTTCAGTAGTGTATCTTTGTGTTTCTTATAAATTTTAACCTTGCTTGATTTCAGATTTCTTTGTCACTCTAATAATTTGTTTTCTCTCTGCTGTGAGCTTTAAAAATTGTGAGAGTTCTATTGAAATGCTTAGTAAATATACTATTTCCCTTTTATACACCATAACATACAGAACTAATATATTATGCAGACAATAGTAGTATTAAAGGAGATACATATGATTTCCATATATAAAAATACTAACCCAACATAAATTGTGTAAGAAAATATTTTTAGAGGCTTTCATGTTTATTCAACAAATGTTTCCTAAAAGATTTTCATTGAAGCAAAGCAATTTAATTTTCCTTTTCATATTACTCTCAGTAGTTATAAACTTAATTAGCTTCATATGCTTCACATTTGTTAGCATTCATGATAAATTTAATCTTTCCTTAGCACAACTTTTTGAAATCAAAATATGAACTAGAAAGGTTTAACTTTGATTAGTAGGACAAGAACAATAAGTAATCATAGCTATGAGATGCTAATTAGTGTCTGGGTGGTTCTATTCATAGTAACAATGGGACATAATATCTCTGTGTCCTTTTGTGTTCAACAACACTTTGCCAGATCATTTATTATAATGCCAATTATATTGCACTTGAAATTTACAGGTATTTTAACAGCAGAAAGAGACAAGAAATTATTTAAAATCTTGTCTTTTCTAACAGGGAGGCATTGTGTAAACTTAAAATGATACATTTAGGCAAACTATTTTGTTTTAAATTCCAAAGTCCAAAATGAGAAAGTTTTGAAAGTTTTAATTTCTCAGAATTCCTGGTCAAGTTGTTTTTCCATTTTGAGTTGAATCAGTTTTCTGAACAGATAATTCCCTTACCAAGTGTGAACAAGAAACACATTAATTCACATTATATAAAATGTGAATTTCTTTTATAAAAATCATGTTGAGTAACTTTAGCATGGAATAATATTTTATTTTTTTAAGAGAGAGAGAGAGAGAGAGAGAGAGAGAGAGAGAGAGAGAGAGAGAATTTTTTAATATTTATTTATTTTTTTAGTTTTTGGCGAACACAACGTCTTTGTTTGTATGTGGTGCTGAGGATTGAACCTGGGCCTCACGCATGCCAGGCGAGTGCTCTACCGCTTGAGCCACATCCCCAGCCCGGAATAATATTTTAGATACAGGTGTTGAGAGGGAATCTCTAATTGTTGCTTTGTGTTTTAATATAGCCAATAGACACAGTATATAAGTTCATCCCAAAGTAAAACACTATCTTGTGAATTATTTCTCTATGTCAAATTTAGACAATTTCAGGGGATGGGAGAATGAAAACATTTACAGTGAGAATTATTCTGTTTAACTACCTGTATAATCTTAGTTCCCCAGGGGATGATCAGCTATTATACATTTTTTAAAATGATTCATAAACTTTCCCATAAATGTGTTCATAATACATGGAGAAAACTCATTGGAAATAAATAAGCATAGCAAAAAACTCTAACGTGAGAATGAAAAGTGATTTAATTTGTTAAAATTCTAAATGCATGGTGGGGGTGTATAAAAAAGGGGGAGGGAATAGGGGAGAATCACAAACTAGAGTCAAATTCCATGCATGTATGGGTTTGTTGGGATGAACCTAACTACTATGTATAACTACAACACTCTAAAAAATAAAATAAAATAAAATAAAAAGTAAAAAGAAAGTAAATAAAACTTTCTAGATGCAATTACAAATTGGGTCCCTTTGTTCATATACTGTATTTATGTGTAATAATACTTGAAAAACGTTACTATTTTTTTATTTTATAATAGTATTATATATTTGGTAGCAATCACACAATAACAGCTACCATTAATTGAATATTTTCTGTTTTCAGGCACTAGGATAAGCACTTTAGGTACATTAATACATTTCATAGTCTTCAAAACTCCATAGAAATGGTTATTATCCTCCATATATAGATGACAAGCCAGTCACTTGTTCATGACCTCAGAATATATATGGAAAAAGAATTTAAATAAAGGTCAGTGTTTTGCCAAGATGTACATTCTTTATAAGCAAAATTTAAAGAATTTCTAAAATGAGAAGTTACACATAATTTTACAGACAAATGTAAAAGTAAGAAAATATGGGCATGAATAAAGTAAAAAAAAAAAAAAAAGGAAAAACATGGGCTGGGGGTATAGCTCAGTTGGTAGAGTGCTTGCCTTGCATGCACAAGGTCCTGGGTTTAATCCCCAGCACCACCACCAAAAAAAAAAAAAAAAAAAGCAGATCTCTTAAATGTAACCACAGGTAACATTTTGGTGCTTTTCAAGTACATATAAATATATATAAATATATTTCTAATAAAATGATCATGCACTACTTATATATGCTTGTGTTTCATTTCTATTTAATGAAATATCTTTATTATTTTATGGGGGGACAGAGGGAATATATGAATATATCTGTCATATATATATATATATATATATATATATATATATATATACACAAACTGGCTCAAAATTTTTATTATACTCATTTAACATTTTGATAAATACCCCTAAGTAATCCCTCCAAGATGATCAAACATGTTAGTGCACTCTCCAGATATTTTTAAAAATGTCTAGATCTCTCCACACTTTCTTGAGCTGTGTCTCCTCTTTGTCATGGTAACTGGAAAATAAATCTGATTTTGTAAATCATGAACAATTTTCTAATGTAGCTTTTATTCATTTCAGTTTCTCAACACCCTTTTTGCCTACTTAAAGCCAACTTACTTTTATTCATACTTTTAACTGACTTTAATTTTTAGCAGTCATTTCTGTTTGAAACTTCATCCTTTGCCTTTAAGTGTGAAGCATACATTTAATAAATTTTCTTCACTCTTGGAATGCTGCACATTTTTTGTCTTATGTAGAAATTACATGTAGTCAAATTTATTAAAAAATTATTCTATAGCTTCTGTATTTTGTGATAAACTTAGAATAAAATTACACTAAACCAAATTTGCCCAACCCTATAGATTGGGTCATCTCTCTAGTCACACTCATTTAAAATATCTCCTTTCTAACTTTCAAAGTCCCTATATGGCAATGTTTCTTATTCTTTAAGACATATTGATCTCTAAAAATCTTTCTGCAAAGGCAGCTTTAAAAATATTTAACAGAAGCATGTGACTTTGGTCTCACTCATCAGAACATCAAATCTCCCTTTACTAATAATTGACCTGGTGGTAAACAGAGAACTCTTACCCACCCAACACACACACACACACACACACACACACACACACACACACACACCACACACACACATTGAGGTTTTAATAAGATATTGGACAAAAGACTGAGACTAATATTTTGATGAATGGTTATCTATTGCAGATGTGTAAAGTATAAATTATCTAAAATTATTTCATGTGTTTTTGTCAGCATTTTTTTTTGTTGTTGTAAGCAAAAAACCTCACAAGAACAATTTTAGAGGTAGAGGTTTATTTAGGGCTCATAGTTTCAGAGGTCTCAGTCCATAAATAGATGGCTCTACTTGTTGCTCCAAGGTGAGGCAGAGCATCATGGTGGAATACTGTGGTAGAAGAAAGCAGGTCAGTACATGGCCACTAAAGAACAGACAGAAAGTTCTGTTCAACAAAGACATATTATGTACTCCAAAGGCACATCCCCAGAAACTCCCCTCTGCCAGCCGCAGCCTACCTACCTAGAGTTACCAGTTGATCCTTTATCTGTAGATTAGCACACTGATTAGTTTAAGGCTCTCTTAACCCAAACATTTCACCTTTGAGCTTTCTTACATTGTCTCCTAGATGAGCTTTTGGGGGACACCTCACATGCAAATCATAACATCATGGAACCTGATGTGAAAAGAGGAATAAACTAAGAAAACAAGACCAATGATGAACCCAGCCTAATTCCATTTTAAGATTGGGAGCCATCGTGTCACAAAGTCATGTAATTACTATCAATTACCGAGATTTCTAAATTTGTTTGGAATTCCTGCCCGTGCTCTGAACTCACCCATGCCTGGGTCTCCTTGACCAGATAACAACCCCCTCTAAAACCTTAGTGGTGCCTCATAAATCCTGGCTCCCCCTGGCCAGATAACAACCCTCTCTAAAACCTCAGAGGTGCCTCATAAATTCTGATGTTGGGATCTGAATTTACTCCCTACCTTAAAATATCATGCCATGCAGAGCATTAACCTGCTATCTGCCTTTGTATTATGTTTGTCAAAATCCTGTTGGCTGTAAGTTCTCAAGACACTCCCTTTTGCAACGTTTTGTGCTATAAAACCTTTTTCCTGAAGGACTGGGGGACTGTTCCCTGGCCCAGGTTTCAGGTGAGACAGTCTCTGGCCAGCTGTTGTGCACACAATACAACCTTGCTTTAATTTGATTTAAAATTGGTGTCAGTGGTCTTTTCTTGCATCATGGTTCAACAACCAATCCCAAATCAACCCATATATAAACGATCTACAAGTTAATTTTTTTCTGTTTTTTAAAAGATATTAAACCTTCAAAGTTAAAGAATCTTACTGAACGTAGGAGGAACATTATTGCCAAGTATATCATCATTTCAACATGATTAAAATGTGCCTTTCTCTTTTCATTAAGATTTTCTTTCTCTTTTCATTAGGATTTTCATAGATTGGGGAATGTGTTGAGGTATTCTTCATCACACACATTTTAAAATGAATTCCGTGTGTTTTGGGATAGGTCATTTATATCAATCATACAGAATTTTTAGGTTGTAATAGATTAAAATTCTGACTATTTCATTTCACACGTTTACAGCTTGCTAAACATAATTTCTTCCTAGTGCTGTTTTCATCCTTCCTTTGTAAAATGTCTATTTCCTGTCCACCTGACAATGACTGTTTTCTTCTCATGATAGCCTCAGTTTCTATTTTTTCCCTTTTTGTTTTGTGTACATTTTCTACCTCTTTACCCTAATAAGAGGAGGCTCCTGTATGTCAGCTAATTCAACTTTATTCTGGGCAAAAATTATGGAACGTTTCTTCCTTTGAATTTAGAGGCCTCGCTGCACATTAGAGTCAGGTCATTTTTAACTTCATAGGAGAGGAGGAAGGTGGACATACAGTGGGGCTGTGCTTCTGACCGTGGGCAAGCACAACCGTGGAGACCTGAATTTTCAGACAGTGGCAGGGATCTGACTGCACTTTGCATCTGAGCTTCAGTTCTCTGAGCATGAAAGAAGTTGGATCCCTGTCCTCATCACCACGTTCCCAGCTTCCTGCCTGCCCAGAGGTCTGAACATGGTCTGTAAATCGCCCAGCCGCTAGAATTGAAGGCACCATGTAACTTGAAGTTGAGGTACCTGGGGGTACCCAAGTGAACTGATGTCTGGGGGGACACTCTGAGGCCTATGGCGTCCAGAAGCTAGCAAAGGCAGGAAACCTCCTGCAGCCTCCAGAAGAAGGCACAGCTTGTCAACACCTTGGCTTTTCTCCAGTGAAATTCATTTTCAAAGTGCTGGCCTCCAGAGCTGTAAGACAAAATGTGTGTGTTGTTTTAAGTCTCTGTTTTGATCCCTCTGTTTCTCCAGTAAATTTATAATTTATAAACACCTGCATTAAATGTCTTTCTGCTTGAATTCGGTGGTTTTTGTTTTCTGCCTCCTTGTGTGAATGATATGTGAGGTCATACATTCTGACCTGTTAAAAGAGGTTGGGAGATGAGAAAATAATAAATATTAAATGTGACCTGGAAAAAGTAACCTGCCATATGGTGAAGTAATTGCGATTTTTATATATATCCCAAATTGAATTTCTTTGGTTCTTCTGTAAACACATATAAGCAGTCTATGTATATCATATAAAAAGGTTCAAAGATTTCACTTATACACACATAGACATATATCAATCTGGGAACACTGTGAAACTGCAATATTGTAGTAAAAGAAAAAGTGTTTTTATTTTCTGTGCAAAATCTTGAGCCACTTATTGAAAGATATTCTTAATTATAAATAAGTTTTTTTAATCGAAATGCAACCAAATCAGTACTCAAACCTATTATTTGTAACTTTTCTTGTTCATAAAATGCATTTAATCTGGATAATGAATTAAGTAAAAATGGCAGCACTTTTGAAAAGGATTAGTTAGTATTCTAATATAGAAAATTATCTTATGCAAGGCTGCATTTTCTTTTATTTTTTTCTCCATAAAAATATCAGAGTAAATTGGACTTCTGTCCCATAAATAACACTGAGTCTGGAGAGAAGGAAATTTTTATTTTTCCTATATCTTCAAATGAATAAAATTGTTTGATTATAATCATGCTGTGGTAGACTAAATACTGACTCTTTTAAGATATCCATTTCCCCATTTCCTAATTCCTTGAATTTATTCATATTATCCTGTGTTACCATTTTGCAGATGTAAATAAGAGTCTTGAAAGGGGAAAATGAGTTTGCTTTAGTTTGCTGGGCCTACCGTAACGAAATGCCATCACTGGGTGGTTCAAACAGTACAACTACATTGTCTCATGTTGGCTGAGGTGGTTCCTTCTGAGAGTGAGCCTGAGTGTAGGGTCAACTCTCTGGTACATACTCACAAGTGACAATTTTCTCAATAGGACCCCTAAAGCTCAGGAAATAAATGAGATAGCATTAATAAATAAATAATAAGTAAATCAATGAATAAATGGGATGGCATCAAATTTAAAAAGCTCCTGTACAGCAAAGGAAACAATTAGGAATAGGAAAGAGAGTTTACAGAATGGGAGAAAATCTTTGCTAGCTACTTATCTGACATAGGATTAGTATCTAGAATATATGAAGACAAAATCTGTGACGAAAATGTTACACCAAACGATCAAATAACCCAATTAATAAATGGGAAAATTAATTAAACAAACACTTCTCAAAAGCAAAAGTACAAATGGCCAACAAATATATTTAAAAATGCTCAACATCATTAGCACTATGGAAATGCAAATTAAAACAACACTGAGATTTCATCTCACACTAGTCAGAATGGCAGTCATCAAGAATACAAATAATAATAAATGCTGGAGAAGATGTGGAGAAAAAGGAACACTTTTAGTGGGATTGTAAATTAGTACAACCACTATGGAAGTCAGTATAGAAGCTCCTTAAAAGACTAGGCATAGGCTGAACACAATGACATATGCTTGTAATCCCAGTGGCTCGAGACGCTGAGGCAAGAGAATTGTAAGTTCAAAGCCGGACTCAGCAAAAGCAAGGCACTAAACAACTCAGAGAGACCCTGTAATACAAATTAGGGCTGGGGATGTGGCTCAGTGGCTGTGTGCCTCTGCCCCACACCTGCAAAAACAAAACAAAACAAAAAACCCACTAGCCATGGAACCACTATATGACCCAGCTATACTACTCTCTGGTGTTTATCTGGAAGAATTAAAGTCATCTTACTACAGTGATTCATGCATACCCAGGTTTATAGCAACAAAATTTATAATAGCCAAACTATGGAATCAGCCTAGGTTTCCATTAATGAATGAATGGATAAAGAAAACATGGTCTATATACACAATGAAGTTGTATTCAACTATAGAGAAAAATAAAATTATGTGATTTGCCACAAAATGGATAGAACTACAGAGACCATCATACTAAGCAAAATAGCCAAACTCAGATGGTCAAGAGCCACATGTTTTCTCTCATATATGAAAGATAGAGAGGAAAGAGGAAACGAAAGGGGCAGGAGGAATCTCCTAAAAATCAAAGGGAGATCAGTAGAGGAAAAGGACCAGATTGTAGGAGGAGGGGAGGGAGGGTGGAAGTGCTGTGGAGTGATATTGGTAAAATTACATTGTTATATGATGTGCATGTAAGAATTGGTAACAGCAAATCCCACCATTATATATAACTATAAGGCACTAATAAAAGTTAGACAGAAAATAAAATAAAATAAAATAATTCTATTCTATATTATTATAACTGATAACACTAGATTTTGCCTCCTATGATTTACTCTAAACATATATAAGAATGTTTTTTTATATGTTCTTTTTAAAAGTGCAATTTTGTTTTCTTACAAGTAATAAAATAATGTTTCCTTCAATCACTCCTAAAAAATGCCTTATTATAAAAAAATGAATTAATGCAATGATTCTGGTTGGGTTTTCATATTAGATCAGAATTCATTTTCTAGTTCAATAATTTATTAATACTATAAACTGGAAAATTAGCAAATATGTAATTTTTTGTTTTTCTATAAAAACAGGAGAATAATATTTGTTTAATATATTTGCTTCTATGATTTGAAATACTAGCTAATGTTAAAATTTTAAATACCTGGAATCTTCATTGGAATTCAGTAGGTATAAAGTAATTGTGGCCAATATTACCACTGTCAAGATCAATGGTGCATTGATCTTTTAACATTTATTTGCAACTCCTATTCTCTTATAGGGCATTTGAGGTTTCAAGTTCTGCTTATTCTGTTTTTTTTAAAAAATATTTGCCAAATAACCTAAAAGAGGAACTTTTTATAGTTTTATCAAGGCAGGAATTTCTTAGAGATAGGAATAGGATAAATTAATAAAAAAATTAAAATGATAAACATATTTCAAAGTCTATAAACTTCACTATTTGCTGACAATATAATTCTAGATTTAGAAGATCCAAAAATTCCACTAGAAAACTTCTAGAACTACTAAATGAATTCAGCAAAGTATCAGTATATAAAATCACAGCCACAAATCAGTCACATTCCTGTATATTAATGATGGATCTACTGAAAGAGAAATTAGGAAATCTACCCAATTCACAAGAGTATCAAATATATGTAAAAATATATTTATCTATCTATATATATATTATATAAATGTATATCAATCTAATAAAAGAGATGAAATACCTCTAGAATGAAAACTACAAAACACTAAAGAAAGTAATTGAAGATGACCTTAGAAGATGGAAAGATCTCCCATGAACTTGGATAGGCAGAATTAACATTGTCAAAATGACCATACTACCAAAAGCATCATACAGATTTAATGCAATTTCTATTAAAATCCCAACATCATTCCTAATACAAAGAGAACAAGCAATCATGAAATTCATTTGTAAAAATAAGAGGCTCAGAATAGCCAAATCGATCCTTAGCAAGAAAAGTGAAACAGGAAGCATCACAATATCAGACCTTAAATTATACTACAGAGCTATAGTAACAAAAACAGTGTGATATTGGCACCAAATAGACCTGTAGAACAATGGTACAGAATTGAAGACATAGAAACAAACCCACATAAATACAGTTATCTCATACTAGACAAAGTTCCAGAAACATTAATTGGAGAAGATAGCCTCAACAAATGGTACTGGGAAAATTGGAAATTCATGTGTAACAAAATAAAATTAAACTGCTATTTCTCAATCTGCATAAAACTCAACTCAAAGTGGATCAAGGACTTAGACACTAGAATAGAGACCCTGTGTCTAATAGAAGAAAAATTTGGTCCAAATCTTCACAATGTTGGCCTAGGATCTGACTTCCTTAACAAGATTCCTAAAGGGTAAGAAGTAAAATCAATAAACAATAACAACAACAACAAAAGGGAAAGAATTCAAACTAAAAAGCTTCTTCTCAGCAAAGGAAACAATCAATAACATGAAGAGATAGCTGACAGAATGGGAGAAAATATATACCACACACACCTCAGATAGAACATTAATCTCCAGGATATATAAAGAACTCCCAAAACTTAACATCAAAAAAAAAAAAAAAATAACCCAATAAATAAATGGGCTAAGGAACTGAACACACACCTCACAGAAGAAGAAATATAGTTGATTAACAAATATATGAAAAATCTTCAACATTCTAACAATTAGAGAAATGCAAATCAAAACTACTCTAAGATTTTATCTCACTCCAGTCAGAATGGCAATTATCAAGAATATAAGCAACAGTAAATGTTGGCAAGGATGTGGGGGAAAAGGTAGATTCATACATTGCTGGTGCGACTGCAAACTGGTGCAAACATTATGGAAAGCAGTATGGCGATTCATCAGAAAACTTGGAGTGGAATAACCATTTGATCCATCTGTTATATATATATATATATATATATATATATATATATATATATATATATATATATATATTCCAAAGAACTTAAAAGCAGTTTATATCCAAAGGACTTAAAAGCAGTTTATATCCAAAGGACTTAAAAGCAGTTTATATCCAAAGGACTTAAAAGCAGCATACTACAGTGATGCAGCCACATCAATGTTTATAGCAGCTCAATTCACAATAACCAAACTATGAACCAACCCAGGTGTTTTTCAAAAGATAAATGAATAAAAAATGTGCTATGTATACACAATGAAATATTTCTCAGCCTTAGAGAAGAAAAATTATGGCATTTACAGGTAAATAGGTAGAGCTTATGAATATCATACTAAGCAAAATAAGCCAGTCCCCACAAACCAAAGGTTGAATGTTTTCTCTGATCTGCAGATGCTAATTCACAATAAGGAGGGCAGGGTAGGGATAATATAGGTATGTTGGCAGAGGGGAGTGAAGGAAGGAGAGGGAACATGGGGTTAGAAACAATAGCAGAATGAACTGGACAGTATTAACTCATGTACATATATCACAAGACTGGTGTAATTCTACATCACAAACAACCAGAAGAATGAGAAGTTATATTCCATTTGTGTATGATGATTCAAAATGCATTCTACTGTCATGTATAACTAATTAGAACAAATAAAAAGCATATTTGAGAGCCTTATAAAAATAATAAACAAAATTTAAAGTGCATCAGCGTTGACATGAAACATATAGAGTATATACTTCAATTAAAAAAAATGTTCTTAAAACCAGATTTAAAATGCCAGCTACTTACCAATTAGATGGAACATTTTAAATTTAAGATCCTACATTGGTTTATAATTTTAAAAAATAGAAAGAAAATATGTATACTACATAAACACTACCCCAAAGATAGTGGTGTGGTTACATAAATACAAAACAAAGTGGATTTTAAGGCAAGAAACATTTCTAAAGATCGAAATATTTCATAGAAACAAAAGAGACTCAATTTGACTGGAAACTAAGCAATCCCAGAACTGAAGCAATCAAATAGTCTACCTTTGAAATATATGAAAAAAGTTGACCAAAAATCAAATTAGAGATAGGTAAAACCACAATCATGCTTGAAGTCATGTTTTTTAAAAGTTTGATAGGTCTGTAAAATTAACAATTGACATAATAAAATACATTTAAATCGTACATTTTGATCAAATTGGACATCTATGTAGCTCCATGAAACCACCAGCACAACCAAGTAAACAGCAAGGTCTGGTGGTATATGTCTAAAATCCCTGCAATTTGGGAGTTAGGAAGATGGCAAGTTGGTGGCCAGCCTCAACAAATTATTAAGTCTGAAAATTTAAAAAAGCAGGGCAGGGGAAGAGGGCTTGCAATGTAGCTCTGTGGTGAAGTGCCCCTGACTTCAATCCCCAATACAAAATAAATAAATAAGTAAATAAAGAAACAAATAAATAAATACGAATATCCAACATCCTCCCCAAGTGTCATCATGCCTCACTATAATCTCTTTGCCTTGCTTCTCCTTGTCATCCTCCACTTTTGGTAACCAATAATTGATCTGTTTCGTATTACTAGAGATGAGTTTGCATCTTCTAGAATATTGCACAGACAGAATCCTATAGTGAGCACCATTTCATTGGTCCACCTTCTTGTACTTAGATCTGATTTTGAGATGCTGTCACTGTGGTGAGTGTATCACTGATCCATTTCTTTTTGTGGCTGAGCAGTATGCATTGTGTTGACAGGTTAAATTTTATTCATTCCTAGTTGATACGTTGCATCCCCTTTTTAATGATGCTAAGTAACTTCTTGTATGCTTATTTTTTTCTATGTTTTATTTTTGGTAAGTGTCTATCCATGTCTTTTTTCCCCGCTATAAACATTGCATTGCCTGATTTTTTTGGGCAGCCACACTGACCTCATATAATCCAGAAAGTATTCTATCTTCAATATTCTGAAAGAATATCTGTAATATTGTTATTTCTTCCTTAAATGCTCAATAGAATTTACCAGTAAAGCCATCAGGATCTATAATTTTCTACAAATTCACAACTAACAGATATAGACACATTTATGTTATCTCTTTCTTTTTGAGTGAACATTACTAGTCTGTGTCTTTCAAGCATTTGATCTTTTCATCTCAGCATTCAAATTTATTGGCATGAATTTTTAAAAATTATTTCCATATTATCTTTAAAATATCCATAGACTCAGTGGTGATGATTCTTCTCTCACTCCTGATTTCTTAATCTGTTTTTTCTTCCTTTTCCAAAATAGCCTGGATAGAAGTTGACCAATTCCATCAATATCTCCAAGGACAAGGGTTTAGTTTTATTAATTTGTTTCTTCTCAGTTTTAGTTTTCTCTTTACTTGTTTGTAGTCTGATTATTTCTTCCTGTTAACTTTGGATTTCATTTCCCTTTCTTTTTCTGGTTTGTTAATGTGGATTCTAAAGTCACTGATTTAAGATTTTTCAAAAAATTTTCTAATGTGGATATTTAGTGCTCATATTCATCTAAATATCATTGTGTTCCTGGGATAAATCAGACTTGGTCTTAAGGTACAATCTTTTCTTAAATTTCTGGGTTCTTTTTGCTGTTACATTAAGGATTTTTATACCAATGTATATTGGTATAAAAATACTCTGTTATTTTGTTGAAATATCTTTCATTTTGGTCTGAGCATAATACTACTTTCCTAAAATGAGTTGGGAGACATGACATTCTCTCTTCTCTTTTCTGGAAAATCTGATGTAGAATTGGTGTTATCGATTTCACAAATGTTTCGCAGAATTCACAAGGCAAACTTTAGTGTATGCAGTCATGTTTGTGGGTTGATTTACCTTTAGGAGGAATTTTATTAGTTGATATAAAGTTTTTCAGTTTATCTGTTTTTTCTTGCTCTTTTGTATATTCCAAAGACTTTATTTTCAGAAAGCTATTAATAATGTTTTCATATTACTCTGTAAAGTCTGTAGAATTTGAAATAATCCATTGCTCTTTCACTTCTGATCATGATAAATTTCTTTTTTGTCTTGATCAGACTTACCAGATATGTATCAATTTTACTGATCTCTTCAAAGAACCAACTTCCATTTGTCTTGTTTTCTCTTATTGATTTCTGCTTGTGTCTTACTGTTTTCTCTCTTCTTTCTGCTTGGGGTTTAAGTTGCCCTCCTAATGTTTTTAGGAGAATGTTGAATTTATTGACCTGAAACCTTTCTTATTTTCTAAGGTGAATACTATTCCACTAACTTTCCCTTCAAGTCTGCTTTTATAAGGATAGCCTGTTTTCCTCTGTGGTATTGGTATAGGATTCGTGCCCAACCCCTGGGGCCAGTAGCTTCTGATTCCTGCTGTCAATGACAGTTGTACCTTTGTCCATGACTGGTGGCTGGAGGGAATTATTTCTATGGGCAAAGCTCTCAGTTTGAGCAGATGGGTGCTCCTGTTTCTCCCTTAAGTGCAAGGCAGACTTTACTTCTAAGCCTTCCAAGCAGATATTTCTTCTTACCTACAACAGGGGTCAGAGTGTTTCCCTTCTGGCCTTGAGAGACAAACTGTGTCTCTCTCTTGGACACAGTGAATCTTGTCTTGAAGGGTGTTTCTTGCCTGTCTCTGTTTGGTGGAAGGTGCTTCCTGAGAGAAGAGATTCTAAGAAGCTGTTTTCTCATGTTGGTCTTGAAAGGGAACTATCTGAGGTGTCCTGTCCCGCCTGCCCAAAGAGAGCCTGGAAGATCCATGGAAACATAATTTAAGTTCACCTTTCATTTTTATCTGGGATTCCCAGGGATTCTAAATTGTCAAACTTTTCCACAGTTATCTATTATAATTGTGTTAAATTACCTTTCTTCTGACTGGCATATGGCATCCATGTTTTTCTCAAGTGCCCTGCATAAAGCAAAATAGCTTGCATCCAATATGTCCCCAGAGGAGTTTATAATCCTTTGGAATTCAGTTCGCTTGGTACCTTTTGACTTGGATTTCTTAATGACCAAAGAAAAGTTGTAATTGTGGAGATTTTCTGATATTTTTTTCTAACCACTTGTATTCATTTTTTTCCCATATCTAAACAGAACAGGAGTGAAATATTTGAAAAGCATAAGACTGACTTCTATATATAAATCTCAAGGTTAAAAGAAAAAACATTAAGTAAAATAGAATAAAATAATAAACAAAATAGAAAAATTAATAGCAATGAAAATACATGCATAACTCAAAGAATCAATAAAACATAAAAGCATATTCTTTGCAATTAGTAATAAAATGTATATATTTCAGTCCAGAAAAAAAAGAGGAAAGAAACCCCAAATTTTCGATATAAACAATGAAAAACAAAATAGAAATACAGGTTCTTCAGACATAAAAACTATAAAAGCTAATATTATAGACAAGTTATTTTTTTTGGCTTCTTTGATTTATTTTATTTATTTTTTATGTGGTGCTGAGGATCAAACCCAGTGCCTCACAGGTGCTAGCAAGCACTCTATCACTGAGCCACAACCCCAGCCCATAAACAAGCTATTCTGATGATATAAGTTAAGTGGATAAATTTATTTAGAAGCAAAAGTCACCAAAATTGATACAAGAAGAAATAGAAAACTTGAATAGTCTTACATCTAACAAAAATCTTGGACATTGATTAAAACTCTCACATACACATACATACCTCTTGCTGCATAAAAAACAGGTCTAGGTAATTTACTGTTGAACTTTATAACTTTTATCAAAGAACTAACATCAAAAGAATAGAGAGAAAGGGATAAATTCCTGCTTGTGGCTTATGCTCAATCTTGATAAGAAAACTTGGGAATAAATGTTAAGACAGAAAATATAAGCCAATGACTTTCATAAGCAATGGTGTAATGAATCAAAGCAAAATGTTATCAAAAGTATTGAGCAATGTATATAAAAAGATAAGACTTTAGTAATAAGTTGGGCTTTTCCTGGAAATTTAAGATTAAGTGAATATTTAAAAAACTAACTGGTATAATTTTTTATAGTAGCAACTAAGGGATAGAAAATTATGCATTCTTTTCAATAGATACAGAAATAGCACTAGGTAAAATTCATTACCTTTGCATGATTAAAAAATTCTTTGTAAGCCAAGAGTAGTTTTAAATAATTTAAGTTAAAGTTATATACACAAAATATGCTACATAGCATGCTAGTTGGTTATTGGGAATAAGACCAGGACATAGACTCTCAATGACGTCTATTCATCCATCAGTGCTCTGCATGGCACAGCCACTTATAATGAGCAAAAAGAAAGGCACAAAGCACAGAACAGAAGAAATAAAATTTGGATTTCTTAATGACCAAAGAAAAGCTGCAATTGTGGAGAGTCTCTGATCTATTCACATACCACATTATAGGTACAACAGAAAAATTGTAAAAAAAAACCACAACTGTTAATTACTAGATTGCAGAATTTCAAACACTGATACATTTTGAATAGCATCCAAACAACGTGGAAATAAAACTAAGAGTTTTCAGAGAAATTAAAGCCTATCTGAAGAAATAGAGCAATATATAATCTGATGGAATTGGAAAATTCAATGGTTAATTTTTTTTCCAAATTATTCTGTAAACCTTACAGGTGGATGCAAAGCATCATGGTGTTGATAAGTCATAATAGTAAATAGTTATTGGTAATTTTAATGCTAGTAAAATAATAATAGTGAAAATTGCAGGACTGTAATATAAATATACCACATATTCATCATAATAATTAATTTAGAAAAGAGTTCACACAAATTGTAAAGAGATGAATGGAAAAATACTTTTTAAACTTTAAAAGAAACAAAACAATTGGCTGGAAAATATAAAAACTCATTATATGCATTCAAAAAAAAAGGCCAATCTTATATTTATTTGGAAAACATGTGTTATGGTTTGGATGTGAGGTATTTCCCAAAAGCTCACATGTGAGACAATGCAAGAAGATTCAGAGAAGAAAAGATTGGGTCCTAAGAGTGTTAACCCGATCAGTGAATTAATCCCCTGATAGAGATTAACTGAGTGGTAACTGAAGTGATGGGGTGTGGCTGGAAGAGGTGGGAATTGGGGTGTGGCTTTGGGTGCATATTTGTTTCTGTCAGGTGGAGACCTCTCCCTCTGCTCTCAGATCACCATATGACCTGCTTCCCTCGGCCCCACTCTTCCGCCATAATGTTGTGCTTCACCTTGAGCCCCAAGGAATGGAGCCACTCTCTTATGGACTGAGACATCTGAAACTGTGAACCCTAAATAAACCTTTCCTCCTGTAGAGTTGTTCTGGTCGGGTCCTTTAGTCTCAGCAGTGAAATAAGCTGACTAAAACAACATACAAAATAAAAATGTATGTGAAGGTCAGTTTTCCACTAACAGATTACCAAATTTTTATAATATTTAGTATGTGAATACAAGTACTCACGACCATAAACCGTTTGTGAATTTATGAGACAGTGGACATTTTTGGCAAGTGATAGGACAGTCTTGTTCATGACTTAGAAGATATGTAGTATATACTTTGATACAGAAATTATATTAGCTTGAATATGCTATCCTAAGTCTTAGAAACAATGATGCATAATTTTGTGGTGCATTTTTTTTCTTTTTGTCAAAAACTTTCAGTAGAGGAGAGCAAGACATATAATCCCTCTGTATGATGCAGCCTCGTGTGGTAAATTGTGACATAGTAGAAGACTTTCCACTAAAACTAAGAAAGAAGCAAGAAGACACCAATTTAGGAGAATTGGGTTCATCTGCATGTGTGAATACAGAGTGATCTTTAGGACATATTAGTGTGTCTTAGTGTTGACACAAGTAGGCATATAGATACTGTGGCAGAATCAGTTTCCCTTTGAAAATTCACATTTCACTGGTAAATCAGGAAATAGCTTGTCTTAATAATAAGATAATAAGAGCTTATCTTCATAATAAGATAATAATAAGAGATGCTTTACTACTGAAAATTTAAGAATATAGAAAATGAGTTCTAAGAATAGTAAAGGAGAAAGTTGAGTATATTTCCTGGGTACCCGCTGTGTCACCAGACACATAATATACAAAGTCCTTCATGGAGCCTCCATGGTATAAAATGTAATTAGGAGCCTGATTTTTAATTTAATTTTAAGATTATATTTATTTAGTTAAAATAAACAAAATGTGTATATTTGTAGGTTACCATGTGATGTCTTGATGTCTATATACATATATACGTATATATGTTATAACATGAATTGATCGAGCTCATTGACATATAGGAATAGGAAATTATGTTATCATATTGCTATTAATCAATTAGATTCTCTCACTATGGAAACATCAGCTTTTTAAGAAGTGTCATTCGCAGAAGTTGAAGAGGCTACCCACCGAGAAGATTTTACTTCTATGAATACACCTAGTATAGTACTATGATGGTACAGTTCTCAGTTTTTTCAGGCTCAAAATTCCAAGTTTCACAGCCCATCAAGAGTAGACTCCAAGGCGCATTCATGTTAACTAGTCTCTCAATGCAAATATCTAAAATTGAATTGTTGGTTATTAATTTTGGAAAGGAGATTAGCTTTCACAGTGATTCAAATACACATATGAACCTCATTGGGTAATTTCTTTTGTAGTTAGAACTTCTTGGAAGTCCAATCAGCACAGCATTTTCAGATTAATAATAAATCAGAAAAAGAGGAATTGCATTGATGTATTACCTACTGGCAATCGTGGTTAGAAGATATGTGAAAGACACATAGAGTTAATCATGCCATTGTGTCTGAAATATGTGGGGCTTATTGGTGGAAAGTTCTTGCACTCCTATGCATTGAAGAGAAACTTTGTTAGTGAGTATGGAAATCGACATCTAGAGATTCCATAACAGAAGCTGCAATAAAGAAATAAAAGAAAAATAACGCCTAAAGCTTAAAGTTAAGTACTAGTTTGCATGGTTACAGACTAAGGGTCACGTTTTTGAGCTCTCTTCTGGAAATGACAGAACAGGAAGGCAAGGCTCCTAGGGAGAGGAAGGTCTATGAATCCTCTCCAGCCACACGGAGAAGTGGCCATACAGTAGTTCTTAGTTTATTCCTACTTTTTCTAAAAGATGGTTTCAACAATGATGACTGCTGCATCAAAGCATATGAAAGTAATTCTTAGGGAAAAAATATTTTCTTTATAGTTTTCAAAATAACAAGACTTGCTACTGACAAGCATATTTAATGTACAAAGTACATTTACTATGTAATGACATAGTATTTCTGTATTTGCTTAATAATAAGGATATATTTTTTTTGGTCAAGATATTTAGGGCACTTCTTGCTTAGATGCCAGTGTTAAATTAGTTTGATATACATCCCTCTGAATATTTGCTTTCTATCTACCACATAATCCTAAAATGAAGAGTTAGATCCTAAGTAGACTCAAGAGAGTCTAGGAGAGCATTTTCCAAAGTCAAAAACAAAACCGAAGATCATTTGTTCTCAACTCCATTAGAAGATGGACATGTGGTTCCCCAAACATCTGATCTTAAATGTTCCATGTGCCAGTATTGTTTCATATGTGCATAACTGGATTACATGTATTTAAAGGTTTGGGCCAGTTCAAATCAAGAGGCACTGTATCTCAGCATCCTTCCTCTCTTCACTCTCTACAAGCAATAGCTAACCATAAAATGAGTGATACAGACAATTAGTAAGAGAGTAGTTGAAAGTTAATTTTAATATGCCCATGCAAAATGAACCATAGTTGTCACAGAAATAAAATCAACATATGTATGCTCATCTTCTTGGGCTCACATTGCAAGAATTTCTCAAGAGTGGATAGGTACTAGAAGAACTGCTAATGTGCATGTTCAGTTTTTCTAGGCATCACCTAATTGCTCTAATAATTTCTCTGTATGGATTAGATATGAGGTGTCCCCCCTAAAGCTTGTGGGAGACAATGCAAAGATGTTTAAAGGTGAAATGATTGCCTAGGAGAGCCTTAACATAATCAAGGCATTAATCCACTGATACAGATCAACTGAGTGGTAACTGTAGGCAGGAGGATGTTTACGAGTAGGTGGAACACCTGGGGCACACCATTTGGGTTTATATTTTGTTCTTGGTGAGTGACAGCTCTCTTTCTGCTTCCTGACACCATGTCCTGAGCTGACCTCCCTTTGTCATCTCCATCCACCATGACGTTCTACCTCATCTGAGGCACATAGCAATGGAGTCAACCATCAGTAAACTGAGATCTCTCTCTGAAGTTGTGAGACCCAAATAAACTTTTCCTCCTCTAACATTGTTCTTGTGAGGTCTTTTGGTCACAGTTACTAAAACGCTGACTAAAACAAACAACTCCCCAGCAATATAGGATCGGGTCATTTTTTTCCCCATTGTTGCAAATTTTTAATATCCAACTTTTGATTCCTGACAGTTTGATGGATGTGGCATAATTTCTGTCTATTGGAATTTGAATTTTCCAAACACAAATCCGTTGAGCATTTTTTGCTTTCTATTGGTTCTTGTGGCCATGTCCCCTATTCTCAGCTAATTTTTCTATTAGTACTTTTTTTTAAATAGAAGATATTGAGAAAGATCCTTTTTTTCTTTTTTTCTTATTTATATTTGACAGCAGATTACATTACAATTCTTATTACACATATAGAGCACAATTTTTCATATCTCTGGTTGTATACAAAGTATATTCACACTAATTTGTGTCTTCATACATATACTTTGGATAATAATGATCATTACATTCTACCATTGTTTATAACCCATGCCCCCTCCCTCCCCTTCCACCCCTCTGCCCTATCTAGAGTTCATCTATTACTCCCATGCTCCCTCTCCCTATCCCACTATGAATCAGCCTCCTTATATCACAGAAAATATTTGGCATTTGGTTTTTTGGGATTGCCTAACTCCACTTAGCATTATCTTGTCTCACTCCATCCATTTATCTGAAAATGCTATGATTTTATTTCTCTTTTATTACTGAGTAATATTCCATTGTGTATATATGCCAATTTTTTTTATCCATTCTTCTATTGAAGGGCATCTAGGTTAGTTCTGGAGTTTAGCTATTGTGAATTTTGCTTGAGAAAGATTCTATTACTCAGCACTAAAAAATGACAAAATCATGGCATTTGCAGGGAAATGGATGGCATTAGAGCAGATTATGCTAAGTGAAGCCAGCCAATCCCTAAAAAACAAATGCCAAATGTCTTCTTTGATATAAGGAGAGCAACTAAGAACAGAGCAGGGAGGAAGAGTATGAGAAAAAGATTAACATTAAACAGGGACGAGAGGTGGGAGGGAAGGGGGGAGAGAAGGGAAATTGCATGGAAATGGAAGGAGACCCTCAGGGTTATACAAAATTACATATAAGAGGAAGTGAGGGGAAAGGGAAAAAAATAAAAACAAGGGAGAGAAATGAATTACAGTAGATGGGGTAGAGAGAGAAGATGGGAGGAGAGGGGAGGGAAGGGGGGATAGTAGAGGGTAGGAAAGGCAGCAGAATACAACAGACACTAGTATGGCAATATGTAAATCAGTGGATGTGTAACCGATGTGATTCCGCATTCTGTATACGGGGGAAAAATGGGAGTTCATAACCCACTTGAATCAAATGTATGAAATATGATATGTCAAGAGCTTTGTAATGTTCTGAACAACCAATAATAAAAAAATAAACGTCTGTAAAAAAAATTTCATTGACTGAGTTCAAAGATCACAGAAGATTGGAAAATGTTTCTGGGGAAAACATCTCCTTCACAGTAGCAGCTATTTCTAATTGGCAAGCTGCTGTCCACCACACTCTCACAGAGACCATGACAAGGGTAATTGCTAGTTGTCTTCTTGTTATTCATCCTTTCTTTCTTACAAGCAGAACTTGATATAAATGGAAATAGAAAAGCATTCCCCTTAGAACTTATGCTTCCTGGCTCTTTGCAGGATGGGTGATTAAGTTACAAAATATTTCTCCATAGGATAAAAGTATTAGGACTTGGTGCTTAGAAATTCCAGAAAAACATCCGAAGTGGAGCTGGGCTAAACTGGCATATATATTTTAGAGACTCTCCCTTTTGCCTACCTTCCTGCCTGGATCATGGTCTCAGTGATGGTGATGGTGAGCAATGTGATCCTGTGACTACAGGGTTGAAGTCATGCCCTGAGGGTGGCAGCAAAGACAGAATAAAGAAGACTGGGGAGGGAGTTCTAGGTGCTGTGGAGAGTGAATTGACAAATACAGTAACAACCCATTCTGACCTTTGCTGTTACTTGAGCCTAGCACGATTTCTGATTTGGAGGATATGAGATCTTTGATTTTGGTTGGAATAGCAGTAAGCT
Source organism: Urocitellus parryii (assembly GCF_045843805.1). Lineage (NCBI taxonomy): Eukaryota > Metazoa > Chordata > Mammalia > Rodentia > Sciuridae > Urocitellus > Urocitellus parryii. Next base: position 109,541,808 of record NC_135532.1, read on the forward strand.
CTTAAATCACCAAAAATTATTCCCTAAAGGGAAATTCAAATCAAAACCACAATGAGATCCCATCTCACTCTCATCAGAATGGTTATAATCAAGAAAACAGTAAACAATAACTGCTAATAAGGATGTGGGATGAAAAGAGCCCTTTACACATTATTGATGGAAATGCAGATTAGTACAGCTACTATAGAAACCAGCATGAAGTTCCTCAAGACCCTAAAAATGGAACCACCACATGATCCATCTACTCCACTCAGGGGCAGGTATCCAAAGTAATTAAAATCAGCATATTAGAGATACCTGCATACCCATGGTTTTTTTGTGGTATGATTTACAATCACTAAGTTATGGAAACAGCCTAGGGATCCATCAGTGGTTGAAAGGATATAGAGAATAGGATAAATACACACAATGGAGTATTATTCAGCTGGACAGTAGAACAAAATAATTTCATTTGCAGGAAAATGGATAGATATGGAGAGAAATGAGCAAGACTCAGACAAATATCACATATTTTCCCTCATGTGGAATCTAAGGGAAGGTGAGGTACATGAGAGTAGCAGGGAAACCATTAGAGAAGATGAAGGCGGTATAGGAGGTATAGGAATGTAAAAGAGGAGTGGCTATGCATGCACAGATGTGCCACCATGAAGCTCATTATTCTGCATAATTAAGATACACTGACAAAAATTATTTTCCAAGGAATTTTTTTCTTGTCTTAACACTGTAAATTCAAATTAAACTTCTTTAGGAAAGCATATTTTAAAACATTTTAATTTGGAGTAAATGACAGTAGAGGTCATTTTGGTAAATATTGCCTAATTTTGGGCATACCTCTGGTGGCCCTGTGGAGAGTTAGCCCAAGGTAAAGTCTACTGGGGTGGGGAAGGGGCTGAAAATGGATTGGATAACAAGGTCACACCCCAGGGTTGCCAGAGTTGGGGATTTCAGAGAAAACAAAAAAGGTAAAAATGCTTTCATGAAATTTAGGTTCCAGTATTGGGAGGCAGACTAGAGAGAGACCACAAAATAAGTTCGCATTATGGGAATAACAGGTTCAATGAAGGGAAGGTAGGCAGAATGAGGGGGCCCAGCATCCAAAGTGCTGAGGGTCAGCAGAGTTGTGGGTCCTTTTTAAGGAAACTAAAAGGTTTTCCTGATAATAGGGTTGTTGAGCCTCTGAAGTGTCTGGGGTGATGACCCTGCAGGCATGGGGGCGGTGCGTTAAGCACAAGATCATTAAGGACATAGGTCCGTGGGAATAGGGAGGAGCAGAGGTGGGGGTGAGTGAGGACAGATGAGACCAGGCGGTAAATGTGGGGTCCACGTTATGTTGAGTTTTGACTCTTATGAGGGCTAAAGAAGACATATAATGTATAAAATACCTGGCAAATAACTTGCCTCTTACATGGGAAAGTCAATGTTCAACAACGATTTTTATGCTGGATGTGCCAGTGTTCTTTGAGCTCCTCGAAGGTCAGGGCATTGGCACCATAGTAGAGTGTGAATTAAAGAAGGTGTTCCCTTTCTGCATCTAAACGTTAAAAAGGGCATTTCCTGAGCTGGGGTTGTGGCTCAGCAGTAGAACACTTGCTTAGCATTTGTGAGGCCCTGGGTTCCATCCTCAGCACCACATATAAATAAGTAAAATAAAGGTATTGTGTCCACATACAACTAAAAAAATTTTAGGAAAACAAAAAGGCATCTCCCTGAGCTGTGTCCACTGGGCTGGCACTGCACTGAGAGCCTAGGACTTGTGTGCACATCAGAGCCCTATGACAGACACCCTGTCCTCAGCCTTGATGTCTCTGGGTATTGAATCATCAGCATAATTACACATTGGCTCCAGGAGGACTATTTCTTAATCATTTTATTTCCAGCTCAGAGCATAATCCACTCTTCTAAAAATAAGACATACATTCCTAGCACTCTTAGTATTTGATGCAAGTATAGTCATTTGAAGGTTCCACCATCTACATACGATCATTTTTGCCCATACTCTTTTTCTGGGAGTATTTTTAAGAATGAAGTGTAGACTTCAGAAAGTCTTCATGTAATTTCTGTCCCATTCAAAGAGTGGATTTTTTTTTTTTTCCTAAAGAACTGTGAGTGGGCTTTTTACACATTGCCTTGACTTCCTTGTCAGTGAAATAATACGGAGGCAAAAACCAGGTGACAAAACACTCTTCCTCTCCTCCACTCACTTCCCTGGAGGTGGAGGATGTCTTTCTTTGTCTTACATGAGGTAGTTATTATCAGACTCTGATAATAGTTCCGGTAACCCCTTCTTGAAACGTCATTTAAATTTTAGTGCCACTTTCGGATTATACAAGCATTTTAAACTCAAGATGATGAAGAGATTGTAAATTCCCAGGATGTGAGGTTCTTCCTTTCACCATGATTAATACTTGTGACAGGAAGGATGGAATAAAGAATATTGTACATTCCAGAATTTTATAGTCACTCCATGTGTCCTGGGGGATGAAGTTGCAAGGAAGCTCATATTCCTGCTCTCTTTACACATACATGGATTAAAAAAAAAGTTCAAAAGGTCCAGGAAGAAGATGATGGAGTCTGCTAGGTCATGCTGGTGAATTCCTGCTGAGCTGGGGTAGAGGGTCACACGGCTCTCCTTGTCCTGCTCCAAGGAGGAAGCCTGCTGTGGTTAAAGTATGTCTTCCTATTACACATATATTGTAAAGTATCCCTGTTGGTATTGCTAAACGCCTACCATAAAAAAAAAAGTTGTACGTAAACAACACAGCTACATTAATGTTTCCATGGAAACCCTAGCATTAAAACTTACCTAATATAACATTAACATAAGTGGTAGCTTTTTTTCGTCTTGTTTTATTTTTCTTTGTCAAAGACACGAGCACACACTGTATACATGTGTGCCATATGAAGAATTTACAAAATCATAATAATCTGAACTGAGAACACAGTGTTCTGTTGTAAATTATATTGGTCAAACCTTGGCTTTGCTACTAAGAATGATGTGACCCAGGTTCTCATAGACTTCTACCAGTTTGCAGATATGTATTGACTCCTATACAGAAATTCAATTTTCATTGAAAGAAAAACAAAAAACAACCTGTTTTTTTTTTATTCCTTTTTTTTTTTTTGGTGGGGCAGGGAGGTGCACATGTAACTGGTCCAAGAAGCTCACTTTAAATTTGTAAACATAAGTAAGATTGTCTATCTATTTACAGGGGTTTTAATTGAATGTTTATTCTTAAAAAAGGCAAAAGTTACATTCAATGTTAAATATAAAACACTTTTAACTGGAATCACTATGTGACACAGAGCATGGCGTTGACTTATTATAGCAGATGTTTCTGATTCTGGATTCAGCAATCAATATATTTTAACATAACTACAAAGCTCCAGAGAACTGTAATTTCAATAGATGATCTAAAAATAGGTGGTTGATATTCATTCTTGAAGATTGTAGTGTGAGAAAAGTATTGAAATTGTATAAATGTCAAAATTATCAGAATAAAATAAATTAACACTGCCTATACATTTTAAGACATGCTTATAGAAAATTCTAATATTAAACCCAGCCCTTATAAAAGACTACCATTTTAGAATTACCATCATAGTTAAGATTAAATCTGGCTGAGATGGTGGGATTTGTCCTCGCTGGCACATGAACCATTTATTTCTAAAATGAAGCTATTTTATCCCCTGTCATCACAACAGCCATAAAAATCGCAGGCAGTCAGAAGCCAGCCATGACTGCCTCACAGACCCACAGCAAGGCCTAGTAACAGATTTTCAAAGCAGTTCAAAGAGTCCGGTTTCCATCTGTGTTTGGTGAAGGATGCACAAACCTTGAGGCCATCTGAAAACTCAGCTTCATCTCTAACACTTGGAATAACAAAGGTGTTATTTTTCAAAGCTGCATTCTCCCCTCCTGGGGTGGCTCTGCAGATTCAGTTCAGGGAAAGTGGGAAACTTCAGAGCAGGTATTCTCCTTCTAGACTCTCCCTCCTTCGGGGAGTTCTTTTGAGGGTGTCACAATGGTGGCCTCCTGAACATGGGTTACTGCCAAGAGAGGCCAAGAGTTAATGAACCTTGTAGACAAATCCCTTCAGATTTTCTGAGCAAAATATCCACATAGAACCAGCTATGTATGTCCTTTCTCCCAGATTAGGGGTGCTATTTAATCAGGAGAAAGTAGAGGGTGCTCTCTACCCACAATACAATGACAAATGCAGGTAGCTTTTGTAAAGCTTTAGCAGAACATTGCTGGAAAAGGAATGGTGGAACATCCTTGTCTTTTAAGTGCTACAAATGATTGTATGATTGTAATAAAATCACTACACACACACACAAACACACACACATATATTTTCATATATATGCACGTTCTCTCCTTTTCTTGTTTTTATTGTCTGGAGATGTAGATATGTTGTCTTTATAAAGAGGAGATAATATGAAGTTGCCACACCATTAACCAGATACAATAGAAACACAGGTGCTACTTACTATCTTTCGGTGATACTCTATCATTGAAACTCAGATGGAAAAAAAAAAAAAAGAACAATGTAAACATTTCACTCTTCCATTCTTTGACATTTTGAGCTATTTATTCTGTCTCAAAAGTTCTCTGGAATTATATTCTAAATTCCCTTCAAAAAGTTCAAAGCCATCTGAAATTATTCTTCATTAACTCCAAATTCCAGCATCCAAATTTGAACAATAGTTTTATTTGAGAATATGTTATCTGAAAAAATACTCCCTCACAAAAATCACTCAGTGATATCACATAAAACATATTTATGACAACCTAAATTTTTATCATAAAAGGTTGACCAAAATTGTATCTTACTATTAGATGGGATTTATGACAGAGATAACAGAACATATATAACAGAACATATATATAATTATTATGCCTTCATGATAACAAGACTTTTAAACTTAAAAAAATCTTAAATGAGAACCAGTGGTCAATAAAATTTAATTCATTTAGAAAGTAAAATTTATTTTATTTTATAAATAAAAATAACAAAAGGTTTTGGTAAATTAAAAAGTGGTACTTTTAACTTCTCAATTAAAATTACTTTTTGATATAATGAAGCACTTTGAAGTAGGAGAAGAGATTTTCTATGGTGACATTACTAGTATAAATAAGACAAATAATGCAAATTACCATGCAATTCTGCTTTGTGGGGAGCAAAGTAGGGAGGGACTGAGGAAGGGTTTTCTTCTCTGGAGTTCCTGGTCATATCCCTATTTATTCAGAAGCAGCAAGAGTCCCAAATGTGAAATAGCATGGCAGGACCAGAGACCCAATGTGGATACAATGGCCAACACTACTGTTTCTGCATTTGCAGCTTTCCTGAATTAACAATTCTCCACTATCAATACTCGTATGACCTGAACAGACACTTCTCAGAGGAGGACATACAATCAATCAACAAGTACATGAAAAAATGCTCACCATCTCTAGCAGTCAGAGAAATGCAAATCAAAACCCACCCTAAGATACCATCTCACTCCAGTAAGATTGGCAGCCATTATGAAGTCAAACAACAACAAGTGCTGGCGAGGATGTGGGGAAAAGGGTACTCTTGTACATTGCTGGTGGGACTGCAAACTGGTGTGGCCAATTTGGAAAGCAGTATGGAGATTCCTGGGAAAGCTGGGAATGGAACCACCATTTGACCCAGCTATTGCCCTTCTCGGACTATTCCCTGAAGACCTTAAAAGAGCGTACTACAGGGATACTGCCACATGGATGTTCATAGCAGCACAATTCACAATTGCTAGACTGTGGAACCAACCCAGATGCCCTTCAATAGATGAATGGATGAAAAAAAAATGTGGCATTTATACACCATGGAGTATTACGCAGCACTAAAAAATGACAAAATCATGGAATTTGCAGGGAAATGGATGGCACTAGAGCAGATTATGCTTAGGGAAGCTAGCCAATCCCTACAAAACAAATGCCAAATGTCTTCTTTGATATAAGGAGAGCAACTAAGAACAGAGCAGGGAGGAAGAGCAGGAAGAAAAGATTAACATTAAACAGAGACATGAGGTGGGAGGGAAAGGGAGAGAAAAGGGAAATTGCATGGAAATGGAGGGAGACCCTCATTGTTATACAAAATTACATATAAGAGGTTGTGAGGGGAATGGGAAAATAAACAAGGAGAAAAATGAATTACAGTAGATGGGGTAGAGAGAGAAGATGGGAGGGGAGGGGAGGGAGGATAGTAGAGGATAGGAAAGGTAGTAGAATATAACAGTTACTAACAGGGCATTATGTAAAAATGTGGATGTGTAACCGATGTGATTCTGCAATCTGTATTTGGGGTAAAAATGGGAGTTCATAACCCACTTGAATCTAATGCATGAAATATGATATGTCAAGAGCTTTGTAATGTTTTGAACAACCAATTAAAAAAAAGAAAAAAAAAGATAAAGTGGAAATCAAGCTGAGAATCATTAAAACATGCTACACACAAACGGCCACCATCAACAATGCAAAATAAGGTACCTAGGGGCTATTGAGATACTGAGTATCTAAGCAATACCATACCTCCCTTCTCAGTACTTCAAGTTTAGTGAGGAACAATACGTTTTGAATAATAATAGTGATGCATGGCAATAGCAGCAATACTAAGGGTGCCTGTGGCCAGGTACCCACTCTAAAGACACCCAGGGCAAAGAAAGTTAGAAGATGGATTGTCATTGGATACCCAGTTGTTGCAGATGAATTCATGCTAAACCAGTAGATTTTCTGGAAGGATTTAATAATTTTCAATTTAGTTGTTATTTTTTTTTACATTATAATGCATATTTCATATCCCAGTTGTATAAATATTACACCAACATTGAATCTTATATTTAAAGTATTATTTGGATGGTATCAAGTTATTTTTTTCAAATTGCATATATACTTCATATTCATAATGGAAAAATATGAAGAACATAATTAAAACAAATGTAATCTCTCACACAGTGATTTGCTTTATTATATTTTCATGTTTCTCTTTTCAGACATGTTTGTCTGCATATGCTTGCATATGCAATTTAAAAATATTATCCGGTTGTATATGACTTGTAACATAAGTTGTTAACGAAACAATAAATAAATAATATTTTTCTAAACCATAAAGTAGTTTTTTTTTTTTAAAGAGAGAGTGAGAGAGGGGAGAGAGAGAGAGAGAGAGAGAGAGAGAGAGAGAGAGAGAGAGAGAGAATTTTTAATATTTATTTTTTTTTAGTTCTCGGTGGACACAACATCTTTGTTGGTATGTGGTGCTGAGGATCGAACCCGGGACGCACGCATGCCAGGCGAGCGTGCTACCGCTTGAGCCACATCCCCAGCCCATAAAGTAGTTTTGTTGAAATTATTTCAAGTGGCTGCATGTCATCTCATCATATACATGCAGTTTTTTTTTCATATTATGAATGGTGTAGAGAGAAGTACACCAGTGTATCTAAGTCATTGAACTTACCCCATGTTATGTCCTAAGAACAAATTCTAGAAGTAAAATTTCGTAATCCAAGCAATGTTTCATGATGAGTCAGTAGCAGTCTTAAGTTCCTTGCTTTCTCATGGACCTCTTTATAAATTCAGTTGCTTTTGATGTAATAAACTACTGCCAAAGCAAAATAATGAGCAAGTAGATACAGATAGAGAGAGGGAGGGTAAAGCTCAAGAAATAAAACCAAGAATCAATAAGTGGGATGGCATCAAATTAAAAACTTCTGCACAGTGAAGGAACTAATTAAGGTCATGAAGATATAGTCTATAGAATGGGAAAAATATTTGCTGGCTAGTATTCTGACAGGGGATTAATATCCAGGATATATAAAGAATTCAAAAATCTTAAGAGCAACAAAACCAATAACCCAATAAAAAAAGAGAAGGGATCTAAACAGATGCTTGTCAAAAGAAGAAATGCAAATCGCCAACAAATATATGAAAACATGTTCGACCTCCATATCAGTCAGGGAGATGAAAATCAAAGCTACACTAAGATTTCATCTCACTCCAATTAAAATAGCAATCATGGAGACTACAAATAACCATGGTTGTTGGCAAGGTTGTGGGGAAATATGTACACATACATTGTGGGACGGTCTGCAGATTAGTGCAACCATTTGAAGAGCAGTGTGGAGATTCTTCAAAAGACAAGGAGTGAACCACCGTATGACCCAGATATCCAGCTCCTTGGAATTTCTCTTAACTAAAATCATCATACTATAGCAATTAAATGCAGATCAGTGTATGTAGCAGAGCTATTCACAATAGCCAAGTTATAGAACCAGACTAGGGGTCTGTCAACAGATGAATGGATGAAGAAAATGTGGTTTATATACACAGTGGAGTTTTACTCGGTCATAAAGAAGAATGAAACTGTCATTAGTTGGTAAATAAATGAAACAGGAGAGTATTATCTGAAAACAGTCCAGTCTCAGAAAGTCAAGGATTGAATGTTTTTTCCCTCATGTGTGGATGTACACAGATGTGCATAGAAAAGAGCTGGGAGAGAGACTAATAAAAATGGGGGATATCATGAAGTGGACAGGAGATTGATAGAGTGGAGAAAGGGGAATGAGAGGGAGAAAAGAGGGAGGGACATGGGAACGTACTACTAGAGAATGAAATCTACCAAACTCTGCTACATCCATGTATGAACTAACCACAGTGAATCCTGTATGTGTGTGAATAACACAGTAATTAAAATAATAATAACAATAATAAAGGCAGGACGGTCGAGCAAGCAGATCAGTGGAGGAAGGAAGGGAGGGAAGGGGAAAGTACTGGGGAAAGAGGCTGATCATGCTATGTGCATGTATGGATATGGCATAACGAATCCCACTATTGTGTATAACTAGAATGCATCAATTTAAAATGCGATCAATTTTAAAAAGAGAAAAGAAAGGGTATGTGGGAAGAATGGCTACGTGGTATTTTGATATCTATATTTTTTCTCATCTTTCTTTGTAAAATGCCAATAAAATCGAACATGTTCTGCTTTATTTCTATTTGTGTCAGTAACCTGTGATTTTTCATATATGCACATTTACTTAAATTAATGCAAGAAAAATGTTATTTAAAGGTTGTGGGAGAATGCATGGAAACCTTGACTCACATCTGGAGATGGGAACGGGTGTGTGGGTGCTGAGGCTGTTGGTTCAGCCAAGCGTGGCTGGGTCTGCTACTTCTGCACAGGAACTGAGGCTCAAGAGAGACCTAGGAAGGGATAAGAGAGCAGTGTCAGAAGTTTAAGGTAGGTTTGTCTGTCTCCTAGTCACGGTGCAGTCTCTCACCCAGGTACCACTTGCTCCTTGACTCAGCATCCTGAGCTGAGGTTCTTGATGAGCAGCCTCTGGTTTTCCTCTTCATTCTTAACCCTCCAGTGTTGAGACAGTGACCACACACACACACAAGGTCCTGCTGTGGGAAGAGAGCAAGGCATGTATAAACGAAGGGAGTTACTGTGAAGGGTAAGAGCAAGAATAAATGTGCAAGTCCATCTAGGAAGGACACTACTATCCAATCAATAGTGTCATGCTAAATAAGTTATTTAACTCTTGCTTTTCTCTTCCTAGATAGTTAAGAAAATGGCCATGAACATCAGCTCTAACCATAAAAATAGACAAAGGAGAATTGTGTGTGTTTTTATTCAAATTAACTTAGATATAATTCCTAGCAGTTCTCAGTAGGAAATCTATACTCGACCCAAACCCTTCTGTAGGCCTGTGTGTCTCCCTCACATGTTATACTCATGCGTAACACCCTGTATTGGCACCTTCCATTGAGTCTTGGTTCTCAGGGAGGTGCTGTTGGGGACCCAGGTTGGGCCAAGCAGAAGCTCTTGAGATCATTGAGGGAACTGTGGGATCCCCAGACTCTTCCTCATTCTCTTAGTTTCCTGACCATGACAGTGGAGGTTTTGCTCTACCACATACTCCTACTATGGCGTCCTCCCTTGCCATCGTCTTCAAAGTAGCAGGGCCAATCTATTATGAATGGAAACCTCTAACACTCTGAGCCAAAATAAACCTTTTCTCTTTATAAGTTGGTCATCTCAGGCATTTTGTTATAGTGACAGAAAGATGATCAACACACCCATCACTCACAACCTGAACTCATTTCTCCCTCTTTTACTGTACCATGTGCTTTTTTTAAAACCAATTTCACAGCAATTCTTTCTCATGCATAACCCAGTTTGAAGTTCTCTGTTCAGTCTCTGGAATCTCAAAATACCAAGAATTGGACTTACTCTGTTTATGCTTTGCACTTGCTATCTCCTATTTCTGCGTCCAAGTAGAGGACAATAACCAGATTCTCAGGTTTTCTCATAATCCATTACATGACATGAGCAAGTCAATCAGTTAATATCTGAGGAGTGACTGCAACCTGCTTGTCACTGTCTATCTCTCTCTCCTTTTATTTCTCATCTTTTTTTCACACATGTCAGTTCATATCTATGCCTGTGGGTTTATGGACCTGACATGCCCCTCAAATGTTTTGGTTCTAGCTAAAAGTGGCAACTGGATCAGTGTCATAATCATCCAGAGAGTTAATTGGTCTAAACATCTGAGACTCTGTTGACTGACTACAACATCTAAAAATGATTGTCTTAAAAGTTAAACTATAATTATCACCTTCTCTGTGTTTTATACCCTGATATTTGACAAAAACAGATGATAAATTAACTTTTGCCTTCTTGGTCTTTTTGAGTAGAAATTTTCCACACTATTTTACCTGCCTAGATTTCATATTCACCTGTTGTTCTATTTCAAACACATGGCATCCGAGATTGTCAGATAGATTCAGAGCAAAATACATTATTCACTGTGAGTTCATTTAGAGAGGCTTAACTAGATAAATGAATGTGTAACTAGAAAATTTATGTGACTTAGAAAATTAAATAAATGATATTCCTTGCTGTAGAAGAAAACTATAAAACAAGAAACACACACATTTTGATATTATGAATAGATTACATGATGCCAAATTTAATAATGTCAAATCAAAATAGAGTGGTATTAAAATGATATGACCAGGGAGATTTTATTCTAGGAATACAAAGATGATTCATCTTTAAGAAATCTATTACTCTGTCATATAATTATGGTGCAATGTCTAGTACTAAGATTTAAAATTTCACAGTAATGTAGAAATCAAAACAACTAATAAGGTTAAAAGTATGTATATGAGAATATAAACATCAAGTGGCACTAGTAAACTGGGACAGAATCATTTAAATTTGGTTTGGGCCTTCATATTTGGAAAAACTTCAGCTTTGACCACATGCATTGACATGTTTAATAGGCAATTTTTTTTTCATTAATACTTACTAGATTACCTGACCTTTTACATAATCATTTTTCTGTGACAGCACAGTACAGAATCACCTCTAATCAAAGCAAGCAACTACAAAGGCTTGCCATTAAGATTTAGTGTTAATATCTGACTCTTCTCCTTGAAAAGAAGTAGCATCTTAAATGTAAATAGAAATGATTCAATATGGTGAATTCTGAAACATTGAAGTTATTATTGTAGACCTATTAATACAAGAACAAAATGCTGTTATCAATAATGACTGAAATACCAAAGTGATATAAACAAAAACTGTGATTGATAACTATTAGCATTTAAGTACATATGGGGGTAAGAACAATATAAATACTAAGCTAGAGGACATTAGTTAGATAACCTTTGGAAATGCCTTATATCGTTTTTGAACAAATTATTCTTAAAAGTTTTGAAATATACTATAAGACTGAGTATTTAATAATACCATAACTCTAATCTTTGTAAAATTCCTTTATGTGATCACATTCAAAACACTAAACAAAATAGCTTGCAAAAGATACATTTATAGTTATTTGATTACTCATAGGTCATGACTATTTTTTAAGTCTGATTGGGGAATTCCTGCTGTATTATGAGAATAAATTAAAAGCAAAATAATATTTTGCAATGCCCAAATTTACTAAGAAAGAAAACCTACACCCAAAATAACTGACAGTAACATTGAATAAAATACCCTTTTTTGGCACAGAAAAAATATATTAAATAATCAAAAACTATGAAGAGAAAATAAAAGCCTGTTAAATAAAAATAAGTTTATTTCTTGATATCTTGATTCTTTACAATACCATTATATATCAGTTTATACATATATTCACATCATTTATATAAGAATTCATTAGTAAATTATAAATAAGTACAAAGATTATTCTAAGTTTAGTAAGTTATTACAACTTAATGATAATAATTTGATAAAATTTAAGATGAATATTTGTATTCCAGAAGTTTATTCTCAGTCTTGATTTCAGTTTTGGTTCTAGCTTCTGATGAATATCAATAATAACACTTGGTCAGCTGTTATTTAACCAAAATGTGTATTTGGAGCAATTCTATAAGTAAATTTCACTTGAAATGCTAAAGGCCTGTATTATAAATCTATAAAACTTTGCTCAAAGATATAAAAAAGCAACCTGAATAAATATGTACTTGCCTTAAAAAATATTATAAAGTTGTAACTTCTCTCCAAAATAATATTTAGTACAAAGTAACATCAATACACATCTCTGTAAGCCTGAAAAAATGATAATAAAGAACCAATGCACATACCTCAAAATTATAAAAGTCATGTGTGAAAAAGCTGGAGCAAATAGTGCTCTAAAGTGAAATACTGAAACCTTTCCCCTTAAGATCAGGAACAAGGCAAGGATGATCACTTTTGACCCTTCTATCCAATATAGTATTGGGTTTCTAGCCAGAGCAATTAGGCAAGAAAAAGAAATAAAAGGCATCCAGATTGGAAAGGAAGAGCTAAATTTTTTTCATAGATGGTACATTTTTATGTAGAAAACCCTGAAGTTTCCACATACAAAAGTCTTCAAAAAACCAATAAATGAATTCAGTAAAAGAGTAGGATACATAGGCAACACACAAAAATCATTTATGTTTCTGCATACTAACAGTGAAACTTCTGAAAAAAAATATAAGAGAAATTCAATTTTCAATAGCATAAAAAAATATAAAATGAAGTGAAAGATGTGTGCAATTCCAACACTGAAACACACCTCAAAAAACTTGAAGAAAACAACAAAAAGAAATATATTTCATGTTTGTGAATTAAAAGGCTAATAAAGTTAAGATATCCCAAAAGATAGTAATTCAACATAATACCTAGTATAATGTTAATATTCTTGGAAAAAATAGAAAAACCCATTTTAAAATTTATGTGAAATCTCAAGGGCCTATGAATAATCAAAAGTCTTGAAAAAGAGAAAAACAACATTGAAGGACTCACACTTCTTAATTTCAAAACTTTGAGAAAGATTTCAACCATCAATACAGCATGGCACTGGCATAAAGACAGACGTAGAGACCAGGGGAGTTATTTTAATATATGGGAAAATGATTTTTGATTACAGAATCAAGAACATTTAGTGGGGAAAGGGCAGTCTTTTCAATAAATGGTGCTAGGAAAACTGAATATCTGCTTGCAAAATTATGCTGAATCTTTACCTCGTACCATATAAAAATAGTTCAAAATGGATCAAAGACAGAAGAGATCTCAAACTAGCCAGAGCAATTAGGCAAGAAAAGATATGGGTAACACTTTACAGAATTTGATTTAGCAGTGACTTCTTAGATATTACATTCAAAGAACAGGCAGGGGGCTGGGATTATGGCTCAGCGGTAGAGCACTCCTCTTGCACTTGCAAGGCCCTGGGTTCGATTCTCAGCACCACATATAAATAAATAAATAAATAAATAAATAAATAAATAAATAAATAAAAGGTATTGTGTTCAACTACCCCAAAAAATATTAAAAAAAGAATAGACAGGGATTAACAACCAGAAGATATTAGATACATAGAGAAAAAATAAAACTCAACAACCACAAAATAAAGTACAGACTGATTAAAATATGGTCAAAGGATATGAATAGACATTTTTTCCTGAGGAAAATATACAATAAGTGTGAGGTCATTCAACTTTGTTTTTCTCTTTTTCAAGACTTTTGATTACTCATAGTCCCTGGAGATTTCACATAAATTTTAAGATGAGTTTTTCTATTTTTTTGCAAAAATATTAATATCATAACTAGGTATTATGTGGGATTACTATATTTTGGGATATCTTAACTTTATTAGCCTTTTAATTCACAAACATGAAATATATTTCATTTTTAATTTTCTTTAAGTTTTTGAAGGTATGTTTCAGTGTTGGAATTGCAATATACTAAGGACTAATAGATATATGGAAAGATGTTCAGCATAACTAATCATTCAGGAAATATGAATCAAAATTACAATAAGCAACCATATCCCTTCCATTAGAATAGGTACCATCAAAAACAAAGACAAATGTTGGCAATTACCTAGCAAAACTGAAACTTTTTTATGCTGTGGAAGGAATGTAAAATAGTATTACTCTTGTAGGAAACAGTATGGAGGACGGGGTGAAACACAATTGTAGAGCATTCCTTGCCCAGCCTCCGCGCAAGGCCAGGAATTCAATTCCTATTACCATTAAAATGAAAGAAAACACAGTATGATAGTTCCTCAAAACAAACAAACAAATAAATAAATAAATAAATAAAATTTAAAAATAAATAAATAAAAATTACCAAATTATATAGCAGTTTCATTTGTGGATATATTTCTAAAAGATTTAAAAATAGGATCTTGAAGATCATAGCATCATAACACATGTATTCACAATAACCAATAGGTAGAAGCAACCCAAGTCTCCATCAGTGGATGGATAGGTAAGAAAAACAAATACATATAGAATACTACTCAGCTTTAGAAAGGAAGAAAATTCTGACATATGGTCAACACAGAAGAACCTGAGGACATTTTGCTAATTGAAATAGGCCATTCACGAAAAGACAGCTGCCATAGTACTCCACAGATTTTAAACATTTAGAGTTGCCACAACCACAGAAACAGACAGTAAAATGGTGGTTACCAGAAATGGAGGAGGGGGGAAATGGGGAGGTAGTATTTAAATTGGATGTGGAGTTTCGGTTTTATAAGATTAAAAAGTATTACAGAGATAAACGGTGGGATAGTTTCCTACTATTGTAAGTGCATTTAATACCAATGAGGTGTATACTTAAAAATGGTTAAGATAGCAAATTTCATGTTATGTGTATTCCAAAACTTCTTTAGTTTTTGGAAAACCATTGGGAAAAAATGCTCAAATGGTCATAATATATTTTATTGTAGCCTGATTATTTAAATAACCAATGCTTATATTGTAATAAAACAAAAAAGAAAAGAAAATATCCTTCCTTTGATTTCTAATTGTTTTAGTCAAATTTTTCTCTGCTGTGACTAAAAGACTCGACAAAAACAATTAGAAGAGGAAAAGTTTATTTGGGGACACGGATTCAGAGGCCTTAGTCCATGGAAGGCTGCCTCCCTTCCTTGGGGAATAGGTGAGACAGAACATCATGGCAGAAGTGTGTGGCAGAGGAAGGCAGCCGGGAAAATTATACCCAGGAGAGAGAGAGAGAGAGAGAGAGAGAGAGAGAGAGAGAGAGAGAGAGAGAGAGAGAGTTAGAGAGAGACAGAAGTGGGGTGGAGATCTCCTCACCACCATAAAATATAAACCCTAAAGGCAGGCTACCATGACCCACCTCCTCCAGCCACATCCTGCCTATAGTTCACACTCAGTTAATCCATTCAAGTGGATTGATGCTCTGATTAGGTTAAGGTTCTTATAACCCACTCAGTTTACCTCTAAACCTTCTTGTATTGTCTCACATGTGAGCTTTTGTTGGACACCAAATATCTAAGCCATAACACTACTTGAACTCCTTTGTAGAATTGTTACATAAACCACACTTCAAGATATATTATAAGGTATGCACACATATGCTATTTTCTTCCTATCAAATCTGATTATATCTCCTACTTTATTTGAGGTTAAGATGGGGATTTTCCAAACATAAGCATGGTAAATTTTCAAATGATAATTTTAAGACCAGTAGATGCTTGTCCTGTCTGTCCTTAGCCAAGTCTTTGATCTTCTTCAAATTGCAGGGTTTTCAAAACTTTTAATATACAGAGAAAATGTGTATGATTGCATAGGAATCAAATCAAATAAATGTATAAAGCACTCATCAGAGTAACTCACATAATAAGCACAAAAAGAAGCAAGTGTGATAAGAATTATTCTGGTTAGATTTACTAGTAACAGTCACAACTAGCACAAGTCTTGAAAGATGACTTTTTTCACTTGCTCACATCATTCTGTTCTTGAAGAGCCACATGAAAACACTCATGGCATTCAAAGACATGGCAATAGTCTTTGACCAGGACAGAAAAAGACCCCATTTTTCCTTAACAAATGCTGGCATACTCACCTTGAATTCTCTTAAAAAAAATACATCACAGAAAGTACCTTCTGAACTTTTTTTTTGCTAGAGCCCTCAGTGAAGAGACTTATAGGAAAACACAGTCACATCTTATATTGCAGATTCCCAAGAACATGTGCTACTTTCTCTGACAAGTTCCTGAAATGTTTAGAAGAAGATTGGTTTGATGATATCATTCATATTTAGATAGATTTACCAGCCAAATTTATTTAGCCATTCATTCACTTCTTAATTAATTTGCTCATGTGTTCATTTTCTCAAAGGCTTACAAGTTGTAAGGGGATATGTTATGAAATCTATGTGGAGACACTGTATTCCATGCTGAAAGGCATAAATTTTAGACATTAAAGAGATAATGATTTATGAGGAAGATAGGTTAAAAAATGAAGATGGGTCCATTGCAAGGGTTATTATTCTACATGAGCAGGAAAAAAAAATTCTTTTTTTGAAGGCCAAAGAACTTTCATGAATACTTTTGTTTAATGCTCTCAAACTTGACATCTTCCTAAGATGACTACTGGGATCAATTTTATACCTAGGTTCTTGTGTATTTCCAGATAGAGAATGAGACTCTTCTTGGGGAATTCTCAGTAGTAAGAAATATCACTGCATAAGAAATACAGAGTTGAATTCTAATCCCATCAGTAAAACTAAATTGATTCGTCACACATGTTGAGTCCCTTATTTTTTCTAGTTTTAAAGTTCTTTAGTAATTAAATAAGAAAGTTAAATAAGATCCTTCTAGTTCTAAAAAAAATGCTAGTGTATCTAACAGTTAGAAATACCACCTGATCATCATGGATTCTTTACCCCTTCTTTTTCAGAAATGCACCACCTGATACTCTCCAAAAAGCTCTGGAAGAGGAGACATTTGTGATTTAAAAAATCCAGCTTTCTGGTATTATCTGGATTCTATACAGCCAATTAAGGGATTATCAAAACATACGATGCCATGTTTAGTATAGTTGCTTCTCAAGCAGTGACAATAATGTTCATTAAACTCATCTGCTCCTCTAAATTTTCTAGCATCTACTGCAATTGGATGTGAAAGTTTGGCTGTGTTTTGGCAAAGAAGAATGTAAGCGGAAACGACACATAATTTTTCGGTACCTATATTATGTTTTGGATATGGGTTCCCCCCCCCCATAGAGAAATTAACTCTATTAAGCAATTAATATGTGAATATATTTTTAAATACAGTGTAACATAGCTCATCCTGACTAATATACACTCTTTATTAAGACTTTCCTGTTCAAACTCCATCTAGAAAAACTGACATGAACTTAGTAAGTGTGTAATATACAGATAGCTAAACTAATAGTGAAAATGTTAATGATTCTACAATGATTTTTCAATTTTGATTTTGACATGTTTAATGGTGATTTTTAAAATAATTTTGAATAATTGGTTAAGGTTATCTTATTTTATCTTCCATTTAGTCCCAGTTAAAATTTCTGGGACTTTTGCCACATACAAGACAATTATTTTACTACTTTACTGATTGCTTGGAACATGCATAAATTTATCATTGATCTGAGGATTAGGATTTCAAAAAAATTGAATGCCATTTGAAGAAAAGAACAACCCTAATTAAATGTCAGCTTCTCAGATGATATTCTGTTGAATATTTTATAGCTGCATTTTTTCATGAATAACTTACATGCTGATATATAAGGGTATTTTATATGTTAAACACTATCAATGAGTATTTAAATTTCAACTAAATATTTTTCTTATATTTACATTTTTTCATGATAAGTAGTAATATAAATTTCATGCATGTTATATACATATTTATATATATATATTATTTACATATATTACAAATTATAACCAATTATATTGTAATATACTTGGAATCCTAAAGGTTTTGTTTTGAAATCCCACCTCTTTTATCTCACCTGCTTCATTTCCTCACCCAAACTAATTCTCCTCCATTATCAGTAAATATGGCTTCTAGAGTCTAACATGCTGGAAACTTGAGTAATCTTACACTTCTTTCTTTCCTTTGTTCCCTAAATAAAATTGTTCTCACAGTTCTGTTGATTATACTGCACAATCTCTTAACTATGATAGTCAATAGAGTAAAAAGGGCAAATAATAATTCAAAATAGGCAAAGGACATGAATATTCATTTGTCTAAAGATGACTTACAAATGGCTAACATGTGTATAAAAAGATGCTCAAGTGTTACTTAACACCAGAGAAAATGCCAGTGGAAATTACTATGAAGATGTGGAATATAGCTCAGTGGTAGAACATGTGCCTGGTAGGCTCAAAGCCCTGGATTCAATCCTCAGTACTGCAAAAACAAAACAAAACAGAAAACCCATTGAAATATCATGTAACTATTCATATTAGGGTGGCCATTATCAAAAACCAAAAGACAAGAAATGTTGGCAACTATTTGAAAAACATTGGAGCACTGCCACACTGTTGATGGGAATACAAAATTGAGCAAAAGCCATGGAATACATTATGGGCTATGGAATACAGGATGGAGGTTCCTCAAATCATTTAAAGTAGAACTACCATAGGATCCAGCAATCTAATCCAAAATGATTGAAATAAAGATCTCCAAATGATAGTAACTTTCTCAGGTTCATTGCATCACTGTCAGTAATAGTCACCCTGTGGAAACAACCTGAATATTCTCCAACAGATGAAGGGATTGAAAAAATACCATATACACACAATGTAGTAGTCTTCATCCTTAAAAAATGGATGAACATGGAGCATATACAATAAATGAATTATGGAAGTTACAGAAGGGCACATGTTACAGATTCTTCTTATATGAAGCTGTCAGGAGATGGGGTGAGAAGAAAAAGGTAGTTTGATTGTTACCACCTACAACATTTAAGTTATGCAAGATGAATGAGTTTTGGAGATCTGCTGTACAACATTGTGACTATAGATAATAGTGTATTATACACTTTGAAACCTATTGAGAGTGTATCTTTTAAAAAATAATTTGCTGATTTGTTTATCTCTTGTTTTAAATACCATCATCAGAAAGAGAGTATATCTTGTGTGAAATGTTTTTACCACAATAAAATATGGGTTTAAAACCCCCAGCTGTCTTTCTCTGTGATTATTGAAGTAGGTCATCTTCCTTCTATCCAATCCATTGTTTATACATCATTTTTTCTTTGCTTGAAGGCCTCTCATGAATCCTTGCCTTTTGGATAAAGACTCTACCATTTGAGGCTGATATAAAAGAACTTATATGATTTACGTAGTCAGCATTTATTTCTATCCTTCTTCCCTTTCACACTGAGATTTCGGTCTCACCCAGTTTTGTGATAATCTACTTGTTCACACATACATAATTTTACTTATATTCTCTGCATAGATGTTCTCTATTCTATTGGTGGTGAAAGTCTTCCTCCTCCTTTAAGATCCTTTTCACAGTCACTATCTCTGTTATTGTACCATCAATTCCTTCAGACATTATAGATTATTTCTTGCCTATACACCCAAGGCACATTTTCTGGCACTTCAATTACATAACAATTTTTTAAAGTTTTATGATCTATTTCTTCCATTATGACTTCTAGAGCAGAGATTTTATAACATTCATCTTTGCATCCTAAGTACCAATTAATATAAGTCCTTCAAAAAGTAAGTAAAATCAAGTAATGTATTTTTTTACACATGCTTTTCTAAAAATTATTGTTTCTTCTTATAAAATGAGACTTGACTACCAGAATTCTTAGTTGGAGAGGAGGAAGAATTAATTTTTGTGAACAAGCACTCTCACGAAATTTTGACTAGAAGGTGTGGCAGAAAGCATTCTGAAATATTGATTGAAACAAAGATTTAATACTTACTGGTTGGATACAGTCCAGATAATTTCCAGTGATATAGAGGCCATGTGTAAATTGGGGTTTATCCCATGTATTTTACATATGAATACATTTTTTTACTGCAAAATAAAAAGGATTTTGTATTATCTTCTTAAGTAGGTTAAGCAAACCCAAAGTCATATGTTCTCTGGTAATAATCTAAGTGGTACAGATGGATGGAAGGATTCAGGCCAAGAAGATACTAGAAGCACAAAGCAGCTATTACTTGCTATGTGAATTAATCTAAAATGGCACATGAATTAATGAAATTCATTGAATACATATGTATTAGACTTATATTAAGGTGACTCATACACTTGAGAAGAACAAGTTGGAGGAGGCAAGATTTATTTTGGCTCACTGTTTTAGACTCTTTAGTCCATGGATGGCAGGCTTTTTGGCTTTGATTCTGCAGTAAGGCCATAAAACATGATGGAAGGGTGTGGAGGAGGAAAGCTACACAGTTTATGGCCCCTTGGAACCAGAGAGAAAGGATGGGCCAGAGAGAAGATAAGCCCCTCCAGGACATGTTCCCTCTGACCTACTTCCTCCAACCAAGTCTCACTTCCCAGAAGTTCATTCAGCCTTCAGTGGATTAATCCACTGATGACAAGGGTCATCTTTCTAAATCCCGCCTCTGAACATATGAGCTTGCAGGACACTCTAGATCCCAAGCATAACAAAAAGACAGTGCAAAAGTTCATCTACGGTAGGATTGACTTGGAGAAGACACTGAAATGTATATCTAGATGGCATTAGCTACAGTGATAATGTATCTCTGGAGGATTTAGGCATTTGGTAGTCAGGCAAATTGAGGATCCTTATAATCAAAATCATCCCTTCCAAATCCCTTATCAATGTGTAGGTATGGAGTTCCACATACAATCTAGCTAGTATTCCTACATTAGTATATAATGCTGTTTCTTCACTTGGAAATGAGTAAAAAATTTGGCCCCAACTAGGGGTCATTTTTTATATACATATAAAAAAGTGTATACTAACTCCATGTGGCATTACAATTAATATGAAATAAAAGAGGTACTGATTCACGTGTTCAGTTTATGCTCACCGTGGCACAGATGGTCACTGAGAATATTAGGCTAACCTTTCTCTGCTGCTTAAGTTGTTTTCCTTTCTTTTTAAGTAAATATGCATTTTGTGTCACTAATTACATATAAAATTCATGGAGTTTATTATCCATGTCCATACTATATTCTTTTTGCTGATTGTTTTAAACAGGTCTATTCCTAAGGGAGCAGAACAAGAAATATGACCTCCAAGTCAAGCCAAAAATCAATCTGAGTATAGCAGTTCAATAATATTATTTTAGAATTTAAAAAATGATACTTTAATTATTTAAATATATTTGGTGACTATTTTTTTATATCTGGAAACTATGGTTTTTTAATGTAAAGATAACCAATAGTATTTCATCTTAAAAATGAGATAAACCTGCTACTTCAAAGAGAAGTGCAGCTGACACTTAATAATAATCTTGTGTGTAATGTGATCTATGCTTGAGGTCAAGTTATTACTCTCCTTTAATTCATATTCAAGGAGTTTTTACATAATACTTTCTCCAATAAATTATTTAATTCTTCTTAGCTATATAGTAGGCAATTATCTTTGTTCTTTTAATAATATGCTCACTAGAAGACAAGTAAAAGAAGAGAAGTAAAAGAAAGAAAAATGAGTCATTATTAATATTTTAATATTTTAAGACATGAACATATTTCCAATTTATGTAATTAAAGCAGGAAGCACATACATCAATATAGGTAATATATTGATAAGATATAATGTGGTCTCTTTCTCTCTCCCTCTCTCTCTCTCTCTCTCTCTCTATATATATATATATATATATATAATCATACTGTTTTTCTATTTTAAACATTTGTTATTTGAAATTATTATGTTTATTGTAGTTAATATAACTGATATAATTTAAAATAATTTCATATAAACAAGAATCCTTGAGATCTTCTGGCATATGTGAAATTATCAGAAAGAAATATGTGCTATAAGTTCTAATTTCTTCTTATTTTTTCTCCAGAGATACTATAAGTCAGAATGAGACAGAAGCAAATGGGCATGGGCATGATTTAGCCTGTACAGTTGTTGTTTTCAGATGCAACATGTATTTCAGAAAATTTTGCAAAGATGATAGTGTTAGGATCTGTAAACAATGAAGCTAGGCCAGTTGGCACAAGCCTGTAATCCCAGAAACTCAGGAGGCTGAGGCAGATGGATCTCAAGTTTGAGGCCAGCCTTGAAAACTTAGTGAGACCCTGTCTCAAAAGCAAACAAACAAACAAACACACGAACAAAAAGAGCTGTGAATGTGGCTTAGGGTAAAGTGCCTCTGGTTAAACCCTCAGTACCTCCCCCCATAAAAAATATCAAGAGCATTTCAAAGAGTTTTAGGGTAGAACACAGAGGTCCTTATGTTAGATATGTTCTATGATGCAGATGGGATGGAGTGATGACCAAAGGTACAATACGAATGTATAATTGCATAGTTTTCCATGTTCTCATAAATCCTAAGTATATTCTAGAGATTCTGTTGGAAACTTTTAAAATTCTCCTTATCTCTACAGTGATCTCTGTGTGAGGTGCAGAAATGGGCAGAGGGATGGTAGGGGAGGAGAGAGGGAGGAAGTAGAGAGAAAGGTTCACAATGACTTTGCCTCCCTTCCTGGGGTTGCTTTCCACATCCCACCTCCTGTGTCTAACTAAGATGGAATGCATGGATAATATTATTTAGTTGAAACAAAGTAGCCCCCATAAAACTAATACCTGACTTAAACCGTGAGTCTTTCAAAAAAAATAAAAATAAAATGAGTACAAGTGATCCAAGATGGCAGAGCTACAGGAGTTTTGCTGCCTGTTCACATTCTTTCAGCCACAGGCCTACTGAAACAATGACAGGGACCTAGGCACCAAAGAAGTGAGCAAAGTAAGCTGGAAGGACCAAGACCCCTCCAGTGTGCGTATTTCATGGTAAAACTATTCTACAACAATAGCTACATTTTCATCCATTACTGCCACTACTATCACATTGACATAGATAAATGTAGAACTTCACATGAAAAATTGTTTATCCAGTAATATTAAACAATATTTTTGAAATCATAAAGCATATCTAATTAAACTGTTCATAAGTAAGTGCACAATTGGGGCAAATACTTTTTTTGTGTTTTAAAAAGATTTTCATGTTGTAATAAGTAGAATTAAAATGACAGAGAATTTGTTTCATATTTTACTTACCTTCAATTTTTTTGTGACTACCAAAATTATATAATTTACAAAAATTATATTATTTTGGTAGTCACAAAAAAATCACAATGTGTAAATATCACAATGTTTTATTTAACCCAGAGACAAATATAGTATGTATGTTGGGGTGCTTACTCCAAGTCTTTCATTTGAATAATTTTGGAATCTGTTTATTTAAATGGTGAACATTATAAATTGTGGGTCCATTGGTAGTAGAGGCAAAAATGACAGAGAGAATGTATTATAATGCTAAGTTAAATGGTGGAGGGGGAGTTCAAAGGTAGGTCTCTGACTTCTGAGACTCGAGCATGAACGTCTTCTGCAACTTCATCTAAAATAAGTACCTCAGGTTGCTTCAGGACTGCCCACTGTCTTCACCTATACCTCCACCTTTTAAAATACTCTCATGTACCTGATAACTTACTTTCAGGGGAAAACATGGCAGAAACAGTGTCGCATTTAATGTTTTTGGTAGAGGGAAGACCTATTCTTCTATTTACATAATACTGTATGCCGCAGTCCGGCTGCAGCAAAATAACAGGGGGTGGGGGGGTGGGGGGTGACGAGCAACTTGTGTAGATTGATACAGCAGGAGTGGGAGCCGTTTATTGTAGGACAACAGAGGTATTTATACATTTTGCACAGCTCATCTTAATTAGCATAAACTAGATACATCAGTCAACCAATAAGGAATCTCCACACTTAATGGTTCGCTGCGTTACTTCACAAACCACTCCCTCTGGCAAAATGCCAGGCGCCATCCTGACTTGTTTACACACTCTAACAACTGTACACAAACTACAAAATATTTGAGGCAGAAGAATTATTCTGGCCAGGCTCAGTAGCACAGACATGTATTTCCAGCTGATTGGGAGCTGAGGCAGGAGGATCACAAGTTCAAAGCCAGCATCAGTAGTAACTTAGCAAGGTCCTAAGCAACTTGGTGAGATGCTATCTAAAAAAAAAAAAAAAAAAAAAAAAAAAAAAAAAAAAAAGAAAAAAGAAAAAGAAAGAAAGAAAGAAAATAAAGAAAAGGGCTGGGGAAGTGGCTCAGTGGTTAAGTGCCCCTGGGTTCAATCCCTGAAATTGTAAAAAGGAAAAGAAAAAAAAATCAATTTGAATTTTTTAACCTAGATTACCCACAGTTTAAAATAGTATAGAAATTGAAATCTTTCTCTCTCTTTCACCCATCTTCAACCAGCTAGCTGTTTCTAGTGAAGAAATATGGAAATAATAAAATGCACATTAGAAGCATTCAATGAGATTCTTAAAGGTTTTATTTCATTTTCTTATCAAACTTAGAAGTCTAATATTGATTCTTTTGAAGCTTGTAAGTGAAGATTAAAGCACTCTGACATGCTATCTACAGGTGTGCCATAATGAATTATGATCTTTGCCTAATCCACAGAATGAAAAAGCTGCAGTACATAGCAAATGGTTAATCAGTGCAGTGGCACAGAAGATCAATCTTTGATTCCTGTATTCACAACCCTGTTTATTTGGCCACATAAGAGAACAGGCTGGGGTGTTGGAATGGATTCCTAGAAATGATGGATGTAATTGTCAAAACTGCCAAGGTCAATGTATAATGTTCATAAGAGAACCAACCCAATGCGTGGACCTGCCATTTGTCATTCATGCAGTTTGACCCCCAGTTCTCTTTATAATAACACGTGAAGGAGGAACAACTGCTGTGTTCATTCCAGAGGAATCCTGTGCTCTCTCTAGTATCATTCGGGTCACAGCCTTTTCTCAGGATGGGATCATTTGTACATAACTTTTCATTTTCTGATGACACTGGACTGATTAGTTGAAATATGGATTTAATTTAAAAAAAAACTGATCAAGGAATCTGTATGTAATTCTGTTACCATACTGTGTAGATGGCTCTGAAATTCCAAATGCATCAGGATCTTTCTGATCATCATCTACTCTCTCCTAGAATACACTCTTAACTTTGACATGGGCAGTACTGTGTTGAAAGTTATTCTAATACCAGAATTTTGCAGATAAGTTTTTCTTAAAATATTTTTAAGGACTAAATGTTGACTATATTCAAATAAAAAATCCCCCATATATATATTTCTATTGGTAAAATCACATACGACTGGATATTTTTACTTATTTTCTTTGGACACTGCTTTTCTATTGTAAGGATGGGTTCCTGACCATGCTCATAGATGCATTCAGTTAAAAGTATGCAATTTTAATTCTGTAACCTCATTAAATCAATAACTATTGAGAATTCTGATGTTTTCTTGATTGTGATATTTGTGTACTTGCTATAATTTCCTAAATACTTATATTGGCACTAGAATGTAAATCTCATGAAGGACAGCCTTGTTTTGTACTCTAACTTGAATTCTTGGAAGAATGAGCATATTATATATAGGCTCAGTCATCATGTCCTGAAAGAAGAAAAAACAAGGAAACAAAAATAAATTTTAAAAAGATGAAAGACAAAATATATGTTTATTTAAAAAATATGTCAATATTGAAGTTATTCGGGGGAATTTCTCTTACTGCAAATAATTTATTATGAGATTACCAAAGAGATTACATTGCCCCACTTTTCTAAAACAAAAACAGAATTTTTTAAGGTAGAATAGATAGCTATCACCTGAAAAACAACTCAACTGGCCACATGGCAAATGCAGTCCACATGTAAAAACAAGCAATGAATCTGATGTGGTGACACAGCCTG
Organism: Urocitellus parryii; assembly: GCF_045843805.1. NCBI lineage: Eukaryota > Metazoa > Chordata > Mammalia > Rodentia > Sciuridae > Urocitellus > Urocitellus parryii. Next base: position 109,568,021 of record NC_135532.1, read on the forward strand.
AAATCCCAAAAGATTGGGAACCTGAGGCAGGATAGTTGCCAAGTTCAAAGCCAACCTCCGCAACTTAGACCCTTCTCTAAGAAATACATAAAAAGGGCTGCGGATGTAGTTCAATGGCGAAGCAATCCTGGGTTTGATTCCCTGGTACAAAATATAAAAAGAAAAAGAAAGCAATCCCAATTGAAATTACACAAAATAACATTGGTAAATATCTCACTGGTTCTCTTCTTCACCTCAAGGTAAGCAAATTCTTTTTAAAAACACTCTAAAGAAATCCGAGGAATAAAGAGCTCTCCAAACCTGATACTAAAAGGGGAAGTATTGTGAAGTGACCTACCATATCCACTTTTATTAAAACGTTACAGATATTGCACAGATGGAACCCGTCCAGGTGCTTAGAAAGCATGGTCTTGCTCTTACTGAACGTGCAGTTCTGGATTCAGAGAGATGAATGACAAATGACAAAAAGTGATAATTGTAGGAGACGAATACAGGAAACAGGGCTTGAGGCAAGAGTGACAATTCTGATTCATTAAACATTAATACACAACTGGAACTGGAAAAAAAAAAGACTTATGACTTTAACAAAACTTTCCTTTTGTTAAAAACATTTCAGATTCCTTGACTGACACGGTCATAAGGAAATGTAACAGCTCTGATTTGTGATATAGTCCCCTCATTTATGAAAGAAGGATTTAAAATGTCTTTTGAAGGTCAAATAAGAATCTTTGGTATCTCCATGTGACCTGCCAATAGCTACACAAATGTTAGTCATTATTCTTAGTTATCTGTAGCACGTTCATGTCACATGATTCACACGGGAGTCTCAGAAGAAAACTCAAAAACTGTCTCTACTGCGCAGCTTTATTTTATCATTGTCTATAGTTATTTTATTTCTGATATACTTATTGAGAGGCAGATACATTTTAAAAAAATACAGACTAATAAGAAGATAATAAAATTATGAGACTATAGTCATAATAATTTTATTAGATTAACTTATTTATTCGTAAAACTAGATTACGTTAATTCCCCAAAAGTCTTCTGAAAGTTCTGAATTGCTATACTTTAATTAGAAATGGCTGCAAAACTCTTGTTTAAGGTAAAGTAATACCGTTTTTTTGCATGGCCTGAAGATACCATGATACTTCCCTAGGATAAAATGGAAAAAGTGATTTTAGTCCAACTTATTCTTACCAAGAATAATCATAAATTTTTAAATGTCCTTTATGTTAAATTAAATTATTTATTTATTGCCTCATGTTTTTTAATGTGGTAATTATGTTTTATTTTCATGCTTCTGTTGCTCTTCTGTAATAACCTGTTGAATTCTATTCATAGCACAATTATGTTTAAGTTCCATTTTTTTCTGTTCCAACATAATTGGAGAAATAAAGAATTCTAAGCACGTTTATAAGTTTCATCAACCATTTTTCAGCTAATGAAAAATAGACAAGTTCAAAGAGAAATGGAAAATAGAAAAAAGAAATCAAACTTTGGTCTACTTGTTCCTTGACACTACGTTGGGAAATAAACATTCATTGTGAAATTGAAGACCAAGCAAACTCAATTCTGTATCAGACCAAGATTGCACTATGAGATTTTAAGACAAAGAAAGTCAGGATCACTAATTGAAAAAAATCACATTTTCTAATGTAATTAATATTGTTACCAGCCTTATCTCTGTTGAAAGCAAACAAATATTTAACTTTTGTATCTAATTTAAATAATAACTAATATTTCTATCAATTGTAACATAAAGGCAGCAAAAAGAAAGCATAATAAAATTATACATATGGAAATTTCTAATTGACAAAAAACTGATACTATTCACTTTTATGAAAATCATAAGGACAGCTTCATGAAACTCTATTATTTAGTAATTTTTAATATTGTACTTATATTTAAAACAGCAAATTAAGGGTCATTCATAAGCATTAATTTTTGGCTACAATGTTACTCTATTTGAAATTTTTTTAAGATTACATATTTTAAATAGGACATTAGAAACATGGACCAATTTACCTTTCTCATAAAATCTGTATCCATAGTTATGACTAGTTTAACTTCCCATTCCCTACTGTTTTATTTTACACAAACACTATGATATAATTTTACTGAATCCATATATTACTTGCTGCCAAGACTTCGAATAGATGAGACATAGATTTCAAATATATGGGACAATAATATGTGTAATAAAATTCTAGGAAGGTTATAGTAGAATGGAAGAATAATTTCTTACTTATAAATTGTGTCCATGAATTTGGATACATTTAAATTTATATACAGTTTAAGTATGTGTGTATATGTATATATATATATATATATATATATACACACACTATAATTTTGCAAATGTGTGTGCATACCATATTTGTTACCCCAAATGTACATATTATATCATTTAATTATTCTGCAATTTAATATTTATGGATTCTGAAAAAGGAATACCTTATAAGTACTCAGACTGATGTAAAGTCAATTAAATCTTTGTCAATATTCACTTTAATTAATGATATTAACTGCTGATGACTTTATTCCACCCATTCTCTGCTGGCAACCTGAAAGGCAATTCTCACTGTGACTCAGCTCCTGGGGTGCCATCCGGGAGAGATTGTCACCTTGGTGTGGATTGTAACCTCTGACCCTGCCACTTTCTTCTTATAACAGTACCACCTTGCACATTTAATGAATTTCATACATGGTTAAAAAGGTATTGGCTCAGTGAAATGTTAAGTCATGCTGTGAAAAGTTCCATTGTTTCTATAGTCTAATTGACCTTTCACATTATAGAAGATAAGAAAAAAAATCAATAAGGTTACTTAATAGCCAGTCCAATGCAATATTTATTATTAGCATGCTAAACACGTTGCTTTCAAGGCATTGACACCTAAACACCACTAGAAGTATCAAATGACTTCTCATTAATAACCATTATATTAATCACTGTTGCCCAGAACTTGAATCTGACTGCGAAATCCCTTGGTGGAAATTGCTATAATCGTTCAAACTACAGGAATGAATATTTTTCAGCATAATTACTGCTGTCGTCTCATTGAAAAATATCCCATTAGATGGCAGCTTTTAGTTACGTAAATCGTGTTGATTAATTTTTAATTTCCAGCATTTATATGACATTGTGCAAGTAAAGATCTTTGATAATTTAAATGGTTAGCTGAGCAATTATTAAAATAACTCACAGCAATTGAAACATTCATTTACTTACTCGAAGTGCCATACATCATTACCTCCTGATTAAAACAAAGTTTGGGAAATTGCAAGTGCTGAGTTGATCACTAAGTTACGTATTTCAGGTTGTTGTTTTATAAAAATATCAAGGCCATGAAAGACACCTCAGCTGCAAGGGTAAAGTTCTAGCATAAACACTTCAAGGCAAGGGTATCTAAATTACACTGGCAGTATGGAGAGCCAGCCCTGAGCTCAAGTGTGTATCTGTGCCTCCAGGGAGACAACTTAAATGGTGCATATTTAGCCAGTTCAGTACCTCCTTCATTTAAAACATACAAAGGGTTTCAGTATTTTTATGAGCAAATAATGATTTCCCATTTTAGTTACCTATTCTATTTTTACTGATGTGTTTTAATTTTCATATTGACTGTGATATCTTAGATCATTTTGCTTATTTTTATTTTATTTTTTTGGTACCAGGAATTGAACTCAGGGGCGCTCAACTACAGAGCCACATACCCAGCCCTATTTTGTATTTTATTTAGAGACAGATCTCACTGAGTTGCTTAGCACCTTGTTTTTGCTGATGTTGGCAAAACTTGTGATCCTCCTGTCTCAGCCTTGTGAGGTGCTGAGATTACAGTTGTGCGCCACCGTGCCCACCTGTTTTTTTTTTTTTAATAGGGGAAATAAGTATGCTGAGTTCATAATGCTGTACTAGGGGATACCATTACTTAAGGAATATATGACTGATTATATAGCAGTAATAAACAATACATAATGCTCCTCGTATCATACTTCTATCATAACTCTCCAAATAAGATATACACTACTTAAATGATGGGAGTACATTCTGAGAAACCCATAAGGAAATTTTGCCATTGTGTGAATATCGCAGAGTGTACATGCGCACATTTGGTTGGTCCAGGTCCATGACTGGCCTCTTGTTGCGTTGAAGAGGTACAGCAAACTTAAAGACAGGTGAGGCTGCTGTGGGCGGGTCATGGCACACTGATGTAGAGCAAACATTTCTGTAAGTATGGGAGCACACTTTAAAATAATGATTAAAAGTATACCATCATAAATATAAGCCTGTGAAGTAGCCATGTAGTATTATATACTGAATATAATTGTATGTACTCCTACACCACTGGCAACACCGTAGGTCTCTTTATATCAGCACCACCACAGACACATGGAGAATGCATTGCACGGGGACATTGTGCCATAGTCAATGACATCACTAGGTATGCCATCCTTGACTGAAATGTCATTATTCAGGACCCAGCTGTATATGGCCATTATGCAGTACCCATTGCTTCTACATTAAAAAAGTAACTGTCCCTTTGATCCTTAATATCTCTCTATTTAAATCTTCATAAGTTAAAAACAAAACCAAGTACACCCATGCACATGATCTATCATTTATTAAGGTTTAAATAAACAAGCATGCATTAAACAAGCAGGGATTTCTTATTTTGTTCCTCCTCATATGAACCAGCTACAGGTAAGCAGGTGCCATTTTTGGTTTAGGTGCTCTTGTATGTGGAGATACCAGAGTAGACCATCTTTCACTATCTTTTCCATGAGTTATACAATTCCAGGCGTTATTATAACCTTGGTCAATTCTTGACAAGGAAGCAAACAATGGTCCCACAAGTCAAATAAATCCTTTTTTATCTCAAAAGCAAAGCTTTCTTAGAATTCTCAGTTGGCTTTGTAAAGTCTTGTTGTACACAGCATGTCATGTGACCATAGTTGCAGTGGTGACAAAGAAAAATTTTCTTTTTTATCCTTCTTCATGAAGGTTGGAAACTGAGAACATGGTTGATAGTTATTGATGGATCAGCCAACCAACAGCCAGGGAAAGGGAGCCATTTTAACAGTAGATAAGCCAATGAATGCAAGGTTTGAAAGAAGTAAATGGTATTGTTGAAAAATATTTCTAGTAAGAAAATAATTTGGCTATAGTCCAACTTCAGGATAAACAAAGTTGAAAAGTGTTGGACAAATTCTAACTCAACAAAAAGATATTAGCATATGTGGAAACTAAAGCTCAGAGAGGGTGAACAAATGATGTTAATGAACCTGGTAAATGACAACGCCAATTTTCCAAACTGTTTTAATTTCAAAGCTTTCAAACTTTTTTTTTACTGTAAGGAACGGCTAAAACATGGTTTTTAAACTGTTACCAATGAACTGCAGAAATTTATATGTGCATATAATCAATGCATAAATTTAAAAAAAAATCTTTCCTCCACAAAGACTAGTATACTTCAGAGCCACTCTCTAGATTTAAAAATATGATTTCATTTCTACAAAATATTTGTAGAATAGTTCACTTTTCTCTAACCCAGATCTTCTAGACATAATAGTGACTGTTGCATGCTGTAGAAACTAGATTTTTATAAAAATAACTTTTAAAATGTCTGGATGTACACACTGGAGTACTGTTAACCTCCAAATATCTTTCTGAACAACATTGGTTTAGTTTTTGTTCTGTGTGTACTATTCATAGATAATTTTAATTTCTAACAATTTCTGTGATTGAACATCACAGCAAATACAGACAATATTTTACTCCTTCTGACTTTTTAAATGCTACCTAGAGATTCTGTTTTTATTCAACTTTCTATTTCCTACAGTGTTCCGTCCAGTAGTTACTACAGAATAGACACTCACCATTCTTTCAGTCAGTTCTTTGTAGGTCCAGCCTCACAGTTTGCCTCCCACACACCTCTTTGGTGACATTTGGCTAAGATAAATGTCTTAAAGTATGGTACTCAGAATTAGATGTGGCAATAGTAAATCAGGCAAACAACAGCTAACATTTAATAACCTCTCCTGTGATGTTCCAAGAGCTCTGTGTGCATTATTTCATGTACATCATCATACATCACACCAGCTCTTCGAAGCAAAGGTGAAGCAGTTCACTGTACACTGGCTACTGATTTGTCTGAGTCTGCTGAGACCAAGTGCACCCATACACAACAAGTTGCACGAAATGGAATGATGGTGGCTGTTAAGCAGCAAGAGCCAACACAGACCATTCAGTGCCAGCTGGTTTCACAAGGCAGAGAAAAGCAGCAGGATGTGAGTGTGCATCTGCCACACTTGCAGCAACTTGAGGCCACTGGGGGCCCCAATGACAGCCATTTCTGTTAGCTACACACTGGGCACAGGAGTTATTGAGGTAAAGCTGTGGTGGAGAAAGCTCCTTCCTTATCTCAGGACGTGGAGTTCACAGCACATCCTACAGTTATTTTTGAAAAGTCAAGTGAGAAAGAGAAGAGAACTGGTTTAGACCAGGGCCACCTGGTGAATCATCCAACTTTTCTAGTATTCTTTTTTTTTTTTTCACCATGAGTATTGTTACTGTTTCCATTAGTAATAAGAAACCACTCTTGAGGATACTGAATTTACCTTGAACTATCAAAGCCCAGAAACAAAGGATCATCTCTTAAATGTGTTTACTTTTATAATTTCCCCCTGATACTATAGTTGTATTTTAAAAGTTTTTTTTTAATTGCTCTCACTGGATAAATAATTTTATTCTCCTGTAGAGTTGAAACATGTACTTAGAATTTAAAACTTGCCTGTCTTGTCAAGATAATTTTAAAAATTTATCTAGTTATTTCTATTCTAATAAATTTCATTGTTTCACTGGTTTGTACTTTGTAATTTATGAAAACAAAGTGCATGCCAATAACGTTATCTAAAAGTCTTAAGAGAAATTTTGTAGATAATTTCTATTTGGATAGGCTATAGTAACACTATAGGGATATATTAAATATGGCTTTTCTAAACATTGAAAGTCTTTATAGGATTTAATGTTAGCTTTTTAACATTTATGCGATAATTTAGTATTCTCATATTTTATCATACTCCCAGAATTAAGTGAAACAAACATTTTATTGTTTATGAAAATAAAAGTTTATTTTACTTGTTTGAAGTGCTCCAAACATTTGTTACAGTACCAACAGAAGAGAAATAAATATTCTTGTAGAGCTAATTTATTTGAAAAGTTGGACATTTTGCATAAATCACCCAAATTAGTTTCACAATAAGCAAGATGATAAAACACAAGCAATTTCTCCAGAAGCTAGAGGACTGGGATTGAACTGATCATTTTTTTTTTTTATAAAAATAAACTTAAGTTAACTTTATATTATTTGCTTCCAGTTTAAAATAAAGGTACATTTAGGCAGTTATTTATGATCACCATTTGAGAGTTCTGAATTTACATTGTGACACAGTAGGGAGGGGGTTCCAAGGTCACTCTCCTTCATGCCAATTTATCTGAAGTGATAACATCTTTAATAGAGAAAGTGCTCCTATCAGAAATAGGAGTGTGGTGTCAACTCCTGTCATGTGTTCAACCTGTTACCCATTCTCCTAAGCCTCCTGTCACACAACTCCACATGGTTCGGAGAAGTCTCCCCCCAAAGAATCTCATGTTTCCTCTCACAATTCACTTTTTGGTCTATGCTTACTTTCCAAAATCCACTAGCCCTGCTAATTTTTTTTTTTTTTTTGAGAGAGAGAGAGAGAGAGAGAGAGAGAGAGAGAGAGAGAGAGAGAGAATTTTTTAATATTTATTTTTTAGTTTTCGGTGGACACAATATCTTTATTTTATTTTTATGTGGTGCTGAGGATTGAACCCAGTGCCCCATGCATGCCAGGCGAGCGCGCTACCACTTGAGACACATCCCCAGCCCAAGCCATGCTAATTTTTTAAAAAATTCTTCATGTCTATAAACTTATATAAAAAAGAGAACAAAAGCTGGAACCACATACATTTGTATGTAAAAACATGTTTGAGATTTAACTTTTTAAATAATCTCACATATAATTTCTGGTCAATGACAAAATGGTAGATTAGCAAAATGTGGTGCCACTATCCTCCAAAATTAACTCTGAAGAACATACAGATGTGAAATGTAAGTAAAGATTCAGCAGCTAACAAACACCACCAGAAAAAAAAATAGTCCCTTTGACCCTCTGCAAAGAATTAAGCATGGCTTCATCTGCATATAGCTATAATGTGGGGATCCTGTAAGAAGACAGGCTATAGAAAATCCTTCTCAGCACACACCAGGTGCTAGTGGCCTTGAGTTACTGTCAGGGTCTTAAATGGATTAAGGTGAGTATTCAAAGATGGGTTGAACATCAACTAATTCTCTGGGTTGGTGGATTTTACCCAGGCACATGGCCTGGTTAAAGTTATTTCACCATCAGCAGTTAAAAATACAGTGCAGATCAGAGTTACTGCCTGGGGGAATAGTTTCATCCAGGTGGGCTCAACCCTGGGAGCTGTCTCTGGACCCTTAACCCACACTGCAGGAAGAATAGCTGGTACTCCAAGAAATGTTGAAGCATGAAAATCTTTTCACAAGAAAGACATCAAGCTGAGGAATCTACGTTTATCTACTACAATTTTCAGAACTGATGGGACAGGTATGTGACATAAGCCTATGAAGTGTCTCTAGGCTCTAAGTGATGATAACAATAATATGAGATCTCTTTCACCATATATCCAATGCAAATTGATTACTCTAGCTTTGCGTTTGACAAAGCCAAAGAAACAGTAGCAACATTTTTGAAACTAGAAGCAATCTATAATAATATTCAACACAGAAAAACAAAATAAGTGTTTCTTGTTTGTTCTTTTGAGAATTTTTTTTTTAATCTTTGTGTTTTAAACCTTAAGCATTGCTGCTGCAGCAGTTAGAGGGATATAGATTCCCAGAGCACTGGGAAAAATCAATAAGACAGTTGAGTGCCTATATAGGCAGCTCTGCAGATTGTTCTATGTGATAAGACACAGACAGAGATAGAGATACAGGTACAGATAGAGACATAGAGATATAGAGAGATATATACATACATATAAGCATAGTTACATAAATGTACTCTTTTCCGGCAATACTTACACATAATGTAAAAATAAAATTGTGCAGAAGTATGTAAGTTCAATGCAACTGTCTCCTGCATGACTTTTTCTTGCTTCAAGATCTAAGCAATGATTTGCAAATACTTAGGAGTGACTTCAAATTTTTTCTAAATATTAGTTCCAAGACCACAGGGATTCCCTGTGTATTGATTGTGTGGTTTCTTACTGGCATGTCGGGACAGTTCTTCAAATGTCTACCCTGCCTTGTGTGTTCTTTGATAATCAAGAGTGAAATGATAAGGTGAATACAACCTACCTATGGCTTGCTTTGGTGGAAGAAGAAAACTATGTGCCCCTGAGTGCGAATGTTCCTAGGTGGGGACAGGCGAGGGCTTGGTGTTCAAAGCACGGATAGCCCTATTTCTGTTCTCAGGCAAGCTTTCTCTTTCCTTGGAGATTCTGAGAAGCCTTCTTGTTTGGATCCCTGTAGACATACTCTAGTCAGTAGCTTTAGTTGCCCTGTATGGAACTGTATCAGAAGTAGCTTTCCTCATCTGTTGTATGACATCCAGGTCATTTGTTACTACCAGTGTGTGTGTGTGTGTGTGTGTGTGTGTATATGTGTGTGTATGTGTGTGTGTGTATGTATATTTCTTTTTTTTTTACTATTTATTCTAATTTATGATTTTAATGTGGATCTCAGAAGGTAGTGGGGAGAAAAGGAAGTGGTAGACCTGCCCTTTCTATTGTCACTCTTCCTCAAAGATTTCCAAGGTGGCAGAAGTTCTAATAAATTGTTCTAGTAAATTGTGGAGTTGCCATTTGAAAAGGCCATGCTCTCCAAGGATGAGATTCGTTCACTTTAGTCTCTGATAGGCAGTGAGGGACATTAGGAAGTGCACAGGAGTGTCCCAAGGAACAAGGAACAGTGAGCAATTGGGAGGTGACTCAAGGGTAGAGAAGCCACAGAGGGGGAGGGGGAGGGTCTAGTCTGTCAGTTCCGGGAACTGATGTTTTGCACATAGGCCCACAAGCATCAGTAAAGATTTGGGAAAAGAAATAGACTGTTTTTGGAAAAGTTCGTGTTTTACCATCTCATTAAATGATACAAATAAAATACAAGTGATGAAAAATAAAATGTGAATCTGAAAATGTGGTCTTAGTAGAGACAAAACAGATTACGCAACACATTATTTTTCTTAATTTCTAGCTGATTCTAAAATACAGAATGGAGGAAATAAATCTGCCATCCACTGCCATGACGTGCAGATAGAGAATAGATGGGGTCTGAGCCCATTAGTAAACAAAGAAGGCAAAGTAGACTTCACAGCCTTCCTGATCAGGAGCAAAACAGCAGGCTTGTTATTTATGGGAGCTATAGTTTTCACTTTCTCAAGACTTTAAGTTTCTTAGGTGTCACAAAATGTCAACTTGAGTCAATAATTCTGGAAGAAATTCAGTGAGTCTGTAGGAAAGAAAAGGGATTTTGGAATAAAATGTAATTTGGCTTTTGCATTGCCAAACCTCTTCCAAGCTCAATTTTTCACCTTTACATTCAAGGGATTTCATCCCATGCTGTGTATCTGACAATGGAGTTTCAATAGCCTTAAAAAACTAAAATACCCCATATCCACTGTTAATACCACCCCCTCTCCTACATCACACCCATGTCTATATTTTCTGTTTTGATCAAAATCTCCATTCTTTTTCCTTTAGTTTGACTGTAGATGACCCATTTTAGATGGATATGTTTAAGATACACAGATACCAAGGACTCTTTGAGTCTTCTGAGAAATGGAGTAACCATATATTTTGTTTTAGTGTTCCTAAATACTGGCAAAAAAATGTGAGTCATATTTAGCTATCTTCTTACAAACTAAATCAACAGAAAAAAATAAGAAGACATAAAGAAAACCATCAATAAGAATCACCCATTTTATGAATAATGTGATCTGAACTCACCAGCCAGATTTATGTGCACAGATATTGCTCCTAGAGTCTACAGGAAAGAACTAACTAGAGTTTCAAGGCACCCTTGAAAATTATTATTCCCTTGTCCTCCTTCTGCCCTTTTTCTCCTTGGTGGTCTTCAGACATTCTTTTTCTTTAATAGCTCCAGAAATAGTAGGGGGTAAGAAGAAGGGGTAGACAAGGTGATTTTGTGTACAGTTGTAGATATGGCCTTTTGTAGTTTAATTCTTGAAACTGCAGCCTTGGGTTCTCTGAATCTATTTACACAGATGTTGGAGAAGACGGCTTGTAACCATCTACCACTGGCCTTGTGGTCACCTTTGCCTTTAAGCAATCTCTGGGAGGTACATTAAAAATGATTGTGTTCGACACCCATTTCTAAGATAGCATGTTTTTATTCCACGTGGTCCTTTTGGAATGTAACCTAACCCATGTTCTTTAGACACAGGCATGTTTACTTAGTATTATGTGATTAGTTCATTTGAAGACCTGTAGTTTTCTCATGCTAATATCACTGCTCTCAAAATAAGTAGAAGCTTTCAAGCACCCATGATGCTGCTTAAAGAAATATTTTGAAAATGCTGTGACTGAATTTTGACATTTAATATCACGAAGTAACAGTGGACAGAAAACAAATCTTACCTGATTTAAAATTTTCAGACTTTGATATAAGAAAAAAACATTTTTTCAGAAGATAATAATGAATAAATACTAACTGAAATGTGGAAATAGATCATAGACGTTGGTAGCAGTATCACTGGAAGTGAATAGGCTGTTGGGCTGTGTTATCCAGCTTGTTTTACTGGCTACTCTAAGGGACCTCAGTGGGCATGCAATGAAACATGATTTAATTTTGTGTTTAATCTTGTTTCTCTCTTGTGCATTCAATATTCGGGCAGAATGAGTAGGTTCTTCCTCATTTCTGTTTTAAAGGACAAGTTCTCTTTCCTCAGACTTCGCAGGTGCCCATGTCCTGCTGCTGTGCCAACTGCTTCATCCCACTGGGAACTCACCTGGCCAGGTGTCATGGCTGCCAAGCTGAGGGATGAGCACTGAACAGAACCGTCAGGGAGATATGTGCAGGGATGATCCCACCCTCCAAGTCAGAGGCGTCATCTCCACGGAGACTGCAGTAGTGACTGTGCCATTTCACCACTTCAGCGAACTCTGATCCTGCTCACTAACGGGTCCTCTGGACCTCCTGCCGCTGTGCCTAATAACTGCAGCTCAGACGCCTACCTCTTTTCTCACCTTTTTACCAGGGAGGAAGCATTGTCTTTGATTGTCCATCAGGACTAATCCTTTCTCAGCGTGATACTTGTTAGCATAATTGCAGAGAAAGAACCAAAAAAAAGTACATTAGGAGTTGTTCCTTTTGAAAAGATATATGTAATTTAGATGAAAAGGCATTGTATGTATTTCCCTACTCTGGTAGTTAAGATTTCTTGCATTATCCTCTTTCTCAACCTTTGTGTTTTCATTGTTTGCATGTAATTAGGATTCATACTCCATTCCAAGAAACTTTCATAATAATATTTATTAACATGATCATAATCCAGAGAAGTGTTAGCTAATACTTTTAAAGACACTTAGTTACAGAACATGGATCCTGAACAGCTCCAGTTACTTTTGGGTCTCCTTTGGTCATGCAATTGGACTGTTGATGACTTACTTAAAAATTGAATGGACAAGCCTAGTTTTGAGATCTCTTTCCAAAAGGGTTATGAAGTCATAAAATCCTTTTTCTTCAGTCTGCAGAGAGTAAACTTAGAGTGAAAGGTACAGGTGTCCATTAAGAAAAGAGCCTGCCAGCACAGAAGGAAGACAAAATGAACAGAAAATGTATTTTGGGGCAGAGGGGCTACTGGGGATTGAACTCAGGAACACTTACCCACTGAGCCACATCCCCAGACCTATTTATGTATTTATTATTTAGAGACAGGGTCTCACTAAGTTGCTTAGGACCTCAATAAATTGCTGAGGCCAGCATTGAATTTGCAATTCTGCCTCAGCCTTCTGAGTCACTTGAATTTTAGGTGTGCACCACTACTCCCTGATCAGAAAATGTATTGAGTATAATTTCTGTTTAGTAAAAGAATGGTATATTTGAACATTAAAACATACAAAAGACACCAAAGTTTGTTATTAGGAAAAGGGTAAGGAATCATAATTGGTATACTTATATAAAGACTATAAAATTTATAGAAGTTTAGCATTAACATTCAAAGTGAAAAACATCAATGAAGAAGATTGTAAGACTAGAGCATCACCATACATTATATGATCATTTGTTCATGTTATTATTATTATTATAATTATTAATTATCAATTTAGTTTTTATGGTTTTTTTCCCCACAAGTTTTAGAACTAGCACAGTGTCAGGGAAGTAATTGAAATTATCTGGGTCTTTGTTTGAGGCAATTCGTGAGAAAAGAAAAAAGATAAGATTAAAGAAGAAAATTAGGCCCAGGACACATTTTGACAAGTGTCAAAAGTGTAATTTAAATTCCTCGAATGTTACTACAGTGAGGACTTCCCACTTTCTTCTTATATCCCAATGAATATGTAATGTTTCTTGCCAGTAGTGCTTGTGCCAAAGAACTTTTTGTGATTTTTCATGGTATCACTCAGCTCTTTATGTTTGAAGACACCAATGTTTCAGGAACTCTGGATGAAGAGCAGGAATCTTGATGCAAACCTTCTCTTGTTAGCTTTGCCCAGCGTTTACCAGTCAGCAAGGTAGCCACGATACCATGCAGAGCCACAATCCCAAGGAGGTTCTAGTTTAATCCTACAAAAGGAACATCAGATAAGAACAAAGGGAATATCTCTTCATCTCAAGTTCAACAAATTTTATAGAAGTTAAATCAGTCTTATAATCTCACATTAGTCATGATAAATAAGGTCTTCATTTCTATTAATGATGGAAAACAACAGGAAATCAAATGGGTTTTGTGTAGCTCACTTCAAATGTGTTTCATAGGTAACTCTGATGTGCGATAGTAGGTTATTTGCTCAAAATCTCAGACATGCATTTAGATGTGCAGCTCCAGACACCACAATCTGTAATGCCCTTTTGCATCATTTCTTTCAGAGCACTGGTGAACCAGTTTCATTTTCCCCAGTACAACTAGGAGTCCCTGAATGGTTCAGAAATGTCTGACCAGGATACATGGCACTGTCCCACTGCCCACTCAACCAAATGTCCTTTATCTTTAGACCAGCTACCTCAGGCAGCTGCTGCACGGTCCTCCTAAAACCAGGATCTAATGTTTAATACATGTTAATGAAATGTTCAAAATAGCGTAAGGGTTTTACAGAGTAGAAAAAGAACTTCTTTATTTAGCTCTTACTTGTAATCAATTTGTAGTTCATCTTATCACAAATGAGAAACCCAGAAAAAAAGAGCTCCCTCTTCACATCAAGACAAGCCATCTCAAGAGATTTTTAATTTCTTCTCTCATTGCTGTTCGATGAGGTTCCCATATGAGACCTCCCTCCGGTAAGCAAAGGTTGCAGGATTCACATAGGTCTACAGCCCCCAAAATCCAACAATAATTTGTAGAAAAAAAATCCGCATTCAAAAATGAAACATTTTTAAAACAGGGAACAACAGGTAGAAATGCTCCATAATGCAGCATGAGAGCCGTAATATGGAAATGGTCACAATCAAGTAAAATTTAGTACTACTCAGAGTACTGTCCCTTGAAGCCCATCATCTGGCCATCTTCATTCCAGATTTTTTGTTTAACCATCTCATAACCAGATGATCCACTAGGTCAGATTTTTCAGGCTAGACTGTTGAACTGAAAAGTCAGGAACTTGTCACCTTTTAAACTTTGAAGTTAGTTTAACCAATGATCCCTGGCCAATTATTAGGGCTCAATCTCAAAATTTAATGATGCTGTCCCCAGAAAAGTGGCTTATATTAGGCTGATATTTTCAAGATAGAGATCTACTTGTGGGAAGTCTGCTCCTAAAGTCTGAGCATGAAATTTATTCTTCTTTCCCTGAAGAAGCTATGGAGTGAGGAAGGGGATAATGGCTTTTCTGTATTCTGACAATTAGTAATATTCTCCATCTTTCATTGTCTATCCATACCCAGCTGAAGTTAAAATTAAAATATGGAAAAAAATTAAAAAGATTATTTAAAAATAAACATTATCAAGTTATCAGCCTTTGATAACAAAGCTAACCATTTTAACTATACAAATTTAGTTACAAAGAAAGTATGTACATAGCAGCGTCATCCATTTCCCTACATCATAAATAACTTTTTCCAATGGTGTCATAGGGATTTTAGTAAAACAAGCCAGCTATTGAATGATAATTATACCTTAACACAAATAGTATACTAGAGAAATTTAAAATAGAACACAGGAATTTATTGGATGGTTTTCCAAATGTGCTTTTCCTTTTATATTTGTGTATATATGTGTGTGTGTGTGCATTTCTATGCAATTTTAAAGATACAGAGATCAGATATATGACAACTCATTAAAAGGTAACCACATTTTTTTATTTTGAAAAAAAGAAAAGAATTAATTTTCAAATTAATTTTTAGTTAAATAGCAAAACAGGGTAAGGACTTGTGGTATTTCAAGGAAAAGTCCTACATTACTTCTCAGAGTATTCTTTGTTGAATGACCTGGTGATGGCCCTCACTGCAGGAATAGATTTGTTTTTGTAGACCCCAGTAGCTAACTACCTGCAGAGAGAAGAGAATCCTAGTAGAGAGAATTCTTGACATAATTGTTAAATATTCTTTCATTGAGTGAAGCTTCCACATATGGTTTTCTCTTTGATTCAGCCTAATTTGTAGACTTTTAAAAACTTATTTCAGAAAAAAAATAATTAAAATTAGTTATTAGAGAAATAACTAGCCTGCATTACAATGTATTAGCTTATTCAAACCTAACAAGTCCACTCTGGAATAGCTGAAAATAAGATGTAAAAGGAACGAGGAGGAAAGAAAATACAGCAGAATGCGCCAGATGTTTTTCATGTGTTGACTGCACATATATCTTTCTTTGTTAGCTTTTCGTTGGAGATTGAGTGCTGTGTACATCATTTTATTCACAATAGATGGCCATGCTTCATGTATTCACATATGGATATCATCCCCTGAAGATTTATTGAAATAGAAAGATTAAAAAAAAAACATGGCAGATACACCGAATTCTATATAAGCACTTGTGAATTGTATAGTTAGATGCTCTCTTCAAGGGGTTTCTTATCACTATCTCACTGGGTAGTGCAAGGATTAATTAGTTAAAGTTTGTAGGCTCTTTGAAGCTAGAAAACACTATGGAAGTGCTAAGCATTATCATGGGAAGTCGAGAGTGAGGCAAGTGATTTGCAACCTCATCAGTTCTTTGAAATGTGTGTCTAGCCTGATTCACAGTTTTCTCTTACAGTGTTTTATGGATTGGAAGGTTCTTATCAGATTTTAAAGATGAAACATCATCTATCGAAAGCATACTAATCTGCACAATCAATCTTTTTTCTATATATCTCATAAAGGGATATTTCTCAGAATAGAAGCAAACTTGAGATACTTTTCCAAAGCTAATTTAATAAAGTACGATTTTGACATCAATTATAAATCATCTATTATTGTTTGATTGACTGTGATGCAGTTCTCTTAATTAGCGAAGCTAAAATCTAGTTAATTTGCAAGAGGAAAGCTATTCTCGTTTTTTATACTTTAGGAGACAGTGAGGCAAATACCCATTTCGATAAACATTCTGTAGCTATTGTTAGTATGTTTCAATCATTTATATTTTTAGCATATTTCAATTATTTATTACTGCTGTCACATCAGCTATGCAAGGTAATGTATTACTTTTTACAATATGCTAAATAGTTAAGTGTGAAAACTATGTCCTCTAAGGGAAAGTCAGATTTAGCATATAATCTTCTTTCCTCTCCTGCAATATGATTTCATACAAATAACGAGGCAAAGAAAGTTGCTGGGTGAATATATTTTATTTCATACTTATATTTATAAAAGGATTTTTTGGAAAATGCACCACATTTCAATTTTTGTTGCTCGAAACCCTTGGATAGGGTTAGGAATAGTGGCAAAAAACTTTTTAAGCAATGTAATTATGTGAAAAAGTTATTCCATGTTAAAGTGAATATTATTCAATATGTTCATGATGTTCCTTTGAAACAAAAACAATTTAAAATATAACAATACAAAATAATGTAACCCCATCCAGAAATGACTATTAATGCATACAGTTAAATTGGAATACATCTTTTTGGGTTTATTCCCTTTTCTCCCTGTCCAGAAGCGCCAATATTATTAACTTGGTGTCTAACTTTCCCTGTAGACTTTTATGTTTCATTAGAATATCATAGTTTATAAAAAGTATTATAGTCTTGGTGGCTGCCATACTCAGGTCCCTGGGTTAGATTCCCTAGTATCATACACACAAGAAGATAAATAGCTCTTATTAGAATTTTGTGAGTTTCTGGTTCTTGCCCATGATTTCCTGCCACATCTTTGGTTTATTTTATTGTATTTTTCTATGGTGCTGTGGATCAAACTATGTGAGTGCTCTTCTAGTGACCTATAACCCCATCCCTGAGTTCTGTAAAGAACACCTGTGGAGAAAAACCTGTGAAGAGACGCACAAAGGACAGACACAGACACACAGGGTACAAGCAGGCAGACAGAAGGATGGCAGTCTAAAAGGGGCGCTGCTCCTCTCTGCTGCTGTGTTTATTAACCCCCCCAAAAGTTACATATTACCCATCACCATGACTACACTCTAGCTAGTATTCCTTTAACCCTGAGTGCTAGCTAACTGAGATAAGGTCCAGGTTAATACAAACACAGAGCCTCTCTCCTCTAAGGACAATACTATGGAAACCTAGTTCACCAGCATAGTTATCTTAATAGCCTCAGGGGGAAACTGCTGGGCATTCCAATCGTGGGAATCGGGGCGCCAGTCACTCCCTATCCCCACCTCCGAGTTTGCTCATCTGGGGAACGCTTCCCTGTCTATTTCAATAGTCAGAATACCTACAGAGTTCTGTAACTTTTTAATGTTTATGTGAGCATTAGTATAAGGTGTGTATGATTTCACAATTTTGTTTCACTTCACATTCTGGCTGAGAGCTGATCTTACTAATACCATAGATCCAATAGGTTCTATTATGTTGCAAAATGTGCTTCGCAACTGATGGACCCTGTTCTCTGCGGCTTCGTGCATATCTGTTTAAGACTTTGTAATGAATGTACTAGAAGAAGAGCTGGTGGGTTGCAGAGTATGGACAATTTCATTTCTGAGATCAAACATCTTCGTTGCTTCCAGAAATGCCACTTTACCCCTGCAGTTGTATTTCCCAATCGGCATAGCATATGTCCTGCATTTTAGTTGCACAGATTAAAACCAGCTTTGTGTGGATTTGTTAAAAGTTCATGTTGTCAGATACTCTTGGCTACTGTCGTGCTCTCCCAGTATGTAGAACAAATGAAATGCAAACAGGTTTCTGACTTCAGTTGCAGGTTAAGTCCAAAAATTGTCTTTATTTTCCTAACCTATTTCATATGAAATATAGCTATGGCCTCTCATCCAAGGACAGAATACAGAGCACCTCACAATAAAATAACAGGCACTGGGTCAGTAATGCCTTGGAATGGTTGACCCCTGCCAATCTTCTATGATAGTGGAGAAGGTAGTTAAAGCAATTTTTCAATGTTGTCTTTTTACATGAAACTGTAAGGCCACCATATGGTAGCTTTGGGGGGTAAAAAAAGGAAAATAGGTTAGATATGTGTGCAGTAGGTACAGAGGCTAGAAGTTGAGCATGTGGAAGGTGGTTGATCTTGTTGTGTTTTGTTTGTTTATTTTTTTTGTTTTTAATCTCTTTTACACCTAACTCTGCTTTTTTATTAGGTTGGTTGGTAATGACTATTTATATTAAAATTACCTGTTTTATCAGCAATGTCTTAAGTGGAAATATATGTTTAATTACAAATGAATACAATTCTCTTTCAAGAAAGTAAATGGGGGCAGTCATAAAACTTGTACAAGGTGTTGATTGGCATTTTCTGTCTACTATTGTGGCCACAAAGATACCATAATATCAGGATCTCAGAAGGGACAAATCTCATTGAAAAAATTAGCTTCTATCTCAAAGTTATTTAGTAACAGTAAGAAAACTGCTTAAGATGTCATTCTCGAGGTTTAATAAGAAAATCTGGAAAAAGTGTGAAGCACATCATTCTAAAAGCATGGCTTCTCCTTTTATCAAATTATTGTGTTTTAAAATGTCGTTTGTTTTCAATTTTCATTTCATATCTAGCTAGTAAACATGCAGCAATAATTGTTCATATAGTAGCTCTATTATTAGTACCAGAAGAAATCCAAAAACAGTTGGATGATGTCATTTAGAGGTTTTAAACAGAAAATTAGTTCTAAAAATGGTTCCATTTTGCATCAAGTTAATGGAACCAAAGTGAAGTGTTTATTTAAAAAGTTTATTCTTCTGGGTATAAAAATTTGATAATTATATTATAAAGCCTTTTAAGATTCAGTCTAAAAGTAAAGCATTACTGATAATTTCTTAAGCAAGAATCATCTGGAGAAGTTTGCAGGTAATTTTATTAAAAATAAAGTTGAAAAGAAAGACATTGATCAAAAGAAAATCAAGGATAATGAAGGCTAACAAAGTGATCAAAGTAAATAAAAATATTCCAGATTCATTATTTGGCTTGATATTTTTAATGTTTTCATAATAAACATAAACATGTTATTATTTTTCTGTTTTACTTCCAGGTATGCAATCATAATTGGCATTTGTGATAGTAGAGGATAGGAAAGGTAGCAGAATACAACAGTCACTAATATGGCATTATGTAAAAATGTGGATGTGTAACCGATGTGATACTGTAATCTGTATTTGGGGTAAAAATGGGAGTTCATAACCCACTTGAATCTAATGTATGAAATATGATATGTCAAGAGCTTTGTAATGTTTTGAACAACCAATAAAAAAAAGAAACAAAAAAATAGTTTTGAAGAGAACTATGATCTATTAATATACTAAAAACAATTTATCAACAAGTATGTATATTAAATATTACATAATTTCAAAATTTTTTCATTCTAAAAAGCCTTTTTAGATTATAAATTTTATAGTCCTACGTTTACTAAATATCATTAAACAGTTCTGTGGATTGGTGGAACAAATTTATTCTTTCTTACAACCTTTTCGACACTTAGTATTCTTTTTTTAAAGTTGACAAGCTAATGAATGAAAGATGGAATTTCATGTGGTTTTAATTTGCATTTCCCTGATTACTAATGAACTGAAACAGCTTGCTATTGTTTTAGTCATTTGAGTTTCCTTTTTAAAGAACTAGGCTTATGTCTCACTCTCGTCTTCTTTTTATTATTAGATTGATTTTTTTTCATGTAAATTTATAAGATTTATTTTGTTACTTTTGGATATCAGTACTTTTCCCATATATATAGTTATTAATGGTGATCTGGATTTTATAGATCATCCCAAAAGGTAATTTTTGGGACTTATGATCACATGATATGAATAGGTACAAAAGTCCAACTCAGAAATCATTCTGGGTCCATAATGCTAACTTCAAATGAATTAAAGCATGTTGCCCCTCCACCAAAATATACTTAAAGATATTTCAAGATTTATATTTGAAATGCTAACGCAATTTATAGAGTTGAAGCAAACCCTTTCCAAATACCAATGACTTTCTTCATAGAACTAGAAAAACAATTTTAAAATCTGTATGAAACCATTAAAAACAACAACAACAACAAATAGGCCAAGTTTAAAAGAACAAAGCAGAAAGGATGTTACCACCTAATTTAAAAACATGGAACAAAGTTGTAGTAATCAAAACAGCATGTTATTGGCATGAAATCATCATGTGGAGTGTAATTAAGAGCCTAGAAGTCATCCTACATATCTATAGTCAAATGATTTTTTAAAAAAGTGTTAAGTCCATGCATTGAACAGTTTTTTTTCAGTAAATCCTGCTGGGAAAACTGGATATTCACATGTGAAAGAATAAAGCTGGATACCCTCACCAAGTTATAATAATCAATTTAAAATGGATTAAGAAGACTTAAATATAGGAGATGAAACTCTGAAACTCTTAGAAGAAAATACAGGGGAAAGGCTTTAGGATATGGGAATGGGCAAGTATTTTGAGATAAGAACATAAAAGCTCAGGAATGAATGAAAAAAATAGACAAATTGGATTATATCAAAACAAAAAGCTCTAAAAAACAAAAGAAACAAACAGTATAGTATATAAATAATATTTAGAATGGAAGAAATACTTACAATGTATACATCTGATACAGGTTGATATCCAGAGTATATAAGAATTCCAAAAGCTTAATAGAAAAAAAAAGTTCTACACTATTTGAATTTAAATTAGTAGAGCTATTGTAGAAAACAATATGGAAGTTCCTCAAAAAATTGAAAATAGAACTACTATATGATCTAGCAACACCACTACTGTGTATAAATACAAAGGAAATGAAATCAGTATTGAAAACGAGCTATCTGCCCTGCCATGCTCATAGCAGCACTATTCACTATAGTCAAGCAATGGAAATGACCAAAGTGCCCATCAATTGATGAGTGGAGAAAGAAAGTGTGGTACATAAGGAACACTATTCAATCATAAAAAGAAGGAAATCCTGTTATTTGTGTCAACATGAATGGGACTGGGAATCATCATGTCAAGTGAAAAAAAAAGTCAGGCACAGAAAGACAAATATTGCATGATTTCACTCAGATGCAGGATCTGAAAAAATTGATCCTATAGTGGTTGAGAGTAGAATGTTGGATACTGGTGGAAGGTGGATGGGGAAGTGTCGATTAATGTGTGTGGAGTTATAGCTAGACAGGAACAAGAAAGTCTGTTGTATTATTGCATAGAATGGTGTTTGTGCATGACAAACAGCTAGAAGAAAGGATCTTAAAAGTTTTCACTCCAGAAAAATGATAAATGAGGAAATAAATGTGCTTAACCTGATTTGAGCATTATGCGATGTATATGTGCATTGCAAGGCACCCCATTAACATACAACTTTTATGTTGTCAATATGTATATTGCAAACATTGCTTCCATTCTGCACTCTGTTGATTCATCAGTAAAAATAAATAAACGCATCTGTAATCCCAGCAGCTCATGGGGCTGTGAGAGGAGGATCACAAGTTCAAAACCAGGCTCAGCAACAGCAAGGTGCTAAGCAACTCAGTGAGACCCTGTATCTGAATAAAATACAAAATGGGGCTGCGAATGTGTCTCAGTGATTGAGTGCCCCTGAGTTCAATTCCCAGTACCAAATAAATAAATAAAATTTTAAAGAATTTAAAAATTATACCTAAGGTTGTGTTTTAAAGATTACATACTAAAATAATGACCACCAATGAGATTTACTTTGTACTTTTCCCTACAACAGAGACACACCATTCACTTGGTATAGCTTCGTGTGAATATTTTTGAGAAACACCTTTCTATTGATAAAGAAAATAATAGTTATTCTGGAAGAATGTAGTACTTACTCCAAGGTTAACTTTGCAGAGCTCTAGCTGTTCTCTGAAGAATCTTAGATGACTTGCAAAAAAAAAAAAAAAAAAAGAAGTGGAAGATTTTGGGTTACTTAGGAGGCAGCCGTTATTTACGAAGTCTGTATAATTGTCAGCCAGGAACAACCTGTACTGAGTAGTTACATGTGAAGGGTGACGTGTCATTGAGTAAAGGCTTCCTCAGAGGATGAATCCTGTACATTTTTACTTTGAAATATGAGTGAATTTTGTTATTAATTTCTGAGATAGCTGAACACACAAGAGAAACCATGTTTTCAGGGCAAAAATGCAAGGTTTTGAAAGTGGAGGTGTAAAGTTAGGCCTGTCCAATATAAAAGTCAGAACAAAATCTGTCCTGGAGATATAAATGCATTACTAGGCAGCAAAAAAGGGGTACTTTAAGACCTGAAAATGCCCACACTCAGAAATAAAATCACAGAGGATCCATGACAAAGACATGAATAGTTCCAACACGGAGAGATTTGCTGGGGGAGCCAACAGAAGACATACCATGTCCATGTTAAGACTAATGGAAAAAAGACAAATTACTTAGTAATAAGTTATTCAGACCACTAACTATTAGAAAGCTAACAAGAGAAAATTATATTTACAAAAATTCTTTGATAAAGTATTGGTATGGTTTGTGGGTGATATGAAATATCCCCCAAAAGCTCCCGTGTAAGACAATGCAAGAACTTCAGAGATGACAGGATTAGATCATGACAGCTGTAACCTAATCACCAGATTAATCCACTGATAGGGATTAACTGGGTGGTAACCTAGACAGGTAGGGTGTGGCTGGAGGAGCTAGGTCCTGGGGGATTGCCTTTGGGGTTTATATTTTGTCTCTGCTTCCTGTTGTCACATCCTGAACTGCTTTCCTCCACCATGCCCATCTGCCATGGTGTTCTGTCTGGCTTGGGCCCAGAGTTATGAAGTCAGCTGCCTATGAACTGAGAACTCTGAAAACTGTGAACCTCAAAAAACTTTTTGCCCTCTAAAATTATTTTTATCAGGTCTTCTGATAACAGCGATGCAAAAGCTAAACAAAACAGATGTTTAAATGTAGATAAAATGAAGCTACTCATGTACTAGAAGCAAATATGTAAAATTAAATTTTTTTGATACAATTTTATTCTTAAATATAAGCATTGTGATAGTAACTGAGACATGTCTTGAAACCTGTTTTCCATAGCCTGCCAGCCCACACCATCCTCCTCCATTCTTAATCACCCCTAGCATTTTCCATTTTTTTACATATGTAACATTTTGGAGTAAAATCTATATTTTTGAGTTTTTCAATGTTTCAACATGGCTGTCTCATCTACAGAAGAAAATATACTACATAAGATAAATGAAACACCATTGTGGGTAATTCTTAGAATATATCAGACTTTCTATTTCACAGGCATAATTCAAAATATTTGGAAGGCAACATGCTTTGCAAATCATCTCACTTAAACAGGCCTTGATATTCTCATTAGTAAGAATATTAATATCAATAGCAGAAACATTTATGGATGTGGCACTGAGGTACTTTACCAGCCTTTTCAATGTATTCACTGTCATATTTTATGTAAGTGGAATTTTACTGGTAAATTTGTAAAAGCAAAACTGAAATAATTAATCTAATTTACATTATCAGTTAATGTTCCCATTGTCCCCTTGCTTTTTGTCTCAATTTATTTGTATGTCATTTTAACACACCAATGACTTTTCTTTGCTCAATTGTTATTTTTACCGAACTCTTCCCTTCTATGTTAATTATGGGCAACAGGACTCAGAAGAGAAACATTTCTCTGCAGAGAAAACTGCAGAACCCATACTACTATATTTAAAACACTTTTGCTTTTTAAAACTGGTCTTCTGGAATGTGGTTTATTTCATGATTCTTATCAGGTCTTGATTTTTCAGGTTACTGTGATTGCTACTCCAAAATAATCAGTGTCTGAAGGTGATGACTACAATAAAATTAAAATTATGCAGGCTTTTAAGAAAATTGTGTGTAAGTGATTTTGGAGCTCTTAAATTTGAGCTCTTAATAGCATCACTTTCATGTAAGTGAATTTTCCATTCACTTTCACCAGAATCTTATCTCATTTTTTCCCCTCAGAACAGATATTGCAGCTAAGATTATTGTTCAGCTTGTGACTTAAGTAGTAGAGACCATGGAAAAATCTTCAAAAATGAAAATCATTTGGTAAATTCACAACATGAAATTTTGCCAGAGTGAAATTTTTCCAGGCCACTTTAATGTCCCTGACTTGCCCTCTTCCTTCCTGGAATCTCCTTTCCTTTCCCTGGGCACCTGATGTCTTTGTATGTTCCAGGGAGAGAAGATTCAAGAAATCAATTCACTCTTTTTATATTTATGTATGGATGTCATGACATGGACACTTTCACAGGGTGTATTCTATTAGCAAGTGTTTTAGTCAGCTTTTTCATTGCTGCAATAAAAAGATGTATGATATGTCAAGATCATTGCATTGTCTTTAGCCACCATTTAAAAAAAAAAAAAAGAACACAAAATTAAAACCTAGCGCTCTGCTGAACTTAAGCTGAGGGTGACTCCTTGCAGACCTTCAGTCATTCTTATTAATCATGAAAAGTCTTCAGAGGTTCATCTAGAATAAGGAGTTGCTCAGCTGGCCAGGGAGTTATGATGCCCCTGACTAAGCCAATGTCAAAGTTTGCTATTAACCCAAAACATTCTGCACACATCCTGCCAACTACACTGCAGTAGTAGCAACTTTTCAAATTAAGAGAAATTAGTGAATATGACAGAATGATAAGATTTTAAAATTTTTCATCAACTTCAAATGTTTCTATGTGTAATTTTTTTTTAATGGACTTCTTGCTTGAAATAGCATTGCTTATTGAAGGAGTATTAGGCACCTCTCCATGTACCTCTACTTTGTCCCCAGCCAGAGGGAGAAGGATGGTAGAGCTTAGCTGTTCATCTGGCTTTACCAAATTACTGTCCTTCTTGCTGGAAAGAGGTGTTTCAACAGGGACACTTGTCACCTTTCACCTGGAACCTCACCCCCATCTCTGTTCCATCAAATTTGGAAACATTGATGAGACCCATGAGAATACCCAGTGTTTCCCAATCTACTGCATTCTTCAGTGGGATGTCTTCCAATAGTTTTATCTTTTATCTTCATGCTATACACAATGGCATATTACTCAGCATTAAAAGAGAATAAAATCATGGCATTTACAGGTAAATGGTTGGAGTTGGAGAACATAATGCTAAGTGAAGTTTGTCAATCCCCCAAACCAAATGCTGAATGTTTTCTCTGACATAAGGATGCTGATTCATAAGAGGGAGGGATGGGAAGATTAGATGGACTCTAGATAGGGCAAAGAGAAAAAGGGGAGGGGGTGGAGGGAGGGGCCATGGGGGTAGGAAATGGACATCATTACCCTAAGTACATGTACAAAGACACGAATGGTGTAACTCTGCTTTGTGTACAACCAGAGATATGAAAAACTGTGCTGTATATGAAAAAATTGTGCTGTAATATTAATTGTAGTTCATTCTGCTGTCATATGTAACAAATTAAAAATAATAAATAAATAAATAAATAAATAAATAGTGGCATTAAAGATTGAAAAAAAATGTGACAAGAACAATATGAGAGGAAAAAAAGTTTATTTGGCACTCCCCAAGGTATCATTCTATAGACTGCTAAAGACATTCTATAGACAGCTGGCTTCATTGCTCTGGGGCCTTGGGAGGCAGAACATCATGGCAGATGGGGTGAGGGGCAGATACAGTTTAGGCACCAGGAAGCAGAAAGAGAGAGACATTGAAGATGAGGGACAAGATATATACCCCAAAAGCACACCCCCAATGACCCAGATTCTTCAATCATACCCTAAATGGTGACAGTTATCACCCAGTTAACCCATTCAAGTGAATTAATGCATTGATCAGTTTAAAGCTCTCAAAACCAAATCATTTCACCTCTCAACTTCTTTGCATTTTTCTCACACATGAGCTTTTGGGGGACACCTGTATCTAAATCATAACAGTGCATATTCCAACACATGTGTCAAGGCTAAAGGTAAATGATGGAATGGCTTCTGGAATCATCCTCAGTCCCTTTAATAACTATTTATAAGAGATACTTAGGAAGTTTTCTTAGGCACATTCTACTTTTAAGCAATATTTTTTATTATTTGTAAAGGATATATTTTATGCATAAATACTCAAAAATATCAACTGAACAAGTGTTATAATTAATAAGAAAGCTCAGTGAAAAGACTGGTTATGGGGATAAATACACCAAAATAACACCATTTTTCTTTATTGACAATAACTAGCTAGGAAATATAATTGTAAAATATCTTGTTCACAAAAGTGAGATAAAATATAAAGTAGCTATGAATAGATTTAACAAGAAATATGTAAGATGCTTATGAAGAAAAACAGAACACTTTACAGAGTGGTATAAAAATGTATTTGACTTATAAAAGTTCAATATTTTAAAGAGATCCAGTTTTCCTTAACTTATGAGATTATCATATTTTCCAATTAAAATACTTTTTGTGGCTTTTGTTTGTTCTTATTACTTTTATTTGTTCTAATTAGTTATATATAACAGTAGAAAGCATTTTGACATATCATACATAAATGGAGTATAACTTCTCATTCTTCTGGTTGTACGTGATGTAGAGTTACACAGGTCATATAATCATGTATGCACATAAGGTAATAATGTCCAATTAATTCTACTATCATTCCTACCCCCATAACCTCTCACCTCCCTTCACTTCTCACTGTCTAATTCAAAGTACCTCTATTCTCCCCCCACCTTATTCAGAATTAGCATCTGCATATAAATGAAAATATTTGGGCTTTGATTATTTGGGATTGGCTTATTTTCTTAGCATAATATTCTTCAGTTCTATCCATTTATCAGCAAATGCCATAATTTTATTCTTCTTTTTTTTTAAACCAGGCAATTCAGTTTTATTGTCTTAAATTGAAACAACATATTATAATATAGGATGAAAATCTTTTTTTTTTTTTGTGATGCTGGGGATTGAACCTAGGGCCTCATGCATGCGAGACAAGCACTTTACCAACTGAGCTATATCCTCAGCCCTCATTCTTCTTTAAGGCTGAGTAATATTCCATTGTGTATATAATACACATTTTATTTATTCATTCATTTGTTGAAGGGCACCTAGGTTGGTTCCAAAGTTTGACTATAGTGAATTTAGCTGCTATAAGCTTTGATGTGACTGTGTCACTGTCACATGCTGATTTTAAGTCCTTTGGGTATAAACCTAGGAGTAGGATAACTGGGTCAAATGGTGGTTCCATTCCAAGTTTCTGATGAATCGCCATACTGCTTTCCATAATGGTTGTACCAAATTGCAGTCCTAACAGCAATGCATGAGTCTACTTCCCCCTCACCCCATCCTCACCAATATTTATTGTTGTTTGTACTCTTGATAACTGCTATTTTGACTGGAGTGAGACGGAATCTCAGTGTAGTTTTGATTTACATTTCTCTTATTGCTGGAGATATTGAACACATTTTCATAATTTGTTGATTGATTATATTTATTCTTCTGTAAAGTGTCTATTCAGTTCCTTAGCACATTTATTAATTCGGTTATTTGGGTTTTGGTATTAATTTTTAAGATTGTATATATCTTGGAGATTAATGTGCTATCTGAGGTGCATGCGGTAAAGATTTTCTCTCATTCTCTAGGCTCTCTCTTCACATTATTGTTTCCTTTGCAGAAAAGAAGTTTTTTAGTTTGAATCCATCCCATTTATTGATTCTTGATTTTACTTCTTGTGTTTTAGAAATCTTGTTAAGGAAGATGTTTTCTAAGCTGACATGGTGGAAATTTGAGCCTACTTTTTCTTCTATTAGGGGCAAGGTCTCTGTACTAGTGCCTAAGTCCTTGATCCACTTTGATTTGATTTTTGTGCAGAGTTAGATATAGTTTTTTTAATTTAATTTAATTTTGCTACCTATGGATGGATTTCCACCATTTGTTGAAGAGGCTATTTTTTCTCCTCAAACAAATGTTTTTGGCAACTTTGTCTAGTATGAGGTAACAGTACTTATGTGGGCTTGTCTCTGTGTCTCCTATTCTGCCCATTGGTCTATGTGTCTGTTTTGGTGGCAATACCATGTTGTTTAACAAATAGGAGAACATAAACTGTACTACTATGTCTCTGTAGTACAGTTTATGTTTTCCTATTGTAATGCCTCCTGCTTCACTTTTCTTGCTAAGGATTGCTTTGGCTATTCTAGATCTCTTATTTTTTCAAGTGAATTTCATGATTGCTTTTTAAAAAGTTTTATGAAGAATTTCATGATTGCTTTTTAAAAATTTTTTATGAAGAATTTCATTGGGATTTTAATTTAAATTTTCATTAAATTTGTATAGTGCTTTTGGTAGTATGGCCATTTTGACAATGTTAATTCTGCCTAACCAAGATTATGGGAGATCTTTCCATCTTCAAGGTCTTCTTCAATTTCTTTCTTTAGTGTTCTGTAGTTTTCATTGTAGAGGTCTTTCATCTCTTGTTAGATTGATTCCCAAGTATTTTATTTTATTTTTTTGAGGTATTATGCTGAAATAGTTTTCCTAATTTCTCTTTCAGTGGATTCATTAATGATGTATAGGACTCTGTTTGATTTATGGGTATTGATTTTACATCTTGCTACTTTGCTGAATTCATTTATTGGCTCTAGAAATTTTCTGGTGGAATTTTTTGGATGTTGTAAATATAGAATCATGTCATCAGCAAATAGGGATAGCTTGAATCCTTCTTTTCCTGTTCATATTCCTTTAATTTCTTTCATCTGTGTAGTTGCTGTGGCTAGACTTTTCAGGGGTATGTTAAATATATTGGTGGCAGATGACATCCTTGTCTGTTTCCTGTCTTTAGAGGGAATGCTTTCAATTTTTCTCCATTTAGAATGTTGTTGGCTTTGGGTTAGCATAGATAGCTTATAAAAATTTGAGGTATATTCCTACTATCCCTAGATTTTCTAGTGATTTGAACATGAAGAGGTGCTGTATTTTGTCAAATGCTTTTTTCTGCATTTATTAAGATGAACATATGATTCTTTAAGTTTATTTATGTGATGAATTATGTTTATTGATTTCCATATGTTGAAGAAAATTTGCATCCTTGGATGAACCCCACTTTATCATGGTGCACTATTTTTTAAATATGTTTTAAATATGATTTGCCAGAATTTTACTGAGAATTTTTACATCTCTGTTCATCAGAATATTATCTGAAGTTTTCTTTCCTTGATGTGTCTTTGTTTGGTTTTGATATTGGGGCCATACTAGATTTATAAAATGAGTTCAGACAGGTTCTGTCCTATTCTATTTCTTGGAATAATTTGAGGAGTATTGGTATTAATTCTTTGAAGGTCTTGTAGAAATCAGCTGAGAATCTGTCTGGTTCTGGGCTTTTTTAGTTGGTAGGCTTTGATGGCATCTTCTATTTCATTACTTGAAATTGATCTGTTTAAATTGTGTATGACCTCCTGATTCAGTTTGGGTAGATCATATGTCTCTAGAAATTTGTCAATGTAGTCAAGATTTTCTATTTTATTGGATTATAAATTTTCAAAATAGTTTCTGATTATCATCTTTATTTCAGTAATGTCTGTTGTTATATTTCCTTTATCATCACACATTTTAGTAATTTGAATTTTCTCTTTCTCTTTGTTAGCATAGCTAAGGGTTTATCAAATTTATTTATATTTTTTTCAAAGACCAACTTAGTGTTTTGTCAATTTTTGAATCATTTCTTTTGTTTCAATTACATTGATTTCAATTCTTGATTTTAATTATTTTCTGTCTTCTGCTTTTTGTGTTGATTTGTTCTTCTTTTTCTAGGGCTTTGAGTTATAATGTTAGGTCATTCATTTGTTGACTGTCTATTCTTTTATTGAATGAGATCAATGCAATGAACTTTCCTCTTAGTATTGCCTTCATAGTGTCCCAGAGATTTCGATGTATTATATCCCTGTTCTCGTTTACCTCTAAGTATTTTTTTCATCCCTGATTTCTTCTGCAGTCCATTCATCATTCAGTAGCATATTATTTAGTCTCCAGGTTTTAGAGTAGTTTTAACTTTTTGATTTATTGTTAATTTCTAATTTTATTTCATTATGATCTGATGGAATAAAGGGTATTATCTCTACTTTTTTGCATTTGCTAAGAGATGCTTTTGGCATAAGATATGGTCAATTTTAGACAAGGAAACCTGTGCTGCTGAGAAGAATGTGTTTTCCCTCACTGATGGATGGAGTATTCTCTATGTATATCTCTGTTAAGTCTAAATTAATCAATGTATTACTTAGTTCTATAGATTTTTGTTTAGTTTTTGTTTGGAAGATCTATCCAGTAGTGAGAGAGGTATTTTAAAGTCACCCAGTAGTATTGTGTTGTGGTCTATTTGATTCTTGAGAAGGGTTTTTGTGTTGTACATAGATGCTCCGTTGTTTGGGTCATAAATGTGTAGGATTGTTATGTCTTGTTGATGTATAATTCCCTTATGAAGTAAGAAATGTCCTTCATTGTCCCTTCTGATTAACTTTGGTTTGAAGTCTACTTTATCTTACACGAGGATAGAAACCCCTGCTTATTTATGTGGTCCAGGTGAGTGATATGTTTTCTCCCATCCTTTCACCTTCAGTCTGTGGATGTCTTTGCCAATGTGGTGAGTCTCAGAGACAGCATATTGTTGGTTCTTGTTTTTTAATCCAATCTGTCAGTTTTGATTGATGAGCTTAGGCCATTAATGTTCTAGGTTATTATTGAGATTTGATTTGTCTTCCAGGTCATTTTAGTTTATTTCTGGTTTTAAATTTGAATTAGTTTCTCCTTTGATTGACTGTTTCTTTAGTGTAGTACTTCCCTTTGCTGTTCCCACCCACACTTTTTATTTTTCATTTCATCTTCATGGAATATTTTGTTGAGAATGTTCTGTAGTTCAGGATTTCTAGTTGTATGCTCTTTTAACTTTTGTTTGTCATGGAAGGTTTATATTTAATCTTCAAATCTGAAGCTTAATTTTGCTGGATATACGTTTCTTGATTTGAGTCTGTTTTTTTTTTTTTCCAGTGCTTGGTATACACTATTCCAGGACTTCCTAACTTTGAGGGTTCTCGGTTGAGCTGAGATCAAAATTGGTTTCCCCCTATACATAATCTGGTATTTTTCTCTGGTAGCCTTTATTCTGTATGCTAGGCATTTTCATTATAATGTGACTTGATGTGCATCTATTGTAATTTTGTACACTTGGGCTCCTGTAAACCTTTGGTATTGAGTTTTTCCATTTTATTCTTTAGAGCTGGGGAGTTTTCTGATATTATTTAATTGAAAAGATTTTGCATTCCTTTGATTTGTGTCTCTGTGCCTTCACCTACCCCAATAAATCTTAAGTTTGGTCTTTTCATGTTATACCATAATTTTTGGATGTTCTGTTCCTTATTTCTTAACATCTCTTCATAATCAACTCTATTTTCAAGATTATGTATTTTGTCGTCATTGCCTGAAGTTCTGTTTTCCAAGTGATTTAGTCTGTTGGTGATACTTTCTATTGAATTTTTAATTTGGCTTATTGTTTCCTTCATTTTGAGGATTTTTACTTGTTTTTTCTTCAAAATCTCTCTCTCTTTACTGAAATGATCTTCACTTTTGTATTCTTTCTCCTATTTCATATTTTACTTTCCTGATCAATTTAACTATGTATATTCTAAATTCCTTCTCTGAAATTTCTTCCACTGTGGTGTCAAAGGACTCTGTTACTGGAGTATCTTGGTTTGTTTGGGTGATTTGTTCCCTTGTTTCTTCATGTTGTTTGTGTATCTACCCATTTAACGCTATGAATCAGGGGCAGTAGAGTTTCTACTCTGTGGACTTACAGTGCCTGGGAAGGTTTCCAGTACCTCACTGTTTAGAGGGAGATAAATAATAACAACAACAAATAGAGATAATATACAGCAATAAAACAAATAGCTCCTAGTATGGTGCCTACAATATTAATTTTCACAATAAACAGGGATAATATGATCAGCTATTGCCTATAATAACAACAGCAAGTTTGCAGAAAAGTTTATGATTTCAAATGGTAGAGATGGAGGGAACCAAAGTGATTTAGGAAGTGATGATTATGAGGTATTAGGAGAGAAGACTGAAGTAAAAGATTAAAGGAAGACTGAAAGAGAGAAAAAAATAGAATTTGGCTGTTAGTGGAAGAAAAGAATGAATCAAGGGAAACCAGAGGTAGGAGAAAATAATATATATCATCTTAACCTGGGCTCTCCAGAAATCAGAGCCCCGGACAGAGGAAGAGGGTCCACATCAGAGAACTGTTTTTTGCCTGGAGTGACAGGCTCCTCAGTCCAGGGACTGTGCCTCTGAGAAGTGACACCCACCAAGCCCCAGGATGTCCCTGTGTGGTGGAGAGGGGGGAATTCATTCTGGGGAGCTCGTATCAGTGTGGATGCCTGGGGGTGCCTATGGGTCCAGATTGGATGGCAGGAGGTGTATGGCCAGGGATTGTGGGGGAGGATGGCTGCCAGGCTGAGCCTGAATTAGGTTGATCAGAGCTTGGTTGCCATATTGGTTCCTTCTTTCTTCCACCACAGGCTGCCTGGAGAGATGGCTGCTTCCTTCCCCACACATAGATACTGTACAGTGTGTCTTTCAGATTTGTTGGGTAACGCCCTTGATCTCTAAACCCTCTGTACCCAGACATGCCTTAGGCCTCCCCAAAATATGGTTCCTTTAATTCCCTTATCCTTCTACTATGTTCATGGAGGGACCCCTCTGTATGGTGCTTCTGGCCCAGTCATGGTAGCAGCTGTGCCACCGGGGGTCTTTTCTTTCTTTCTTTCTTTCTTTCTTTCTTTCTTTCTTTCTTTCTTTCTTTCTTTCTTTCTTTCTTTCTTTCTTTCATTCTTTCTTATTATTTTTTAAAAAATATCCTATCTCCTTTATTACCAGTCTGCTTTGAATGTCCAGTTTTAGGTTCTAGGAAAGCCGCTCCCCCTTTTGTTTTTTTGTTCACCCACACTCTGTGGAGAAATTCCTTGTCTACCTTCTTGGCTTCACACCATGGAACAGCCAGGAACACAATCTCCTCTCTTCCACCATCTTGAAAAACCCTAACTTGATATTTTTAAAGTGGAAATATAAAGAGGAAATAAAGAAAATCTAGACAATGCAGAAGAATAGATGATCCCACATAATCTAATTCTTTCCTACTGAATTAATTCTTAATAAAACCTTGGTTAGTTTCTTATAACTTTTTATTATAATAAGATATGTGTAAAAATGAGCACATACTCTTCATACTCTTCCATACCTAGTTTATTTCTCCTAATACTCTGTGAAAAACAAACAACCTCATTTTCTTCAATAGTGCTCATGTTTGTAATGTGCCATTTTCTGGGTGGTCAATACTTTAATTAAAGCATTTTCTTCTTTAGTGATGGACATTTATGCTGGTCAAGGATTTTGCTCTAACAAACAACACTGTAATGAAATCTTATACAACTTTTTATAAATATGTGATTGCATTTGAATATTTTAGTTTTTAATTATTCTTTGATGCATGAAAATCTACAAGATTCATGGAAACTGTTTTTTATTATGCTTTTAAATTTTTCAAGTGAATGATAATTTAAGCAGCTCCTTGTTATTGATTTCCAACCTAATTGCTTGTACTTATCAGGCATTATATTTACTTTTCTCCAATGAGAAAAAAAAATTTAGTGATTACCCAGATTCTTGGAGTCTCACTTCTTGTAGGCCTGGAGATGTTCTCTTGTCATGTGAACATTGAAATCTATGTCACTAATTCCTCCAACACCACTGCCCCAAGGTGCCTCAGTTCCTCATTCTGAGCTTTGATTAATATTTGTTTTTCAATTCCAGGACCTAAGGATTTTCCTCTGTTACCAGTGAGTTCAGTTTTTTAAAATATTGACCTATCATTTCTCATAGTTTGGTGATAGGCTTTAGATATCCAGATTGCAATAACAGTCAAGGTGTTGGTCTATTTATTTATAATGAGTACCAGTTAGATGTATATTAGTGTGTGTATATTAGTAAGTTATTTAATTTTTTCCTGTTTTTACCATTTATTGAAATAGTTTGAAATCTTTTTTTAAAATAAAGATATTGTATTTCACTGTATTCTTTTTTTTTCTTTTTTAATGCAACTTCTTTTAAAGTGCTGAATGTTATTTTATTTTCTTTGCTTGGCTTTGTTTAAACAGAAGCAAGGAGTATAAATAAGAATATCTTTTGTTTTAGTTTTTAATTGATTTTTTCCTTTTCTAACATCTTTTTTATTTTTTTTCAATTTGTGTCAATTTCTCATCTACCCTTGGTTTCCGTCTTTTCATTTCTTTAATGCAGCTCACAATGTTATAATCTTTTCATCTATTTCCATCTATATTTTATTCCTGAGAACTTCTGACCTGTTCTCTTTCTGTTACCTTGTTGCCTCTGCTTTGAGCCAATGTAGCTAATGCTTGTGTTTTGTTTCTTCAATATTTTGAATTTCATTGAGGAAAAAAAATTTGTTTTCGGCTTCTTGGTATGATTATTCTACTGTGCATTCTCCACTCAGTGTTTTTTTTTTTTTTTTTTTTTTTTTTTGTTTTTAGGCTATTCCTTGATTATCCTTTCCCCTCTCTTATCATTGCTTAGTTTCCTACTCATTACTTTTTTTTAAAGAATTTTAATATTTATTTATTTAGTTAGTTGTTAGTTTTTGGCAGACCCAACATCTTTGTTTGTATGTGGTGCTGAGGATCGAACCTGGGCGGCATGCATGCCAGGCAAGCGTGCTACCGCTTGAGCCACATCCCCAGCCCCTCACTCATTACTTTTTAATAAGTATTATCTTGCAAAAATCCATTCTCCCTGTGTGGAGCATGTTTGGGAAGCAACTGCAGTGAAGTGGATTGGAGAATGGTTTGGGAAAGAACACTCTCTCCTAGAGCCTAAACTTGGAGTTTGTCTTTTTTTTTCAATGTTACTGCAGTATAGTTGATGAAAATTTAATATAAAAACATATTTAAGGTATAAAATATGAGTTTTCACATAGGCCCACATGCACATTGTGAATTATGTGTCAGTATCAATTGATACATCCATTACCTCACAAAATAGTTACACTTTTTGGTGAGAACCATTTTTTCTCTTAGCAAATTTCAAGCATATTGAGAAATACGAGAGTATTGTTAACTGTAGCCACCATCCTGGGAGTTTGTCTACTGTAGTTTAGGGGAAATGTTCTTATGGGCTATCAGCAAAGTCTTAGATCTCAAATTTTACTATGTATTAGAGGCTTGCTTCTCTCCAGGTCTTAACCCAGTAATTGTGTGGATTAAGTCTCCCCAGCACTTGTTTTAAAAGTTTTATTGGTTCTTTTTAGTAATATGTATCAGTGGAGTTCATTTTGATATAATTATACAAGCACTGAATATAATTATAATTAGGACCCTATTCTTGTGGATGTACATGATGGTGGGATTCACTGTGGATTATTTGTATATGTGCATGGGATAATTGTGTCACATTAATTCCACTGTATTTTCTTTTCATTTTCCTTAAAAAAAATAGCTAGTTCCTGCAAAGGTGGCAGTTCTGTACTATCCCTCATTCAGTCCCACATTCCCACTGCCCTAAAATGTCATATAAGTAGAAATTTAATGCATTCCAACTGGTCTGCCATGCCCAGGGCATGCTTCCTTCTTGAGAAGTGAATCTCTTTGTGTCGGATTCCACAAGTGTGTGTAACTGTGCACATGCTCCGAAAGTTCTCCGCCACCAATTGCCCAGTTCCCCTCTGCAACATCCTAATCTCATAGCCTGTGGTTGAATATCAGTACAGAGGTAAGCAGTGGCTTACTTAGTACTCCCCACCCAAAGGACAACATTTATTTGTGCATAAAAATAATGTATTTATAATACAAATGCAGCTTCAATATGTGTTCCTTAATCTTTTAGGTATGTACTTTAAAGCTTAGCTCTTATGAATTTCCTAATGACATTTCTCAAGGTTATCTTCTAGTTCTATAGAAAATGACTTTCTTTCTTTCTTTCTTTCTTTCTTTCTTTCTTTCTTTCTTTCTTTCTTCTTGTTTGTTCTTGTTCTACCTTTTTTCTTTTTCTAGAAAAGAATAAGGTTGAAATATTTTCATACAATCTTTATACAAACAATCCTCTAGATTACTTAAAATGTGTATGTGTTTTGCTTGATAGTTCCTTTCTATTATTTGGCTACTAAATCAGTAGAAAACAATTGTTTTCCTTTTTAACATTAACAAAAAATTTGTATGAATTGTGTGATGTCCAAAGTTAAAGTTACTGATGAAACTAACATTTTTTGTGAACTTATAATTTCAGAAAACTTTTAAATCAATGTTAAGATATCTCAATGATTTCAAATTCAATTATATAGCATTTTCTGTCTTGACAGTCCTAAATCCTGCTCCTTATCATTTCCTCAGAGAAAATTAGCAACACAGTATCAGTGTTAGCAAATTGAAAAGTTTGTTACCTCTGCCTGATTTCAAAGTCTAAGCTCATTTTATTGATAAGCTTGACTGTCTTTGTTTGAACTAAGTTAATCTTTCAAAACATTGTGGTATGTAAGTTAATTATCACCTAGTTTCTCTGGAAGAACTCCTCCTACTCAGAGTGCTGAAAAATTATATCATTTCAAGACCTTCAGTTTCAAATCATAAAGAAACTAAGCCAGACTGAATCCATTGCTGTTTTCTCTTGACCACCCAACATTTTCACCAATCAGGAACACTTTAGGTTCGTATGTCAGCTCAGAGTAAGCACAAGGCATAAGTACAATTTGGCTTCTATTTTAAAAACCAGAAGGGAAGATCCAAGAAGCTACACAAAGCTAAGACCAGGAACTCAACTCTGTTCCTGTGTTTTTGCTGTAAATCAGAAAGCTCAAAATTGTACTATGCAGGAAGCAGAAAGTAAAGAAATGGATCTCTGTTATCTGGTACCCTTAGCAGTATCTGGCTTCAGTTGACCCAATCAGATCCAATTTGCACCCTGTGGTATGAACCAGCCATGTCTTGCAGCTTCTTTAATATGTTTAGTCTTTAGTCTTTATTTTTTTAGTGCCATCTGGAGGGTTCTATTGGCCATAATTCAATCTCAGCCCATTGATTTATTATTTCTACAGTTCAGTCTCCTTTCTGAAACTTCATGTCTTAGGAGAGACCCCTGTAACTGACATCTCCTTTAGTTTTTCTCTAACACCAAAGTTGGTGATGGACCAGCAATTCTCTGTCTTTTTAATCCCACGGAACCTATAATTTGAACCAAGGTATTCACAAAAGACTTGCAAACCATCAAACATTTCTTCCCATTCTGCAAATTTACCTTCTTTCTTCTGAATGGTTTTTCCATTTGGACCTTGTCAGCTACCTCCCCCATTCTAGAAGGAAGATTCTCTCTCAACAATATATATCTAATCAGAACTTCATAAATTTTAGTCAGTTGCCACTTGGTGCATTACCTAGGTAACGCTAAAATTACTTTAATTATTGCTGGAATAAATTTCATGGTTGTGGCAAGGAAAGGAGTGTTTTTCAAAAAGCTCGCCATTTCTTTGCTTTCATTTTTTTCAAAAAAAAAAAGCTTTTTTCTATGGTGACAGAAGGGAATAAATTTGACAGTTGGGGTAAACAAATCGACATCATTTCAACCTATACAATTCATAAAGGACATATACACTGACTTTAAATGACAGTATCATTTTCCACAAACTCCTCTCTTAGATAATATGGTCTTTTAACAACAACAACAACAAAATGCCCTTCTGTAAGATGGGTCCTTATTTGCAAGTAGCTTTAGGAAGACTGGTGATGTTGCCATCAGAAGTTACAGTAACTAGAGAAGAGTTATTGCTTCCTTAACTTTGTGGCTCTGTCTGTCCACAGGAAAAAAAAATATAGCTAAAAAAAAAAAATCAAAGCCAGATGGCTCTAGAGGAAATGCCTCTAATGCTTTGGCTGTTATTAAGACACCCTGGGAAGATTTGTTTTATGACTGGTCACCATGGCCAGCTTTACTGGCCCATCTGCTCCCTAGATCTTGTGTAAGAGAACTTGTGGTCTCTGCTAACTTTACATGAACATCAAGGCACCTTGTTCTGGGTCCATCGTGATGAATTTTGTTTTGCAAAATGACTTACAGGGAATAAATACAGAAAGAGACAATACAATATATTGAATATGCCCATAGACTAATAAGAACTCAGCTAAAACAGAAGGGAAAAATTTGAAACAAATGATATGTCACTTTTAAATCAGCAGAACTGTCTCTTATGTCTGCACAAGAAGTGACCTATTTGCAATGAAAAACCATGAAAGTTGTGAAAATTAATTTCTTTCTCCAGGAACTTGTAAGAAATCATCTTTTGAAGTTTTACTTAACCACTTACATGAAAGGGATAGGACATAAGAGTGAAGGTCTATATATGATTCACAAATCTCTACATTTCCATGTAGTTTTAGACAGCATCATTAAGAGATGACCACATCTGGTAACCTCTGTGGTAGATCCACTCTCTGAGGTGGGGGAAGGTTCCTATTTATGGGTTTTGCAGAGTTTGATCCTGTGACCTGTAGACTATTTAAGATTACCAAAGGTTTAAGAACAGGCTTGGAAACTTTGTAAATATTTAAAATTCAGATATCAGTGCCTTAATTTAGAAATATCCATATAAACTCTGGACATTTTACAAATAAGTGACATAGTTATTGTTTGTGGCAGGCCTGCTCTGGGATGGAATGGTTTCTTGCAAAGCCATAATAAGAAGGAATCTAATACAAAAAACATGACATTCTCTAGACTGGTCTTGTAAACACTCAAAAAAGGAGTTGGTTCAAGAAGATTTTTTTCCCCTTATTTTTTACAAATGAGTAAGAACATGTTGTTTTATGTTACATATAAATTTTCCTATATAATTTCAGTATTTAAGGTAGCTTAAAAGCCTTAAGCAAAATTGAAACTTAGGAACACAGTATATTCACTGAGTGTTCCTAATGTATAGGATTAAAGGTGAGAAGAGAACACCAAGTAATCTCACCAATGAAATTGTTCTCTGTTTCTCCAAAGACAGCAGTTGATCCTACTAGTGATGCTTCTGTTTTTGGTGGAATTTAAGAACAAACAAGTGGATAACTATGTACACTTAGAGTAAGTTTGCGTATGATTGCCAGAAGGGATATCTGAGTTGATAAAAGGTGCAAAGTAAGAAACACCTGAAACTTTACAGATTCTTTAGATGAGAGAGGGGTCTGATTCCAGAGATTACAAAATTCATTGAAGATTATTCCTCATGCAATTAATAAGCACTACAACAGAAACGAGCAAAAAAAAACAGGTAATATTTTTATGCTGCAATGTTGTGGTGAGAAATCTAGGATCTATATACCCTTTAAGAGTATGACTTCTGTTAAAAATGACTAACCGTGGGTGCATGGTGTTTTGATAAGCAGTACATAGCTTTTGTTTGATTATAATAGTTTGAAGAGTTCGATTTGAAGTCAGTGTAATGTAACTGAAATTCACTTTGGCATAAATAACCTTGGAAATTTTTGAAATGAGTTTTAGTAAATTGAATATTGAAATGTATTACATTTCCATAAACTGTGATACATTTGTGTATATCTGTAGACATATTTTTAAAATTTTTAATTTTTTCTATAAATTCTTCTCATTAAACAATGAGTGGTCAGACTAAAAAAAAATTGCCACTAGAATCAAACTGCTTGGCTTTAAACTCAGATCCCTAGGCAATTTTTTAAAATCTCTAAACTTCAGTTACTTTATCTGTAAATAAAAATTATGGTAATAGTATGCACTGCATATGGTTAAATTAGTTAACACATCTTTATCAAAAATAGTGCCAAACTAAAATACGCTTCTGAAATTTGCTTTTTGTACTTAATATTTCTTTCCCTTTACCTGTCAACTATTTTTTTGGGGGGGAGGGTGATACCTGCCAAATCACATGTACTTAACATACTTGTTTTCCAATATTTAGTAATATAATCAATGTTGAAATTATTCTTAAATATTCTGTATCTCAACTCTTTTTTATTAGTTGTTCAAAATATTACAAAGCTCTTGACATATCATATTTCATGCATTTGAATTAGGTGGGTTTGTATCTCAACTCTTGATGGTTACTTAACATATTTTTAGACAATCATTAATTCATAATTTTTTGAAGTGTTATCAACCAAGAGTGCGATGACTCAATGATTAAAGCTATGCCATCGTCACTAAAATTTTAAGGTTTAAAATATATTTTCTATTATTAATAAATGAATTCCAATCATATTTTTAATAGACTTGAGGGTGTTTAATGCACCATGTTTGGCATGCAGAGCACAAGCATGCTGCCCCTTTTTCTGGAAATTCCATCCTCACCATTTTGAAGTTCTGTCATTGCTCCTGGAGTACAAAATAGAACTAGTAGACTTGGTACCTCTTTCCAACCGCGTGGGACACAACATCAAGGGAGCAGCACACCACGTGCTATCTTATACATCTAGTCCATTCCTAAGAAACTATGGCAAAGCTTGAAAATTTCCCTGACTCCTAGAAGGACTTTTAATTTTAGATTCTTGGAGCCTTGGTTTCTGCCCTTCCTCTAAATTAATGAGTCAATTATTCCATGAGAAGTTATCTAGATAGTTATTAGCATTCCATGCTGAATGTTTCTATAAAGTAAAACTAATAAACTCTCTGGGATGAAAAGTATTAGAACAAGGAAAATTGCCAAAAAGGGTCCGTTTTTAACAAGAGCAATAGAAATGAGCATGTGCATACGTTGAAGGCAGCGACATACAGAACCTCTTTGTGGTTTCACAGGAAAAAGGTGGCAACCTAACCTCAGCATGATAGCAATTATGTATAAAGAATAATGCATTCTCAACTTCAGTGTGATAGTGTTTATATTTTTAGGTACAGTGTGATTTTTAACTTTGTTCAGTTGATAATTAAAATTAAGGTAGGTGCATGAATAATTCATGACAAATGAAAATGGCTTATATATATAAAAATGACACTACTAGTCAGGTATGTACAAATTTAAAAAAATTAGTCTCTACTTTCAGATAGTCGTTACCTCCAATGAAAAGTGTTAAAGAGCACTTTTTTTTTTTGGAAACATTTCAGTGGGGTTGGAATTCATTGGTTCATTTACTTGTAGAGCCTTCTAATAGCAAAATCATCATTGAAGCACAGATCAAAATGGAATCCTGAGATGATCTCTTATATCAGCATGAAGAAGAATTTTGGAAGATGTTCATAATTATTTCAATGTCTGTTAATCAAGCTTAATGTTGAACACTTCTTATTTCTTTGTAATGCTGCAGAATATTTGGATTAAATATTTAATCACCATATCCAACGCATTTAGCAATTTGCAGGAAGTGCAACTATATTTAAAGGTTTTTAGCTGAGGATCGAACCCGGGCCGCACGCATGCCAGGCGAGCGCGCTACCGCTGAGCCACATCTCCAGCCCCAATAAATTCAATTTAATTATATACATTATTATTAAAAGGAGTCTTAGAAAGGGGCAAAACAGATTAAATTGCAATGCTTATTTTCATTAAATAGAAATGAATTTTTAAGCCAGAAGATAAATTAATGTCAAAATTTGTCATATGGAATTAGTTTAATATACATTGATCCATTGATAATTATTCTTAGTAATTGACATAAAATTTCTCATAATTGGGTAATAAATTAAGTGTAACAATAAAAACAAAAACTTAAGTGAGCACATCCAATTTCTTTACATTTAGCCAAAACAATCCCTACTACTTGTTGATTAAATTTTCTGTGCAATGTATTTGAATTATAATATTATGTAACAAATTAGCCATGGAGACTGTTTACTTCAAAATGACAAAGACAAATACAAACACATCTCTGTGTATATGTATTCCATTATATAAAAATGGGGTCCATGGGCTGGGGAAAAGGCTGTGTGGTAGAACACTTGTCTAGATTTCATAAAGCCCTAGGTTTGATTCCCAGCACCACAGGAATAAAAGGGAGTTGTATTATGAAACGATTTGAAAATTAGTTATTTGGAAAGAATACTACATTTTACCGTATTAATTCAATAAGTACTGGTAACATCCATTGCAATTTGTAATTGCAAGATTCAAGGCTAAAAAAAATCTTACCACATGAAACACAGTTCACTTTGATCCTGAAGTAAGTTGGA
Organism: Urocitellus parryii; assembly: GCF_045843805.1. Classification (NCBI taxonomy): domain Eukaryota; kingdom Metazoa; phylum Chordata; class Mammalia; order Rodentia; family Sciuridae; genus Urocitellus; species Urocitellus parryii. The sequence goes on from NC_135532.1 coordinate 109,610,973, forward strand.
AGAGGATTGGAGGAGTGGAGGACAGTGGTCAACTGAGGTGAGAAGACAATCTGGCGGAGGAATGTTTCCCAACTTAGAAGCCATGAGAAGGCCCTTAGGGTGGGAGTTGTGAAAGAAAAGAACCATGTGCAAGTCAGTTATCTGAATGTGCACAAAAATAAAGTATCAGTTCATTACATGAAATTACAGTGATAGTTTTGCCATTTAGTAAATATACTTCCTGTGACAGAATTATACTTCCCTGCTCCTTGGCTCTGGGTAGGGCTCAGTGGGGTGTTAGCACAAGGGACACAAAGAAGATCTTAATAATATGCTTGGCAATTGGAGCTACCTCCCTTGCCTTCCTAGATTTTCTCATGGGGGAAGAAAAAAAAAAAAAGGAAATGAGCTAGATGTTGGTTTAAAGAGCACACACTGCACTGGAATAAGATCAACCCAAGATGATGCCACTCAGTCAAATCCCAGCTCGTCTGCAAGGGCAAGGGCAAAAAATGCATGTGTACTTTAAAACATACCGCAAAATCACTGTGGGTGATATACGGCATCACCATAGTGTTGAACTAACTGACATAACCTTTAATGCCACAAATAATTTAGCTTGCCAGGCCAACCATGTGGTACAGAAAACATAACACAGAACCTATACAGGGGAATTCAAAGTATATGTGACATTAACAAAAATAGCAATGATTACCTTAGTGGCAACTGTAATGAAAGCAGAATAAGCATTTTTCCTGCCTTTTCCCATTTTATATAAAAGTCACAATTCACATGAGCTTGAATAACTTGTACCTTGAGCTTTAGTAATTTGGAAATGCCCCATTTGTATACAAATTGGGCCTGGCATTTCCCACCTAAGTCTGTTCAGCCATCTCTTTGTTGAGGTTGAGCTGTTCCCACCTATAAATACGGCAAGGTAACCTGTCTTAGTATGAAAAAGAATTTGGTTTCCTGAATGAAATAACAGTGACAACAAATCTCCCTGTCATTGACACCATATCATTCTTTACAACTCTCTTATGTATGTAATTGCCTTTATGATTTGGGTTGGGCAGTCCTGAAGCCTTGAAATTGGGAATACTTCTCCTTCGAAAAGATTTACCCTAACAGACACTAGTATAGCAATATGTAAAACAGTGGATGTGTAACTGATGTGATGCTGCAATCTGTATACGGGGTAAAAATGGGAGTTCATAACCCACTTGAATCAAAGTGTGAAATATGATTTGTCAAGAACTATGTAATGTTTTGAACAACCAACAATAAAAATTAAAAAAAATATATATATATACACTTGGGAATTGAGATTGGCATCTTCCTGGAAAATGTTGTCACTGCCCTTTCAGTCTGGGCTCTGCACATGAAGGAGATCTGAGCCTGATCTCAGTGAGGAGTCAGAACTTGAAGCAGATATACCTGGCCAAACTACATAGTTGTGTATTGGAAAGAAAAGTGTTGCTGGCCATGGTATCAAATCCACACATGCTCGAATTCTGTATTATTCAGCATTCTTATGGCAATGCCTAATTGATATCATAAATTCAAGTTGTACTATATATAACTTTTAAAATAATTTAAACTTTTATTATATCCTTTGTTCAGTGGAGAAGTTAATATTAACTTTCTGTGATTGTTTCAGTGAAAATTATAGAGTTCTGGGTAGCACTTAGGATGCTTTGATATGCTGGTACATTAAAAGCATAATAAATGTTAAAAAAAAAAAGATTTACCCTAACCTCGTTTTTTTTTTCACAAGAATATAGCATGATCTGAATAAGTCAGATAGATGGAAAAGGGCAATTCTGTCCACTTATCAATAAATGGGGAGAAATGGAGAGAGAGGATGAGGAAGAAGTAAAGAAATTAAGGAAATAAATGATGAATTGTACATGGAGCTGAGGAATCTTTTAAAGAAACCTTACTTCTGCACCTTCAGAGATGTTAAAATTTGCCAGAGGGATGAAGTGAAGAGATTTAATCATATGCCAAGGAAAGAAATGAGAATATTCAGAATTTGGAATACTGTGGTCCACCAGAAAAAAAAAAAAAAAAAAACAGGAAAATGTGATGAGATTAGAACATGGGGTCACCAGGCCATGGGTGGAAGGCTGTGCTAGTGGGGGCAGGAGGGGAGACTGGAGATGAAAGATTCAAGTGGACATGTGCAATAAGGACAAGATAGGACAAGAAGAAGTATTATAATATTTATAAAGTAGTATTATAATATTTCAGGTGAGACAGCATTTATTTATTTATTTATTTATTATTTTGAATCTCAAGCAAAGACTATGAGGATGGAGAAGAAGGATACATTTAAGGCATTCAAAAAAAACAAGGGACCATCGGCATTTAGTCACTCCAATTTTAAAATGCAGGCCCAGATTCCTGCACTGTGTGCGTGATCCTTTCTCATGTAGAAGGAAGAAGAAAAATCTGTAGTCAAACATGAGCAAGGTGAAAGTTAATTGTGTGATTTTAGCTTATAAACTGTTTTGAAGAATGCTAACATTTTAATTATTGATGAGCAAGTTGATGCCAAGTTACACCTTAATTCAATCCATTCATTGACCCAAGCTCAGAAGGAGATGGTATTTGAAAATACTGCTAGCTGATTCCCAAATGCATTTGAAAAAAAACTTAGATTGCATTTTAAAAAAATGTAAAATTGACATAGCTCTTGACAATTTTCTGTTTTAATTAAGATTGTTCCTCAAGTCAATTTTTCAACATTGAAGGTAATCCAATATATGAATTTGTATTATCATTCACCAATTAATAGGCACGGAAGATAGATCTCAGAAGGAAAACTACTACATCCAACTAAGTGTAGTTCTGAGAGTGCTTCATTTTTGCACTGTTAATCATATGCAAATACGTATTAGAACTGTTGATACATCCATCTTCATAATGCCTTTTCCGCTTGCTAAAGTGAAGTTTAAGATGCTCCTGGAGGAGTAATAGGCTGTATATAATGGACTAGGGAGTAAAAACTTTGGTTCTATATGCTTAATTAGTTTCTAATTTCTCTGTAATCTCATCATGAGTCTCTAACAGAAAATAATATTGACCATACATATGGTACAAGTGGGTGCTGGCATTGTAGAGCATTCTCAAGAGGCTCACTGAATTATTTACTAAGCCTAATGTACTACTAATTCAAATTAAACTTCACCTCCAGTGTAATTGTAAATTCGGTAAGTAAGTGGTGCCCTATAAACATCATAGGCTTATTAGAATTAAGTGAAATAAAGTGCCCAGCACAATGCCTATGAATAAATAGGCTGGTACCTCACTTGGCTCCATCCAAGAAATAAGATTCACATCATTTTTCAGATCAGGAAAAACAACAACAACAACAACAACTTTGCACATCTCCAGATTTAGTCAGACCCACCATGCTTTATAACATACGAGTGATCCCAGATACTGACAATTCTAAAACAATAAAACCAATCTGGACAGAAAGACCTTCTGCATAGCAGTTAAGGAGAACTTGGCCTTCCTTCTGCTCTTGCAGGAGTGGTAGGAGAAAGCCACATAGAGATGGCATATAATCTCTGAGTGAGCCATTGGTTCTTTTTTTGTATATAAAAAGCACAACTTTTCTCAAGGTTTCAGGGGCCATGATTTCACACAATCAATCCCAGTGTATGCTCAAATACCCTGCCATCTGGTGAAAACTGCATCCATTGGGGTGGACATGTATGTAGCTCAGTGGTAGAATACTTGCTTAGCATGCCTGAGACCATGGGTTCATTCCCCAGGATTGACAAAATAAATGCATAAACAAACAAAGAAGCAAACAATGATTGTTAATAATGTCTTCTCTGGCTAATAAAGGAACATTGGTTATTGTTTTAAAATCTTAATGCATTTCTTAGTCCTTTCTTAATCTGTAGTTTAAAAAAAATTCAGTCAACAAATGTTTATAATGTGTTATATTAATATGTACTCTCTTTGGAAATTCAAAGAGAAAACTGCATGTAACACACATCTTTGTTACTAAATCTCTCACAAGGACAAGTTGGGAGGGAAACTATACATTCTAAAACATTTTCAATAGCAAAAACGTGTGCTCTCTTCCTAAGTTTATTATTTAACTAATTAAGTATTGTGTCTGAGATGAATGACATTATTTTCGATGAACTATTTGAATACATATAAGCCACTAATATATTTCAGTCTTCACAATAAAGATCTGTTAGATTGATGAATGTTATATTAAGTAATGTCAATTTCTAAACATTATTTGTCTCATTCATTCATCATTCTGTTCAAGTAGTACAATTTCATGAGCATTTACTACATATTTGGAATTTGGAAATCAATATGTCGATGCAAAACATATGAAGAATGATTTTATCTGACACATAATAGACAATCCACTTTGAAAACCAAACATCATATTAATATTTTTGGTAAGATCCTGTCTTAAAAACTTAAACTATCTTTCAAATCTCTTAGTAATCTAAGGCTCATAATTTTTAATCCTACATTGCTTGGCAACTAAATATTTTATTTTGCAAGCTAGACAATATTTTATATTCTTCCGCATTATTTTTTTCTTTCCAGAGGAAGTGAAGTCATGTAAGGAAAGATGGAGAAGATCACACAGGAAGTGGGTGAGAGCTGCACTAAAGGAGAAGGAAGCTGACTAATTGCAAAAAGGTCTTGACTGTAAGGCAAAGGAGCTTAGAACTGATTTGATAAAGACCTCGGAACCTCTGTATGTTTTTTTTTTTTTTTCTTCTTTCAATCTTACTTTCTTTTGTCAAAGCCTTTGGCTGTTTTCAGATCTGGGGCCTTGGTTACATTGTTACTTTGGTTCAGAGGTCATAATGAAATTAAAAAGGAGGCTCAGTCCAGCAGCTACTAGATGGGATATAAACCAAAATAAATAATAATAACAACAATAATAATAATAAAAAATGAAAGGGCTATTTCTCATTTTCCACTTTCATGGAGCAAAATAAAAAAGATTCCATTCTAAGAAATTATTTTCTTTCCTTAGGCCAAAATTAAGCTTTGAGGTTCAAAGGTAAGTAGAAAATCAAGCATCACCTCCCCTCTTGCTACAAACAAAAGAAAACAAACCTTGTAGCCAGGACAGCAGGAACCTGGCTTTGTAAAATTGCAATCAAAGCTGCTCTGTTGGTCAGCCAGCAATGGATCTCAAGTGGTGATCTGGGAGCCTGCCACCACCATGGTGCTTTCAATCCTAGTTAGCAAATGCCCCCTTCTAAGATGAAATCTGTCTCCTATGAGTAACCGTCAGGGACATAAGGTTTAGAAACCAGAACGAAAGCATCTTTTCCTGTCCAAATCCCATTATAAACTAGGCACGGTTTTGAAATAAATATTGCTTAATGTTACCTATTTTTAAAATTAAATGCCGAGAATATAGATTTGAAGGTTATACGTGTCCTGGTGTATGTAGACCAGTATGAAATGAATCATGTTACATTATTCATCTTTTCAAAGGTAGAATGAATATGAAATTACAGAACCATGCAATTAATTCAGCTGAAGGGCACAGAAAGATAAAGATGCCTCTGAACTTTCTGGAAAGAATATATATATATATTCTTTCTTTCTGGAAAGAATATATATATATATATATATATATATATATATGCAAAAATTCTGAAGAAACATCACAAGCTGTAGCAATATAATAGGATTTATGTTTTTTTAAATCTTAATAAAAATCAACAGGTTACTCTTTGAGTGTCTGAAAATGTAATTCTAACTCCCTTAAGACATGGTACTTCACAATTTCTATCAAGATTTTCATGGCTATAATTAAACTCAGCTGAATGAAACTGCTTTAAATGAAAATTAATTTAGCAAGTATTATTTTGGAATTTTAGGGAAAAAAATTTAAAAATATAGTCTGTTTATTTTGGTTCTATCAAAAGATCAATGGAAATTTTTAGTAATGGCAACCACTTGGAATGAAGCAAACATCTCAGTGTATATTAAGTCTAAAATTCTATTTCCTCTCTCCTCCCTCTCAAAGCAAAGATTGTTAAATATGCTCTTAAGAAGTGTATAAGATTTTTAAGAAAAATAACTAGATTTTTATATGTAGAAGGAAGTTATTAGTTCTGTAATCTATGTTTTATATAGATAGATAGATACAGATATATAGATATAGGAGACTCACTGAAAAAGGGGTCTTTAAGTTTTTACCTTTCCTTTTATGTGATGGAGTTTAAAAAGATGAAAGGCAAGCTTTTGTGTTTACATCTGGAGTATAAAAGAGGCTCAGTATGAGAAAAGGACATTCCATGAAATACTATGTCAGAAACATTCTCAGTCAGAATTCCAGAAATAGCAAGATGTTAAATAGATAATTAAAATGTCTTCAAGGTTTAAACCATAGGGACTTAGGGTTTTAATCATGTAGTGTATATTCATCAGAAGTTTTTGCTTTTATCTTGATCAGATTTTGATGCTGTCTTTGGGGGAAGAAAGACCAAGCTCTGTGCTCTTGAAATTTTTTTGGTTTGCTAGGATCTGATATTAGCATGCTTAACTCAAAATAGCTATCGTTTTATTAGATGGCTGGCAGAAGCCTTCAGCAATGCTGTCTTGCAGAAACATAATGGGCTTCTCCATTTCTGATGAAATTGGAAAGCTGTGGGAACTTCTGTGTCATGGCATAGGAATTGTGTTACCCATGGTGTAAGATTTTTTTTTTTTAAGAGAAAGAATAAAACAGAAGACGACAACTAATCACAGTTTTAATATAGAAAGGTTTTATTCAAAATAATTTAAAAATTGTAATGTAAGTATAAAAACATAGTTTCGGCAGCAAGGTCCTTATTGGGTAAACAAGCAAATGTCTATCTATGTCTGGAAGATTCACATATGAAATAAATATAGATTTGAAATTCACATATTTGTGTCTCATGGCATCTGTGGCATTATTTTTTTTTTCCTACTTCACTCTCTACTTCTGAAAGAGACAATATACACAACCTGGTAACTGTGATCATTAGCACAAAAATTATCACACACTAACTCTAATATTAATTTCTCACTAAAATATGTTTTGCGATTTGAAATATGGCCCTGTTCAACTTTTAATAGTGAAAATAGTCACAAACTCACTAAATAGTTCCCTATAAAATTCTCACATTGGTCCTTCAGTTACACTAAACAAAAGAAAGATAAGTGAGTTAAAATCATTGTACATCTTCATGTATTAGATTAGAAATAAAACATATTTCCCTAAGAAATAGTGAATGAGTATATTATAATATCTAAATATTCCTTAATTTTTTGTTAATGAACAGGGGATTAAAATCATTATAGAACAAGATGTCGCAGGTAATTGAAACCTTTCAAAACTCTCCAAATTCTACACAGAGTAACAAAATTAACCTGTCTCACTTGTTTGTCATACTAGATGAGAGAATGAGAGGAATAGAGAAATCATCTCAATGGAAATGCTCTTATACACAAATGAGTTTTAAGTAGTGAAACTGCAGATGCTGTTTATACTTTGGCTTAATCGCTTGAATACACTTGCAGGTGGAGAAAATGCTAAATTGTGCCTATTAGACAGTATGATTGTTTGTTAGCAAAGAAAAATAACCCTCGATTATGACGAGAATTTGTAGAATAATATCAATTAAAAAAAGAAAATATAATTGAGGCTTTAAAAAACATCATTCACAAATCAAAACTGATGTTTAAAATTTAATAATAGGTAGTCAAAGTCAGTGATTCTAAAAATATCATTTAATAGTATACAAACATATGTTTATATATTATTTAAACACATTACATGGGGGTATAGTATAGAATTATAATGTAGATCAAATTGACCTTTTGATGGTAATTATCTTAAATTTGTCTTAAACTTTTAAAAATATCTGAATGCATTAAGCAACTGATTTTCCTGCTGATGATACTACATTTGAGGTTTGGTTTCTAATTTTTCTAATGGCAGAGCTGATGCAGAATGAAATTTAGATTTTCTTGCAGACATTTAAAAACTGAGTTGCCATACCACAAACATCTAGTTAGAAAGGAGGATATATGCTGGTGTAATGATTATGTATGTGAAATAGCATATGGTCAAATAAATAAGTTAAAAAAAAACAAAAAACAAAACAAAACAAAAAAAAAAAACCTCTCACATTAAAAAAAAATTTTTTTTCAGTATTTGCTGGCTTAGCATTTCTTGGATTAAAGTCCAGGTTGGCTGATGGGGTGTCTGTTGATGTTACAGTGTTTTCTTCAGGCTCCTCTGAGTATCAGCTGGGCCATGTTGCAATTCCCAGCACAGACAGAGGCCCTGGCTGCCTCTTCCCCGGGAGTCTCTGAACATGGAGTCTTTGAAATCCATCTCACATCAGAAATCACTTGTCAGTTTACCTATTTCCATCCCAAATTCATAGTGTTGTTTTGAGCTTGTTTACACAAACTCTCTCAGCATGGAATCTGGTCTGGATTTTTCTAAAAATTGTTTGGAATTTAATTGGGAAATTTTTTTTTTAAAACGAAAACAAAAATATTGTGAGGTTTTAACTGAAAGAAAAGTTTGAACTAAATATTCTAAGGCAAAATAAGTTAGATAAAATATGTTAATATGCTTTAATTTCATTAAATTTTTGGTCTCAGATATTCAAGATTACCAAAACGTCTTTAGAGCCTGAGTCAGTTGTTACACACACACACACACACACACACACACACACTCTCACACACATACATACTTTAAAAATAGTTGAATAAAATGACAATCAAAAGACTTCATATTATAGGCAACATAAGTATTTCAATTTGACATATTTAAAATATTAATTACTAGATAAAACTTTTTAAAATTTTAGAGTGTCATTCATATATAAACAAATCATAAAATATATTTTCTCATACACTTTTATTCAATCACATTGTAATAGCAATTTACTATTATTTTCAATATATTATATTTTAGTTAATCAGGAATTTTAAACAACTAAGGTTGAATATTTAAAGCACAAATTCATTCATATCAATCAGACATAATTTTTATTTTGCCTTTTTGAGAAATGTTCTAAATACTCAATCATTTAGGAATAGAGATTATAATTAAAACAGTATGCAATTTAATGTTAATCAGAAATTATATGATGTACAGTAGCAGGTAAAAGATTCAAATGGCTTCCAAATACCAAGTAAAGCTGAGAACAGTCTTTTAATAAAGGCTATTTTGCCTGGTAGGAAAAAAATTGTTAGTTGTAAAAAGAAACCTTTTAAACTAATATGATGAGGTGCATGTAAAAATTAATATTATGCTCTAATGTTCTCTCTAGTGAGTAGCCTAGGTTGATTTATTCATTTAGGTAATTATGTTCAGCAATATTAGTAATTCACTGTTAAATTGAATTTGGAGAACGCACAATAAATTGAAACTGTAGTCATATTTCTTTCTCACTGTGTAACAAACAGAGATGTATTGATGTAAGTTCTGAGTGTACTACATAAGTTAAATTCCCTAGACTGCAATTTGATCAAAAAGCTTTCGACATTTACTTGAGCTATATTAGGCAGCTGCCATTGGATGGCAGTAAAATTCTACATCAATCACTTTAAGCAAAGTGAAGCTGAGAAAATAATGGGACTTTTCTTTTATTATTTAACAGCAGAATGCTGATTTAAAAGGCAAAGCTCAGGGGGTTGTATATATTGTTGCAATACCAACTAATTTTTTTAACTCTTTTCTTCTCTCTTTCATTTAAAGGGAGATTGAATTGGAGAAAAATCATTTATAATATTTTGTTATGCCAAGACAAATTATATTCTTGCTTTCCTTTTATGCAACAAAAAATCCGTCATACATTTTAAAAAAGAAGTCAATAAAAAGGAAATTAAAAATATATATATATGATGTGAACCTCTTGTTCAGTATCCATGCCCACGTCTTTGTTCTTGTTAATTATGATTGTAAAGTACTCTTGAATTTTTGTAACAGTCAGTCCTTTATAAGCTGATTTCATTTTAAGAGCCCTGAACATAATACATGTGAAATTTGTGTTAAAAATTTAAACAAAGAAGAAAAAAATGAAATCACACAGTAACCCTTGCTGAAGGTACTGTGAAGAAGAGATTTTTTTTCCTTTCAATGAGACTTTAAATTCTATGCTTGGAAACTACTGAAAGGGGTCAATATTTTCCCTTGAGATTTTTAAAGACAATGTTGATTTTTTTTTTTTAAAAGAAAAAGGGTTAGACCATATTTCTAATGTTAATTAGTGGTTGCTGGAGGAAAATTCACAGAGAGGGCAAATCTGAAGGAAAACCTTTTTCATCTCAAACCTGTTGTGTTTATCCTATGAAATTAGCAGGAATAGATAGCACAGAGAACAAATAAAATATGTTCTAGAGGCTATGCCACATAAAGAAATGTGCATTCTTGGCTTTCTTCCCCTTCACTGAGGTTTTTATTTGGTTAGAAATTGGCATCCTCTATTACAATTTATTTGGCAATAAAATGAACCAATTGTTTTCAGGAAATATTCAGGGTGGTCTGGCACGATGTGAAGGCTATTAATCAGGATTTCCGGGGATCAAGCCACAGACTTCCCTGCTATTTATCTTTTTCCTCACTTTATGTGTGAAGTCTATTAAAAGTTTATAGTCTTCCAAAGATCATATTAGGCATTAAAATTCAGGCATCTCATTCTTGCTGCAAAGATTGTTAGAAGAAAAGAAAATAAATGGCTTATCATGAATCCATTCTCATCATGAGGAGTGTAAAAGCATGCACAGTGGAACAATATTCATTTATTTTTACGACAATGCTTGAGAAAAGAAAAGAGGAAGTAAAATAAACCTAGGGATATGTAGTATTATTACTTCAATGCACAGGGAGTTAGGAAGGTTGGAATGAAATCTCTCAACAGGCAGAAAGGGTACATTTAAGTGTGCACTTGTGTGTGCATATATGTGTGTGTGTGTGTGTGTGTGTGTGGTTTGAAGTGTATGCTCTTTGCAAGTCATGGCTTACTGAGTTAAAGAGTTTATTTATTTCTGATGAAAAAATAATGTTTCATTTATTTCAATTGATAATTTTCAGTATTTTTTTAAAGTTCCTGTTAACAACATATTTGTCTGAATAAAAGACATTTACAATTTTTTCTACGTGTACCATTTCCAAACAAGACTTGGTTGCATATATATAAAAATGAATATCATATATTTACAGATATAGACACAAAAGAGGAAGTGATCATTTACAAATTTTAAACACAGATAATTTGCAATAACATACTTGATCAAAGCACACACATTTCTTTTGATGAAATACAAAATTGATTGATGCCCTCAGGTTTATCTCAATTGGATTATTTATGCATATATGTGATGATTTTAACTGAAAATTTGAGAAAGTAATTGTAACTTTTCCTGCTTATTGAGAATAAATTTTACCATAGTATTATCTTTTTGAGATAATGTTATCATTTACTTTTGGACATATCACAATATGAAGAAATCTAGCATCTGCACACAGAAATGTCTTCTTATACTTAATGGTAAAGTTATTGAAAATACCTATTTACAAGTTCATAAATGTCATAGAAAAATTGCACAGACCTTTGAAAAATTACATGTTTTTATCCCACTCAGACTTATGAACAGAGATTTTATATTAATTGTTAAAATTGATGCACTAAAAAGGTACATACAAATTATGTCTATTACGCATCCACAATATGCTTTATAGTCTCCTGATGCAAATTTAATGTTATTAAGCCTGTACTGAAGTATCCTCAGTAAGGAACTGAAATTCCTAAATTTTAATATTAACCCTGACACTAACTGTGACCTTAAAGACTTTAATTAATCTATGCTTTTGTTTTAGAATGTATAAAATAAAATTTTCTACATCATAGGTTTGTGGCAATGAGTAAATATATATATATATATATATATATATATATATATATATATATATATTCATATACATACATATATATATACTGTAGGAAAGATTGATTGCTCAATATAAATGTTGCAATAGTTATTTTTATATGCCAGGAAATTAAAAGGAAATATCTGGTTCCCGTTCTGAAGAAGCTATGATCTAGATTTGGTGTAGATGAGTACTCTGGGGCGCTAGCACATACTAGACACTGGAGATACAAAGATGCTTGTTTCAAGGTTGCTCACAGGCATGGACAGGAAACTAACAAGGAGAATAGTGAATTAAGTGACAGAGTTTGGTCTGGCCAGAAGGGAGCACATAGAAGGAGATACCCAGCGCGACCACAGGTCATACAATTAGTGGGGGTTGGACAGAAGAAGAGCAATTCAGAAAGAGGTACACCTTTAACTGAGTCTGGAAGAATAGGGCTTGCCAAGAGAGGAGAGTATGAGAACTCTAAGCACAGAAAGCAACTTGTGCAACTTGTCCCCCCCAAAAATCTTTGTAATTTATCTATGATACAGACATAAGCTGCTTATGAAAAGCCAAGCATGAATCTTGCTCTCTTAGAGATTTAAAGTTAATCAGAGTAAAATAATATCGCCTTTTATGTATATGATCTTACACTAGAATAGATCATATTTGAATTTTGTTATTTAATTTGACATGCAAATTATCCAGTGAGGAAAATAGGACTGAGTAGTTATAATAGATGACATCTGTATTTTATTTTATTTTTTAAAAAATCATTTTAGTTATACATAACATTGGAGTATTTCGACATAACTGTACAAGTATAGAATAAGATTTGCTCCAAATAATTCCAAAATACTTCCCTTTTCCTTTTCTTCCTCCTTCTCCTTAATCCCTTTTATCACTGGATCATCTTCTATTTATTTATAGCTTTTAAAAAATAGTGCATTTTGGATATACTTACAAGTGAAATTTATTGTAGTATATTCATATATATTCATAGGAAAGTTTGGTCAGTTTCAGTCCACCATTCCACCCTTTTCCCATCCCTTCTCCCTCCTGCTTGATCTCCTTCTTCTAATCTACTGATCTTTCTTCAATTTTCATGGAATCACCCCTTTTCCATTCTTTGCCTTATTTTGGTCTAGCTTTCACATAGTAGGGAAAACATTTGACCCTTGACTTTGTGGATCTGGCATATTTCACTCAGCATGATGTTCTCCAGTTCCATCCACATACCAACAAGTGCCATAATCTCATCCTTCTTCATGGCTGAGTAAAATTTCATTATGTATATATGCCACATTTTCTTTATTCTTTCATCTGTTGGTGGGTTCCTGGGCTGGTTCCTTAGCTTGGCTATTGTGAATTGTGCTACTGGAAACATTGATTTGGCTGCATTCTTATAGAAAGATGGTTTTAGAGATTGTGGATATACACCAAAGAGTCACATAACTGGGTCATGTGGTGGTTCCATTGCCAGTTTTATGAGTAATCTCCGTATCACTGCTTTCCAGAGTGTTTGTACTAATTTGCAGTTTCACCAACAATGTATGAGTGTATCTTTTCCCCCCACATCCTCACCAACAGAGATTATTATGAGTATTCTGGATAATTGCCATTCTGACTGGAGTGAGATGAAATCACAATGTAATTTTGTTTTGCATTTTCTTGATTGCTAAAGATTCTGACATTTTTTATATACTTATTGACCATTTGCCTTTCTTCCTTTGAGAAAAAGTTTTTAGTTATTTTGCTCATTTATTAATGGGTTATTTGTTTTTTTTTTCTTTTTTTGTTTATGTGTTTGTTTTGGTGTTACATTTTTTGAGTTCTTTATATATTCTGGATAATAATGCCCGATCTGAGGAACAGGTGGCAAAGATCTTCTCCCATTTTGTAGGCTCTCTCTTCATGCTTCCTTTACTGTGTAGAAGATTTAAAATTTGATGCCACCTCTTATTGATTCTTGGTTTTACTTCTTGCACTTTAAGAATCTTGTTAAGGAAAACCATGTCTGTGCCAGTATTTGAAGTGTGGAACTTACATTTTCTTGTAGTAGTTGTAGAGTTTGGGGTCTAATTCCTATACTTTTGATCCACTTTGAGTGAACTTCAGTGCACAGTGAGATGGGGCTCTGGTGTCATTTTTTCTACATAGAGATATTTAGTTTTCTCAGCACCACTTGTTTCAAAGGCTGTCTTTTCTCCAGTGTATGTTTCTGGCACCACTGTCTAGTATCAAGTAGCTGTATCTATGTGGGCTTGTCTCCCTGTTTTTTCTTTAACATCCTAGTGGTCTCTAGGTTTGTTTTGGTGCCAGGAGTATGCTGTTTTTGTTACTACCGTATAAGTTGAGGTCTGGAGTTGTTGTACCTCCAGCATTACTCTTGTTGCTCGGGATTGTTTTGATTATTTATGGTCTCTTATTTTTCCAAATGAATTTTTGAAAAAAAAAATTTTTTAGAACTGTAAAGAGTGTCATTCGTATCTTGACGGGAATTGTATTGAACCTATGTAACACATTTGGTAGCATGGGCATTTTAATAATATTAATATTTTAATAATATTTAATAACATTTTAATAATATTGATTTAATAATATTAATTCTGAACTTGGGAAGTCTTTTGATCTTCTAAAGTCTTCTTCAATTTCTTTCTTCAGTGTTCTATCATTTTCACTGTAGAGGTCTTTCATCTCCTTGGCTAGATTTATTCCCATGTATTTTTTTTTCAGACTATGAATGAAAAAATGGAATGGAACAGTGAAAAAAATGTGAGTGGGATAGCTTTCCTAATTTCTTATTTTAGCAGATTCATTGTTGGAGTATCTGAAAGCTATGATTTACATATCAGTATATAAGTATATTACTAAATTTGTTTACCAAATCTAGAAATATTCTGGTGGAGTTTTTCCATCTTCTAAATATAGGATCATGTCATCAGAAATCAAAGACGATTTGACTTCTTCTTTTTCTATATGTATCCCTTTAATTTTCTTTTCTTCTTCAATTGCTCTGGTTAGAATTTTATTTTAGTCAGCTTTTTTTTTTTTTTTTTTTTTTTTTGCTGCTGGGACTAAATGTTCTAACCAGAGCAATCGAAGAGGAGGAAGAGTTTTTTTGTGTGCTTATGTTTTCAGAGGTCCTAGTCCATAGAAGACCAACTCCATTCTCTGAGGCTCAAGGTGATGTTCAACATCATGCTGAATAGTGTGGCATAGGGCAGGATCTCACATGATGATCAGGCAGCAGAGAGAGAGACTCTGTTCACCAGATACAAAACATATACCACAAATGCATGTCTCAGTTATCTACTTCTTACAGCCACACCCTATCCACTTTCAGTTACCCCTTAGTTAATGCCATCAGGAGATCAATTCATTGATTCAGTTAAGACTCTCATATCCCAATTATTTCTCTAAACTTCCTCTAAACCTTCTTGCATTGTCTCAGACATGAGCTTTTGGGAGACACCTCCCATCCAAACCATAATAAGTTTCAAGGACTATATTGAGTTGGAATAGTGAGAGTGGGCATCCTGTCTTGTTCCTGATTTTGGAAGTCATGCTTTCAGTTTTCTGTGGTTTTGTATGATGTTGGTCTAGGGTTTGTCATATATATCTTTACAGGTTTGATGTAAGTTCTTTTATCCAGAGTTTCTCGAGTGTTATAAACATGAATGGTGCTAGACTTTGTCAAATGCTTTTTTTGTATCTATTGAGATAATCATGTGATTCTTGTCCTTAACTCTGTTTATGTGATGAATTATACAAATATATACAATTATATATATTATATATATTATATTATACAAATATATACAAATTATCAATTTGTATATATTGAATTGAACTGAACTTGCTTTGCTAGAATGAAACTCACTTGATTATGGTGCACTATCTTCTTAATGTGTTTTGCAAATATTTGATTAAGAAGTTTTGTAAATATGTTTATAAGGAAGATTAGTCTTAAGTTTTCTTTCCTTGGTGTGTCTTTGTATAATTTTGGTATCAGGGTTATACTGGCATCAGAGAATGTATTTAGAAGTTTTCTCTCTTTTCTAATTTCATGAAATAATTTGAGAAAGACTGGTATTAGCTTACCTTTAAAGCTCTGACAGAATTCAGCTGGGAATTCATCTGGTCCTGGGCTTTTCATAGTTGGAAGATTTTTAATAGCTACAATTTTGTTACTTGATATTATTCTGTTTAAGTTTTATATATACTTATGGTTCAATGTAGGTATGTCATATGTCTCCAGGAATCTGTCAACATCTTTGTTCTAGTTTGTTAGAGTATAACTTTTTGAAATAGTTTCTAATGACGTTCTGGATTTCAGGAGAGTCTGTAGCAATATCTCCTTTTTAATCTCTACTTTTATTATTTTGGGTCTTCTCTCTCTTTCTTTTGGTTGGTTTTATCAATGTTGTTTGTCCTTTTAAAGAAACAACTCTTTGTTTCATTGATCCTTTGCATCATTTTTTAAAAAAAATTAATTTCATTAATTTCAGCTCTGATTTTAATCATTTCCTGTCTGCTGCTGATTTTGGCACTGGATTGTTCTTATTTTTAAAATGTCTTTAGATATAACGTTAGATTATTTATTTGGTATATTTCTAATATTTTAATGTAGAATATCAGTGTTATAAACTTTACTCTTAGAACTGCTTTTGTACTGTCCCAGAGATTTTGATACTGTGTATGTTTCATTTGTATCTAAGTTTTTTTAAAAAAAATTTTCTCTTATAAGTTCTTAAATTCATTCCTTATTCAAAAGTATATTATTTAGTCTCCAAGTATTAGAGTAGTTTCTGATTTTTATCTTGTCATTGAGCTCCAATTCCATTCAGTTTTGATCTGGTAGGGTGCTAGAAATTACTTCTTCTTTTATTTTTGTTGAGATTTGCTTTGTACCCTAAAATGTGACCTATTTTAGAGAATGTTCCATAGATGAGCTATTATATAGATGGTCTGTGTCCATTTGATTAAGAGTATTGTTTAATTCTGAAGAATCTTTATTTAGTTTATGCCTGGATGATCTATCTAGTGATGAGAGAGGTGTATTATAATCACTTAGTATTATTGTTTTGTCATCTGTTTGATTCTTTATATTGAGAAATGTTTGTTTTATGCATATAGATGCATCATTGTTTGAGGCATAAAAACTACAATCCTTGTAACTGGTTGTTGGATGATTCTTTTAATCAGCATATAGTGACTTTTTTTGTCTCTTCTGATTAATTCCGGCTTAAAGAATACTTTATCTGATATACAAGTAGTTACCCCTTCTCACTTTGGTTTTCCATTTGTATGAGGCATTTTCACCATCCTTTCATCTTCAGTCCATGGACATTTTTGTCTGTAAAGTGAGTCTCTTATAAACAATATATGCTTGGGTCTTGTTCTTATTCTAATCTTCTAATTTATGTCTTTTATAGGTGAGTTTAGACTGTTTACATTCATATATCTCTATTTTAAATCTAGAAACACTAACAATAAAATGTCAAATGAATTATCTAATTCTTGTCCTAGAGGTATATGATATATACAAATTGAACACTGGGTATATATAAAACTTAAACACTCCAAAATCAAGTAATGAAATTAAAGCAACTACTTAAAGTCTTCCAACTAAGAAAAGCCCAGGAGTAGATGAATTCTTAGCTAAATTCTACCAGACCTTTCAAGATGAGCTAATACTAGTCTTTCTCAAATTATTTTATGAAATTAAAAGAGAGAGAAAACTTTCCAAAATATCTGGAATAATAACACCTGGATTAAAACCATTTGTTTTTCAATTTTAAACTCTAGCACTTACACAAAATATTTTTTATTTTATTGTTTCTTTTTTTGTTAGACATGACAGTAGAGTCAAATTTGATATAATTATACAAGCATGAAATATTCCTTATTCCTAATTAGGATCCCAGTCTTGTGGACACACATGATGGTGAGATTCACTGTGGTGTATTTATATATGTACATAGGAAAGCTATGTCAGTTTCATTCCAAAGATTTTCCTCCAATTCCCCCTGCCTTTACTTCATTCCTCTTTGTCTAATCTGTTGAACTTCTATTTCTCCAATTGTGGGGTAGCTTCTACATACCAGAGAAAATATTCAACCTTTGAATACTATTTTCTAATGCAAATAATCCATTGACAGTACTGTTTTTGGTTTACTTGATTATCAATAAGGATATATGATCTTTAAAAATCACCAATATAATAAAAAAGTAAAATATATACTATAGAGTGCCCCTTTTTTGTCTTAAAAATGAGGCGGCGGTTCAATCTCTGGAGTTCCTGGATTCTTGATTGGAAGACTCGCCATCCTATAGTTACAATACAAAAGAGAATTAACAGCAAAGAGAATAATCCAATAATGTACCAAGCGGAGTGTTTAAGAATATTTCCAGGGTTGAATCCATTTAACTCCTTCAATATTTGGTTAGCCAAAGAAGAAGGATCTGAAAAATCGGCTCTATTATTTTGAATGTCTTGGATATGATGATGAAGTTCCAAAATATCCAAGCTATTATTACTATTTTGCCAAAATACCTAATAAATGGTTTTTAACCTTCTCCCAATCCCAGAGAGAAGCATTGTACTTGGCAGCTGTAACACATACATACTTATAATTAGCATGGCATTTAAGCCTCTCCTTAAATTTTAAGGCTGAAAGTTCATTACCTATGTCTATAACAGTTGCCTCTAAGGCATTTAATTTAGTCTCAACCCTTTCATCAATATTTACTTGATTATGCAGAGCCTTGGAAGTATTTTGAGCTAAATTATTAAGAAATTTTGCATGTTGAATATTTTGAGACAACGTCAGTGACGCAGAGACTGTTGAGGCAATAAATGAGACCAGTGCTAAGACACCAACAATTATGACTCCAATAGCACGTTTAGGTCTTGTTAGCTGAGCATGAATTTGCTGCAAGACTTGTAAACCAGCATCAGCATACCATGGCTCTGAAATATTAGCAGGTAATAAAACAAAAGAGGGCTGATGAAGTATCAGCACTCCTTTTCCTCCATTATACCTAGTAATACAGTTGGTTAGGTTGCACTTATTACAAGTAATAACATATCTGTCACCCATCCATTTAACTTTTACATTTTTAATAATTAAAACATAAGGAGATTGGACACAAGCTCTTAAGCCATAGCAAGATCCCTTTTTACAGTTCTTGCCGACAAATTTTGGTAAAGGCTTATCTGTAAAATGTAAATACTCTGAGGCAGCAATTAAACGCCAAATATCTTTTTGAATACCTCCTTCACTATAAGTCAAAATATTACTAACAAATCCTGCAGGTGTCATAGCAGAATTTCTTCGTAATTGTCTCTTATCAATCTTTGGAGACCAGTCTAAAATATACCCAGTATCTTTAGACACCTTATGTTGTACAGGAAAGGCATTTACACAATCAATCCATTTAGGAAAGGTGCCGATCTCAATTATAGAACTATTTGGACAGTGGGATATCTGTGGAGGTTTTGCAGAAATGACTGGCTTGTTATGGGAAAGTCCCATCTTAATTACTGAGCTAGTGTTAGGTTTTAAGTCCCCATAAATAGAATTATTTGTCAGTCTAGGTTTACCAATCGTTGTCTTTTCTTCAAATGATACTTTCAGAAAGCCAGCATGTTTATCATGTGACCAACACAAAGGTAATTGGGCACTGTAGCCAGAATAATTAAATCTAGTCACATGATTGGGAGTAATATGAATATCTGTAAATCCTCCCATCATGAATGAGTCATTAGTAAATACTGGAATAGATTCTCCAGTCCACACAGCTGGGTGTACCAGGGGTGGATCTGGGAAATATGTCCAATAAGTGTCTACTTGATTCCCTTTTACCTGACAGCCCAGTAGGGCAATTACTGTCGCTACCATCAAGATTGGGGTCCTGTTCTTTCCTAGGCGTCGAAGTATTTGGGAAGCCTAGGTTGTTAGCTTCTTTATGTCTTTCCACGAAATCAGCTTTTCGACTGGTTCAATCTGGTCTTTCTTCATCCTTTTCCGAAATCTCCTCCTTCTGGGTAGTGGCTCCTCTGGGTGGATCCTCAGTCTCTTGAATCTGGGTTCTATCTCCTCCATGTCTGATAGCACGTTCAGGCACCCAAATAGGACGGAAGGCACCTTCTGGGAAGATACAAGCATGGCCTTTACCCCACATTATCACCGGGTCTGGTCCGTTCCACTGACCAGTCTGTAAATCTTTCCACAGAACTCTGCCTAAGGGGCCTGTTGCTGAAGGAGACATTTGTCTCTCAGCAGCAGTGTGACCTTCTGAGTCACAGTTTAAAAAATTTAAAACAAACAAGGCATGATTAAGGCTATTTTGGGGAGTGACAATCCTATTCCCCCCTTTTAATTTTTGTAATTGAAGCTTAATAGATAAATGAGCTCGTTCCACAATGGCTTGACCTTGGGGGTTATAAGGAATTCCTGTTTTATGATTAATTTTAAACTCTTGGCAAAATTGTTGAAAAGAAGAGCTTACGTAAGCTGGAGCATTATCTGTTTTAATCTGCATAGGGCACCCTAAAACGGAAAAAGCTGCTAAGCAATGAGAAATTACATGTTGAGCATTTTCCTTAGTACGTGCTGTGGCAAAAATAAATCTAGAATTAGTGTCCACTATGACATGTACATAACATTGTTTACCAAATTGAGGAATATGAGTTACATCCATCTGCCATATCTGATTTGGTTTTAATCCACGGGGATTTACCCCTGATGGCAGAGATGGAGTGTGAATAACACACTTAGGGCATTGGCTTACAATCTGAGGAGCTTGTTCTCTGGTAATACTAAACTTTTTACATAAGCTAGAAGCATTTTTAATTGTATTTTTCACTCTCTTAAAAGTTGTTCCAAGGTTAGCTGACATGGAGAGGTTGGAGAAGGATTCTCTTGTAAAATCTGAAATAAAGGACTTACTTTAGAAGAAGTTAGTTTTAAGGATGGCTTCTGCCAATTAATCTCTCTTAATAGCCTTGAAAATCATTAGGGGTTTGTACGGAAACTGTTCCGCTCCTGTAAAATCAAAGATGGCGGCCCCCATGATCGGCGCGATGACGTCACATTGCGCGACCACCTACTTCCTCACTTTTGTCCCGGGGGCGGGCCGACCGGAAGTTTGTGTTCCAGCTAGGCGGAAATGCCGGCGGCGAGAAGGCGGGCTCATCCGCACCATCTGAATCCACCGAGTGGGTTTGAGTCCTGTAATATCTATTATCGTTAGAAAATGGAGCTCTGAACTTAAAATTGCGCATGCGACACTCGAGGGCAAAGTGATTGTTTTTACCACAAACGTAACATCTACCGCGGTACTTTTGACCTAAATTTTGCGGCCCCAAGGTCTCTTTTAATGCAGCCGCTAAAGTCACTGCTTGCAACTGTGTGGGATCTAAGTCAGAACACAGGCGAATAAACTCAGAAACTGTTCCTTTTTTACGATGAGGCCTGAGAATATCTTGACAAATTTTATTAGCGTTCTCAAAAGCCAACTGCCTAACAATAAATTCGCTTGCTCCTGGGTCCCCTATGGATCTGCTCGCAGCCTGATATAATCGGGCTACGAAATCTGAATAAGTTTCATTGGCACCTTGTCTGATTTTGGTAAGGACTAAATTGGACTGGTCCTTGGGGACGATCTGCTTCCAAGCACGCTTTGCACAGTCAGTTATCTGATTGTAAACTGCAAAATCATAATTTAACTGTCTTTCTAAAGCTGAGAAATCTTCAGTCCCTAAAAACATCGTTACTGGTGTTTCTATGCCCTGTCTTCTGTTTCTCTCTGCTTGCTCATTACAAAAATCATTCCAATAGGTTTTCCAGATTAAGTATTCCCCCCCCCCCCCCCCCCCGCTCAGACAAGATCTGGCTAAAAAAATCCAATCGCTAGGAGGAAGGGGTTGTGAACAAATATTTTCTATCAGACTTTGAACAAAAGGGGAATTTGGACCATACGTCTCACATGCACTTTTTAATTCTTTAATAGTTTTAAATGGGATTACAGTATGAACTCTTACTCTCTGATCTTGTTCATCAGTTTGCTCAAAAACTGGAAAGAGGTAAAAACCACTAGTATCCTCCCCCATTTCTTGAGCCTTCTTAATACCTTGCTGGACTGGGGTAAGAAGAGTCATTTTTAATTCAGCATACCTGTTAAATTTGGTCCTTCTAGCAGGTACCGGCCGAATTTGAATAGCTTGGGCAGGCGGTGTTAAACGCAGCCTATTAAAATTTCTCTCTAAGTCCTGAATTTCAATATCTGATCCTTCCTCTTCAGACTGTGAGTCATGGTCTGAATCTGAACTATCGCCATTTTGAATTTGGGTTTCTACACCACGTGGTTGAGAAGAACCCTGAGCCCCTCTAGGAGTCTCTTCCGTATTTTCCTCTCTAGCAAGATCATCTATCTTTTCCTGAGGGCCTTCTAGGATCTGGGAGGTTTCTCCTCTATGATGTTGCTCTGTACAATTGGCTTGTGGGCTAGTCTGATCCTGCGAGCTAAAGTCCACATTTTTAACCTTTGGCTTGGCCCCTAGTGCCTTTGTTTTTAAACGGCTTAAGGGAAAGGGAATTAACTTAGCCTCAGGCTGATTCTCCATTTGAATAGACCTAACAGCTCCTTGAATGCCTTTTAAAAGGTCCTCAGGGGGCCATGAACTCTGGCCCATATATTCAAAAAGACAAACTTCTAGAGCTGTCCATGTTTTCTGTATATTTTCAATGCCTCCAGGTAGTTCATTAGAAATACAAACTCTCTGTAACTTCCTTCCTAATTTCTCCCAAGTAAGTAAATTTGGAGATTCCTGTTCACAAAACCAAGGACAATATTCACCTACAATCTTTAAAAATTGTAATAACTGAGTTTTCTTTATCTGTTTCCCTTTCTGATTAATTATACTGTCTAAAATAGTCAGGTACATTTCCTTATCAGTAGAAGTTGAGTTTCCCATTTTAATTAATTTAACGTCTCTTTCCTTCAATAACTCCAGGTACTTTTGTGACCCAATATCACCTCTTCCTTTATCTTTATCTTTTTCCTTTATTGCTTTATTTCCTTTTTCCTTATCCTTATATCTTTTTTCCTTATCTTTATAGCACGCTCCCACTCAATCTAACTAATCTAGAATGCCCCACGTTGGGCGCCAAATCTATCACGCGGCCTGCGCAGTGGTTTCATTAATGAGGTTCTAGGCATAAAGTTAGTTAGACGAGATCGAAATAAAAACACAAGACTCAATTACCTTAATTCTATTGCTAGGTCCGAGATGGCTCCCCTCTCTGGTTCGCTCCTCTAGCCGCCCAGCAGGGCAGCAAGGATTACTCAGGGCTAGCAGGAGAGAGAGAGCGAGCATGCCGGGGACTAGCCTTTCATTAGGGAACAAGAGATTCAGGGGAGAATTCCATCCAATGAAGGTTGAGGGGGGGCTGCACTCCAAGGTCAGGGTCAGCGATTGGGTCCCCGGGGTCAGTGGTCAGGCACACCCCCACACAGATGGGCTCTCTCATCAGGAAAGGGCCGGGAAAAACTTCGACATTTGCCAAAGTGCCTCAGACCCTCAACGGGAGGCACCCGATCACGTGTGAGAATGGCTCCCCACAATAGAGCTTCCCAACAGATTACAAATAGGATAGATATTGCATTTAAATTTAACTCTCTTTTAAATAAATAATATTATAAAGTATTACAAACCCAAAGTTGAAAAGCAGAAATGATGAAAAACTCTTATGATAGCAAATAGATGGAAATGGGGGGGGGGAACAGACCTAAAAATTTAAAACAATGTATTTTTTCAAGAAAAAAAGCTTTCAAAATCAAAATGAAAGTTCTGATTTGGTTGGAGAAATGCAGTATTCAAATTAAAACTCAATGGAAAGTAAGAACCAATATTTAAAATCTCCCATCACTTGAGGAAAAGTAAAATTATGAAAAAAAAGTAAGTGTAAGAGAGAGTTTCTTAAAAAAAAGTTTTTAATTGAACAAAGGAGGAAAATGGTTTTTTTTTAGATTAAATAAATAGTAACTGGAGAGAATATGATGAACCATTAATTGATAATTATAGAAAATTGTGATAATGAAGAAGTGATGATTACCAAAGTATAAAATCCAATTATGAAAAAGTAAATTATCCTAGCAGAAAATAAAACTAGTAAGATTATGCTAAAGAATTAAGGGCTCTATCTATAAAATGTCTTTGTGACATTCAATCTTCAAAAAACGTGTTATGTTTATTGAAGTTTATATGGTAAAAATGTACATTTACTTATCCAAAATCATTTTTAAGAAAGTAATTTAGGCAAAGACTTTGAGTTATAGTTCAATAGTTGATCATAATTGTATTTAGACATTTGTAAAGCACAGTGTTGGCAAGAACAATGGTATATTGGTTAATGTGGGTGCTTGGAAAAGTAATTCAAATTATTTTTACTCTCAATGATAACATTTCATGCTGAATGTTTTTGAAGTAGTATAATCTTGATATTAAAATAGAAAATCTACTTTAACCTACAGTGCCAAAGCACAAAGAGATGGTTGAGACAGGGTCATAGATTCAGAAGTTCCTCTATCCACTGGCTGCATTTCAAAGCCAAGAACATAACAAATAGAAGAGGAAATGATTTGGAGCTCAAGAAAGATATATCTTCACTTTAAATGCGTCCCATCAAGATACAATTTTAAAAAAGGACGAATAGACTCCATGTGGTGAAATTTCAAATCAATTAATTCAATGATATAATTATAAAAATGAATGCTACACATTAAAACAGTCAAGTAAACACACCCAATTCCCCCTCCCCTGACAAACTCATGTTATTTAAAAAGACAATCAAAACAGCATCAGATTTTCCCTCCACAATATTGAATTGAGAAAACAATGAAACTTTATCTTCAAAGTTCTGATGAAATTTTAACTTATTTCCTTTCAATCTCTCTGTCTCTTTTTCTCTATATACACATACACACACACACACACACACACACACACATACACATCTGTTTATGTTCCTATTTATTTATTTGAAGCAGTTTTGGAAATGCATTGCAACGTATGGAAGTCTACGATATTTAAAATGCCCAGAACAATATTTCTGTTCCCACATTTTATTGCAGAATGTCAGCATTTCTCATCAAAAGCTGAAGATTTCCCACCATGTCCTTGAATTTGGAAAGAATATTTAACTGTTTTGATGAAAACCAACACTTGGTAATATTGATTATATAAAACTTTAAAAAACTCAATGATAAAATACATACCAGCAATAAAACATTAATTTGGGAAAAAATACGTAAAAATATATAAAATACATAAAAAATGACAATTATCAGATGTATTTTTTGTAATAGACTTTAAAAGTTAATAGACCATAATGGCAATTTAGAAATTGAGCAAATTCCAGTATGAACAAGTCACTAAAGACGAACTAAGCATATCAGTGAAAAAAATTATGCATAACTGAATAAATACCCAGGAATATGCAAACTGAAATGACGGAGAGACATAATTTTAATGTATATTATCAGCAAAATGTATTTAAGATTTTCAATATCTGATATTGGCAAGGGTTTGGGATTTTAAAGATTCTTACCCATAATTGCCTTCATGAACATCAACTATGGCATCTACTTCAACTTTCAAAGGCGAACATTTCATAAATCAAGAGTTGTACTTGTCATGATTTATCATACAGAAATATTCTTGTGTGTATGTATGTCTGTACATCCATAAAAGGACATTCATTAGAGTACTGATGATCCCCAAAGCTAAATATAACTAAAGGGCACATATGCCTACCCTTAAATTCCAGCACATACATAATACAAATGATAACACAAAATAGCACCATACTTAAAGAAAATAGTAAATGTGTTTATAGATGTTGACAGATTGTTTAAATTACCAAACATATATGAAAATAAAATAACACTCTATAATTTGATACACTATAAATTAATATATATGAACTTGTAAGTGTATGTATGTGGTCAGTTCTAATAATACATGCCAATCCATGTATCACTGGAAGTTTGGAGGGAGGTTACTTGCGAATAACCAGGATATGAGCCATTTTTTATTTATATGATTTGATGTTGATTTCTCAAAAATGTGAATGTGTACTTATTTATTTAACTTTTAAGTAAAAATATTTAAGGGAGGCCAGGTGTGGTGACACACCCATGTAATTCCAGAGGCTGAAGCAGAAGAATTGCCAGTTCAAAGCCAGCCTCAGAAAAAGTGAGCTACTAAGCAACTCAGTGAGACCCTGTCTCTAAACAAAATAGGGCTGGGGACATGGCTTAGTGGTTGAGTGCCCTGGAGTTCAATCCCAGTACACTCAAAAAAATATTTAAGGGAGAGAAAAAATAAAATTTTATGATCTGGGCCAGGCTCAGTGGGAATAGATTATGTCAGATTATAGTTGCTTCATGTGGATTGTCTGAGATAGCTTTAATGACGCCACAGGATCTTCTTTCACATTGATTGGGGTTTATTTTCAGTTGGGAATTCAAGTGAGCAGTAATATGCAGAATCTTAATTCCCTCAATGTCACTACTTCAACAGGCAAAAATGGGCATGTCAAGTGACAGTGTTTCAGGGTAGCTGGACTTCTTATAAGGTGATTTGTGTTCAAGAAATACTTAGAAACCGACAAAAGGAAGTGGAAACCAGAAAACCTAAGGGGGTACTTCAACATCTTCCCTCTGCAAGGCAGAAAAGAGTTAAAGTTTTAGTCTCAAAAGTTACACGGATCGACAAAAATCTTAATCTGTCTATTGGAATCTCAAGGTAGCCTTTAGTCTGCACCTGGAAAGAGATTCACTTTAAGAATAAGGGCAAATTCCAAGTAGTCTCACCCTAAGAAAGCATATGACAAAGTCCCTACAAGAACAGTGTAATGGGCCAGCAATTTCTGCCAAAACACACAACAGCATCCTTCAGAGAAAGATAAAAGAATCCTCTAGCCATGTGCTGAATTTTGTAATAAATTCTTGTTACATATATAAAGAAATAGAACGTGTCTCATAGGTCAGAGAAATAGGCAGTCAATGGTAAAAACCTCTCGAGGATTCAGATGTTGAAACCAGAGGAAAAAGGCTTTAAAATAGTTATTTTAAATATGCTCAATTACCTAGAAAAAAAGATTAACAGAGAACTTCCGCAGAGATGATTCAACATCCGAAATTTAAATCACTGTATAATATTAGCAGAAGATCAAAAAAGTCATCACACAAGTCAATAATCCAACATATGGTAGCAGAACAATAACCTCAAAGTTGTTCACATCAGGATCTCCAGAACTGGTGAGAATGTTTCCTTACTTTGGGAAAGAGACTTTGCAGATGTGATAAATGAAAGATCTCGAGATTGGGAGATTTTCCTGTATTACCTGGATGAGACCCAGGTCATCAAGAGTCTTTAAAGAGGAAGCAGTCTCTAATGGCCTTCTTTGTCCATTCTGATTAACTTTATCTGATATGATGATAGAAACCCCTACTTGTTTACAAGATCCATGTGAATGATATGTTTTTCCCCCATTTTTTCACCTTCAGTCTCTTTCCCTATGAGATAAGTCTCTTGGAAACAGCATTTTATTGAGTCTTGTTTTATAATCTCATCTGCCTGACTAGGTCTTTCGATTGATGAGTTTAGGCCAGTTACATTCAATGTTATTATTTTATTCCCTGTGATTTTGATTTATTTCTACTTTTTAATTTGAGTTAGTTTCTCCTTTGACTATTCTTCTAGGGTAGTACCTCCCTTTGCTGGTTTTCACTTTTATTTTTTTTATTTCTTTTTCATGACATATCTTATTGAGTATGTTTTACAGTACAGACTTGCTGGCTGTGTGCTTGGTGTAGTATTCTTGGTTGGTATCCATGTCTTTTCAGTGCATGGTATACGTCATTCCAACACCTCCTAGCTTTAAGGGTCTGAGTTGAGAAATCATCTCTGGATTGTTTTCCCTCCAAATGTGACTTGTAATTTTTCAAGAGTTAAATTAGGGGGAGGTTGGAAGATGCCCAACTGCTAGTTTGAAGTTAGAGAAACAGGACAGAGCTGAAGCCCATAACCTAGAGAAGACTAAGTAATGGACAACCTGTTAGATCATTTGAAAGGCATGCGTCCTTGCCAACATGTTCATAATGGAGCTATGAACCATAACAGATCTCGAACCTCCAGAGATATAGAGAAACAAAGTTCAGTATAAGACCTGAAGGAAAATAAAATGTCAGCTATAGGAAGACTGAAAGAAAACAGTTACATTTATTGGGAAAAGCAAGAGGAAAGGCCCTAAACCAAGAAGAAGCTGATATACTTGAGGAACTTAACTAAACATACTGACTCAGTACTAGTGTGTAGATTTGAGCAATGAGGCCACAGCTTGGCAGGGATCAGCACCTGAGAACCTTGCAGATCAGACAAAAGCAGGTAGATTTTTTCTAAGGTGGGACTTACCTTACTTACTTAGAGGTCTTTTAAACAGGAGAGTGACTTGACATGTTATGTACTGAAAAAACAAGTACCAGAAAATAAATTTGAGAAAAGCAGTAATGAAATATTTTCAATGTTTGGGAAGAAACTGCAATAGATGAATCAAAAATATAATGATGTATTGACTTCTCAGTGAGTGTGGAGCATGTAGACTGATGAGTGAGATTCTGGAAACTCAATTTAGTAGGACTTACTTAAAAACTGGATGTGGAGTTTTAAGGAAGGGAGAACAAGGACAAAACTTAGGCATTATGGCTTGAAAGACCAATAGTGTTTTAGAGATGTTTAGTAGCAACTTTGTTAATAAACAACTTAGTTGGTAGTTGCTAGATCCATATTATTCCACAGCACCATACTGCAAAATTGCCCCCACTTGGCCACACGTTTTCTTGATTGAAAGTAGAAGGGAGTGATTAGATTCATCTCAGCTTTGTGATTCTCTACAATATTTAAGACTTGTAATCTATTTCTTTGTGTACATATCAGAGAAACACGAAGTAGATCAATATATATCCAATTTAAATATTCCAGTTATGCCTACCCAAGAAATTCAACACACACACACACATACACACACACACACACACACACATACACACACACACACAAACGCATGAGGATAAATTAGAAAGTACATGGATTTGGTATCCATTTGTGTGTCTTGGCACCAGCATTTCCCCCTATGTATCAATTAAAAATCATTAAGTTGTTCTGAAACTCAAAATTTTCATAGGTAAAATGGCTGAGGAGGCTGAGGCAGGATGATCACGGGTTCAAAGCCAGGCTCAGCAAAAGGGAGACATTGGACAACTCAATGAGACCCTGTCTCTAAATAAAATACAAAATAGGACTGGGGATGTGGCTCAGTGGTCGAGTGCCCCTGAGTTCATTCCCCAGTACCCCAAAACAAACAAACAAAAGTCCTTGTATTATTATAAGTATATAAATCAGATGACCTTGGCCCATTTGTGAAGTTAATAATTGGAAATATTTGTTGTTTTATGCAGTAGTCTTTCATCATTGTAACATTCAAAAGCAAATAGACGTGCCTAAAATAAATTAATAATTTTCTTTTTTCACCCTCAAATAGAACCACAATTGCAATTTGACTTGTTAAGTTTCAAACATTTAACATTTCATATAAAATATTTATAAATATTTTGTTTATATTATATAAAAATTATATTACAACATATACACTTATGTGTATATATAATGCATACACATTCTATATTCTACTTTGGGACCTAGCCTATATATTTTAGCTATCCATCAAAAGCAATACATATATCAAACTCATTTTTGTTAATAGTTACATAATAACAATGTTATAAATACACTAAAATATCAATAAATATAACATTTAATCATTCCAGTTTTGAGGAAAATTCAGATTATTTCAAGTCTTTGTTATTCAGGACATATCATATAATAATTTTATCAAATTTTATAAAATGTATTGTAATAAATATTTTGAAATATATTTTAATAAATAATAGTAATTTTATTCATGTTTGGTAAATGCTCAGAAATGGAAGAACTGGGCCAAATGCTATATATATTTTAAATTATTTAAATGCTTAAATTAAAAAGTTAAACTAACCCATAAGTATGTAAATACTAAATCATTTCCCCAAAATGTACATTTTTCTTTACAGTTTCTAAGTTCTTAATATGAACTAATAAATCTCATTTAAATTTTTCTGTTTTCTAAGTATCTTTTTTATGTTTTTCACTCATCATAAAATTATTTCTGTGTGCAACATGTATTAACATATGATTGATTTTTTGCCAATATAAATGACTCAGCATAGGTTTTGAATAATGGAGAAATGCCCCATAAACCATATTGAATTTCTATATGGACTTCAATCAGTTTCTCCATCTAATTTTCTTCTATGGGTAACTACGTCTATTCCCATGCCAACTCAGTGATGTCATGATTATATTAGCTTCTCACTAAGTTTTGAAATCTGCTAGGCCACTTTTCCACTCTCACTATCAATACCTTGGAAATGTTTACATTTTCATTTACTGTGAACTTTAAGATATTTTATTGATTTGAGTCATACTTTTTATTTCTATTGGAATTCATTGTATGGAGGAATTATAATTTATCTGACAATAATTAACTGTAATATTTCTACATGAATTATTGGTAATTAAAAAAAAGATGTACATCTAAATTCTTATTTGACGGCAAATCAAGCAATAGGAAAAAAGCATTTTGTACTAGAGGTCTTTAAGAAACAAGTATAAGCCAAGAAACAAACTTTTGAAAGGAATAGAAATACTTAAAGAAGACACTAGTTAGAAGGAAGCATAGCTATAGTTTATTTTATGCTTGTTCTGCCATTTAAGTTACAGAGATTATTTCCTGATTCTTGGAAGAATAATTAAGGTACCTATTTATTACCAAGGAAGACTGACTAGAAATATCTGTGGTCCAGGAAACGTATGCTTCAGGAAAGAAGAGATCAGATCTCATCCAGTAATTCTCTTGCTTTGAAATGGCTGTGTAGGACCACATCGATAGCTCACTTCAGAAGAGGGCCTCAGTTTACCTTCTCATGAAAATCCTTTCCCAGTAGTGATGACAGAATAATTGTATTCCAAACACTTAGAGAAGATAGTGTTCTTTATCAGTTACACATTCCTGGCCAATATGGAAAGTCATATATGGGAAAATCTGTAAAATTTTACCTATCTACTGAAAACCAAACATTAAAAAAAAATTATGACCAAGTCACATAAAGAAAGCCTAATTACCAAAAAATAGTTTATGTGGTAAGGCTTAAAAAATACTGAAAAAGATTTCTAAGAAAGTCTCTGAAATCAGTTTCAGGTAGAAGAGAGAGAGATTTTGTCTGAAGGTGTGGAGGAAAAAATAAGGACATTTCAAACAATGCCACTACAACAAAAAAACTTCTTTTGATCTGCTGCCTTTATTATCTGTTTTCATTCATCCTATGGTCTTTTCTTGTGATCTAATATACTGTGTAATACCAAATCTCGGATATTCCATCTTTTTAACTGCTTCTACCAATATTTCTAACTCTGAAATGTCTGATCTATTACTGGTTTTGACACTCTTGAAGTGTAAATGATTTATGCAAAATTCTGGAGTATTCAGATTTTGTTTGAATTATCAGTGTTTGCTTGCAAACAGAAAAAAAAACAAACATGAGAGGGAATATTTATACAACTAGCTTAAATTCAAAGGTGCATGCACATGACTTTGAACTTTGCCACTTTTAAGCCCAGAGGAACATTAAATGATTGACATACTAAACATTTTATTGTCTTGAAAATCTACCTAATATAAAGTTCATAGATTATAGCAGTATACAATTTTAATTGGGTCACATCCCCAGGAAGTTTGCTATTTAAAAATGCTTGAAGAAATATAGATGGAAAAGTAATTTGAAGGATAAAAATCTAAGGTTTCATTTTGAAAATGAGGGTGGACTACCATTATATTTCATTATCATTCCCTGAGACACTGGACAATAGATGTCTGGCTGGGTGGATGTTACTTCCTTCCTGCTTCCGATGTGGATCTCTGAAAGCTAAATATGTGGGGGGAAATGAGAATACTCACAGTAGCATCTAACTATTGAAGTAGCATGTCATTATTTCTTTTAAAAATAAATAATACACAAGTATACAATGTTTAGTCAACAAAAGTAACAATCAGAAATGAGGCCCACTGTTAAAAGCCCCAGGAGTAAGAGAAATGCTGAGACCTCTTGCACCATGCCCACCATACTGTCTACCTGTCTCTTACAATTACCTGGTTTTTCACTTCTTTGGGGGCTGCTTATTCCTGACTCTCATAATTGGTTCTATCACTGTGTTTAGCCAAACAGTGTTAACCTCCCTAAGGTTTAGAATCTTGTCTCACTATTATAGAGCAAGAACCTTGCTTTACACCTGGCCAAACTACTCCCCACCCCCCCTTCTCTGAACTCTGTCATTGGCAGATCCACCTGTTCCAGGCACTCCAATTGGTAACTTGGTTTATATTTCTTCCTACTCTACCTCATCTTCCATCAGGGGATAAAGACAGGCAGTGAAAAGCAGAGTCACTAGCATGTTTTTTAAAGAAGACGAATTTTACAACTGACATGAATACAACCTCATGGAATTTTCATAATGTAATGTCATAAAATATATACAACATACCGCAAGGTAAATGTGTTAGCTTTCCTCTTTGGACAGGAATTTTGTGATCAAAGTAACTGATAAGAACAACTTAGAGGAGGAAAAGTTAATTTTGGCTCCTGGTTTCAGAGGTTTAGTCCATGCTTGGCAAATGCTAATAGCCTTATATAAGGCAGAGCATCATTGCAGAAGGTGCAGTGGAGGAAAAGTATTCAGTCCCTAGCTGCCAGGAAAGCAGAGAGAGCACAAGGAGCGAGGGAAAAGAGCAACCCTCAGTGACCTACTTCCTCCAGCCATGCCCAAGCAGTCTAGAGTTACCACCTGATAATCCATTGAAATTATTCATTCATCAAATGGATTAATCCATTGAAGAGTTTACAACTCCCCAAATCAAATTATTTCACCTTTCATTATTCCTACATTGTCTAAAGTGAGCTTTTTGTGGGGACACCACACATTCAAACTGTAATAGTAAATATTATTTTTGGTAAAGAAAGACATAGCAAATGTTACCATGTGCAAATTAGGGTTTTGCCTTCAACAAATATTGAACATATAAATGTATAACAAATAATAGTATATAATATTAGAGATTTTGAATAATTTATCATTCAGTACCCTCCACGATATCTTTATGTTCTATCTCTAGGAAGTCTTTCACTAAAATAATTTGGTGAAAGCAATCTGATGCATTTGTCTGCATTCCAACAAAATATTTTAAGAATAAGTATTTTTATGGGACTTCATGCCCATAACTGATCTCTCAAAAAGATTCCATGCAATTTATAATAACTGTGTTGTATACTATTGTCTTAAATGCTATTTATATCATTTTGATGGTTCTGAAATATTACAAACAGTAAGTCCATTTTCCTTTCCTAAATTTTTCCTTCTCAAAATGGTTGCTTCATTTTTTTAATGTGTACTTTTAATATAAAATTCTATGTTGAATTTTTGATGAGGATTTCACTATCTTTATTAATGAAGATTTTATTTGATTAGAAGTAATCTTGTTTTACAAAGCATCATATTATCAAATTAAATAAAATAACCCTTTATTGTTTTTGGATTGGAATTTTGATAATACAAATTTCATCATTCATTCATATAAGTTTTTTTATCTAAAGTTTAATTTATCTTGTTAAATTTTTGTTTTACAAAATCTCTAACTCTTGGCTGAGATCAATGTGCTTGATTTCAGAAATTCCTATTCAGTATATAGGAAATTTTTAATGAAATGAAGTATTTTTTAAATTTATATAAGACAGAAGAAAGCATTACAATTCTTATTACACATATAGAGCACATTTTTCATATCTCTGGTTGTATACAAAGTATATTCACACCAATCCGTACCTTCACACATGAACTTTGTATAATAATGATCATCACATTCCACCATCATTTCTAACCCAATCCCCTTTCCCTTCCCCTCCAACCCCTCAGCTCTATCTAGAGTTCATCTATTCCTCCCATACTCCTGCTCCCTATCCCAATATGAATCAGCCTCCTTATATCAAAGAAAACATTTGACATTTGGTTTTTGGGATTGGCTAACTTCACTTAGCATTATCTTCTCTAACTCTATCCATTTACCTGCAAATACTATGATTTTTATTCTCTTTTATTGCTGAGTAATATTCCATTGTGTATATATGCCACATTTTTTTATCCATTCATCTATTGAAGGACATCTAGTTTACTTCCACAGTTTAGCTATTGTGAATTGTGCTGCTATAAACATTGATGTGGCTGTATCCCTGTATTATGCTGTTTTTAAGTCCTTTGGGTATAGACCTAGGAGAGGGTCAAATGGTGGTTCCATTCCCAATTTTCCAAGAAATCTCCATATTGCTTTCATATTGGCTGCACCAATTTGCAGTCCCACTAGTAGCAAATTTCCCTACATTCTCGCCAACACTTATTGTTTTTATCTTCATAATAGCTGCCTTTCTGACTGGAGTGAGATAAAATCTTAGGTTTTGATTCACATTTATCTAATTGCTAGAGATGATGAAAATTTTTTCCAATATTTGTTGATTGATTGTATATCATCTTCTGTTCAGGTCCTTGGCCCATTTATTGATCAGGATATTTGGTTTTTGGTGCTTAGCTTTTTGAGTTCTTTTTATACCCTAGAGATAAATGCTCTATCTGATGCGTGAAGGGTAAAGATTTGCTCCCAAGATGTAGGCTTTCTGTTCACCTCATGGATTGTTTCTTTTGCTGAGAAGAAACTTTTTAGTTTGATTCTATCCCATTTATTGATTCTTGATTTTAATTATTGCACTACAGGAGTCTTATTAAGGAAGTTGGGGCCTAATCCCACATGATGGAGATTAGGGTCTAATTTTTCTTCTATTAGATGCAAGGTCTCTGGTTTTATTCCTAAGTCCTTGATCCACTTTGAGTTGAGTTTTGTGCATGGTGAGAGATAGGGGCTTAATTTCATTTTGTTGCATATGGATTTCCAGTTTTCCCAGCACCATTTGTTGAAGATGCTATCTTTTCTCCAAGGTATGTTTTTGGCAACTTTGTCTAACATAAGATAATTGTAATTTTGTGGGTTAGTTTCTGAGTCCTTTATTCTGTATCATTGGTCTACCAGTCTGTTTTGGTGCCAATAGAATGCTGTTTTGTTACTATTGCTTGGTAGTATAGTTTAAAGTCTGGTAGAGTGATGCCACCTGCTTCACTCTGCCAGCTAAGGATTGCTTTAGCTATTCTGGGTCTCTTATTTTTCCAAATGAATTTCATGATTGATTTTTGTATTTCTATGAGAAGTGTCATTGGGATTTTGATTGGAATTGAATTAAATCTGTTTATTGCTTTTGGAAGTATGGTCATTTTAATAATATTAATTCTGTCTATCTAAGAGCAAGGTAGATTTTTCCATCTTCTAAGGTCTTCTTTGATTTCTTTCTTTAGGGTTCTGTAATTTTCATTATCTAGATCTTTCACCTTTTTTTGTTGATTCTGAAGTTTTTTTTTTTTGTTGTTGTTGTTGTTGTTGTTGAGGCTATTGTAAATGAGGTAGTTTTCCTTGCTTCCATTTTGGAGGATTTATCACTGATATACTGAAATGCCTTTGAATTTGGTGTGTTGATTTTATACCCTACTACTTTGATGAATTCATTTACTAGTTCTAAAAGTTTTCTGCTGGAACTTTTAGGGTCTTCCAGGTATAAAATCATATCATCAGCAAATAGTACCAATTTGAGTTCTTCTTTTCCTATGTGTATCCCTTTAATTTCTTTCATCTAATTGCTCTGGCCAGTGTTTCAAGAACTATGTTAAATAGAAGTGGTGAAAGAGGGCATCCCTTTCTTGTTCCAGTTTTTAGAGGGAATGCCTTCAATTTTTCTCCATTTAGAATGATGTTGGCCTGGGACTTAGCATAGATAGCCTTTATGATGTTGAGTTATATTCCTGTTACCCCCATGTTTTTCTAGTATTTTGAACATAAAGGGGGGCTATTTTATGTCAAATGCTTTTTCTGCATCTATTGAGGTGATCATATGATTCTTAACTTTAAGTCTATTGATGTGATGAATTACATTTATTGATTTCCATATGTTGAACCAACCTTGCATCCCTGGGATGAATCCCACTTGATCATGGTGCACGATCTTTTTGATATGTTTTTGTATTCAATTTTCCAGAATTTTATTGAGAATTTTTGCATCTACTTTTATTAGAGATATTGGTCTGAAGTTTTCTTTTTTTGATGTGTCTTTGTCTGGTTTTGAAATCTGAGTGATATTGGTCTCATAGAATGAGTTTGGAAATGCTGCCTATTTTTCTATTTTCTAAAGTAAATTTAAGAGTATTGATATTAGTTCTTCTTTAAAGGTCTTGTAGAACTCGGCTGTGTATCTGTTCGGTCCTGGGCTTTTCTTGGTTGGTAGACTTTTGATGGCGTCTGCTGTTTCATCACTTGAAATGATCTGTTTAAATTGTGTATATCATCCTGATTCAATTTGGGCAAATTATATGACTCTAAAAATTTGTCGATGCTTTTGATATTTTCTATTTTATTGGAGTACAAGTTTTCAAAATAATTTCTAATTATCTTCTGTATTTCTGTAGTGTCTGTCATGATATTTCCTTTTTCATCATGTATGTTAGTGATCTGAGTTTTCTCTCTCCTTCTCTTTGTTAGCATGGCAAGGGTCTGTCAATTTTATTCATTTTTTCAAAGAACAAACTTTTTGGTCTGTCAATTTTTTCAATTGTTTTTTTTTGTTTCAATATCATTGGTTTCAGATCTGATTTTAATTATTTCTTTTCTTCTGTTGCTTTTGGTGTTGATTTGTTCTTCTTTTTCTAGGGCTTTGAGATGTAATGTTGTCATTTATTGACTTTTTCTTCTTTTAAGGAATAAACTCCATGCAATGAACTTTTCTCTTAGAACTGATTTCATAGTGTCCCAGAGATTTTCATATGTTGTATCTGTGTTCTCATTTACCTCCAAAAATTTTTTAATCTCCTCATTAATGTCTTCTGCAACCCATTGTTCATTCAGTAGCATATTATTTAGTTTTCAGTTGTTGTAGTGGATTTTATTTCTTATTTTATCATTGATTTCTAATTTCATTCCATTATGATCTGATAGAATGCAGAGTAGTATCTCTACTTTTTTATGTTTGCTAAGTTTGCTTTGTGGTATAGTGTATAGTCTATTTTAAAGAAGGATCCATAGGCTGCTGAGAAAAAAAGTGTATTCTCTTGTTGAAGGATGAAATATTCTATATATGTCAATTAAGTCTAAGTTATTGATTGTATTATTGAGTT
Source organism: Urocitellus parryii (assembly GCF_045843805.1). NCBI lineage: Eukaryota > Metazoa > Chordata > Mammalia > Rodentia > Sciuridae > Urocitellus > Urocitellus parryii. The sequence continues at coordinate 109,648,352 of NC_135532.1, forward strand.
CTATAGTTTCTTTTTTCAGCTTTTGTTTGGAAGATCTATCTAGTGATGAAAGAGGTGTGTTAAAGTCACCAAAAATTATTGTGTGGTGGTCTATTTGACTCTTGAACTTGAGAAGAGTTTGTTTGATGAGTATAGATGCTCCATTGTTTGGGGGCATATATATTTATAATAGTTAGGTCTTGTTGATGTATGATTCCTTTGAGCAGTATGTAGTGTCCTTCTTTATCCTTTTTGATTGACTTTAATTTGAAGTCTGCTTTATTTGATATAAGTATAGAAACCCTTGCTTCCTTCCACAGTCCATATGATTGGTATGATGTTTCCAAATGCTTCACCTTCAGTCTGTGGGCATCTTTTTCTATGAGGTGAGTCTCTTGGACTAATATATTGTTGTTGTTGTTGTTTTGGTCCAATCTTCTAGTATATGTCTTTTGAGTTTAGGCCATTAATATTCAGGGTTATTATTGAGACACAATTTGTATTCCCATCTATTTTTGTTTATTTTTGGTATTTAATGTGACTTGGTTTCTCCTCTAATTAGATTTTCCTTTAGTGTAATCCCTCTGTTGATTTTCATCATTGTTTTTAATTTCCTCTTCTTGGAATATTTTGTTGACATTCTATAGTGCAGGCTTTCTAAATGTAAATTCTTTTAACTTTTTTTTTTTTATCATGGAAGATTTTTATTTCATCATCAAAGCTAAAGCTCAGTTTTTCTGGATATAAGATTCTTGATTGGCATCCATTTTCTTTAAGAGCTTGGTAAGTGTTGTTTCATGATCTCCTGGCCTTGAGGGTCTGGGTTGAAAAATCTGCTGATATATGAATTAGTCTTCCAGTATATGTGATCTGATTCCTGTCTCTTGAGGCCTTTAAGATTCTATACTTATTCTGTATGTTAGGCATTTTCATTATAATGCGCCTTGGTGTAGATCTGTTGTAATTTTGTACATTTGGTGTCCTGTAAGCCTCTTGTATTGGTTTTCCAATTCATCTTCGTGCTTGGGAAATTTTCTGATATTATCTCATTGCAGAGATTGTGCATTCCTTTGTTTTGAATCTCTGTGCCTTCCTCTATCCTAATAACACTTTGATTTGGTCTTTTGATGCTGTCCCATAATTCTTGGATGTTCTGTTCATGGTTTCTAACTATCTTCACTGTGTGATCAACTTTATTTTCCACATTGTATACTTTGTCTTCATTATCTGAGGTTCTTCCTTCCAAGTGATCTAGTGTTGGTTATGCTTTCTATTGATTTTTTAATTTGATTTATTGTATCCTTCATTTCAAGGATTTCTGACTGTTTTTTTTTTTTTTTCAGAATCTGTATCTCTCTCTTGAAGTAATCTTTTGCTACCTGTTTTTGCTCTCTTATCTCATTGTCGGAGTGATCAATTTTTGCCTGCATTTGCTCATTTAGGTAATTCTTTAATTCACAGATCATTTTAATTATGAACCTTCTAAACTCCTTCTCTAACATTTCATCAACTTCGCTGTCAGTGAGTTCTGTTATAAGAGTGTCCTGGTTTGTTTGGGGCACTTTTCTCCCTTGTTTTTTTCATGTTGTCTATGTGTTTTCCTTTCTTGCAGTGTGGATCTGAGATATTAGAGTTTCTTCCTTATATTCTTGTAATGCACATGCAGATTGTCTGTACCTCACCTTGATGTAGGGATTCCAGTCCCTGCTGGTGTCCCTCAATAAATGCTACTGCATCCTGGATCTGGGACCTGTGTAAGTTGGAATGGGTGGATCTGGGCCTCTGGGCTTGACCTCTTGCGGTAGTCTGCTGGTTGGAAGGGGCGGTCCTGTGCTAGAGGATAGGCTCTGGTGGTGTCTGCCCCACTGAGGGAAGGGGTGGACTGGGCCTACTAAAAGCCTGAGTCCCTCATGGACTGGTGTGGGCAGTTAGGGTGGGATCTTGTCTCCTGAGCTGAAATGAAGTTTTGAAAGAATAAAACTTTGGGAGATTAGGAAGGTCCAGAGAAAATACGATATGTTAAACAACAATATTATCCAGTATTTTAATAAGAAAAAAGCAGACTCTTCTCTCATTAGAAAAGATATTTATTCTAAGGATATGCCAAAAGTTGTGTGTTCTCCTGATTTCCAAGAGGAAAGCAATTGACTATGTCTGTTTGGATGTAGAAATCAAGAATAATATAATGACAAGAATTCATTATTTTAGAAAACAACAGCAAAAAACCTCTGAGCACATTCACTGAGCTCTTGTTCTGCAGAAGTGAACTGAACTGTCCAGATGGAGGGCTGGACTGAACACCAAACAAAAGACGCTGATGCTTGGTGATGACAGTACATGAGTGGTACCAAACATGATGATATAGAAAGAGCCCCTCTTTCCCAGTGTGCTGGTCCTGCCCTCTCCTCCAACTGCACTAGCCTCATGTTTGACAGTGGGTGAATACTTTATCCCAAGAAGCAGGGCCAAACATTTGACGTGAATAATCCCATGGCCATTACCTCACTTTAATATCCATGACTGACTTGTTTGTATTTTCTATTTCTTGCCCTATGGAAAAATGTTCATTAAAAACAGTTGGAGGGCTGGGTTTGTGGCTCAGAGGTAGAGTGCTTGTCTGGCATGTGTGAGGCACTGGGTTCGATTCTCAGCACCACATACAAGTAAGTGACTAAAATAAAGGTTCATCAATATCTAATAAAATAAAATTTAAAAAAAACAATTGGAACTTTGAATGGGTTATTAGGTTCCAAGGGAAGGGGATTGAGAATTCCTTCCCTGGGCATATTCACAGGTAAAAATTGTAAAAGTACATTTCTTTCAGTTTTTTTAAAAATAGGACCTTTTAGAGAAAATTAACCTTTGAGAATGATTGTCTTATTTGTGCTTTGGAGTTGTGGACCATCTCTAAAATTTTTCACAGACGTTACATTGACAGAATCTGTCAGGCATTAGATGAGCTATGGTTTTTATTCAGTTTCGATTCATTACATTTTTTTGTATGTGTGGCTAATGTTGCAGATTGTTCTTGTCTTTTGTATTGACTACAATCTTCTAATTTGTGGTGAAATAATTTACTATAATGCATTTGGGCTATATTATATCTGCTTAGAGAAATCTGTGGTAAGAACTTAATGATTGATATCATAAGAAGGATGGCAAACAAACTCAGAAATAAGCTCTCTGAATACATGTGCATCTGTGCTCCTGAAAAACCTTCATCCATTTACTCAACATGCTTTATTTAGCACATATTTTCTTTTCTGTGGATGTAATGGGGAATACAGAGCAAGTTCATTTCTCAAGAGACAGTCAAGTGGAAAGAGTAGAGACTACCTATTTTCACTTCTCTATAAAAATTTTAACTCAAAAATTAAAAAAATGTTTAAATAGCATTTACGTTATCATACAATTTATACAATCAATACATAGATATAAGAACAGTAATACAAGACTTCATACCAAAAAAATCATGAGTTGTTATTTAGTAAAAATATTTAAATAATAGGAGAGAATTGTAATATGTTCATGGATTGGAAAATATATATTCTAAGACTTAAGTTCTTCTCAAGTTTACCTATAGAATCATTGCATGCTATATCAAGATCTCTGCATTTACCCAAATTCCCAGTCATTCCATTCTTGGATATATGTTCCAGAAACACCTGTGAGTGGTCTTCAGGGAAAGAGTATCAAGATATTTATAACAACAATATTTGGGATAGTACAGATTCGGAGTAACTTAGGTGCCCACTACAAAGGGAATTAATATGTGAAAATGGGTGGATGAATTCTTTAGAAAAAGTATGAATCATTTGGGAATAATGAATCTGAAGTATACTCAACAACAACAAGAATAGATCTTAAATTCAAATGTTGGGAGAAAAATTAGCAGAATGAATACTGTAGATGAATCCACAGCATGATGAAATTTATGTATTTCTAAGGAGTATACAGAAAACCACCATACATTTCTGAAAATTATATGCATATCCTAGGGTATATAGAGATACACTAGAGTGTGTAACATTTGAGAAATGAGAATAGGAATGGGTTCATTATGAAGTTGGCAATAAATTGAGATAAAACAAGAAAAGAACTTTGCACATAATGAGGGTAATCATGTGCCATGAAAAGAAAAATAAGTTCTATTTATGGTATACCATTCTCTTAAACTCTGATCATCGTATAAGTATATGTAAATAAATATAAGTTTTGAATAGATGTAGGACATCATGGATGAAGTCCACTGCTCCTGAGAACTTGAAATACATTAGAGGGGAAAAAATGTTTGTTGGATTTGGCAAATAGTTCTTTAATGATCTCAGCATGAATTTCAATTGAGCAGCACAAATATTGCTGTTCAATTCTGTATATCTGTCCTCTGGTCCCCCAATTACATCTGCTCCATATGAAGAGCATATTCACCCCATCTCAACATCCCCAGATATCTGAATCCATTATGGGATGAACAGTAAATTCAAATCTCATCTAGATATCAATCATCAGCTCAAAATTCTCAAACCTCATATTCTGAACTCATCTCAATTAGGTTTTGGGGAGATTCTGAGTAGGATCCATCCTGGGGCAAAATCATTCTCCATTTCCAGACTTCCAAGTCATCAGTTTTCAAAATGTCACAGTGGGAAAAACAGAATAGACATTCCCATTTTAAAAGGAAAAAAAAATGGAAAGGATACGGAGTGGTTAAGCAAGTTCAAAATATAACAGGGAAAATTCTGTAAGGTTTCAAGTCATAATAGTCTTCTGTGGCTCAAGGCTCTGCCTTCTGGGCCCATGACTGCTCCGTCCTCTGGGTTTTTGCCCATCTCTGTATCACCACCTCTGTGCTCTGCCCCATACCACCAACCTTGGCCTCAGCCTTCCTTCCACATCTGCCTTGACAGCCCACATGGCTTCTGCTTATAGTAATTCCATCATTGGGGATTTTTTTTTTTTTAAGAATAGCATATATACCATGAATCTCTCTTGTTACATTTTCTGCTTGAAAAATCCCAGGAAGCTGAAAGCCTGCCTCAATTTCAACCAGTCTTAGCCCCTTCACTTGAAGCTATTAGAGATACTCTTTTTTAATTTTTTTTATTGGTGCATTATAATTATACACACTAGCAGGATTCATTGTAATATATCTGTATGTGCACACAACACAAATCGGTCTATTTCATTCCCCAGTACCTTCCTTTTCTCTCTCCTCCTCTCACCCCCAGATCCTCTGTTCTACTAGTCTCTATTCTATTTTCATGAGGTCCTTTATTTATTTATTTTTCTTTTTTGATGCTCGCAGTATTTTCTGCTGACACAGCATTCTCAAAAACCTTCTGAGTCACCTCTGTGTATTGGAGATCCATGCCTTTAAGTAAGAAGGCTCATCACAGAACTTTCCTGGATCATCCTTCTCTATTCTGGACTTCCACTGAGATGGGTGAGTGGACAAGTGCATTCCATCCAAACCCTTCAGCAAATGCCTTCCAGCTGTACTCTTAGCCATGTCTCTAAAACATACTTTCCAAGTGAATAGCTTAATTTTAGCACCCTTTGCAATCTGGAGAGTAGAAGATCTGCCTATGTCACCCAGTGTGCTCTCTCCTTCTTCCCTGCTCCTTCACAATCTCTCAACATCCTCTTCTTCATTTTCTCCCTTTTCTCTCCCATGTTGCTATAAATAGCAAGAAGGAAGCAGGTTGTGTTTTCATATTCCACATTTGGCTTGAATCTCCCCTGTTAAATTTTCAAGTTTATTTATTACAAGTTCTGCTTTACACACTATAGCAGAGAACAATTGACCCAAGTTTTCTTCTACTATGTAGAAAAGACCACCTTTCCTCTAGTTTCCAATATGTGTTCCTTGTTTTCTTATAAGACCTCCCCAGCAATATCTTTAAAATCAAAGTTTGTACCAATAAGCTGTTAACAATCTAGGGTTTCTCTACTTCGTGCCTAAAAATCTTTCAGCTTTCATGCATCATCCAATTCCAAAGTGACTTCCATATTTTTTTGATATTTATTACATCAACATGCCTCCTCCTTGTTAGAAGATCTGTATTAGCTTCCACAGGCTGCTGTAACAAGCTGCCATATAATTAATGAATTAAAAGTAAATACTTCTGGAGGGAAGAAGTTGAAATCAAGGTGTTGGCAGGGCCACGCTGCCTCTGAATATTTTAGGGAAGACTCTCTCCCTTACCTTCTTCAGCTTCTGGTCACTCCAGGAGTGGTGTGACTTGGGATTGCTTCCCTAGTCATGCTGACTTCTACCTAGTGTGTTCCATTTTTTTTTTTCTCTGTAAAGAACAAGTCATTGGATTCAAGGTCCACCCCATGCTAGGATGTTCATCTTAAAATCCTTCATTTACAGGGAAAGTTTCTCCATTCACAGATTTGAAGACATGGATATGGTATGTGTTTATCAGTTGGACACATTTAATTGGGAGTCAGGGAGTCATAGTGAGGGCAAAGATAAACCCTTCTTCATGTTATGGCACATTTTGCAGCATATTTGCACCTGATAATTATTGAAAAAATCAGAAACATATCTTTACAATTAATGGAAGTTTTTCTGGAAGTTTGTTCAATAACCATGTTAAGCCAATTTTAAAAAAATAAAAACAATATCAGTAGAACATCATGGTTTCACAGCATGAAAATATGAACCCAGATTGTTAGCAAGGACAATTGCTAACGATTGCTCTTGTTAGCAAAATTCTCATTACATGAAAAAGAAATGGGCATATATATGATGTGAAATATATGAATATAATTCAAAAATTGGCTCTAACTATTGGAAATTGCAGAGAAATATCGCTTTTTTATAAGCCTGTATTGGCATTAGCTCAATTCACCACCATGGTCAATTACATAGCCAAATACATTCTTGATGGGACTTGTGTAATGGGCCATCATTCTTTCAAGAACAAAATTGTTTCCTATTCCTCTGATTTGATAATCAGTAATAAACATGTAATATATCAATTTACAAAGTCAATTACATAATCAAGAAGAGTGCCAACAGCAATAACCAAAGTACTCTGTACTGTATTTACTTTCATATTCTCCACCTTCCCTAAGGCACCAGGGCTGGCATTTTTCCTACTTTCTCAATTTTCCTTGCATAATTTTCCACTTGGTGGACCGCCATTGTCAACAGCAACACTCTTCAACTTCTGGAGGCCTGATAAGAGCAGTTTAGGAGATGAGAACTGAGTTTAATTAAGTCCTGGTTGCTGAACGTAAATGTAAAAGTGCTTAATTATTCAACATTGGTGGTGATGAAAGTCACAGAAGAGGCTCCAGAAGAAATGTGTATCTTGTGATCTTTGAGATGCAAGCCTGAAAACTATCAATTTCCTCCTTACCTCCTTTAAATTAAAACAATGTTTTAGAGGAATGTTGATGAAAGTATGCATAACTAATAAAATACCTTGCTGAATAATTCCAGCTGCAGAAAAGATCCATTTAGAAGTAGATAATGTGGTATAATTATGTGTAAGATATGCTCCATGAAAATATCTACCAGCTTTGTGTCCATGTATATTTAAGGAAAATTTTTAAGTAAAAGCAAAATATTGTTTTGAATTTGGCAACAAAAAGACGATTCCAATTTAAAATTCAATTTTGTTTTTTTCAAAACTCCTTTTCATTTTTCTAAATTTATTTTTTATTCTAATTTGCTATATATGGTAGCAGAATTCACTATAATTCATTTACACATATAGAGCACAGTTTTTCATATCTCTGGTTGTATATAAAGTATACTCACACCATTCGTGTCTTCATACATGTACTTTAGTTTTCTATATTCACTTAAATATAGACTACAAAATGTTTGGAGTTATTTCAATAAAAATAATGTAATTTTAATCACTATTGTGACTCCTAAAGTGTTTTTCTAGTAAACATGAGTTAACATCTATTTATAATATCAGCTACCAAGTTATTTGTTCAGTGTAAGCACAGATACATTGGGCCTGCATCATAGTTCTTAAATATGCATGCCAATATAGAAGAGAGAGAATTCTTTGGGTAAATTTCATGGTCTGCACAACGTCACATATGAACTCTTTGTTTCTTTAATTGATGATTTAGTTTTTCCTGACAATATTACTGGCAACATTTGGATAAGGTGGCATTTTAAGTTTTTCTGTAGAATAGCTAACCAGAAAAAGATTAAATTTTATACAGATGGGTCTATCCCCAGATGTGAATATAGGAAAAACTTAGTTTTGTCTCAGGGTATTTATTCACCATATAAATCTACTAGCACATTCTTATCTGTTATGTAAATAAGATGTGGAATTCCAATAGTGTATCAGTGTTCCATAGCAGATGGTACACTGAGATTTACCACACCATTACATTTAATGGGTTTGAATTCATTTGGATTTCTTGATGTTCTCTCTGTCCTTCTCATAGCGGCAATGTTGCCAATGTTCCTGATTATATATGATTTGAGAGAGTGCTTAAAGAAGAAAAACTCCTTTATCCTAGAAATATGAGTATTTTATGTCAAAGTTTAAAGTGTGTATGTATTGCATTTTTGAGAATTTATATGCCCTGAAAGAAAAGGCTAGTTAATGAATATTCAACAAAGTACATGCAGTCATTACACTCAAAGATATTTTATAAAATGGAAATACTCAATTAACTATTGTAGTGCTAGTTGGGAGTATTCATTTGAAAAACAAAAAGGAAGTTTTCACTTAGATAATCATGGATGAAGTTATATAAAAAAAAACTGAATATGAGAATACCTAGACTCAGGAAGGCATGCATCTTAGTCATAGCAAGCAAAGATACTCGTGACTATTTGTCAACAAACATTTATGTAATATTGGGCTCAATGATTGTTCTAGATTAATAAAAAATACTCCCTAGTTTTATGGAGGAAGGATCAGACCTCAGTGATAACTGGAAATGACAACATGAGCCATGTGGGTATTTTCGTTTGTGAAGCCCCTTTACTTCGGAGGAGAGAGAGTGCTGGTGCAGTTTTGATCGGATAGTCACAGAAATCACTGTGGATGAACACAGAATACAAAAAGAATAAGAAATTTAATGTTATAAAAAGATCCTCTATTTCTAAATCAATTTTGTTCAAGGAGTAGACGTAGCAGCAAAATCACCTACAAAATCTTGTTAAAATGGAGAAGCAGCCCAGATACTCTAAATCAAAAATCTATGATGAAACTTGCTCATTAAGACATTAAAAACAAGTAAACAACAAAACCGTAAATCTCTGATGATTATCATGCACATACAGATGGGTATGGCTATATATATATACTGTATATGTGTTTGCATGTATGTGTGTATACATATACTCACAGATCTGGCAAGTCAACCCTCACACTCAGTATCTAAAGCCCACCATCTGGGGTTTAAATTAGGCTCCTCACCTACTAGTTCTGGACCACAGGCTCATGGTGACTTGCCCTCTCCCTGCCTCAGTTGCTTCTGCTCTCAATGGGGTTAGCATAACTACATCCCAGGATTGTTAGCCGAACTGAATGAGGCAATATATGTAACACACTTGGTACCTGACACAGGACATTCACTAATGAAATGAAACTTTCTAAAAAATTTAAAGATGGAAATGTTTATTAGAATTGCGAGACACCAGGTTAATTTCCAAGACTTCCGTTAGAAAGAAAGAAACAGCACTCCCTAGGAAATAGCCAAGCACTGATTGTAGCATAAAATATTATTTCCTATTTGGAAACCAAAGTGCATTCAGATCTCTTTTGGTTTCTTCCTTGTTTCCACTTTCTGATAATTATTTTTAATACCGTCAGAATCAGTTTAAGGAGCAACTCTGAATTAAACATCCTCTCTGGTTTTCCCAGTCACACCCTATGTGCTTTCTAGTGACACTTATTCTCATGAATAGTAAGGATGTTTTTTTTTTTTCCCACTGGTATAAAATGAGGCTTAAATACAGTATCTTGGTGCATATATGTGCATGCTATTTCCAGCAAATCACTTCAGTGATACAGCACAGCAGTCACCTTAAAGTGACACTACAGGCACGGTACTCGGGCACAGTTCATTTGTGGGATGCGGGGCTCATTTGGCAGCAGTGCTGAAGTCACATTCATTTATAGGCACTTCAGAGGCAGCCTTACGCCCTTCACTAATTACATCACCACTGCCGGCCTTGCCATGTGTTTATCCATTTTCAGGTCTTAGAAGCCTTTTCCATTATTATCTGCAACTCCTTTAGATCTGCAGTCACGGATCACGATTTAGAAGAAGAAAACCGTAATATCCAAGACAGGTAGAACATGATTATGTTTCATTGGTCTCATGCTTAGCGTTTTACCTAGTGATGATGAATTCCAGAATGAGCCAGAGTGTTTCATCCATCACGATGCCACCACCTCGCACCTGTACTAGTACCAAGACCCTGGGTTTCACATGCCTCCCGTCAGAATCAGCCGTCCAGGGCTTCTGTCGAGAGCACTATTTCTGGGCACCTCGTAATTGTACTTCCCGCATTATTCACACAAGCTTCCAGTAAGTCTAATTACTTCTCCAAATTGGCCTGAAAAGCATTTAGACAGTGGGGCTTTCCATTGGCCCTGAAGTCATTTGATCTCTTTATGACTTCCCTGAGCTAGCAGCAGCCATTTCAGATTGGCTCTGACTGTGAGACAGGCAATGGTGCATCTGTTTTCTGGTTTGTGTTTTAATGGGAAAAACACTTTCGAAGAAGGCAAACTTCATATCCTTACTTATGTAAGAGTTATGTGTAACCCTTTGAAATATGCAAATGAGTGTACCTCTCCGGTGGGAAAAAAAAGTTTATCTGAACCTAATTTGGAAACTAGGAAAATGTTCCCAGATCAATTTTAATATCATGAGGTTTTTTTTTTTTTTTTTTTTTTTTTTTTTTTTTTTTTTTTTTGCATAGGTATGTCTGTGTGAGTGTGCAAAATAATAAGAATGCTGCCAATTTGGTTCGGGCTGAGTTATAATATCCTGAATATAAAATCTAACAATAATTTTGAAAGTTATAAATCATATGATTTAAGTAGTAATAAATAAAACTGAAATTTGTGCTGCATGATAGGATTTTTGCCTTTTTTAAAACTTTCCAACATGCTTTTTTTTTAAAATTAGCAAATCAGTATTTTAATATCTTTAGAAATTGAAATGTTTCTGGATTATAGCTACTTGGAAAAAAAATTACTTTATGCTACATTTTTATTTCAGGCAAAATTTAAAAACATTCTTAAGAAGTTGACAGTAGAGTAGTTAATAAATCCTAAACATTTACAAATATATGAATGTAAAAATGTAAATGTTACCAGTTTCACCATTTTAGAAAATTTCAATTTATAAAATTTGTACAAAATATTTAAATGGGGGTTAACAGTATCTACTGTTTAACCATATTCTAATTGGGATTTTTATAATAATTCCAAAACTTCCTTTGATACTTTTAAATTATTCCTGAACCAATTATAAAGAATACATCAACTTGATTGTTGAATATAATTATTTTCCTTGTCTATTTATGAGATTTACTGATAGTATAAAAATGGTAATTTAGATTTTATATTATTTGAGTAAGATTTACATGAGATCTGGGATTGAATCTTCATTTATTTATATAACATTTGAAGTCTGATAGATACATTAAGTATCAATGATTCAGTGAATAAATATCTGTGTGTTTTTATGAAAGTGCTAAAGAGTTCAGCATTTTTAATATTGCAAAGTTTATGTGTTGTGGTACAGATATGAGGAGTCCCCCAAAAGCTCATGTGTGAGACAATACAATAAAGTTTAGAGGTGAAATGATGGATTATGAGAGCCTTAACCCAACTGGTGAATTAATCCCTTGACAGGGAATAACTGGGTGGTGACTGCAGGCAGGTGGGGTGTGGCTGAAGGAGGTGGGTCACTGGAGGGCATTCCTTTGGGGTATATATTATGTACGTTGTGAGTGCAGACTCTCTCTTTCTACTTCCTGATGTGATTTCTTGAGCTGCTTTCCTCTGCCGTGCTCTTCTACCATGATCTGCTTTACCCCAGGCCCTGAGGAATGGAGGCCACCATTTAGGGACTGAGACCTCAGAAACTGTGAGCCCCCAGATAAATGTTTCCTCCTCCAAAATTGCTCTGGTCAGGTATTTCAGTACAGGAAAAAAAAAAAAAACTAACACGTTATGATAAACATCAAAATATCTCATATAATACCAATTATAACTCAGTGTCAGCATAAATTTATCATTTTCTCTATATTTATGATTGAAGAAGCAAAATCTTTCATTTAATACATTTCTCCATATTTGCATTCAAATGCAAAATTGTGTCAGTAATGTTTTATCTATTTAACAAGTAGTCATTTAGCTCATACCATATTCCAGGCAATGTAATAAGATACTATTACTACAATAATAAACATCTATATAGGTCTTATTCCTATCCTCATAGAAGTTATAAAGGAGTCAGGAAAGAAAGTAAGAAATTCCAAAAATCTAAATAGAACCTGGATGGTGTGCTGTGAAGAGAAGTTACAGTAATCTATAATAGAGTTCAATGGCTCTAAAAAATTTTTCCTCAAGAAATTATATTCTTGGGGCTGGAGCTGGGGCTCAGTGGTAAAGCGCTTGCCTTGTATGTGTGAGGCACTGGGTTCAATCCTGAGCACCACATAAAAATAAATAAAAAACATTGTGCTCACCTACAACCAAAAACATTATTTTAAAAAAATAGAAAATTATATTCTCGCTCTGTTCTGAACTATGAGCCATACAGCATCAGTAACAGTGAAGGAAATCATTTGAAGCTCCAAAGCCCTGAGGTCAAAAGTGTGAGGGAAGCAGTTAATGGAGATCATTGCAGAGAGAAAAGGGAGAAAGTATGAGATGAGACTGATGTTAGGTGAGGTGACATCATAGAAGAGTAGGTTTTTTAAAAGCACTCCAGTTTCTCCATGCAGAATGAACGAGTGGCAGACAAAAGCATATTCAGGAATGATAGCTGGTATACTACTACTGCAATTGTCCAGGCAGAAAGGGATTATGATATAGAAGTAGCAGCCCAGGGAAGGCAGTGGAAATAGAGAAGTGCACAGAATTAGAAGCTTGGGAGAAAGTATGCAATTTGGTAGAGTGGGATGTGAAGTGTGAGAAAAATCCATGTCAAGGATGATCTACGCACTTCTGGATGTTTATTTAATTGTATAGTGCTGATCACTCCTTAAAATACAGAGATCAGGAGTAGGTCCCCTACAGGGAGGGCTAAATTATTTCAGTCATGAGCAAAGTAAATTTAAGACTTTTAAAAAATATCCACGTAGAGATGTCGAGGAAAAAAATGAAAATTAGAGGTAAAACCCAGGATTGTATTTTTTTTTTTTTAGAACCAAGGTTGATTTTTAATAATAATGTTTTTAAGTTTTATCAAAAGTTAAGAAATTACCAAAAGATAATTCCCCTTGAAGAAAATATCTTCAAATGGAAAAACTTTTGTGGCAAGACATCTTTACTTTAAGACCCTCAACTCTCACAACAGGTTTAATGCCAGCTAAATCACAGCAATTGCTACAATGGCCAGGGAATCCCAACTTAGTGACAGAAAGCTAAGCAGCCAGTCATCTTAGTCCACTCTGCCACACCCAAACCACTCCAGTGAGAGAAAGATGTGAGTGCCTTGCATGTCCAGTTATGGCTTGTTTGGAAAATAAACCATGCACACTTCCATCAACAGAAAATATTCTGGAACTCCATACTTCAAATCAGAAAATATTCTGCAACTCCATACTTCAAAGTAGGATGTTCAATCTTCCCCCAGGGCCTTCCTGCCTCCACCAAGGATCTGGGGACAGGGCAATGGCAAGTTGACTAGGAGCCTGTTGAGACAATCACACAATAGTCTGATATCAATTCCTGCCCAAAGACTAAGTCTTCTAGGTTATTTCTATTTTTTTGTTGGTTGGTTGGTTGGTTGGTTGGTTGGTATCGAGCACTGAACCATATCCCCAGCCCTATTTTGTATTTTATTTAGAGACAATGTCTCACTGAGTTGCTTAGTGCCTGCTGAGGCTGGCTTTGAACTCCCGATCCTCCTGTCTCAGCTTCCCAAACTGCTGGGATTACAGGCGTGCACCACCGTGCCCGGCTATAGATTATTTCTTTTTTTTTTTTTTTTCTGATTTTATTTTTTATTTTTATTTTTTTATTGGTCGTTCATAACATTACATAGTTCTTAATACATCATATTACACGGTTTGATTCACGTGGATTATGAACTTCCCCCTTTTACCCCGTATACAAATTGCTGTATCACATCAGTTTCCCTTCCATTGATTGACATATTGCCTTTCTAGTGTCTGATGTATTCTGATGTCTGTCCTATTCTCTACTATCCCCCCTCCCCTCCCCTCCCCTCCCCTCCCCTCCCCTTTTCTCTCTCTACCCCTTCTACTGTAAATCATTTCTTCCATTTGTATTATCTTGTCTTACCCCTCCTTTCCTCATGTATGACATTTTGTATATCCCTGAGGATCACCTTCCATTTTCATGCAATTTCCCTTCTCACTCCCTTTCCCTCCCACCTCTCATCCCTGTTTAATGTAAATCTTCTTCTCAAGCTCTTCGTCCCTACCCTGTCCTTGTTTACTCCCCTTATATCAAAGGAGTCATTTGGTATTTGTTTTTTAAAGATTGACTAGCTTCACTTAGCATAATCTGCTCTAATGCCATCCATTTCCCTCCAAATTCTATGATTTTGTCATTTTTTAATGCAGAATAATACTCCATAGTATATAAATGCCACATTTTTTTTATCCATTCATCTATTGAAGGGCATCTAGGCTGGTTCCACAGTCTTGCTATTGTGAATTGAGCTGCTATGAACATCGATGTAGCAGTGTCCCTGTAGCATGCTCTTGTTAGGGCTTTAGGGAATAGACCGAGAAGGGGAATAGCTGGGTCAAATGGTGGTTCCATTCCCAGCTTTCCAAGAAATCTCCATACTGCTTTTTAATACCACCAATCAAGAGACAGTATAGAAATCAAGGAACTGAATGGTATTCCACATGTTAGAGTACACTGTTTTATGTATGGGGAAAAAAAAGAGATGAAGAAAATCAAATATTTATTATGATAATTCCTGCAGAATATTCAGTAGAATTACCGAATTACTGATCCAAAAAGAGAACTCAGATTACCAACTGTGATGTTGATATACTTTTTTTAATATAAAATAAAAATTATTTTGATAATTACTTTTTATAAATAATTTATACGGAGTAAAGCTGAAGACACAGTGACCTGTGGTATTTATAGGAATTCTCAAATTTTAGTTATGGTTCTATGAACAAGGTGGTCCCTTTCTGCATTACATTACATGCATAACTGGAATAACACTGTGTAACCACTTCCCAGTTCAATCACTTCCATAAGCCAATCTCTTGGTATCATGTAATATCTCCCATTGAGTTTTAGGCTTATGGTTCAAAGAGTTCAGATGATTTTACATAGAGCAAGTAAAAGAGAGTCATCCTTTCATACTAAAAATTCTCAGGAACAGGAAGCACAAGAGACACAGGTGTGGAAGAGGATCTTGTAGATAGATTACAACTTCCCTTTATGTTTTTTTTTTTTCCTAGAGAAGAAGAAAAGGTATATTCTCAAGTTGAGAAAACAAAAAGGGATACTTTTGCTCAATATGTTTTAAGATTTGGGGACATTTCCTTCACTGTTAGCTTCTCCTTTTCCTTAATTCTTGCTTTCCAATACCAGCCCCTGCACACGTTTGGAGAGGAATCCACAGCACAGTCGATTTTGGCTTCTTGGTACACTTAAGGAAGAAAAGAGCCAATGGGAAACTGGGCTCCCCGAGCCTCATTCCTATGTGAATGAAACTTAGAGGTCCCAGCAAGGTCTTTGGAGACAGGCTGTCCATCAAGGAACTGGCAAGCCCTTGGGCACTGGGGAGGCTGAGGAGTCAACCTTTGGGCAGGGTCTAGATGGAGAGACATGACAGGGGCCTATCACCTGCTCTTGCTGAGACAAGGCTGAACTACCTGTGCACACTCACCAGGCGCTGACAAAGCCTGCAAGGGCCAAAACATGCCTTCACTCTGGAGCTAAAAGTAGCAGCCAAGTCAAAAAATGCCAGTAATCAACAAGGGCAAGATCTTTCTTCACTAGTACAAAATCCTTCTCATACATCTGTTGCCATCTTGGATAAGAAAAAGGAGAGAGAAACAAAATGAGAAAATTGGACATTTTATTTCTAAGGAAAATTTTATGACTGTCATTGATATAAGATTATGTGATATTCTGAATATGACTTTTCCCTCTCTTGGGGTTCAGAAGGCTCAAAGGGAAGTCAGTAAACTTAAAAGTGTAATAAGGTTGCTTTTTCTTTATATGTGAGCATGTTGCCTTCATAAAAAGTTCATGCAATCTCTATTTTCTTGCAGAAAAGTATATTCCCTTTATTTCCAATAGCAGAGTTGGTACTAGGGATTGAAGTCAGGGGTATGTGGCCACTCAGCCACATCCCTAGCCCTATTTTGTATTTTGTATTCCTTTTTTTTTTTTTTTTTTTTTTTTTAAGAGACAGCATCTTGCTGAGTTGCTTAGTGCTTTGCTTTTGCTGAAGCTGGCTTTGAACTTGCAATCCTCCTGTCTCAGCCTCCTGAGGTGCTGGGATTACAGGCATGCTCCACTGCACCTGGTCACTTGATTATTTATTCTCAGTTCTGTAGTTTGGATCCTAAAGTCCCCAGAAAGTCCATGGGGTAAAGGCTTAGTCCCCAATGTGAACTAATGGAGGTGGGGGAACTTTTAAGAAGTGGGATCTAGTGGGAGGACTTTAGGTCACTGGGGGTGTGTCTTGAAGGGGATAAGGAGACCCCAGCTCTTTCCACTATTTCTCTTTTGCTTTTGGGCTATGAAGTGAGCAGTTCTACTCCACCAAGAGCTCCTGATATGATGCTCTGCCTTGCCAAAAGCAATCAGGCCCACCAATCATAGATTCTATGTCTGTGAGACAAAATAACCCTTTGTTTTTAATAAGTTGATCATCTCAGGTTTTGTTATTTGTATAATAAATTTTATTAAGTGAATTTGAAATTGAACAGTATCATGTATTATAATTTAACATGTATTATATTAAGATGGAATAGCATTAAAATATTGCAACATTAGAAGAACAGTGCATTAGAATATTCATGGAACTAGTTATTTGTATTGACTTAAATTTTCTTATCTGGATTAAAATTGAAAAAAAAGTTAAAAAAATCTACAACTAGGGTGGGAAAAGTTGTACCTATTGAAGAAAATATGATACAGATTTTTAATCTTTTTTATTTTGAGATGAAATCAAGTTTACATTCTTATCAATGCATAGAATATATGAGTTTTTTTATACTTGTAACATTAGTGACTTGTGAAAATTAATATATACAATTTAAAGTAAATTCCACAGATGAATGTACAGAACTAGATACTATTTTACAAAATGTATTTTTTATCTGGGCATTATAGGCTGAATTTAGTCCATTTAATAAATATGATTTCAGAATAAAACCTTATTTAATAGCTGTTAAGAATACAAAGGTAGAGACAAGAACCAAATGTAGCCACTTTTAATAAAATAGTTAATGGTATCACCATATGCTAAGCTCTTATTAGAGTCTACTCTGGATCTGAATAAAGGAGATGTTTAAAAATAAAATGCTTTGAGGGTGATTAGCTGCAGTAGTGTCCTAGAGACGGGACATCTTGTTCCTTTGGCTTAGCAGGTGTGTGCATGCCTTAGGCAAGTGTAAGACAATTTAGCTGTGGTTGTGTTTGATTAGCTTGATCAAATATACATTTTACATTATAAAGAATGTTTTTTTTTCTTTTATATTAGCTGAATAACTGTTTCTAAAAACTCCTGAGCCTTCCTTTACTTTATGTCATCTGCTCATGTCTACTATGGTTTAAATGAGAAAACCAGGTGGCTTCCCAAAGTCATGAATATATTACAAAAAAAATGTATTCTCTGGGTCACTGATGATAAATAAAATTGTATTTCGTACCATTGTAGTCATGCATTGCCCATTTCATTGCCAGTTGAAAATTATTGCTTATGTTCACTGTTTTGCTGGAAAACACCATTTCAAGGGGGTATTGGTTTGTATTTGTTTCTAAATTAGGGAAAGAATAAGTTCTTTTGAAATAATAGTAACTCCTAGGAAAACTTAGAGCCAGGGGTTTCTTGAATGGCTTTGTATAGATAATATATTTAATATTCACAGAATATGAGATCATGGGATAATTATTATTATCTGTGTTTTATAGCTAAAGAAATGTGGCTGTGCAGAGGCTGAGCTGCTGGACCCATGCACAGAACTATGGAAGAGGGAGTCTGAGGCTGATCTTCTGTGCTCTGAACTGCTAGGCCATGTGTTTCTGGTGTGCGTGCTGTTGTGTTTCAGTTCCCACAGGCACTGGGACTCTGTCCTGGATGTCCTCAGCCATGTCAGCCCTGTTCAGCTCTCCCACTTGTACCTCCTCAGTGTCTGTCTCACCTAGAGTGATGCTTCATTTTTTTTCTCTTATTTATGCAGTCGTCACATTTTGCTGTGATTTTTGCATGACATCTTCAATTTCTTCCTTTTCCAATTCCTTACATATAGACATTAGAATATTCTTGCTGACAGCGTTTCATGATAACAACACTCATCAAAGTAGGAATAGAAGGGAACTTCACCACACTTGTAAATGGCATCAAAACACCAACATCTGGCAGGGTACATAGTGGTGAGACAGGACCAGAGTGTTCTGGCCTGCCACTTCTTTCTCTGTTTGACTAGAAGTTTAGCCTGTACTATATTAGATAAGAAAGTGAAATAAAAGAGCCCTGTATGGTGGCTCACACCTGTAATCCCACCAACTCGGAAGGCTGAGACAGGAGGACCACTAGTTCAAAGCCAGCCCCAGCAATTTATCAAGACCCTAAGCAACTTGAGACCCTGTCTCAAAATAAAAAGGGTTGGGGATATGTGGTTTAGTGGTTAAGTACCCCTGAGCTCAGTTCCTAGTACCAATCAATCAATATTGATTGAAAAAAAGAGAAAATGAAGTAAAAGCCATCTATATTAAAAAGAAAAATTATGTCAAAATAAAAATATCTCTGTTTGTAGATGATGTGAACTTGTGTAGTGAAAATCTTGAGGAAAACACTAAATAATATCTCTTTCAGGTGTCCCAGCTATAACATGTGAGCCCAGCAAGGTTTCAAGACACAAGGTCAATGAATAAAAATCCACTGAATTTTTATACATTTGTAATGAAAAACTTAAGAATAGTGTCAAGAAGACAATTCCCTTAACAATACCATCAAGAAGAGTAAAATGCATAGGGAAATTTTCACAAAAAAAGTGCAAAAATTATAGTCTGAAAGCTGCAATGCATTTTGGGTATAAGAAAAGCCCAGAGAATTTTACGCTTCAATTTGGTGAATGTCTAATGTATCTCAATCATTAATAAAAATATAAAATGATAACTTTGTTGAAAACCTCTCCCAAGGGCATTCTTCTAGTCACCTCCCTGGTCTACAATTTAAAGTCACAATTCCTGGGCATAAATTAAAAGCTTTTGTGATCTGGCCTCCACCATTTTGTCCCTCTCTCTGATGAATTGAAATTAATTATACCACTATTCATATTTGCCACCTATTTTCTCTTCCCCATGCTGTCTCTAGCCAAGAAATATTTACCTGTCCATATTTCTGTCAAATCGTTTCCAATTTTAAGTGCCCATCTCCTGTGTCATCTCCAAAAGATGACTCTCTTCTACTGTACGCAACTGGTCTCTCTAGACCTTCTGTGCATTAACAGATCCCTTGAAGGCAGGTGAGTCAACTTTACACAATCCCTAATCGACTGATATTTTACTCCCCACACACAAAAAAAGGACATATGCAGATAGCTGGTGTTTAATAGCATTTAAAATAAGCTAGTCATTTTTCAAGAGAGGAAAAGAGTGGATAAATGGGAAAAGAGAACAAATCCTATAATCAGTAAATGGATCTCACGTGCTCTCTAAGCTTTTCAGCTGAGTTTTTTGTTTTGTTTTTGTTTTATTGATTTTTTTTTGTGTGTGTTATTTAGTTTGTTTTTTAGTACTAGAAACTGAACCCAGGGATGCTTAACCCCTGAGCCACATCCTCATCTCTTTTTAAGTTTTGAAACAGGATTTCATCAAGGTGTTTAGAGCCTTGCTTAGCTGCTAAGGTTGACCTCAAACTTGCAATCCTCCTGCCTCAGACTTCCAAACCTCTGGGATTACAAGTATGCACAGTCATGCTCAGCTTTAGCCAGGTTTTTATGACTGTTTCATCAGGATTCTTAGTTACAAATAGAAGAATCTATTTTGATTAGTTTAAGCTAAAAAGGAATTTTCAAAAGTGCTTTCTTTATCTTATGGAATTTCCATAAGTGCCAGAGAGCCATTCTTAGCTCTCTTGTCAGATAAAAAGCCCAAACAAACTGCAGATATTTATGTAGAGAAAACACCACCAGTCCCTTCCACATGTTCAGCACTTACCCGACACAAGACTGGATCACCAAACTTGTTATTGTCAGTACCTGCAGAACTGGGCACAAGTGTTTGCTAGATTCTGCAGAATTAATATGTGCATCTTCCTATCAACCTCCGTGGATACCTCTTCCTTCAGAATCTGTTTCACATGAAAGCCAAATACGTTTAGCAAAGCATGAAACAACTACAAGCAGTCATCAGTGGTCACAGAGTCACATTTTAGCACGACTTCAAAGGTGTCATAGACCTCCTGTTTATTTTCTGAATAAACATTGATCTCATGAAGAGTGAAGTACTCAAGGATGCGGGCTGGTAATGACCCACCAGCTAGGTACACTGTCATTAGCCATGATGAAAATGCCTCTGGATTTCCATGTCACTGCATACTGCCTGCCTTGCAAGGTATTACTTCAAGAAAAGAGAATTCAACCTCCATGTCTTGATCGGCCCAATCTCTATCAAGCAGACGGGAAGCCTGCTGAGCCAGCCTTGGGTTTCAATGCTGGCTTGGCAAGGGGGTGGACTCACTGGGATAACAATTCAAGTTAAAGATGAGTGCAGTGTACTTTAAGCAATAGCACCTGTCAGTCATAGAATGAGGATAAAAATAGTGTGACAAGAATGACCTTCAGAAGAAGAACCAGAGCACTTGATTTTAATGTCACCAGTCTTACAGAAAGTCCCCAGTTAGTTTTCTTTCCATGATTGTGTGATGTAAATTCATACAGTTACTCCGTTCAGGAAAATAAGTCAGATGTCTATGCCAGGCTTTTACTCAAAAAAAAAAAAAAAAGGCAAAACCTGGAAAACCCCAAGAACATGGATTAACAAACCCCCAAGAACATGGATTAACAAACCCTGAGTGTGGAGGAAGTGGAATTGTGGGAAGATCATTTAGCCTCTCTTGAGCCTCATTTTCCTCAACATTAAAAGAGAGAAACTGTGAAATATGCCATATGGTTGTTGTGAGGACTAAACTGAATAAATATGTTCAGAGGACGTAAGACTGTCTGGCCCATCGTAGGCAATAAATTATGGATAGCTAGAATTATTAACTGTAAGCGTGAGATATTTTTCAAATTAGTTTATATTTCTAATGACCTTAATTTGTTCTGTGTAATAGTTTTCTATGCATTCTCCACAGAGGTAGCATAGGCATTATGCCAGTCATTTAACAGGTAGGAAAACTCAGAAAAAAATAAAGTTAAGTGATTTAACTAAGAGGCATAAAAAAGGAGCTACCGTTCTATGTTACATTTATACTCTTTCTACTAATGGAGGGTAGTGGTGGCCTGCATGAAGGGACAAGAGTTGTGTGATAAATGACACGAAGTAAACTAACAGGGGAAAGAAGGTAATTTTTAATCCCAGAGTCTTTCCGATGCATGATTCTTCTTTATAAAATCTTAGAGTATTAAAAGTATCCATTTTGGCTACCTATGGCATTCCTTTGTCACGTGAGATAAAGCATTTCAAAGTCTTTTTTGAATTGTTCATGATGTAAATCTATAACAAATGTCATTTGTCCCTCATAATCATGCTTATCTTTTTTTTTTTAATGCAATAGAATTTCTGGCTAATCACGTGGCCACACAGAGACAGGCTTCATATCCCAGTTTTGCCTGAAGTCAGGTAAACCTTGAGATAGAGGTCTGCCCATGCACCAGATAAGAAGGTGCCTGTGTCTTCAGAGGAGGGAGTCAGCCTCCTGTTTCCTGTATCACCCATCAGTAGAGCACAATCAGCCTTTGGAACATCGGAGGCAAGGTGCCCTTGAAGACGGCTGATCAATAGCAGAGGCTGCCTAGGTCTCTCGGAGGGTTGGAGCCAAACAAGCTTAGAACTCTATATGAAAAGAAAACAAACTTGTGTCCCATTCAGATCATTTTAGCAGCTAAAATGATCCCTTAATGAAGCATGATGCAGCTTGCTTTTTCTCCCTACTACTCCTCTGTGCGCAAGCTGTATTATAGAATCTGAGAACATTGTCCAGGGTGGATAACCAGCCAGGTCGCAGTCTTTTCACCTCCACCCCACATTGGTCAAGTGGAGAAGCTGAGACCATGGCCTAGCAGAGGTCAGCATTTAAAAATAAATGTCCCAGTTTACAATTTAACATAACATAAATTTCACCTGAAATGTGCTTAGGTTTCTGTTTTTGTTTGCCTCTCCACTAAGTAACTAAGGAAATACATTATCAATATGAACATATATTATCGATAATATGAATGGTATATCTCTATTACTTGTTTTGTTTACAATTTTCTTCTAAGAATTTAATTTTAAAATTATTTAAGGATGTAGGTATCCATGACAAATTATTTGACTCTAGTTTTAGGAAAGCATGTGTCCTATGTTCTAATTATTGCTTTGATAAATGCACATGCACATGTTTATCCATATTTGTAGAGATAAGTGTGTATCTATTCAAAAATATATGGAAGCACAAATATTAACTTCTTAGTTACATCCTCTGGGATAAGAATTAAAAAGGAGATGGGAAGGTATCTGACATTTTTTAAAATTTACTCATGTATTAGTTAATTTTTCAAAAAATATTTTCAAAATTTTATGACTTAAATACAAAGAAAATACATTTGAATTATTTGAAAAATTCTCTAATATCTAGAAATTTAATAGGAATGACCCAAAAGGGACAGTGCCATATTCAAGACACCAAGAACAAGAATAGTTCAGGTAATTTCTGGTCTACTGATGAACCCTCAGGCCAAAGGTGGGCCTGGGGGTCATCTAGGTGCACAAGGCCCAAAGCAAGAAAGGGTGGAGGAGATGACAGGAGAAGGAGAAGATAGAGAAAGAATGGAAGAAAGAGAGACTTGGAAAGAAGACAAGGAGGAAGACATAGAGAAGGAGAAAGAACAAGGAGATGTTAAGGCAGAACAATAAAGGGTAATCTGAATTTTACTAACCTCAAATATAACGAATATTTACAAATTTTTAAAAAAGTCAATCTAACCTCACTAGCCAGTATCTGAATTTTTCAATTAGTGAACAAAATGAGGACCTATGTTCTGGATATGATTAAAAGTTCTATCTGTCATGTGAGAAATTTTAAAAGTATAGAACTTTATTTATATAACATTGAGCATTAGAGCTTTAGTTTAATCAGTAATTTAATGTACCAAAGCAATCTTTCACTGTTTTGGTGGAAATCATGAAAAAAAAAATTAGTAAATGCTCAAGTATAAAAAGCATGGCTAAAACAAAGGCCTAGCAAATTAAACTATGAATCTCATAGTTTGTATATTGATTCAGGGTAAAAAATACAACTTCTCTTCTGGTTGAATTGACCATAGATAATTATGAGGAAATTAATACATAATGGGTTAGTCATAAAATGAATGAATTTATATATTTTTCAAGCTTATAAAGAGCAAAGCTTTTTCCCCTTTTTAATCACTATGGAGGGACTGGGGTTGTGGCTCAGAGGTAGAGCACTTGCCTAGCATGTGCGAGGCCCTCGGTTCAATCCTCATGTGCGAGGCCCTGGGTTCAATCCATGTAAACATAAAATAAGCAATCACTATGGATCAGGAAGAAAACAACATTAAAATGATCAGTGATATTTATAACAGAACTTTAATATCCAGATATTCTACTTTCAAAGAAGGTTCTGGGAAGTCTGTGGAACTAGAAAACACCTAGGAATGAAACACAGAGGTGCAGTGTTGATGTTAATCCAGAATAGTCTCTGCTTTGTTACGAGTTATTTTTTCCTATTTATATTTAAGTTCCTTTGAATCAGGTAGGGAAGAAAGGTCAGTTTCTAGTAGGAAACAGCACAGAAACTTCAGCACTGAGAAAGCTGAATTACAGCCGAGTGGTTAAAATCATTAACCTCCAATGCAACCCGGGATATGTAAAGTCTATTGTTTCAACACTCAAGCTACAAATCTAGAGAAATGAATAGTTTCCATCATACAATAAAATGACTTTTAGTATATAATTCAGCTGTAGGAGGAAAACCAAGGTTTCATTCTGAATAAGGGACAATTGAATGAAAATTGCCATGCAAAGCTAGGTAAAGATTCTTTGTCTTTCTTCTTGTACATTTATCCTTATATATAGATCCAGTTTAGTAATATAATTGGCATTTTAATAACATGTTTTCTATTTTTGTCTTAGAAGAAGAAACATTTTAAAAAGCGAGAATAAAGAAGCATCCATTGCTCAGTTATTTTTCCGTCAGCTTTATCTGAAATGAGAAATGCTCTGATGTGACCCGTTACCAACATCTGGTGCCAATTATCTCATATTACAGCCTTAATATCCCTGGATACAATAACCAATCTTTGTACCATTGTAGTGTAAATACAGTTTTTATTAAAGATTCTATAAATGTGTGTGCATGTGAATATGTCTTATATAGTTGTGAAGTGGAATATTTGGTTAACTTAATTATCGAGAGCATATTCAGAAGCTTGTGCAATGCAGATAACACGTGGTATACAAAAGAAAGGACTGAAGAGCATAAATATTGCAAAATAAGTAGTAATGATAAAATGGATTAAATACTTGGATAATGAATGTTTGTTTGAAATATTGTCATGTTTAAGGTTTTTTATTTTCTCAATATATATCATTTAGGTTTTTTTGTGGAAAATGATATGTTTAGGCAAGATATGTTTGACAGTTCTTACATGTCATCATCCTATATTAACTATGGAATTAATAGTATTCTCAAAAGTGGGAATAATCTACTAAAGGAAATATGAACTTTATCATGACTCATAGTAGAACACATATTCATTCATTTATTTATGCACTTTGATATATCATACATAGATGGGATATAATTTCTCATTTTTCTGAGTATACATGTTGTGGAATCATATTGCTCATGAAGTCACATATATACATACAGTAATAATGTCTGTTTCATTCTCCTATCTTTTCTATCCCCATATCCCCTCCTCTTCCCTCCCATCACTTCCTTCTACTTAATCTAAGGTAACACTATTCTTCCCTAGTGCCCCCTATCTTGTTGTGAATTAGCATCCACATATTAGAGAAAACTTTCAACCTTTGGTTTTATGGAATTGGTTTATTTTGTTTAGCATGATATTCTCCAACTCCAACCATTTACTGGCAAATGCCATAATTTTATTCTTCTTTCAAGCTGAGTAATATTCCATTGAGTATAGGTACCACATTTTCTTTATCCATTCATCTATTGAGGGACACCTACGTTGGTTCCATAGTCTAGCTATTGTGAATTGAGCTGCTATAAAGGTTGATGTAGCTGTGTCACTATAATATGCTGATTTTAAATCCTTTGGGTATAAACCAAGGAGTGGAATAGAAAACACTGTGATTGAGGGGAATAACCAAGATACTGTGTTAGAAACAAATTCTGAAAGGTGTCGGGATCATTTTCAAAATCTCACTAAGAAGCTCAGGGAGTTACTCGTTGGGGAAGGGATTTATTAGATGTGACCTACAGGATAAGAAAAAGACCTGAGTCCAGAAAAAGAAAACAACAACAACAAAAATATAAGACCTGAATCTGAGCATGAGCTTCCTTGACACAAGGTAGACATCACAGACACCTGGGACTGGTGGAGGCTGATTTGAAAAAAGGTGGGCAGGAAAAACATACCTTGAATTGTCCCAGATTTAGTCTATGTCTCAGAAGGTACTGCCAGAAGCCTGGGGGTGGACTTGCAGTCCTGCAGCCTAGAATTAGAAGGTGCCACAATCCTTTCTACAAGGGCAAGAGTCCCCTTCTTGTCCCCTCCCCACATTCCCATTTGCCATTTTGGGATTTGTGAGTGGCAATCTGTACCACAAAGCAATTTTCTGAAGAAGAAAAAAAAATTGAATCAGAGCCCGAGATGCTATTCATGAGCCAGTTAAAATCTCCACCATGATCCCTGTGCCTGTTTGGCAGGGTCAGGGCTTTGTGGAAGATTCGATTTGTTAGAGACCATCAAGAACCCTCAATTACTTTGTACATTAGAGTTGTCCTAAGTGTAAATCTGCCGCACTACAATACTCGGATTCAATCATTATTCCATCTATTTCAGTTCATTGACTGCCCATGTGTAATTAGTACACATTTAAAAATACATGTTTATTAAGCTATGGGCACTGCTATTAATGAAACCCTCTGAAATGAAAAGTGTTCTGAACCTGAGTAAGAAACCGTGGATTCTGTGGCAGAGGCTGTCACTACCACCAACTGGCTCTGTAACCTGGGGCAAGTCATTTAATTTCTCTGGGCATTAATTTTCTCTGAAAAAAAAAAATGAGGAGACCAGACTAAATCATTGCTAAGGTCAATTTTGATTTCTGATGTCTGTCATGTGAGTGCTAAAATGAGGCCTGCTGAGATGATGGTGGCAAGATTTGCATTAATCAAGAAACAAGGATAATAAGTGGAGAACCATTTAGTGGGTCCGGGCCATTTGCCTGGTACAAAGTAAGCCATTTTGTATAGGTTATTTCTAACCATCCAAATAAACTCATGGAGAAACAGGTTCAGAGAGGCCGAGATTTGCTCGGTGCTACACAGCTGATAAGTGGCAGAGGCAAGCTTACAAGACACGTTTTCCCTGACGCATCTGAATCACATACCGTGGTGCTTATCATTCCTCTGTTTATATTATTTTATTTGAAGAAGTATGCCTTACAGGAATTGTTTAAACCCTCGATAGCCTTCAAGTTCCTGAAGCTATTTTGAGGCAAACTGCCCCTCAACTCCTAAAGAAATCGCTTCAACCATCTACGTAGCATTTATTTTCAAATCTCATGTTTTTCTAATCTTCCATAAATATCTCCTGTGCACCCACAGAAGACATAAATTGAAGGAGTGCTTGGAAAGTGTGTGGCACCACCGGGATTGGAACTCAGGAGAACAGGCAAGAGTTAAAAGTCCCAGGAGGTCTCACTCCCTTTTCCTGATGGCACAGCAACCACCTCACCCCAGACCTGGCTCTGAACAGCACACAGGGGCCAGCTGCTGGGATGATCTGAAGTTCAGCAGCATCAGCTCTCAGCTGTGATGCCTACTGAAGTCTGGCTTTCCAGGGAGACCCTGTGTAGTACCTGGAGCATCAGCCTAGTGGAGATAGAACTGAAGTCCATAAAGGCAGATCAGAGGTAGGGAGAGTGGGAACACCTTCCCTGGGAGCATGAACTTTCACTGAAAGAACAGGTCACTGAAGAGATGAAACAAGGAGAACTGAGCAGGTATCTGCTGATGCAATGGTTCCCTGGAGCTCAACCCCAGAGGTGGAGTGTTATAGATGGAAAGTTTTCTAAAGCAACTTCTGTGGGTTCTCTCAGGCCTTGATGTGTGTGTGTGTGTTAGTCTGCTAGGACTCCGGTAACAGAGTGCTAGAGACTGGGCAGCTAGAGTAACAGAAATGTATTTTCTCATGGTTCTGGAGTCAAGAAGCCCAAGGCCAAGGTGCGGGTCGTTTGCCTTCCCCTGAGGCCTCCCTCTTTGGCTTGCCAATGGCTTCCCTCTTGCTCTATGTCCACATACACTCCTTTTTCTGTGCTCATGCATACCTCCTGTCCCTGTGCATGTCCAAATTTTCTCTTCCTGTAAGAACACCAGTCAGATTGGATTGGTGCCCATTATAATGACCTCCCTTTAACTTAAAGTTAAAGGTCCTGTCTCCAAGTACAGTTACATTCTGAGACAACAGTGTTAGGGCTTCATATATAAATTGGGGAAGTGTCATGATTCATCCAGTGTCACCATAGATCTGGAGAATGGCAAGCTCTCAAGCAGGCATGCATGTCCACAACGGCTGGCAGATAGCTATCCACATGAATAGGAAAGCACTTACTTCTTCACACTTCAAAATTTGACTCAGACATCTAGGCAAACAACGAACTTTTGCTGAATCAACATCATTGATTGAATGATTAAATTTATTTACTGTCTTGGATAGTCACCATCAAACTCTGTAAGCAACAAAACTTAAAAGTTTAGTTAGTGATGTGGCTGAAATGAAAATCAATATATCACTGCCATCTTTTTATTTAAAAATGAATATTTAATTAAACAATTGAACTCAAACAATTTTATAAGTTGAAGGGTTGATATTTATGTATAAAAACCACTCCTTTTTTAGTATGTATGTATAACTGAATAATTTTCTTACTTTTTCTTTTTTTAATAGCATTTTCCAGGCCTGATTTATAAACTTAATTATGAATTGAATATTTATTACCCTTAATCCTATAAGACTGACTCTCTGATTTCAGGTTTTCATGAAGTAAATATATTGCACTCAGTTTACCTCTTCCAAAGTTCTCTGCATCCTGCATTACACATAATAGAAAGTGGTCAGTTTTTATCTTATTTGTTGAATTTTTATCATTATACATCTCTTCACTAGCCAAAAAGCTTGGGCCTTTTCCCTTGGCTTCCCTGCTCTGTGATTCCCTGACCTCTTTTGCACATAGCAATGAAAAGAAAAGAAAAACTAATCTTGTAGATGTTCTCACAATCCACCACCACTCTTGTCTCAAGTCTGTCCAATTGGATATTATTTTCCAGTTGACCCTTAAAAAATAAAATTATGCATCATCACTCATCAATTACTAGCAGGAAAAACTGATTCGTTTTTACTTGGAATTCAAAGTGAAGGTTTTACATTTGGCAACAAGCATGGTAGAAGCAAAGTTCTGCAAGGCACAATTTTGGAAAAGCATATAATTCTATTTGTTAAATTTATTTTTATGTTTTATTACTGAAATTCAAAGAAGATTATAAATTTGAGATTAAACAGGATTCTTGTTTATCAAAAAGGCTGTGTCAGATTTAAAAGATAGAAAAGACATAAATTCATGGATAGAAATAATCATTACAACCTTTCAGGTTATAAATAAAGAAACCACAGCCTGTGTAGTGATGGAAAAGTTGAAAGCTGAAACAGAAATATGTTTCATTTTTATTTTTAAAATTTTATTTTAATTTAATGTAATTATCTTTAATTTATTTACTAGATTTTTTTTTTTTGCAGTGCTCTACCACTAAGCTACATCCCCAGCCCTTTATAGATTTTATTCTGAGACAGGCTATCATTATGTGGCCTAGGTTAAGCTTGAACTTGAATCCTCCTATCTCAGCCTCATGAGTCACTGGGATTACAGGCTTGTACCATCATACACAGCCAGAGAAACGATCTTGTAGGGACTTTAATTTTTAGGTTCAAACAATGTTTTGGAGATATGTTTGAGGCAGGATGGTTGGGGAACAGGTGCCTGTGTCTGCAGGTAACATGCATAAACGAAACGTAAGTAGCTCTACAGGGGAGAGTGCTGAGGACCCTGGTAGGTTCGGAAGCAAGGGAAGAATGAGTTTTGTGTACTGGAAATGGCACCAAGTTGAATATGACTATTATAGTTTGGATCTTGAATGCCTCTCAAACCTATGTTGAAGGCTTGATCCCCAAGCTCATGATGCTGTTGGGAGGCGGTAGAGCCTTTAGTATGTGGAAATCTACTAGAAAGAAATTAAGTCATTGCGGTTGGGCTTCTGAAGGGGCTGGCCCCTTCCTGTTTGTCTCTTTGCTTTCAAGCTGCCATGATTTGAACAGGTTATCTATGACATGATTTACTGGGCCATCACAGGTCCAAAGCAACAGGCCTAGTGACCACATCCTCTGAAACTGTGAATCAAAATAAAAACTTTCTTCTTTGTAAGTTAATTTATCTTGGGTGTTTGTTATGGTAAGGGAAAACTGCCTAACACAATAACTTAACTGCATAGTTTTTGATATGCCAGTTGACATATTTGACTAATGATGGGATAGTAGGACTAAAGACACCTGTGAAATAATGATTGCCTTTGATTCAGTTGTAAATTAACTTGAATCTGAATACAGACTAATATGAACAATGAAGAGAATAAGTGAAGCTGCAAAATGTGGTGAAAAAAAGGACTTATATTGTACAGTCCCATATTAACTTCTAAGAATTGTCTCAAGTATCAAAATTAGTCATATCAAAATTTCAAAGGAGGCAAGAATCATTAATAAAGAAAATAGGAAAAAGTTGTCATCGAAGAGGATAAAGAGTGTTAAAGATTAAAACATTCCAAGCTTGGTATTCATAATTGTGTGTGTGTATGTGTGTGTGTGTGTGTGTGTGTGTGTTTGTGTGTGTGTGTGTGCACGCTTGTGTGGAAAATAAATGAACCAAGCCAACTCTACGTTCAAGAATTATTGCACAAAAATGATTTAAAAATAATAAAAAGTGGCAGTCCTCTTATAAAAGAAAATGGAAATGGAGTATGTATTTAAATTGCTCATGCAGAATGATGTTAAATGCCTCTGACCTTTAGTACTTCCTGAATACAGCGGGACTCACAGTCCAGACCTGAACTCTCTTCTACATGACTTCACATATTTGCAGGGAGGAGGGCCAGGAGCAGTGGGGAATCTGTCTGCTTTCTCACATACTTTGTACCAAAGTTATTTGCCACCATAGAAAACCTCCTTTTTCCCTTCCCAGTGGTGTGGATGGTGAGGAGAAAGGGTATTACCCCACGGTGATCATTTTTATTTTGTCATGGTGCTAAGCCGGAGGACTTGGAGATGGTTGGGAAGCCTCAAATTCCAGTCATTTGAAATGGGAAGACAACTGTGGTGCTTTGCCGCCTTTCCTCTTTTCCTAATCTCCACCCTGTGTTTTTCAGTTCCAACAGTATGAACAGCAAAGCAAACTGAAACATCATGAGTAGCAAGGACATGTCTCATCCATGTCTGTCTGCACGTGTGAGTCATTAATCACATGTCACTTCTGAAAAGGGAGTCGAATCTGGGAGACTTTATGAAAAGGAACTTACTGAATCGGGATCAGAGAAATTACATGGTTTTTATTGCATGTTTTCAGTGACTGCCCCAAAGTCATGAGATTTGGCAGTTCACCTGTATGAAAAACATTCTGAGATTGTTACCTCACTTCTATTTGTAGCAGACACTGATTGTGGAAAGCAGTGTCAGAATCCCAAGAATTATTTGATAATGCTCAGTATTGGGTGAAATTATGTTCCCTAAAAAGTCTATGTTGGAATTCTAACTCCTGATACCTGTGAAAATAATCTGTTTTAGTCAGCTTTTTTTTTTTTTTTTTTTTTTTTTTTTTTTGCTCCTGACCAAAAGACCCAACAAGAACAATGTAGAGGAAGAAATGTTTTGGGGTCTCATGGTTCCAGGGGTCTCAGTCCATAGACTGACTCCATTGCTCTGGGCCCAAGGTGAGGCAGAACATCATGGCAGAAAGCCCTGGAGGAGGAAAGCAGCTCTGGACATGGCAATCAGAAGAGAGAGATCTTGACTCGCTTCACCTGAATTGTACATGTGGTGACCTTCCTTCTTCAGTCATACACTACCTGTCTACATACCACCCAGTGAATCCATAGCAGTGGATAAATACGCCAATTAGGTTAAGTCTCTCATAACCTGATCATCTCACCTATGAACTTTATTGCACTATCTGACACATGGGCTTTTGGGAGACAGCTATATCTAAATCATAATATAATCTTATTTGGCAATAGGTTCTTTGAAGACAATCGAGGTAGAGTCACATTAGATTAGGGTGAACCCTAAATCCAGGGACTGATAGCTTCAAAAAGAAGAGAGACTTTGAAAATGCAGACACACTCACAGGGAAGACAACCAGGAGGAGACGGAGTGAGGTACTGGAGTGATATAGCTACAAGCTGAGGAATGCACAGGGTGTCTGGCCACCAGCAAGAGAGCAGAAGGGGAGAGGAAGAATTCTTCTCAGAAACTTTCAGAAGACTCATAACCCTGCTCCATTTGAGATTTCTATAGCTTCCACAATGTGAAACAATCATGTTGCTTTAAGTCATCTAATTGGTGGTAATTTTTGCAGTGATGCTAAGAAACTCATACATACTTTGAACTATAATTTTTCTCTGATTATAATTTTTTTGTTCATTGTTATATATATATTTATTTTAATTTCCAAATGGTAAAACATTCAATTTTCAGGGTTTTCTTTTTTTTTGGGGGGGGGGTTACCAGGGATTGTACTCAGGGGCGCTTGACCACTAAGTTACATTCCCAGGCCTGTTTTGTATTTTATCTAGAGACAGTGTCTCAACCTTGCCATTGCTGAAGCTGGCTTTGAACCTACTATACTCCTGCCTCAGCCTCCCAAGCTGCTGGGATTACAGGAGTGTACCACCACACCCAACTCAGATTTTTTGATATAGAGGATATTGAGATATTTTTAGAACTTCTTATAATCTTAGGGACTTCTGAACACAATGTGTGAATTCAAAGAGGAAGATAAAGCGTTTTATCTTCCTAATGAAATCAATGTCAATTGGGTGAAGACAGAGATCCTCCTTCCCACCTGCAGTCTGGCCTTAGCTATTTCTGCAAGCACCCATGTACTAAACCATGAGCCCTGTTATCTTCTTGTGAATCCTAGAAGGAGGTGTTGATAATGACTGATGATGGTGATGGTGATCCAGTGATGGTGACCACTATAAACAAGTGTATTCATAGCTTAAATATTTTTAATCATAATTTGCTAGCATTTACCAATGTATTTTATTAATACATAAATGAAATATTAACTGCAGAATTGTCATAGGTCCTGAAAAGTTGTGCCCAGCAAAATATGCCCATTTCCCCTAGCACACTGGAGCTGAGAGATGATCAATATCTTGCTGGTGTGTATGTTTTGGTGTTGGGGATTGAACCCAGGGCTTTGTGAAGGCTAGGCAGGTGCTCTGCCCCTGAACTAGACCCCAGTCCCAAATGCTTTCATTAATTTTTTTAAAATTTTGATACAATTTGTCACCCAGCAATATATAACATATACAGGATCAGTTGCCGAAAAGAAAGAAAGAGAAGAAGGGAGGGATGATGAGTTTTGCTGGGCTAGAAACTGAAGCATATGCTGGAACCTCATGTTTTGTGATTGAGTAACTGGATCAACAATGAAGCCTCTGAAGGGGTAATGTGAAAGGAAGAAAAAAAAGTGGTGGAGGGAGGTCATGAGTACCCCGTGACACACCTCATGGATGCCTCCCCCATGAAAGTATTGTTGGGACTCCTGCCTACTCAGGTCAGCCCATGAGGACCTGCTGTTCTAAACAAATGATGCGTCCCGGGCAGGATGACTTTAATCCAGGGTTCAACTTCTCTTTTTTAGGTTATCTGAATAATTTAATAATACCTATTTTTTTTTCTATCCCCAGGTTCTCCAGCTTTGTTTAATTTAGTAACATTTTCGTGCCATCAATTCAATCCCACCCATAGGAAGTAACCAATAGGAGGTAGAGATCTCAAATTCTTTGTCACTTTTCTCTTCTGCTATTTCTTTTGTGAATCATGACAATGATGATAACAAAGTCGTGATACCTGACAGCCCCGATTTCTGTAGTTACCAATGCGGCCACTGAGTTTAACCTTTGTTCCTAGGTGGCTAGAGACTATTGTTCCCATTGCACCAGGCAGACCCTTGATCTCTCTATTCTAAATTTATCCTTGGATTGGCTTGCACTGTGCTTTGAAAGCTTATATCTGGGGTAATTCCTCACAAGTTTATAACTAACCCAATTTAGACACTGACCACATACTGTAAGCATGTATAGAAGTCCAATCAGGGCATCCATAAACCTTCTGCATAATGTTAGGATACCAGAGAATGGGTGAGTTGCTTTGTCTGCCAGGGCCTCAGTTTTCTCATCTGTCCAACGGTCATCTCTCCATGATAAGGTATCTGAGAGGTTCAAACAGTGTAAGTACTAACATTGCTTAGAACAGTGTGTGTGGCAAAAAGGAAATTATATATCAACTGTATAAATCATATAAACTTTCCAAAAAGAGAACAATCTTATTTCAGTAAATGACCTTCAGTTTTTCACATACATAATCTCACCCAAATGTGGCAAGAAGTATCGAAGGGAAAATGGCAGGAGTGATTGAACTCATTTTATAGATGAAAGAGAAAGGTTTGAAAAGTTTAAATAACAGGCACCAAATCTGGGAAGGGTCAGGGCTAAGATTTGAATCTAGGTTTTTCTCAAAAAAATTTTTGGAAGCTTCTTTTGTGTGCTTCAGAGAAGCCAATAGGTACTAAGGCATTATCTTACTCCACCAGCTCATGGCTGGCTCAGTCTCTCCACTGTAAAACAAGGTACAGGTGATTGTGTGTGTGTGTGTGTGTGTGTGTGTGTGTGTGTGTGAGCGAGAGGTGGTGGGGGTGTTTAAGAGCTCAACTAAATTAGAGGCAAGGGAAATAAGTGCCACAGAAAATCTAGGAGTTCATGAATCTTGGAATGACACACTCCTGTTGTTCATTTCTTGTTGCTATTGCCTTATTTTATTTTTCCAATATCATAAATTCATAGAGTGATTCGGGGCCAGCATTCAAGAGCCTTGGAACCATGGTGCTCAGGGCAGCAGTTCCGAGTCTTTCTGGAGAGAGCAGTCTTGTGTTGTTTTTGCTTTAAGAGTTAGAAAATGTCCAATGTCACCATGTGATCGAATGAAATGAAACCATGAAATAAAGCAGGATGTACACCTCACATTTTGATGGCACTGGAATGACGTTTTCTGGTTTTATCATAAACTGATGCATTGTCTCCATGTTTCCAGCTGCACAAAATGCAAGGGCACAAAGGCAGTGCTCAGACTGATGGGGTGAGCCATGCGTTCGTCAGTTCATCCAGGGTGTTTCAATCCTTCCCCTCTTCCTGCACCATTGCCAGGAGCCATAGACATCACACTTAAAAAATATCAGGAAAATGTACTGAAAAAAATATTCCAAGCCTGTTTTAATGTGTGGATTTAGTGTCTTTTATATTTTACTTTTTTATTTTTATAGGAACTCACTGTCAGCAGAGAGCTATCAGGTCCCAGTGTTTTATCTATAGCACCGGTGAAAGCTCCGCCTGTCTCCTTCTGGCTTGTGAGAGCATCTTTCCTTTGGGGTGGTGGCTGGTGCCAGAACGAGAGGAAATATCATGCCCTCTGAGAGTCAGGAGCAGCTGGTGCAGTGGCCCTGGCGTTTATGGGATATTATAGGCATAAAGGCACATTGGAACTGGTTGGGGAAAGAACTTAATGCTTCTTTCTTTTATCTTTATAATCCACTTTCCTAGCAAGGATTATCTTGCCGTTTATACTAAATTTAGCAAATGCAGGCTTAAAAAATAAATAAATAAATAAAATCCATGTTGCCACAAGGTGCTCTGAGAATGCAGTGTATGTACTGGGTAGATAAACTGCCTTTTATCCCATGAAACAATAAAGACATATTTAAAAAAAAAAAAAAACCTTGTTCCAGTTGTTTGGTTGTGTTTTATTTTTGAACAATGAAAGCTGCTTTTGTGAGAATTAACCAGAGGGAGTTGTGCATCTGGAGAGCGGTGAGCACGTTAGTTTCTGTTTGGGAGAAAACTGGCATTCCTGCCAAAAAATTATCCATCTGTACTATGATCCAAATTTGTCAAGCTGGGAGACTCATGAAGAGGAATTTGCTACCAGAAATTTGCATTCCGTGGCATTTTCACTATTTTCAATGACATCTTTTGTTTTGGGCAGAATTTCTATAATGTCTATTGAGTGATGAGCTACAGAGACTGGATACAATAAAAGTGGGGTCCTGCTGTCATAAGGGTGACATTTTCCCCTAAAAAACTCTGGTGTCAGGCCAATTTTGCAAGTCACAGAAATTATTCCTCCGTATTCTGTGTGCTGCTCTTCTGTATTCTCATCCTTCCTATTCTTCTGTCTGATTATTTTTCCTCCTACTCATATAGAATGGATCACTTTGCTGCATAATCCTCACCCCCTCAATGAATGGCTATTATAGGGTGGCTATTATAGGGTGTTCGAATCTGCATTAATTAAATAATTAATTTGGCAAACAATTGAGGAACATCTATGGCCCACAGACCTGGGAAGTCACTGAAACTGTAAAGATGAATCCATACCTACTTAAAACAGTAGGGTATGTGCTTAATAGAGGGAAAAGGAGGCCTAAATCTTCATCATGCCAGATTAGGCCCCAACTTCCTTAACAAGACTCCTAAAGTGCAAGAAATAAAATCAAGAATCAATAAATGGGATGGATTCAAACTAAAAAGCTTCTTCTCAGCAAAAGAAACAATCAACAAGGTAATGAGAGAGCCTACATTTGGGGAGCAAGTTTTTGCCAGATGCACATCAGATAGAGCACTAATTTCCAGGATTATATAAAACTTAACACCAAAAAACCCCCAAACAAATCCCAAATCAATACAAAACAACCCAATAGATAAATGGGGTAAGCAGTTGAACAGACACTTCTCAGAAGAAGATATACATTCCATCAACAAATATATGAAAAAATGCTCAACATCTCTAGTAATTAGAGAAATACAAATCAAAACTAAGATTTTTATTGCAGGCCAGTCAGAATGTCAGCTATTAAGCATACAAACAACAATAAGTGTTGGTGAGGATGTGGGGCGAG
Organism: Urocitellus parryii; assembly: GCF_045843805.1. NCBI lineage: Eukaryota > Metazoa > Chordata > Mammalia > Rodentia > Sciuridae > Urocitellus > Urocitellus parryii. Next base: position 109,685,386 of record NC_135532.1, read on the forward strand.
GGGAGGCACACTCATCCATTGCTGGTGGAACTGCAAATTTTTGCAACCAATCTGGAAAGCAGTATGGAGATTATTTAGAAAACTTGGAATGGAACCACCATTTGACCCAGCTATCCCACTCCTTAGTCTATACCTGAAGAACTTAAAAGCAGCATATTACAGGGACACAGCCATATCAATGTTTATAGCAGCTCAATTCACAATAGCTAAATTGTGGAATCAACCTAAATGAACGGATAAAGAAACTGTGGTATATATACACAATGGAATATTACTCAACATTAAAAGAGAAGAAAATTATGGCATTTGCAGGTAAATGTATGGAGTTGGAGAATATCATGCTAAGTGAAGTATACCAATCCCCAAAAAACAAAGGCCAAATGTTCTCTTTGATAAGTGGATGCTGATCCATAATGGGGGGGAGATGTATGGGAAAGATGGAGAAACTTTGGGAAAAGGGGAACGAGTGGAGGAGATATGGAGGCAGGAAAGATGGTGGAATGAGATGGACAACATTACCCTAGGTATACGCATGACTGCACATATGGTGCAACTCTACATCTTGAACAAGCAGAGAAATGAAAAATTGTGCTGCAATTATGTACAATGAATCAAAATGGATTCTGCTGTCATATATACCTAATTTGAATGAATAAATAAATAAATTTTAAAAATTTTAAAACTACAGCAGAGTGGATTTCTACTTTAAATACAGAAAATGGTGTATAAATGAAAATTATTAAATTTAATGATATATGGTTGAACTTAAAGAAAAAAAAGCTATTAACTACTGTAATGAGAGCACATAATACCAGTGCAGTGAGCCAGCGCTGAGGTCAAGGTGGGCTTGGGTTGTCCAACACAGATTCAAACTTTATGGGGCGCCGGAACACGGATATTTATTTATTTATATTTGTTCTTTTTAGATAAACATGACAGTAGAGTGTATTTTGACAGATAATATATACATGCGGTAAAATTTATACTAATTAGGAGCCCATGCTTGTGGCTGTACCTGATGTGGAGTTTCACTGGTGGTGCATTCATATATGAACACAGGAAAGATTTTATAATTTATTTCAAAAAAATTCTTTTAAGATTCTTAGTTCTCAATTCTACACATGTCTATCTCATGTCTTGAACTTCAGAAAAATATTCAGTTCAATGAACTTGAAGGGAGATTTCATACTTGCTCTGTTCATATTCCCTCAACAAGTATCTATGGGGAGCTATGTTGTATCAAGCACTGATCAACACGCTAAAGACACAGCATAAAAATATACTCTAGTGTGGCTACAGATATAAAGCTTAGTGAGGTAGAAAGATAAATATATAGAAATTTATAATCCAGTGTGATATATTCATGATGTAAATAACATGGCATACACTGTTTTGAGTTAACCTAACTTTTCATAATCTAGAAACATGTTGAGCTTACCTGCTCAAGTTTTTTAGTTTATTGTATTAGGGGAAAAAATCCTAAGCCATCTGAATAAAACAAGAATTTGCCTTAATAGAAATTACAGATCAAGTTATCCTTGAATTAGTCTCTCCTAAAACTCTTACTTCCAGAATACTTGTCCATGGCTATTGAATTCTTTCTTTTTTAATTTGTTGTTTTAGATATATATGAGAGCAAGGTGTATTTATACATAATATTCATACATGGGGTGCAACACATTATAATTTTCATCTCATTCTTGTGGTTGAACATGATGTGGAGTTACACTGGTTGTGTATTCATATATGAGCAGAGGAAAATTAAATCTGATTTATTCTACTGTCTTTTCTATTCCAATCCCCCTCCCTTTCCTTCATTCCTCTTTGTCTAATCTGTTGAACTTCTATACTTCCCCTCCCCACTCTCTCTTATTATAGGTTAGCATCCACATATCAGAAAGAACATTTGGCCTTTGGTTTTATGGGGATTGACTTATTTCACTTGTTTTTCAGTGTTTTCCAGTTCCATCCATTTATCTGCAAATGCCATCATTTCATTCTTCTTTATGGCTGAGTAATATTCCATTGAGTATATAGACTATATTTTCTTTATTCATTCATTATTCTGTTAAAGCACATCTAGGTTGGTTCCACAGTTTGGCTATTATGAATTGAGGTGCTATAAACATTGATGTGGCTGCATCACTCTAGTGTGCTGATTTTAAGTCCTTTGGGTATAAGGAACTGAACAGGAACTTCACAGAAGAAGAAATAAGAACGGTCAAAATATATAAAAAAATCATGTTTAACATCTCTAGCAATTAGAGGAATACAAATCAAAACTACACTAAGACTCCATCTCACACCAGTCAGAATGGCAATTATCAAGAATACAAGTAATAATAGATGTTTTGAGCACGTGGGGAAGAAGGTTCACTCATACATTGCTGGTGGGACTACAAATTGGTGCAACCCCTCTGGAAAGCGGTATGGAGATTCCATAGAAAAATTAGAATGAACCCACCATTTTACCCAGGTATCCCACTCCCCAGCTTATACCCAAATGACTACAGAATTCTTGGTAAACAAAATAGCATGACCCAAATTCTTATGCATCTAAGTTTTCAATTTCATTAGCAATTATCGGAAAGGTAACTTTATATATACAGGAGCTGAGAAGATAAACCACCGTGCTAACCAAGAGAGAAAAAGTTAATAAAAAGCGCATTGCAGTAGAGCCAGAGATAAACCAAAATAAAGAATAGGAAGCTTAGGTTATAAAAGGATATGATTCCAAAGTAAGTATAATTCCAAAACCAAAATCAAGTGTTAAAAACTATTCTGGAATAGGAAAATGTATTCTCTAAAGTAAATTTAACAATAAGCAGGGATCTGTACTTCTTGGGATGGTGCCATATTACTCAGTCAAAAGGAGAACATTACTAAAGGAGGGAAATGGAAGCCAAAAAGACACTGGCTGTTCTTTTCTTCCTCAGATTGGGAGGATGTGAGACAATACTGTGGCAACAGCAGCAAAGGCTCAAGTAGATGAACCTGCTTCGGATAGCTCCAAGGTCACATTTCTAAAATGTGATCCTTGCCAATTTGCAGCTTGATGATGTTGCATCTGCACATTTCATATTGAAATAGATCTTGTCTGTGATAAAAGGTTTATCTTTTAAAAAGTATCTTGTGTTGTAAATTCTTGCTGACATCCAAACTATCAATGAACATTCATTGTGTTTGCTATCCTTTGTTGTACTAAAAATGCCACAAATAGATATCAAAGTCTTCTGTGAACATTACCCACATGTTCATGAAATCTGACATGAGATAATGGAAAGCACGAGTGACCCAATAAACAGCAATAAAAGATTCAAAATAAATGGACATTTTTTTCCCCAGAGGAGGGTGGGGGGATTAGGAAATATTTATAGTCTATTTGTGACCTATATATTATCATCTCATGTTTTATTTATTGCAAAATCAAAAGACTGAAAATTATCAAGTTTGTAATTGGAATTCTAATGGAATTTCACAGTCAAGATAAAGTAGCTCTCTCAAAAACTTTTTTTATCAGTAGGATAAATAATCTGGGTCAAATTACCAGCTAATAAGAACCAAAATTCAAAAGTTGGTTTCCTCATTACATAGAAAGGAGAAATCAACCACTACTGTAACTTACAATAATATTATTGGAGAGTAAGCTGTGTTTTTAAATTGTCAACTGTAGGGAGAATTAAAACAAGCTATATACTTTTCAAATCAACAGGAAATAAAAATTAAACAGGTAAAAGAAAGAACATAAGATAGAAAAAATATTAAAGACCAATGACTTGAAAAGCTGAACATAACACAATAATTTCCATCATCCTCAATGTCATAGGGAAGCACGTTCAAATAATTCCTCATTGACAATTTTTAAAAATTGATCTTAAATGTGTGTTTTCAGTTGTGGGTGTTTTGGGAGTTCAGAGAGCAGGATAGTTTTCGGGGCCTTATAAATGTTATTATACAAAGGTTTGAGGAGGTAATTATCTCACTATATTGAAAAGTAGAGAAAAAATGTGGAGCTGTAATGGGTTATTACATTCAAATTAAACTCAAATTATCTCATTATGATTTAACTTGTACAATGACTCAATGAGTTTGCTTATTTTGTAGCTAGATTGGTTAGCCATTGTATTATTTCTTGTAATCATAATATTTTTCAATTTTATCAAGTCTGCCATTATAAAATCATATTGAGCATACTCCTCCGTGCAGACATTAGAATTGCCAGGGCAGACTTACTAAGTGCCAAGGAGTCTGATTTCATCTTTCAGTGAAAAAATGACAATGAGGTGGATGCAAAGGAGCACTCTTTGCTTCCAAAGCAGATAAGAGTCCAAATGACTGACTAGATTGTAACATGCATGGAAAGAGTCTGCTTCCAACCTGCAGGAAGGGAAACTAGAAGCTGCATTGAACTGAGGCTGGGATCTGAGCTCTCTCCTTTTGTGACACCTTCCCTAGTGCCTGTGGCTCTTGTCCTGGGGTCCTTGCACATCCTGTTCCCTGTGCCTGTGAGGTGCTCTGCACTCTTCCCCTCCCCTTCCGGCTTCCTGACCTTGCCACTTCCCCAGGTCTCAGGCAAGGTCAAAAACCAATTCCTCAGGGAAGCTGGCCTTGACCACACTGAGGTCTATTTTCCCCGTTAGGCTCTCACAACACTACTTCATCTCTCTGAAGAAAATCTACTTTATTTCATTGGATTTAAGACACTGTGGGTGGTGAGACATACTGAACGTGTGACACCATTTAAGTATAGCATAATGTTCTGCAGGATTCTGAATTTTTACTCCTACTGAAAGTAAAGTTCTTTCAGAAATATTTAAACACAGGATTTTACCATATTTCACTCTTGTGCACATATGAGAAGAAAATTTGAAATGAAATTAAGATATTCCTAAAATGTACACATTCAGAATCCAAGTTCTCTTAGTTCCTTTCAACTCGGAGAAGTCAATATCTGTCGATCCATACAGCATTGTCTTTCAAGCTATAAAAAGCATTGGTAATGAAGTGCTTCTTAAAAGTTTGCTTCAAGCTCTGAGTCACTTGCTTTCTTCAGAAAGTTGGCTGTTAGCTTATTCTTTGCTGGAAGGTGTACATCAGTATTTTACTGATGCTACTAGGTTTTGAATTAAGGTTTTCTGGTACAGTTATAACTATATCATTCCTCCTCAAATGGACCTTTAAGGTCTCTAATGAACCTATAAGAATAAGCCATAATGTTAAAAAATGAGTAGATAATAATTATCATCCCTTAGCTAAATGAAAACGTTACCACTGATTATAAGAATAGCCCAATATCTAAAGGATTATACTATATATTTCAGATTGATAAAATGCTGTGTATGAATATGAATGCTAATGTGCCAAGGCCTGATTTCAACATGTTATAGACATCAAGTCATTAAATTGTCATAAAAATTATGAGAGATTTAAATATTATTCCCATTTCAACTGGGAGAAAATAGAAATATATATGACACTAAATAACTTCCTGAAATGTATACACCCACAAAGTGGCTGAATTATGTACATTTGCCTATCACCTAAAACTAAGACAAAGAGATTTCTGTTCACTGTTTTAAAACATTCTTTCCACTCCCAGAATGGAACTCTAGCAGACTACCAAGCACACTGCTCCCACGTAACCCCAGCACATACCACATCTTGACACAATCTAAAGGCTCCAAAGACATTTAGTATGAAATGGATGTAAGTACTCTTCACAACACCTAGCCAGCCTGTTTCTTCCCTGTTCTTTCCCATTGACTCCGTTTTTTTTCAATTTGGCTTTATGTCCAAAGAGAATAGATGATCTCATGCATATATTATCTAACGGACATTCAAGGTGTTTTTACCTTGAAATTATCTTCCTTAATAAATAAAAAAGCCGACTATTAGTGATTCATATATTTGCCTGATTTTTTTTGCCTTTAAGATCCCACTTTTAAAATACACTATATGAGAAGTATGATACATTAAATAATGCTGTGTGAGTCTGATAAAGAGTATCAGACTTTATCTCCACTACTGATAAAGAGTAAGGACTGATTTAACCCAGGATTCATGATGCCTTTGCTGGGAATCATTATGAATTCAGGGAACCTGCAGGAGTGAAAATCAAATTTCACCAAACCTAGATCATATTAACTTTTTTAAAAAAGTACTATATAAAATAGATTCAAAAAAGTGAACCAATCCAACTTAACGAATTTTCAAAAATAAAACAAATCTTAAACAAAAACAGACCACTATCAACATCTTAGAATGCCATGGTCACAAGGCCATCCCGAATGACCACTTTCTTCCATCATTGATTAAATTTTGTCTGTTTTTGAACCTTACCTAATGGAATCCTAACATATGTATATGGCTTCCTCCACTCAGTATATGCTTGTGAGATTCTTTAATATCTTCACATATAGTTGTAGTTCATCTTTTTTCTCATTGCTATATTGTATTCCACTGGAAAAAATGCCACAATTTATTTCACTGTTGAGGAGTATTTGTATATTTTCCAATTTGGATCTATTGCAAATAATCCTGTATGAATCTTACATATGCCTTTTGATTAATAAAAATGCTAATTTCTTCTGGAGAATTTTTTGCCTATGTTTTATGTAAAATGTTCAGCATTTGTAGACACTGTCAAATGTTCTTCTAAAGATATTGTGCTATGCTCTTTTGATTTTTTTGGGGGGTGTGCAGTAGTTCTCATCAGTCATAACAGTCATCTTGCCTGTTCTAGAACTGCTTTTCTGACAGGTTCAATTTTTTATTCAAAATGATATTTTGAGAATCTACAGGTTCAAGGAAATACTAATAGCCAATTTTGAAGTTTTATTTTGAATATAGGCTTGTTTATTCATTTCCTCTTGATCACCAAAAAATTATTATAAAATGGATGGTAGCGACTTGATCCTTCTTTCCTGTAGCTGGGTTATGAAGTCCAGACAGTTTAAGTGACCTGCCATTCTCCATGTGCCTTGGATGCCGAATGCCACCCAGGAGTGTTGACGGTAAATCAAATCCTGCCATGTCACCTCATTTTAGGCATGTGACATGTTTGCTTCTGTCCATTCACTTGTTAATTGTGGGGCAGCTGAAGATGGGGGTACTTAGGACTTCTTCTGGCACTCACAGCAGCCACTCCTTCATGAATCACGGAGGTGGCTTCCAGTTCTTGCTTTTACCATCTACCAATGGAGTAGCTGGATGCAGGAACTGGGCTGGGGCCAGAACATCAGTTCCTCTTTGTGAGCACACCCTGAGGTAACCCGGGGATGAAAGCAGCCTTTATGTTTCTAGATGTTCTGGGTAAACATCAAAGGAAGCACGCAGGGAGACTGAGTCAGCTTCATGCAGCCTTCTTGGTGGTTACTGACCACTCCTTACCTCACAGAGTGCCCTTTCCTACCTCATCTGACTTCATCAATTAATAACCATTTGATCATGTACAACCTATGAAGCTTTGATTAGCCAGATTTAGCCTCCGTGGCAAATCAGTCCATTTACAATGGATTGAAAGGAGGAAAAGATATATAACAAAGAATATTTTACCCTAATATTGACAGAGCATAGATATATTATGTCTAGTGCTATTGCACAAATAAAAAATTTACAGTCACCAAGTGGTCTTTCTTTCTTTTTTTGTAAAGACCAATGTCATGCCAAATTGCACCTTTGATGACATATCCATGTACGTACACCAGTGGGCCTATATGCATTCGGGGTACTGAAAGATGTGCTTTAATTGTGCACAGACGTCCTGGAACAATCTTTTGTTTTCTTTATTTACCTCTATTATGAAGTCTGGGCAGACTTAGCCATTAACATTTTCTGCTTTCTCGAGGAAAAGATAATTTACCCACTTAAAGATATTAGGCTCCTGTGTATTGTTTTTCTCCATTTGGTACCCTCCATTGCTCCTTGGAACACTGGAGCGCACGCATCAGGGACAATGACGCTCACCTAACAGCTGAACCCCGGCACCCGCAGTAATGCTGAGCAGCTCTCGGCTCCACCAGCTCCCAGCCCAGGCAGTGTGGAACCGGTCCCCGAGCAGAGGCCGGCTCCTTCCACAGCCACATCTGTTCCTGGCTCCCACGGGGACATCAGCTGTGAAGCATGACCCTGCCGAGCACACACAGACCCCAACTTGGGCCTTCTTACCCCCCAGATCTCACACCCTCAAATGCTGGCATTGGAAATTCTAATACTCAGACATTAAAATCCTATGGAACAAAACTAAAAAAATTATGATAGTATCCTTTTTTTTTCTTCCATTGAAGGTATTTATTTACCTTTGACAGAAATAATAAAAAGAGGTTAGTGTGACTTTTCTAAGGAAAAAAACCCAGCAGATTTTAATTTTTGCTGATAAGTAGTAAAAAAAATGGAATCTTTTTAAAAAATTATTTTATTTCTTTAATTAGGTTTATATGACAGCAGCATGCATTTTGATTCCTTGTACACAATTGCAGCACAACTTTCCATTTCTGTGGTTGTACAGGATGTAGGTCACACCATATGTGCAGTTGTACATGTACCTAGGGTAATGATAGAATCTTTAACAAAATGAAGACGATAAGAATGCAAAGATCATCTGCTCTGGAGAAACTGTGATTCTACGTCAATTATTTTATTTTATTTTTTCCCCACGGCTTGCCTTTATCCTCATGGTCAAACATATCATGTATTATTTTTACTGTGTATGTTTTAAAAAATATTTGATGGTAAAGGATCAAAGGATGGTATGATCCCCCTGAAATATGTAAAGATAATCCAGTACGTCATAAATCACAACAAATTAAACCTGAAGATAGGATAGAAAGTGTTCTTTAGAAACAATGCAATCATCAGGTTTCTAATGGTTGTTTGGACTCCCTCAGGGTGGATCGTATGGTACCCAGGGTAAGCACTCATGGATTTGTATTCTGTCTGGGCTCCCTCACCACTATAATCTTACTCAGACCTTTAAAAATTACAACAGTAATACATTAGCAGATTGGGGGGGTGGATAATAGGGAACAGGTACATCTTTGGGTGTGAATAAAAAATCTGTTTTTGTTCTCTCATTCAATATTGTCAATGCTTTAAGAGCTTAACATGACTCACATCTGTGTATAGTCTCTTTTTACTCTCAATAATCGTCTTGACTGCCAAACTAGGCACCCTCTGTCAGTTACACAAGCCAGCAAGAACAAAGTATGCAGTAAATATCTGCTGAATAATTGACAGCAGGAATTACAGAATTTTCCCTGCACTTAGATGAGACGTTTACCTGAGGATTGTCTATTACTTTAGTGCCAAAATGTGGTAGATGTATAATTTGTTGTGTTTTAAACTGTGAGTTTCTAACTCACAGTTATGTCAGAACAAGCTAGGACCCTACAAAGACAGAGAGATGTATTCACTCTGGTAAGATTAACCCTAGTTTTACCCCGGGTCTTTCACTCAATTCCTCTCTCACTAATCAGGCAAGTGAGCTGAGAGGCTGGCCTCTATTTCACACCACACTGGGCTGAATTAGTGCTGAGTTTATGTTGGCATGCTTTTTTGGGGGAAAAGGTATCAGTCAAGAGATGAAACAGAAGCAGAATACTGCAGGGTCCTCTCCTATCCTTTCTCTTTGATCCCTTTTAATTTTCCTTTTCTTGGAGAAATTGCAGTACCCATCACCTTGTGCAGACCCACTAAAAAGAGCCAACTTCAGCCAGAAAAAAACATGGCTGCTGACTGTCTCTCCTCTTGCCTGTCAAGAATCAGTGACGTTTTTCCTTAGGCATTATGGATCTGCTTTCTGCCTGTGTGTCTCTTCTCCCCTCCGCATTTTAATAGTAGAAATTAGGTAGAAAGCTCAGTGTTTATATTAACTTCATCATTACCTCTCAGAGGAGCTTGGGATACGTCAACTAACGTATAAAGGGACCACAGACATCTTTGGGGACAAGATATAATATTAATTACTGGCATGCGCTTCCTGTTATTTTTGTAATACCCCCATTCAGCGCTTGAAATGCACGTTGTCGAGAGCCTGGAGGGGCTGTGCTCAGCCTGCAAGCAGGAATTTGGCTGAACTTGCCACCCCCAAAATTGCAAAAGCCTTTCAGCAAAGACAGGGCATTCTGGGTGCAGAGTCCCCTGCACAGGGTTACCTGTGGACATGAGCTGTGACAAGGTGATGTGCCAGTGAGGTGACTCAGGTCCCAATGTCCCTCCAAAGTTGGGTGTAGACTTGGATCTGAGATCCAAGGGGGATTCAGGGTGTGCAGGGTGGCATCGATGATGATAACGCCCCCTCCCTCCAGGCAGTGCTAGCCTGCAATGCAATTTCTTTCTTTTTGTGGTGCTGGGAATTGAACTGGAGGCTTTATGCATGCAAGGCAAGCACTCTACCAATGGAACTATATCCCCAGCCCCTGCAATGCAATTTCCACAAGGTACCGGTGAGATCTCAAAACCAAACCAAACCAAACCAAAAAATTCTGGCAAAACAGAGGAGCAGCTAGCAAAGCTGCAGAACAGCAGCCGGGTTTTTTCTCTCAAATAAGCCAGTGGAGCTTTAAATCATGGCAGTACTTGCTGTTTCCTTTTTCTTGTTTGTTTTCTGTTCACATTTGCCCCAAATGTCGATGGCAGCAGGAAAGGTGTGGTTGGAGAGCACAAGCCAGGCTCTCTAGCTGCTTCTCAATCTTCATGGCCCTGAAGAAATCTCTGCTCCTGTGTTCTGAAAAATGGCAAGAGCTAGTGCATTGGACAGCCCAACAATATAGCAGTAAAACCAAGATTCAAGGGTTGTTAATCTCAAACATATTATGGGATTGCAGAGCAACTAAGGTACTAAGTGTCTCCGTTTTAATTACCAGGGTTGGCAGAGGGATCCAATTACGTTGCTGTGTCCCCAACATAACCCTCTCCCTTTGTTCGTCGCTTGCTTATTCTAAGCGTGCTTTGATCACCTTTGTTTATCTGTTTTGTACCACTCAGGCCTCATGCTCTGATTTGAGGAACATTGTTTGAGGTTACATTGCTATTGGAAAAGCTGCTCATCAGCCTCCTGCACGCAGGAAATATTTCCTGTTAAGGATATATATATATTTATTTATCATTCTCTAGTGGAACTGAAGCAATGAGGATAACTGGCTCCCCCATGTGCCAGACCAATGTTTCAGTCTGACGGTGATAGGTGTGGGCTGCACGTACCACCTAACACAGCTTCTGACATCCCTGGAAAATTTCAGGAGGAGGCGCCAATTTCCATTCCACGGGAATTCTTGGTCCCATGACAAAGGAGCCCCAATACCTTCTGCTTCTAAACATATTTCACACTGCAGTATCTACATGCTTTCAGGACCAAGTAGACATAAAACTCAATAAATGGTCACTTGAAATGATCATTGCCATTTACAGACAGGCAGAGACATTGTTGGCATGCATGGAATCAGTCACTAAATTCTCCTCCCCTTCCCCCCATTATCTCTGGAATCCCGTCTTTATTCTGGTCCTGGCTGATATGGCTGCTTTACCCTCAGTGTTCCTCCCTAAGTATTTCAGTAATTTCCTGAGGAATCTCTGCTTCCACTCTCTCCCATTTATACCCAGAAAAAACACAAAAATGTCCATGTCGGTCTCCTCCTTAAAGATCTTACAAATTTCTGTGCTGCTTACAAACTTGTCTTTCACCCTCATATTGTCATTCCAAATGTCCCTGACCTCATCCCGATCATGCCCAGCTGCCGATGGGCTTATTTTATAGTCCTCTACAGTTCCATAAACTCCATTGCTGATGCTTCCTGAATATGCCACGTTTTTTCTCTTACCTATTTTTCACCCCCTACTGTATGATTGATTAGCAAGGACTTAAGTCTCGCCTCAATTTTCAGACACTTTTTGATCTTCTCTTTCAGAACAAAGCCCCGTTAATACTATTGGCCCATTCACTATCAATACATTGAAGGGGGCCCCAGGAGAAGAGAAGGAGAAAAACTGCAGTATTAGGAATCTTCTGGTCAGGGTCACATAGAAGGTGTGGCGAGTCCCAGATGTAACTGTGCAGAAGCCCTGTGGATCCTCCTCCCACTTAGTAACCCCGCTAACCATGATGATGCCCTAAATGACCAAGCTAGCTCTCCATGGTGTAACCTGACCACAACAAGAGGAAAGAGAAGAGGGAAATGGAGGGGAGACAGAGGAAGAAGCGGGAGGAGAAAAGAAGGTTGCTCCAACTTTTGTTGCTCTGACCCAAGAGGTGCCAGTTCTCCAAGACTGGGCACAGTTCACAGTTGGCAACGATTCATGCATGTTGCTACAGCATCTCTGATTAATTGCTCCCCTCAGAGACTTTCTGTTTTTCTTCCTTCATGCATAAGCTTCAGAAAAGAAAATTACTTTGGTTCAGTTCTTAAAACGCAGTTACTTGGTTTGGTCTTTGTATATAAAAATCCCCCCTTCCTTTAGCCGTTCTTCAATTCTGTCATTGCTATCCACAGAGACACAGGTTGAAGTAGCAGCTTCTACCCACAAGACAATCTTCTCCAAGTGGGTGGCTGTGTCTCACAAGAGGTAAGATGTGGTTGGGAAGGCTTTTTTTTTTTTTTCATTCTGAATAGAGTGATGGCTTAATACTAGTGGATGAAAACAAGAAATTCATATGGGAACAACTAGCTGTGTCTCACAAATGGCAAAGAAAATTAACTATCAGTTTTGAATAAGGACTGCCCATTCTGTGTTAATGTGCTGGAGAAAGGTTTATTGAAGAATGAATAGAGTTTAAACAGAACAAAATGGACTAAGTCCAAATACAGAATGCATAAATAATTTCTTAGTGGAGGGTGTGGGCAATAGATTAGCTAGAACAGATCAAAAAATTTGGAATAGAATGAAATAAGACTGTAAAAAAAGGCTTATTATTTTTTTTATGTTGCTGTGTGTAGAGCTTATTTTTACCTTTGCTGAATATGGCGCACACCTGCAATGCCAGCTACTAGGGAAGCTGAGGCAGGAGGATCGCAAATTAGAGGCCAAACTGGGAAATTTAGAAAGACCCTGTTTCCAAATATAAATAAAAACAATAAGGATGTAGCTCAATTGTAGAGTGTTTGCCTAACATGGGTGTAGGCCTGGCTTTAGTTTCCAGTGACATACTAATACTGCTACTACTACTAATAATAATAATAGAAAAAGATTGAGCTTTAGTAATGAAAGGCTTAAAGAAGTGAATAAAACTGAGTGTTAGCTAATGAACAAATATTAGCCATTAAAAGGTAAGAGGAGCCACCATTTGACCCAGCTATCCCACTCCTAGATTTATACCCAAAGGACTTAAAATCAGAATATTACAGTGATGCAGCCACTTCAATGTTTATAGCATTGCAATTTACAATAGCTAAACTATGGAACCAACCTGGGTGCCCTTCAACAGATGAATGGATAAAGAAAATTTTATATATATATATATATATATATATATATATATATGATGGAATATTATGTATATATATTATATATATATATATAATGGGATATTACTCAAATTAAAGAAAAATGGAATCTTGGCATTTGCTGGTAGCTGGAGAATATCATGCTAAGTGAAATAAGCCAATCACAAAAATTCCAAAACTAAAAGTTTTCTCTGATATGTAGATAGTAATTCACATGAGGTGAGGTAGAGAAGCATAGAGTTACTTTAGGTAGAGGGGAGTGAAAGAGGGGAGGGGGTCTGGGTATAGGACGGATAGTAGAATAAATAAGACATCATTACCTTATGTAAATATATAGTTAAATGACTGGTCGGATTCTACCTCGTGTATAAACAGAAGAATGAGAAATTATACTCTGTTATATATTGATGTATCAAAGTATATTTTACTGTCATGTATGACTAATTAGAAGAAGTTTTTTAAAAAAAGAAAGGTAAGAGAATAAAGTTGTAGCTGGGTGCAGTGGCACATGCCTGTAATCCCAGCAGCTTAGGAGGCTGAGACAGGAGGATTGAAAGTTTCAATATAGTAAGGTCCCAAGCAATTTGGTGGGACCCTGTCTCAAAATAAAAAGGGCTGGGGATGTGGCTCAGTTGGCTAAGTGCCCCTAGGTTTAATCCCCCGTACCAAAAGAAAGTAAGTTTTAAAATGATAAAATCTCCATTATATATATATATATATATATATATATATATATATATATACACACACACACACACACACACACATTTTTTGAGAGATCCATCTATTGTGGGACAGCTACATCAAACTAATTGCCATATGATTTCTCTCATATACTTATCATATTTTAAAATATTTTAAGAGTGCAGAATCTGCTCTCTTCTATATGCTCAGGCAATGACTTCCTGAGAAAAGTCTCTATAGCTCAGGAAATAATAGCAAATATTGACAAATGGGAAGGCATCAAATTTAGGAGTTTCTGCACAGAAAAGGAAACAATTAACAGAGTGAAGAGATAACCTACAGAATGGAAGAAAATCCTTTTCAGCTCCTCTTATGGATTGATATCTAGAATACATGGAGAACTCAAAAACCCTAGGACCAAAAATCCAAATACCCAACCAATAAATGGGCAATTGAAGTGAACAGATACTTCTTAAGAGAAAAAGTAAAATGGCTTATAAATATACAAAACATCTCGACATCTTTATCCATCAGGAATATGTTAATCAAAACTCCACTGAGATTCAATCTCACCCAAGTCAGAGTGACAACCATCAGATGTACAAATAACAATAGGTGAGGATGCAGGGGAAAGATACCCTTATACTCTGTTGGTGGGAGTGCAATTTATCCATCCTCTATGGGAATCAGGATGGAAATTCCTCAAAGAACTAAAAATAGAACTACCATGTGACCCAGTTATCGCATTTCTTAGTAGATATCCAAAAATTCAAAATCAGAATACTGTTGAGACACCTACATACCCATATTTATTGCAGCACAATTACAATAGTCAAATTGTGGAATCAACCCAGGTGCCCAACAACAATTGAATGGATAAAGAAAATGTGATATATATACACAGTGGAGTATTACTGTGCCCTAAAGAAGAAAAATGCCATGTCATTTGGAGGAAAATTAGTGAAACTGGAGATCATCATTTTATCCAAAATAAGTCAGATACAGAAAGATGAGGATTGCATGTTTTGTTTCATAGGTGATAACTAGGTGGGAGGGGGAGAGGCAAATGTGACAGGGATCTAGAGGAGGAGGAAGATAAGGGTCATTGGTGTAAATTATCAAAATATGTCATATGCATGTGCAAATATTTCACAATGTAACTCATTCTGTACAATGAATATGTACTAATAGCATCAATTTTAAAAAAATTCTCAGACATTTTTAAGTATACATTGTTAACTGAAGTCACCATGTTTTGCAGTAATTCTCTTGAACTTATTCTTTCAAACTTAAACTTTTATGACTTTGAGCATTTTAGGATGAGCATAAAAAATAATTGGAAAGGAAGCAACATAATGTAGTTATTAAGGCAAAGACTGTGATATTAGTAATAGTGAAATCTGACATATAAAGTACAAAAAAAATCTTAGCTGAAATTAGATAGTGAATCTTCAGGGTTAGCAGGTAGATTGTATTATTTTACGTATTTATTATGTGTTTGTTTTCTTGTTTATCAGGCTATCCACCAACACACTGTAATTTGCCCCCCACTAGTTATAATCAGCTCATCTTTTACATGAGATTATGTCATTTTTTTCTTCTTAGAACATTGTGCCCTCAAGTCACATTTGTTATGCTTCTGATACCATCACAAACCCTTTGGAATATAGACTGCTATTGAATTGGATTCCCATTTGGATTTCTTCCAGAGCCATTGCTTTGCGAACAGCACGAGAAATAACAAAATTGGCATGGGCTGGTTTAACTCCGTGGCTAACTGTTGCTTCCTGTTCATGATAAGTGTGTAAAATCGTCGAAAATGCAATCTACAATGTCATTTTTCTATGCAGACAGATTACATTATATATAATTTAGCATTTATCTTCAGTTATACTCCAAAGCTTCACACATTTCAGTAAACATCTCTCTTAGGGCTTATGGTAGATAATTGATAACAATCGAGGATTGAAAATAAAGACGCAGAAATGATAATACTTCGTCGCTAGCTAGCACACAATAGCCAGCCTTGGATTTTCCTCTTTTATAGCGATTGCACTTTTCTGGCAAAGGCAATAATGTGATTTAGGGATTCGACATTCTTTTTATATTGCTATGATATCAAATAAGGATAAGCATCTTGGAAACCAATATCACTTAAAGGAAAACAGGACCATTAGAGCAGTATCAGAGCATTTTTGAGAGTAATCTGTCAGAATACTCTCATGCAACTCCTTCCGATTTCATTCACTTAAAGCAGCATTTGGGAATTATGCTTCTAAAGAAATATCAGAATTTGCCCCGCCAGAAAACTCATTTTGATGAAGTTTGATGTTCAAAAAAGTTTCAAAATGTGTTTACTCCATATAACCTAGATTTCAGCTGAGATGCCCCATGCAACTGGATTTAGATTAAATTACCTGGCTTCTTTCCTAGATGGAGTGCCCGCTCACCCTGGAACCCAGAGCACTTTTTAACCACATGCAGACTTGGGGTTGCTAGAAGGTAGTATTTCACGAGGGCACTTGCACTGTGGCGATTAACTTCCTCTTTTCTGACTTCGAGCCTCCTCTTCTGGTGAACTTGTTCAGTCGGGAGGTCACCTGGCTGCCCTGCAGCTGTCACCCTGCATTCTGCACTTGAATCACCAACATGGAGCAAAGTCTCTTTTCTCAATTCCCCTCCAAGCCTCTCTTGCTCAAGGAGATCAAGTTCAAGACTTAACATGAGATTTTGAATGATAGAAGGAAATTGTTTTAAGGTGTTTCATAACGATAATCAAAAGAGAAATGGCAACCACCACTGTTTTTTAAAAGTCTTTGCCCTTGTGATTTAGGGACTTCTTCCTTTCACTCCACTTGATTCCACTGTTCCCTTCACACCACCAGACTTACAACTGCCCAAGGAAACAAAGACCTTCATTTTATCGTGCAGAGTAACGTCATCCGCCAGTTTACCTTTTCAGTAACCAAATACATATGATTTATTCTTGAAAATAATGGCCCATGGACTCCATTTCTCAAGTTTTGCCTCATTCCACAAACCTTGGCCAGTGGAATGAAGCTGCATAGAGACATATTTGTCCACTGATTATAGCACTGCTCAGAGAGGAAAGAAGACTGTTTTAATTTGGGTTTTTAATACTGTTTTTCTGTTATATGTACATGAATTTGTATATCATCCTACATAATAAGAACAGTTAACTGGAGTGACATGCATTAGCCAGTGGACTCATGACAAAGCTGTCCTGTATTTCTGGGTCTGATGTGAAGCAGTCCCTTCTGCCCATCAAGTTGAAAGTCTTCAATTGACAGCGAAGTTGAAATTATTTGTTCAATAAGTTGATTTCCATGAATCTTAATTGTCGTATATTAACTGGTATAGCAACTTACAATGAATATAGCTGGTGAAACTTTCGCTGTCACAGAGGCTGCGTTTGAATCATAGCAACAGAATAGAAGCACAAAAATGCAGAAGACAATTTCAAATAGTGCCAAGTTCCCAGACTCAATTAAGAATGATGGGGTAGAGGAAGTGGCATTTGGGTATGATACACAGTGAGAGGTAACAGAAGTTCATTAAGCAGAAACAGGCGTGTCCAAGAATAGAGAGAGGAGTAAAATATGAGTGCAGGTAAAATATGTGACCGTGGTGGAGAAGGTCTTGGTTGGAGAAAAGCAGGTCAAGAAGGAAAACCCAGATCAGGTAAGATCACAGGTTCACAAGGAATTTCTATTTTATGTTTCCTTTAACAGTGAGTTCTTGGAGAGTTCTGAGCAGGGGTGATATAATCTGATTTACTTTTTTTTTTCTCTTTTTTGGTACTAGGATTGATACTAGGGATTGAACCCAGGGACGCTTAGCCACCAGGTCATATCCCCAGCACTTTTTATTATATTTTGTTTGGAGACAGAGTCTTGCTGAGTTGCTCAGAGCCTGAGTTGTTCAGGGCCTTGGTAAGCTGCTAGGCAAGTTTTGAACTCGAGATCCTCCTGCCTCTGTCTCCTGAGCCTCTCTGATTATAGGTGTGCCTAGCCTGATTTACATTTTTTGAAATCACTTTATGCAAAAAAAAAAAAAACAATGTCCTGTAATGAGGGAAACTGGGAATGTGGTACCAGTTGTGTCTATTAAACTATTTTGGTTTGTAATATAATGAACTAGGGACTAGTGATTAGAAACACAGCCAATTAAGATTCTAAATTGTATGTCTGATTGTGTATGTCATTAGCAATACTGATAACTCACATTTCTGATGTGATATAGTTTTCTAAAGAATATTCTTTTAATGTACTTTATAATCATGTTTTTAAAACAAATACAGGTAATGGCATATATTTTTCATAATTGATAATTTTTTAAATTTAATGGAACAGTTGCAGTGAGAAGGCAGAAACTTCAAAATTTTAACCATGAATCACATGACTAGCCCCTTTTTGTAACTTTAGAAGAGTTTAACATTTATTAAGTTTCACAAGGTCTTCTACTCTGCAACTGAGAAAGCTGGTGAGGTATTAGAGGAATAACATTGAACTCAGAATTAAGATTCTGGTTTCTAAACATAGAACTGCTGTTAAATGTGCAATATGAGGGATTAACGGATCACTTGGAATATTTTTAGCTCAAATATCCTATGATCTATGTCTGTGTACTTGAAATGATACAGACAGAACTAAAGAGCATAATCAACTGTGTTATTTGTCTTGTTTAGAAGAACTGTTAGCAGTTTCTAAAATTCAATAGAAACTATTTTCAGAGGGCAGTATGGTATTGACCTTAAAAACTTTTTTGAGTCTTCTAACTTCTGGGAAGATATTTCTCCACCTTATTATTTCTAACAAGTTGAACTAATAACCCTGGACATTTCATAAAAAATAAACATAAGACTACTGAAAGGATAGAGAAAGGAAGAACAGAGGAATAAATCTAATTGAACTTTCTTATGTGAATACATAATTATACCATTACAATGAATCTCATCATCATGTACCACAAGACAGGTAACAAAAAGAAACAAGATATAACAATAAATAACAGAAAGATCAGTAGAGTAGAGGGAAGGGAACAAGAAGAGGAGGAGAGGAGGGAAAGGGGAAATACTAGGAACTGAATTTGAGTAAATTATATTCCTTGCTTTTTTAGTTAGGTCAAAAAGAATCCTAATGTTATATATAATCAAAAAGAAACAATCAAAAATGTTGATCACATTATTTACTGGAAAAACTGAATATTATAGATCTTAATAGTAAACATAATATAAATATTTTTAAGTAAATCGTTTAATTTTAATTTTAATTAATCCTAAAAATTGGTTGTAAACTTTTAAAATAAAAATCGCTAGTAATGGGATAAATAAATCAAAACCCTTCCTTGGCAGAATTCTGATCATCCCAAATAGGGATTCCTGAAAAAGTAATTTAATTAAATCATGGAACTGAATTTTGTGTCAGATTATCTTAGAATGAAAATGAAAGTTTTGTTTATTTACTAAAATCAGGTTGTTGGAACTCTTACTCCTTTGAATTGAAGTAATTCTTCAACTTGGCTTTTGCCATATGTGAGAGAAAACAACAAAAGGACAATTCTAAAAATCAAAAAATTATTGACTAAGTAATTGTTAAAATCACAAGACTTTCCTAACTCTGGTTTTCTTTGCTGTTCTTCATGGAGATTTTTTATCTCATGTCCTGGTCTTCTGAATCTAAATTCAATTTCTTCTCCTAAGTAATTTATGTTTCTATAGAGCTGACTTCTCTGGGGTATAATATTTTGATTGTTTTCTATCGCCTCTCTTAAATTTTTTATGAGAGAAGGTGAAAGAGAGGAGAACATGACAAGCAATTAGAAAATCTTAGAATAATGAAATTATTATGTAAAATTTAACTCACGATCACCCTACTTGGCCTTCATCTTCACCAAAGGTAAAAATTTTTTTAATCCACTATACAGAGAAGCTAGTAGGGTAAGATGCTAAAGCAATCTGCAAACAATAGCAAAGCACATTGCAAGCAGGTAAATAAAGCCAAATGAATGTTTGAATGGGTATTATTAGGTGTTAAAGTGGAGAATATAATCTGGGCTTCTTTCTCAATATTTGTACTTCCACTGAATTTATTGTTGATAACATTAAATATAAATCACTCATGATACCCTTAAATTCTTATTATGGGCAAAGATTCACATTTCTTATTAAAATTCCAAATTTTTCACTTTTATTCTTTTCCACCAAACTATGTGCTATTTAGTGACAGGACAAAGAGAAAAATCGTAACCCCATAGGGATCAGGAAACCATTCTCTTAAACTACTCTATTTATTCACTTAAATATCTGATACTTAATCCATGCCTTGCCTTGAAATGTCATCTTTTCATTCTTCCAGTAATTATGTTTCAAACAAACATGAAATGTTTTCTATTTCTACACCTTGATGTATCCGTTTACATGAGCTTCTGGGTTTAAAATCATATTAGTCTTATAAAACTTTTATTTTTGTTGGTTAACGTATACATTTTACACTTAGGAACAGGTGTAAACTCTGACATCTGGAACATCCATCAGAAAAGAATGTCCCCGAGGCACTCACACAAGAGGATCTCAATACACATGCACACAATAGCATTTCAAACAGATAGGTGCCCTTCTATCAGGGCACCAAATAAGAAAAATAGAAAGCATGAGCACAGAGCACATGACATAAAATGAAATACATATGTAGGGACTGACCATCATTTGCAGGGGTTAGGGCCCAATTCCATGGTGAAACTCAAGTCCATTTGACAATGGAAGATTTAACATTTAACAGCTAAGCACATAAAAAGGAATTCATAACAGAAAAACCTACATCAATTGGAGTGACCTTTCTCAGAGATATCTTTTACAGATTTTTCCTCCAGGCTGTGTCTTTTCTTTCTTGTTCTACCCTAGACCTTTTTCAATAGAGACTCTTTTCTTTCTTTCTTCATAGACGGCCCTTATGTTACCCTCTCTGTCTTAGGAGCCAGTCACCATCCTGGAAGACTTTGAGGTGATATTTTTTGCCCTGGTGTGGAAGATTTTTGGCTTTCCAGGATCTTTTGTATTCATGGGACCCCTTCTTTTGGAAAGTTCATTCAAATTGCGATGCTAAGGAAAAGTAATGTAAAAGACGGCCACCGTTGAATCTGTGAAAGTTCTCAAAACTTTGTTTTGTCATTTTTCTGTATTGGATCCCATTCGTAAAGGAAACTAAGAGACTCCTTTTTCTAGCTTTAACCCAGGCACCTAAAGTCAAAACTTCAGAAGAGAGTCACAAATTTAATCTAGGAAGATGCAATAAGTGATGGGAACACCCTCATTATTCTAATAAATTTGATTAATATTCACTTATGAATGAATTAAATATTATAGAAATGCTAAATCCTTATTATGTTTTATTCTTGTTGAGAATCTTTATTTGCAGGGCAATAAGAAAAGTTTTTGTTGGTGGTGGTGTTGTATTTTATTCATTATAGCTATACATAATGTTGGGGTCCTATATCTAAACCTTAATCAAGTTGCATTTTAAAGAATAAACCTTAAAGAGGTTTTAAACCTTAAAGAATACAGTTTTTGGAAAATGGTAAAAGAAAATATAATATTTGGGAAGTTTAATGACCAGTTCCCTCCTTTACGTATGCACTCAGAGGGTGTCAACCTTCATGTTCAGAGTGAGAACCGAATCTCAGGGAACATAAAAGGAGGGGATTCTGAAATTCTTAAATTTCATGTCTTAGTAACTCAAATATTATAGGATTTCTAGGCAACTTTTTGAAAGCAATGTCATTTCTGAGCTCAGGTTTTCAGTTCTGACGGAGACAACAACATCCTCAAGGTCTATTTTACACAGAAGGCGTAAATATGGCAAGTCATTGCTCACAGGTAATGGCTTTGAAATTATGTAAGAATGACCAGTCCACTCATATTCAAGCATTTAGCTGTTCACACAGGCTTTGGAGTAAAGAGCTTGAAAAATATAAGGCCCATTATGGCAAAGATGCAGCTGAGAACTGCCTGCGTGAGAGCATCGTTGTGATGAGTCACAAAGCCCTCTGGGTTCTTCAGTCTCCCCAAAGTCCTTGCAAATGGTCAATGTGGTTATTTCGAGGAATAACAATGATTCACATAAGAGACCTCAGTCCTTGACCTTGGTGTCATGCTGCCCAAACTGACTTTTAGAGCTAATGCTTCCCTGGTCTCTCTATTAGAAAGGTGAGTAGATCCAAGTGTAAACTACAACACAGCAGGCAAAATTCTAGTGAAAAAAAAACTTATTTGGTTCCAATTCACTTACTCCTATTTATGATGATGAAGAAGATAGCTTGGTTTCAGATGGAAGGTTTTCAATGGAATACAGGCATGTGAATGGTGAAGGGATTCTAGCCTGAGAGACCAAGTTGAGTTTAAAATAGGATTCAGATGTGTTTAAGAGTCTGATGAGTCTAAATGTCTACTGGGATCTTCTTGCATTAAGGACTAGAGAATCTATTAGCAAAGAACAAAGCCTTTTGGAAAAAGAAAGTGAGCATGCGTGTACACAAACACACACACACACACACACACACACACACACACACACACTTGCTTTGAGCTGCAAGAAAAAATGGAAAATTTGGGATATGGGTCAGCTGTTACCTCTTGCCTCTCTTCCCTCAAAGAAATGTAGCAAAGAACTGTCGGAAAGTGTGTAAATAAAAAAGAGCTAATTCCCTGCCGGGCGTGGTGGCCCATGCCTGTAGTCCCAGAAACTTGGGAAGGCTGAGGCAGGAGGATCTCAAGTTCAAAGCTAGCCTCAGCAAAAGAGAGACATTAAGCAACTCTGTGAGACCCTGTCTCTAAATAAAATACAAAATAGGGCTGGGGATGTGGCTCAGTGGTCGAGTGCCCCTGAGTTCAATCTCTCTCCCCGCTAAACTCTCTGTAAAATATGGAACACACACACACACACACACACACACACACAAATACACACACACACACACCAACCATAGCCTGGTATCTATGTAGTCCTGTGTAGAACTTTCCAAAATTTAGATAATTGTTTACCTCTGTGGTCACATTACTAAAGCAGCAATCCATGTACAAGGAAGGACAAGAAAAGAACTAAGTCAGGACTATTAGAAGACACAGCAGCGGAAGGGACGATTTTCAGCTGCCTACATTGGTCAGTCTCATGTCCTCTTGAGAAACTTGAGGGAAGATGAAACTTCTGAAATTTTATGGTTAGAGGCAAATTCAGAGAAATACAACTTCATACAGCCGTCGAGCCATTTTCTTTATTCCTAGACTATTTTAATTAAAAGAAATATGGGTTTCACCTACAGGCTGTTTGGCAATTTTCTCCTCCTTTATATTATTTTTATAACCCTCTCATTTTGGAAAGCCTGGGGTAATAGCCTGAGGAAGTTTTTCATAGAATGCACTATTTAGAACACATGGCTTGAGCAATTCTGCACAGGAAGAACTGGCTGGAGATGCAACCTGACTTTAGGATTCTTCTAGGTTTTTCTCTCTAATCAATATATGGTAGCTAGTGATGATTGATTTACCTGTTCGAGGTTCCTGAATACAGGTGGCGACTCAGGAGAGAGAAGCAGTAGAAGGGCAGCCTGGGACGTCTTATGTCTGCATGATGTCGTAAAACCAGGTGTGGACCCTTGGACTTTTGTCTGTACAAGCCATTAAAATCAGGGGCTGAGAGGTGTTGATCAAGGCCAAGGTTATTTACTTCTTTCCTTGACTCCTCAGTTGCCTATGTTGGTTATTTGAAAGGAAATAAAAAATACCAGAATTTAGATTTTTGTCTTCCTCAAAGAATATTCTTTTTCCCCCCCTCAAAGACATGGGATACCAAATATCTAATTTATGTAGCATTGTTTAAACATTAAATAGAAAAAAAGTGGCCAAACATGACTGAACATCATGCTGATTGCATTAAGATCAGAAATAAATACTCAATGCGGACCCTCTTGAATTTTTCTGTTTCATGATGAAGAAATAACACGCTGACATTCCCCGCTAGCTGTCTTCAAATGAATACCTTTAACCAAACTACCCATGATTCAGTTAAAAATCATCTCAATTACAGGAAAAGTATCTCCCTAGTAGAATGGCTTTCACTAATGTGTTGAATTATTTCACTGTTTAAATGAAAAAACACCATGTTTTGAACAGACCTTTAAGCATCTATTACAGCTGCACTTTAGTGAACGTTGAATTATTGTTGAATGAGTTTCCTATCAATAAATTTATTTTGGCTGGGTGTGGTGGGTCATGCCTGTAAGCCCATGGCTTGGAATGATGAGGTAAGAGGATGTCAAGTTTGAGGCTAGCCCCAGCAACTTAACAAGGCCCTAATCAATTTAGCAGAACCCTGTCTCAAAAAAAAAAAAAATCATCAAAAGGATTGGGATGGGGGGCTCAGTGGTCAAACAGTCCTGAGCTCAATCCCTTGTCCCCTCTCCAAAAAAAAAAAAAAACAATAATAATTTTCTCTAACATCAGAAGTATACTTTATTTTAAACCTCTCAGTCTGCCATGCGACCAGTGCTGGCTGCATTAAAGAAGGTTCGATTCGTGAGTAAACGCTAGGGAGTTTTAAATTAAAGAGACAAGACTCTAATTACCTTTAAAACCAGCTCCAGCTTTTCACAGCCACCTAAAGCGGTAGCGAGGTTTACAGAAGAGGCTAAGCGAGAGAAAGAACACTCCAGGGAGTGGACTTTTATTGGAGAACAAAAAATTCCAGGGAATATTCCATCCAATGAAGGTTAAGGGTGGCAGCATCCCAAGGTCAGGGGCAATGATTGGGTCTTTGGGGCAGTGGCCAGACACGCCTCTGCAGGGATAAGCCCTCAGACCTGGAGAAGGGTGGGGAATAGCTGTGACATAGCTGTGTCTAAGCTCCTCTCACCCAGCCAGGGAGGTAACTCAAATCACATTCGAGCATGGCCTCCCACATCTCAGTTCCCCACCCCACCACCAAAAAAGAGAGAAATTTCAAAAATTTTTTAATTCTTTCCAGAAAAAGAACGAAATGTTTGCAAATAGTTATGTTTAGAAAAGAAAGAAAGTGATTTGTTAAATCAATGAAAAAAAAAAAGCCCCAATTTTACCGTGTGCTATTATAGCTAAATTTTCTTATACTCCTTTTAAATGAGTGAGAGGAGAGATAATTGAGGTTGGGAATATAATGTGCTGAGAAATGCTCACGTAAAGAACACACCACCTCTGAGATTCTAGAAGTCTCTCATAGAGCTTAAAGATCTTGGGAAATATAGGATGGTATAATTCAATTTTATTCCCAGTGTGAAATAATTGTGATTAAATATACTTTTATTATCTCTTAATAAAGCTCTAACTTTTCCTACAGCACATGGATTTACGGCTAATCTGGAAAAACTATTCAGCTTAGAAAAGGGTGAATTCATTGTTTGAGAAAGCTCATTCTATTTACCAACAATGCAAACATATTTTTTACCCTCTTCAGAAGATATGACCAGTAGCAAGAGTTTATTTACTTTTCAATTTTGATTAAATTCACACAAGTGCATTGGGTGAAAATTGATTTTTGTTTCCCTTTTGTTAAACTGATAATCTTCCGTACCCCCTGCACAAGGATCAAATGTGTGACTTCTTGTATGTGCGAAAATCATCCCTGACAGCCCTCTGGAAAGTATATTGTGCACAAAAACATACACACACAAAAAAGTGGTTCTTTGTGTTACTATCATGTCACTCTTTATGTAACAATTGACACTGATAACACAATTGAGAAAAACGAAAAACGAAATAAATATGGGGCAATTCTGAACTACTAACTTCTGAGGGTTAGAAACAGTATTTTTAGCTCATCATTTTTCATACTTTGTTTTCAGACATATATGAACATGTGTGTATTTATAAAGGGATTATATGTATGCATGTATATATACAAAGAGTTAAAAATGTACCATATCTTCATCCCTTCTCAAGCTGGTACCATCTCAGCAGAGTCTTATACAGGAATAAATACAGAGAGAGAGTTCTTGCTAACACACCATGTAGGCTCAGCATACAGACTTCCTGATGGGCAGGAATGAAAAGACAGAGTGGAAGCAGGGTTGAGTCTCCCCTTGTAAAAGAGGGTGAGGAGTGTGAGGATGCAACAAGTAGATGTGACTCATTTTCCAAACAATTTAGAACAAAATAACTCCAGAGAGTGGGGGCAAGCGCTGAGACCATTTATAATGATATAGTGGAGTAGTTATGTGACCAGTGAATGTCAGAGATAGCAGATGGCCCCAAACTCTATCTAAGTTTGTTCTAAGCTGACATTTGTCAGGATTTTTTCTCTTCCTACCTAAGCCTGTTTTTCAATCTTTCTCTGTAGCCTATGGTGTGCCTTCCAGGAACTTAGTTAACTAGAGTGGCTTCTATCACTCAGCCATGATCCCATTCACATGGTACCTGACCCCCATGTGTACTGGGAATTAACTCAGGATAGTTTAGGTCTGACATAGAAAAATGAAGGGCTTATGTAAGGTATGTTTCTAGAATTAGCAGCCTCTAGATGCATTACTTGTATAAACACATTTGATAGATATTTAGTTGGAAACTTGAAATTGCTTGTCTTTGATTATTTTTGATATTCACTTGTGATTTCATAGAGTTCACTTTAATAATAGAAATATTATTAATATTCCTATTATTATCAATATCATTAATAAGAATTATTAATGTTATTAATTAATATTATTAATTATTATCAATAATAGGATTATTTTACTGTGTTGAATAAATCATTGTAGGATACATTTTTTGCCTTAGAAATTGAAGATTTTTTTTTCTATTTTAATATTCTTATCTCCAAAAAGATTCACGAATTCTGTGATTACCTTCAAAGTATAAGAATGTCACCTGGGATCCAGATAGAGCCTTTAATAATTAGAAAAGAAATAGACTTTGACGATGAAATATTTGGAGAGCATCATGATGCCTGTAATTCACCTACAGAACACACTTCCAATGAGAGCACTAATTTCAGCTTGTGTCCTTAAGCAGGACTGGCCCTTCTAAAGAAACACTGGAAATATCTGATGCAACAAGTAGATATGACTCATTTTCCAAACTATTTAGAACAAAATACCAAGAAAGCAGTGATTATTACTTTTCACCCTCAAGGGAGCTGATATTAATGTGCCTTTGATACATGCTCTCTTTAGTCCTCACGCAAACCTTCTGGAAATATTGCTCTGCCCACTTAACACATGACGTACTAAATCTTAGGAAGGTCAAATAATCTTCATGAGATGACAGAGTGCAGAGACACAGCTAGGATCCTAATCTAGCTCCCTCTAGCTCCAAAGTCCATGAGTATGAACATCGTTATTTGAATATAACTGGCCACTTGGATATTTTCCACAGAGGTGAAAGATTTTGATTTTCTTTTAATCCTTTGATGATAGTGTTTCTATCACTACTCTGTGGTTTATCCTAGGCTCTTTCATTTCCTTCTTCACTATGCTCTGTCTTCTTTTGAAGAACAGACACTGCTGATCTGTCTGCTGAACCCATGATGGCCGTCTAGCTGTGACACGTGGCCAAATTTTTTCCTAGCTATCGGTCAAACTGCCTGCATATTGCCTCTGGTGTGGGGGCAGAGAGAGTATGTACATAACACAAAACTGTTTGTTTTCCAAGTAATGGCACTGTGTCCATGGCTTCCCTCCACACATGCCAACACAATACCCCAAACACTCCAATTAGGCTTTGATTAATTAAACCAAGACTGGTTACATTGAAATAAATGAGCCAGTTCACAGCCAGATTATATTTGCTAGGTCCTACCTCCGTCTACTGTGGCTTCTAGAGCTTACCAATTCGTATCTCAAAAAGATACAGTCAGGTGGAAATATCCATGACAATGTAAGTAGTTTTCTGTTTCCATGGTCCTTAAAGAAACTGTAGGAGATACTGCATTCTCAGTCCCCATCCCTATCCTTATATTTAAAACCCAAGTTTTCAGTCCTTGAATAGTAGGTATTTGTCTTTAAAATGTTTACATTTGTCTGATAGATGAATTGATCTCAAAAGAATTTTAACCAAAATATTGTCTGATGTAAGGACTGATAGTTTGTTATGACCTTTGTAATGTAGAAAATATCATTGCTTAGAAAGGATGTGATGATAAGGTCCTCGTCCCCATAATAATCTCTGGCCTTTAGGAAAACCCAAACTTGTGTTAGCTCTTTGATGGGACAGGAAAAGTAAGGTGGAGGAATATAAATGAAGAATGCTACAGTGTACCACTGAGTAAGAATTCCTCTCTGTTATTCACCTGAATACCACAATATAATGTCAGTTCAGAAAATATATTTCAGGAGGGGTTTCCAGGATATAGAATGACAATCTACTCATGCAAATTAGTTGTATTATCTATGGCTGCTGAAAGCATCTCCAAAATAAAAATACTCTGTAGGATGATTGTTTTGCTATTATCTTAATTTTCTTCTTTGTGTATAAAAAGAATTGGGGGTGAATAAATGAAAGCATGATTCACAAAATCCAAAGGGCTCCTTAAAACCTTATTCTGGTTCTTTTCCAAGCAGAAATGATCAGTTGCACATAACTTTTTATCATGCCCACTTGCAACACAAACCTTTTACATTTAGGTTATGTTTAGCAAGGTTCTCCTCTTCACTCTGTGCAAGCACGTGTGTGTGTATTTGTGTTTGTGAGAGAAAGAGGAGAGATAGAAAAAATTATAGAGATAAAGGGCATTAGTATCACTCATTATGGCTCCACTCTCAGGATCTCATCACCTCCCCCAGATCCCACCTTCTAACACCATCACCTTGGAGGTTAGCATCTTCACATGAACCATTTGGGAGAACAGAAACATTGAGCCCTTAGTGCTTAAACACATATCCACACAACTTGTACACTGCTACTAATCTGTCCATCATCTTCTTTTTTTTTTTAATTCCTTACCATCAATCTGGATGACAGAAATGAAGAGTGCAGTTCACAAGAATATACTTTTATTTAGTCCACAAATATTAACTGATTACCTCTGACATTTTCCTAGGCATTTTTGATATTACAAACAAGGTAATCAGGGCTGGGTTTGTAGCTCAGTGGTAGAGTGCTTGCCTAGCATGCATGAGGGCACTGGGTTCGATCCTCTGCACCACATAAAAATAAAAAAAAGATATTGTGTCCACCTAAAACTAAAAAAATAAATATTAAAAAACACAAGGTAATCAGTTGTGGTGACATACACCTATAGTCTCAGCGACTGAGACAGGAGGATTGCAAGTTCAAAGTCAGTCTTAGCAACTTGGGGAGGCCCTAAGCAACTTAGGAAGACCCTGTCTTAAAATTAAAAAAAAAATAAAAAAGAAAAAAAGAAATGAGCTGAGAATGTGGCTCAGTAGTAAAGCGCCCCTGGATTCAATCCCTGGTACCAAACAAACAAAAACAAACAAGGTAATGGAAAGGAGATTACAGTTTATTAGGGAATATAATAATCAAATAATTACATAAATATAATTCAAGCTCTCATGAATCCTATAAAGAAAAATAGCATGGAATTATAGAATCATACAGGAGCTAGTACAGGGGGTCAGAGACAATTTTCCCCGAAACCATATTTGAGCTGACATATGAAGGTTTTTCGGCTCTCCAGGAGTTAACTAAGCAAAAGAGCTGGAAGATGGGAGAAACTCTGCTAGGCAGACAGCGTGGATAAAGACCTGATGTGTTTCCAGCATTTGAAAGAAAGCCAAGGTATCTGGAGAGTACCGATTAAGGGGAAGGGGTTCCGGATGGTAGTGGATGAGTGAGATGCTGAAACCATCTTTTGGAGTTGCCTGAAGGAAGGCAAAGAACAGAGGTCTTCGAACACAGCTGTGGGAAACTCTGAAGAAGAAGAGGTGCCAGGTTTAAAGAGGATTCCTCTGTTCTAATGTAGGACAAGAAATCATAAAGGAGTGAGAGAGAAAATCAGAGATTGTTAGGAGTTGAAATTTTGCCCCATGTTGGGCGAGGTGGACAGGATGTAGGAAAAACTAGCTCTCCACTCCAGCTCACAATGAAGGTGAGCCTCTGAACTAGTAGCCATGTCTCTTCTCAAGCCGTTCAAGGCCTATGTGGCAGAGAGGCCTGCATGAACCCCTGTGGTATGGGAATGGCCTCTCTTAACGTAATGGTGACACAAAGGAACCAAAAGGCACTAGTAGCTGGAGCCCTGTAGTTCTGTGGAGTTTAGAGCAAAGGTAACTTGATTTAGAATTCAGATTTATCCCTTCAGTCACATGGGACCATCTGTGAACTATTTGACCTGTTCAAGCCTTGAATTACTTAGCCTGTTGTTGGTTGGGCTTGAAATATACACCACCACCTCGTGCAAAGGGTCTCCTCAGGGATTAAAGGAGGTCCTTAGTGCACAAGACCTAACAGAGGTGATAGGTGACACCCTATGTGTCTACTACAGTCACTGGAACAATCAGAAGTTCCACCTACGGGCAGTCAGCGGCCACCATCCGGGAAAGCTGAAGGATACACCGCCACTCTCCGACAGATTGCAACATCAAAACAGCCAGCAGCAGGACCCGGAGATCCAGGCCGACTGATTCTCGCGGCCTGCCCCCCCCCCCCCCAGCTACAGAAGGCGTGGCGCCGCAGAGAAGCCATTAATTAGCAAGCAGGGAGATTAGGGACTGCCATTAGGTGGAATCCCGCCAGCCAAGCCCATACTGATCCTTGGGCTGAGTATGGGATTTCAGAAGGGGAAGGAAGCGGTACAGCCCCATCCCCCACAGCGGACACTCCACCGAGGCAGTCAGCGGCCATCATCTGGGAAAGCTGAAGTATACACCACCAATCTCCGACAGATTGCAACATCAAAACAGACTACAACATCAAAACAGCGGACACTCCACTGAGGCAACCAGCGGCCACCATCTTGGAAAGCTGAAGTATCCACCACCACTCTCGGACAGATTGCAACAACAAAACAGGAGAAACCAAGACTAATAGGAGAAACCAGGAGACTAGAGGCAAGACCCTGGCGAGTGGGCGGCTGGAAACCGCAGGCCCGCCGGCGACAATTCACCCACTGCCTGCGTAACGGGGCGGTAGGAGAACGCCGCCCGCAGATGACCGATCACCCGCCAGTGGCCTGTGATACTGGGCGGCTGGAGACTGCCTGCCTGCCATGACTGGGAACTGAAACCAAACAGAGATAGTCCAGTCACACCCCCCTTTAGGACACTCCAGCAAGGAGCCTGGGGCCTGCCATAGCAGAGTAGTGTTGTCACTGGAGCTCGGACGTCAGAATTCCTTCCCAGCAGAATCCAAGTTAGCAGGCATAGTTTAACAACACAAAGGAGAGACATCAGAGTAATACAGAACCAAAACAAAGCTATAGAAGAGAGCAGAAACACGGCAATCAAAAAGAGCTGGGAAGTAACGTGGACAACATGAGAAAACAAGGGAAAAAAGGAGTACAAACAATGCAAGACAACTTAATTCTACAGGAGGACATAGAAACATCAGAAGCAGGGATAGGGAAAGAACTCAAGGCATACCTAACTCAAATGGAAAGGAATATTAGAGAGGATGTGAGACAGCAAGTCCAAGAAATAAAAGTATATTTTGAAAATGAATTAAACAAACAAATTCAAATGGCAAAGAACGAGCTCTACCAGGAGATAGAGATCTTAAAAAAAAAACCAAATGATAATCCTAGAATTGCAGGAAACTATAAACCAAATTAAAAATTCAAACGAGAATATTACAAATAGACTTGATCAAGTAGAAGTCAGAACATCAGATAATGAAGACAAGGTTTATCAACTTGAAAAGAGTATAGCCAACACAGAAAAGATGCTTAAAACCCACAAGCAATCTATTCAAGAGATATGGGACGTCATAAAAAAACAAATTTGAGAGTCATTGGGATAGAAGAAGGAACAGAGATTCAAACCAAAGGAATGGACAACATATTAAATGAAATAATTGTAGAAAACTTCCCAGAGATGAAAGATAGAATGGATTGCCAAATCCTGGAAGCCTACAGGACCCCAAACATTCAAAACCATAATAGACCAACTCCAAGACACATAATAATGAAGATAGCCAACATACAGAACAAGGAGAGAATATTAAAAGCTACGAGAGAAAAGAGGCAGATCACATTCAGGGGTAAACCAATTAGGTTAACGACTGATTTCTCATCACAGACTTTGAAAGCGAGAAGATCCTGGAACAATGTATTTCATACACTGAAAAATAATGGATTCCAACCAAGAATACTGTATCCAGCAAAACTGAGCTTCAGATTTGACAACAAAATTAAAATCTTTCATGATAAACAAAAGCTAAAAGAATTCGCAGCAAGAAAACCAGCACTGCAAAGTATCTTCAGCAAAATACTATAAAACCAATAGCAAGAAGTAGCTCAGTAAAGGGGGAGGAAAATAACCAAAAAGTAAAATTAGCCAAACTAAAATATATAAATAAAGAAGCATGACTGGAAGTACAAATCATATTTCAATTGTAACCTTAAATGTTAATGGCCTAAACTCACCAATCAAGAGACATAGGCTGGTAACCTGGATCAAAAAAATAAATCCAACAATATGCTGCCTTCAGGAGACTCATATGATAGGAAAAGACATACACAGGCTGAAGGTAAAAGGTTGGGATAAATCATACCACTCACATGGCCCTCGGAAACAAGCAGGAGTGGCCATACTCATATCAAATAAAATCAACTTCAAACCTAAGTTAATCAAGAAAGATAAAGAAGGGCACTATATACTGTTAAAAGGAACCATCCACCAACAAGACATAACAATTATCAATGTGTATGCACCAAAGAATGGAGCTGCAACATTCATAAAAAAAACCCTCCTCAAGTTCAAGAGTCAAATAGACCACAACAATAATTATGGGTGACTTCAACACACCGCTCTCGCCATTAGACAGATCCTCTAGACAAAAATTGAATAAAGAAACTATAGAACTCAACAGCACAATCAACAACCTAGACTTAACCGACATATATAGAATATATCAACCATCATCAAGTGGATACACGTTCTTCTCAGCAGCACATGGATCCTACTCAAAGATAGACCATATGTTATGCCATAAGGCAACTCTTAGTAAATATAAAGGTGTGGAGATTATACCATGCACCATATCTGACCATAATGGAATGAAATTGGAAATCAATGATAAAAGAAGGAAGGAAAAACCCTACACCACATGGAAAATGAACAATATGTTATTGAATGATCAATGGGTTACAGAAGACATAAAGGAGGAGATGAAAAAATTCTTAGAGTCAAATGATAATACAGACACAACATACCGGAATCTACGGGACACAATGAAAGCAGTTTTAAGAGGGAAATTCATTTCTTGGAGTTCTTTCCTCAAAAAAAGAAAAAACCAACAAATAAATGAACTCACACTATGCCTCAAAAATCTAGAAAAGGAAGAGCAAAACAACAGCAAATGTAGTAGAAGACAAGAAATAATTAAAATTAGAGCAGAAATCAACGAAATTGAAACAAAAACAACCATTGAAAAAATAGATAAAACTAAAAGTTGGTTCTTTGAAAAAATAAATAAGATAGACAAGCCCTTAGCCATACTAACGAAAAGAAGAAGAGAGAGAACTCAAATTACTAACATACGGGATGAAAAAGGCAATATCACAACAGACACTACAGAAATACAGAAGATAATTAGAAAGTATTTTGAAACCCTATATTCCAATGAAATAGAAGATAGTGAAGATATCGATAAATTTCTTAAGGCATATGATTTGCCCAGATTGAGACAGGAAGACACACACAATTTAAATAGACCAATAACAAAGGAAGAAATTGAAGAAGCCATCAAAAGACTACCAACCAAGAAAAGCCCTGGACCAGATGGGTATACAGCGGAGTTCTACAAAACCTTCAAAGAAGAATTAATACCAATACTTTTCAAGCTATTTCAAGAAATAGAAAAAGAAGGAGCTCTTCCAAATTCATTCTGTGAGGCCAACATCACTCTGATCCCAAAACCAGACAAAGATACTTCAAGGAAAGAAAACTACAGACCAATATCTCTAATGAACTTGGATGCAAAAATTCTCAATAAAATTCTGGCGAATCGAATACAAAAACATATCAGAAAACTTGTGCACCATGACCAAGTAGGATTCATCCCTGGGATGCAAGGATGGTTCAATATACGGAAATCAATAAATGCTATTCACCACATCAATAGACTTAAAGACAAGAACCATATGATCATCTCGATAGATGCAGAAAAAGCATTTGACAAAGTACAGCATCCCTTTATGTTCAAAACACTAGAAAAACTAGGGATAACAGGAACTTACCTCAACATTGTAAAAGCTATATATGCTAAACCTCAGGCTAGCATCATCCTAAATGGAGAAAAATTGAAGGCATTCCCTCTAAAATCTGGAACAAGACAGGGGTGCCCTCTATCACCATTTCTATTCAATTTAGTTCTCGAAGTACTAGCCAGAGCAATTAGACAGACAAAAGAAATTAAAGGCATAAAAATAGGAAAAGAAGAAGTTAAATTATCGCTATTTGCGGGTGACATGATAATATACTTAACAGACCCAAAAGGGTCTACAAAGAAGCTGCTAGAGTTAATAAATGAATTCAGCAAAGTGGCAGGTTATAAAATCAACACGCATAAATCACAGGCATTCCTGTATATCAGCAACAAAACCTCTGAAATGGAAATAAGGAGAACCACTCCATTCACAATATCCCCAAAGAAAATAAGATACTTGGGAATCAACCTAACAAAAGAGGTGAAAGATTTATACAATGAAAACTACAGAACCCTAAAGAGAGAGATAGAAGAAGATCTCAGAAGATGGAAAAATGTACCCTGTTCATGGATAGGCAGAACTAGCATCATCAAAATGGCGATATTACCCAAAGTTCTCTACAGGTTTAATGCGATGCCAATCAAAATCCCAACGGCATTTCTTGAAGAAATAGATAAAGCAATCATGAAATTCATATGGAAAAACAAAAGACCCAGAATAGCAAAAGCAATTCTAAGCAGGAAGTGTGAATCTGGAGGTATAGCGATACCAGAGTTCAAACTGTACTACAAAGCAATAGTAACAAAAACAGCATGGTACTGGTACCAAAACAGGCAGGTGGACAAATGGTACAGAATGGAGGACATAGAGACTAATCCACAAAGTTACAACTATCTTATATTTGATAAAGGGGCTAAAAACATGCAATGGAGGAAGGATAGCATCTTCAACAAATGGTCCTGGGAAAATTGGAAATCCATATGCAACAAAATGAAATTGTATCCCTTTCTCTCACCAGCCACAAAAGTTAACTCAAAATGGATCAAGGAGCTAGATATCAAACCAGAGACACGGCGTCTGATAGAAGAAAAAGTTGGCTACGATCTACATATTGTGGGGTCAGGCTCCAAATTCCTTAATAGGACTCCCATAGCCCAAGAGTTAACAACAAGAATAAACAAATGGGACTTACTTAAACTAAAAAGTTTTTTCTCAGCAAAAGAAACAATAAAAGAGGTAAATAGAGAGCCTACATCCTGGGAACAAATTTTTACCCCCCACACATCAGATAGAGCCCTAATATCCAGAATGTACAAAGAACTCAAAAAATTAAATAATAAGATAACAAATAATCCAATCAACAAATGGGCCAAGGACCTGAACAGACATTTCTCAGAGGAGGACATACAATCAATCAACAAGTACATGAAAAAATGCTCACCATCATTAGCAATCAGAGAAATGCAAATCAAAACCACCCTAAGATACCATCTCACTCCAGTGAGAATGGCAGCCATTATGAAGTCAAACAACAACAAGTGTTGGCAAGGATGTGGGGAAAAGGGTATACTTGTACACTGCTGGTGGGACTGCAAAATGGTGAGGCCAATTTGGAAAGCAGTATGGAGATTCCTGGGAAAGCTGGGAATGGAACCACCATTTGACCCAGCTATAGCCCTTCTCGGACTACTCCCTGAGGACCTTAAAAGAGCGCACTATAGGGATACGGCCACATCAATGATTATAGCGGCACAATTCACAATAGCTAAACTGTGGAACCAACCTAGATGCCCTTCAATAGATGAATGGATAAAAAAATGTGGCATCTATATACAATGGAGTACTATGCAGCACTAAGAAATGACAAAATCATAGAATTTGGAGGGAAATGGATGGCATTAGAGCAGTTTATGCTAAGTGAAGCTAGCCAAGCCCTGAAAAACAAATGCCAAATGTCTCCTTTGATATAAAGAGAGCAACTAAGAACAAAACAAGAAGGAAGAGCATGAGGAAAAGACTAACTGTAAACAAAGACAAATGGGGGGAGAGAAAGGGAGAGAGAAGGGAAAGGATATGCAAATAGTAGGAGACCTTCAATGATACACAAAAGTATAAGAGGTTATGATGGGCAAGGGGGAGGGGGGAAAAAGGGAGAGAATTGAACAACAGCAGAGGAGGCAGAGAGGGAAGGTGGGAGGGGAGGGGAGGGGGGATAGTAGCGGTTAGGAAAGGTAGCAGATCAAGACAGTCACTAATATGCCATTATGTAAAAATGTGAGTATGTAACAGATGTGATTCTGCTATCTGTATTTGGGGTAGAAATGGAAGTTCAAAACCCAATAGAGTCAAATGTATGAAAGATGATTTATCAAGAGCTCTGTAATGTTTGGAACAATCAATAATAATAAAAAAAAAGAAGAAGTTCCACCTACGGCATTTTTAGGACTACTTCCTTATAAACCACATCATTAAACTGTATCATATATTTTTGACTCAAATTATGTACCATTTTCAAGCAATTTCATTTATTCCAATTATGTGAAAAATGGCAACCAAGGTAGAAA
The DNA here is from genome assembly GCF_045843805.1 of Urocitellus parryii. Classification (NCBI taxonomy): domain Eukaryota; kingdom Metazoa; phylum Chordata; class Mammalia; order Rodentia; family Sciuridae; genus Urocitellus; species Urocitellus parryii. Next base: position 109,722,439 of record NC_135532.1, read on the forward strand.
TTAAATCTTATTCTTCTACTTAACAAAAACAGCTAGCATGTGAGAATTATGCTGGACAATGACTTGATTGATAATGGTAATACATTCATATAATTTTAAAGCATTTAATCTAGTAAAAGTGATTTCATTACTTATTAAATGCAGAATTCTCTTGTTACCTCCTTTACCAAAAAGAAGAAAAAGGAAAAAAAAATAATTTAGACTCTAATATGATAGAAGTCAGACTCTATAGAAGGAAGCAGTTTCATATTTTTTTCAGAATTTCTTCTTATTGCCCATTGAGATAAACATGGTAGCTGTTAGAAGTGGGGAGAGATAGAAGTTTGTCTATACTCTAATGGTGTCCATCCAGTAACAGAAAGCCAGAATTCCAATAAGCACTGATTGCCTATGTCTTCTCCATCCTACCACATTGCCTTCTGGGCCTTCTGGGGCAGCTACCAAGAGGAGGAGGAAGCTACCCAAGGAAGAATTCTTGAATTTCCTCTGCACACTCCCTCTCTGAGCCTCACTAAATCTGGCATCTTAGAACATGGCTGAGAGCTTCTCCTCAATGCAAAAGCTTTATTAATGTCCTCACATCCTCAATAGAACTCAAAAGCAAACAAATACTCAGGACCACAAAGAGTATACAAAAATTCTGAAAATAAGCAAACATCAATAATTCTTCACCCCTTCATTCTTCTTTCATGTATTTATCTCAGGATAAAGTGCTCTCACAAGGAGTTACTAGGAAATATTTAACCATGATGCCTAAATATCTGCTAACCAAGCAGTAGGAGTAATGTATATGATCCTTAATGACAGGCATGTTTCCCCCCTAGCTGCTGTTTAAAGCCACATAAGACCTAGTTATTGTGGAATATACTAATAACAGACTCCCTTTTTTTTCCTTTGGCCCATATAGACCTATTTGGGAAAATGTGACATTTATCCAGATGTTTAGTCAAATGCATGCTAATTAAGCTGTATATGCTTATAAAGAAAACAAAGTAGTTTAGACCAAAAATTACTTGAAATCTTTTCTGGAAGACAGACTTGCCAGATTGACTTAAATAATATTCTTAGACTTGATTAAAACATTGTTTTCTACAATTTATAAATTTTAAGGAAGGGCAGGGAATATAGCTCAGTGGTAGAGTGAAGGTCTAGCTCATGTAAGGCCTTGGGTGCACTGGAAAAAAAGTAGAAATCACAATATTTCTGAGCCTTAACTCTATATGTTACTGTATCTGTGCGAAGAAGTAATTTGTTTTTTATTTCTGAAAAAGAAACTACTTTTAAGTGTTGATTAATGCAAATTTTAATTTACAAAACGACAGTATATGAGGTGTCAAGCACAAAGAGAGGTTAATTTAAAAGTGCCTTCATGAGTTCTACTCTTAGGATCCCAAATTACAAGATCCCAGTGACAATGACTCCTGGTGTTCCAGGCACAAGGAGGGTTCTATTCTCAGAGGCCACTGGTTAGAGAAATTACCAACTCTTCTGCAAAGTTCTTCTCTTTCACCTTTAATAATAAGCCTCATGAGTTTGTAAGTCAGAAAAATCTTTAAACACAATTTCTGTATTTCGTTCATTTATGTACAAGCCTCACAAATGACCTTGGCTACATAACGTAGCATAAAATGACCAGGTGACATCTAACTATCAATATGTAGAACACAAAAAGGCCTACAAAACAACAAAAGTAAGTGGTTGTTTTTTCTTTAATCAGGAGTTATTTTCTTCTCCAACTTTGCTGTCACAGAAAAGAATCAACTTAGGAAAATTCACAGAAATCATTCAGTAAATGTTTTAATGGAGACAAAATAGAATCGTTTAAAAGTCATTGTATTCTTGCTTGACAATAGACTGTTTAGAAATTTTCAAATATCTTATAAGAAGGAGAAAAGTGTATTTCTTTAAATGCATGTAGTACAATAATGCTTTTAGTGGAAAAAAAAAATCTACACTATCCCAGGAAATCAATCTCTGCTCCTTGTATGGAAGATGATGTGTTTGTAGATGACACCTTAATGCTGTCCATTCTGAGGCACAGTGGGAGAACGCAGTTACCAGTAACTATTCTCTCCCCTGGCATTCTTTTGGTGGCCTGGCAGACAGACTGTGACATCACTGGTGGAGTTGTGGATATAATGTAAAGGTCATCTCTAGCATTGATCTGAGGTCGGGGAAGATTCTGAGCACTATGAGACATTCTTCAAGTGCTTTACACATACTGGGCCATAGAATCCACTTACAAATGTGTTTTCATTGTACTTCTAGTCAATGATAGAATTAAATGGATTTGCACTTTGATGTAGAGTTAAGAGGAAAACTGTTAGTACTACTAACCCTTTTATGCACACACAAAAATCAGTATTTTCTTATCAGGAAAATGCAAAATAATATTATTTGTACTTGCTTTAAAATAAGCAATATACATTCATACACAGACAAACACACACACACACACACATAATCTGAACAATGCCACGTGTCATAACTCCTATGCTCTCAAAAAAATATTCACTTAAAAAAACAATTTGATAATAGCTTTACATAGTAAACTGGAGTGGTGGGATAATATAGTTAGGATACTAAGTAAATAAATCAGTAAGGAAATTCAAGGAAGCATTAAGTTCTGACTTACAATGTTTTTAAGGTCAGGCTCATCAATTCAAACAGTACTGAAGTGTTTGAAGTTGATTCAAAACTGTGAGGAGAGTTCAAAGCAAATATTCTCCTTTTTGTTTGGATGATGGCCTCATCTGGTTCAATCTGTCAATAATCCAAAGCTACTAAGAGCTAATTCAAAATAGTTTCCACGTATTCATTGAGTAATCCTAAGTATTTGGAGTCTTTAAAACAATTGTTTCTTGAAAACTCATTCTTCTTCAAGTTAAATTGGAGGCTTTTTAAACTAGTTCATAGAAAAGGATTAGAAATTTGAAAATGGGAGGGTAGGTGGATAAAAATTGTAGCAGCTGTGAGAACTATGGGAACTTTTGATGTCGCCTTTTGTGCAAACAGTGGTCTCTGTACATTCAGTCCTAATTTTGGAGAGCAGCAGATATTTGACGGTGGTTCCCACTTGTATTAGAAAGGGTAGAGAACAGGTAGGGCTGCACCTGATGCTTAGAGTGTGTTCTTCCTGTTTCAACTTGTTATAGTTAGTATCCTAACTATAGTATCCTAACTATATACCAGCAGGGGATACATGTAATATTTGTTCTCCACTCAGGCTTATATCATCTCCCTGAATTTGGATATCTGACCACCAACAACCTGTCTTTCAATGGCCCCTCCCATGGGACTAGGTCATACCCACAGCTGCCGAGCCTCACTTTGACTGGCGTTTTCTGTCTGTTTCAATCCAGACAGGACAAAGGTTTTGGGTCTGAAAAAAAAAAAAAAAAGAGACTGAGAAGTAAATTTTTAAGCAATGCAAGGAATGAAGTAGTTTGCAACTTTTATTTTATGATGACATATTAGAATAGAGGTAGCAGAAGGCAGAAAACTCAAAGTGTGAGCCTTGGGAATGCTAATAGAGTTTTATGACTTAGGAAAATTCTGGAAAAGATTGTGCCATTTAGCACACTATGAAATATATATCCAAAGCTAAAGTCTGAAACATAGGCAAAGTAGTCTAGTGAAGGTCACCAAAGAAAATTAGAGATTCCTAATCAACAATTTGATAAGAGGAAATATGTTCATTCAATGTACACTGTCAATGATGGTTGTAAAAGAAAAAATAAGATATATACATATATATTTAAGAAATATACTAGTAGATATAAAAATCTCTAAGTGTAATTTTAAGAACTCGGTGGACATTGGAGCACATATGGAAAATTCAGACCCTAGAATCTAATCAACATTTTATTATTTAAAATATAAAATATTAAAAAGCAGATTTTGTAACCGTATGGTTCATGGCTTATCTTTTCTCAGTTGAAGGAAATTATCTTCATTAAAACTTTTTACTAAATTAACATTTGTATTTGAATGAAGGCCTACATGTCCTTGCCTACCATACTTAGCCTATGTATTCAGTGTTGGCCAGGTTAGAAGGCTTAGGTGTATGAACTGTCATCCAATCTCAGGAGCTGAACCCTCTTCTCCTCCCACTTTCCTCTTCCAGAGAGCGCTACAACAGGGGCAATCACAGGCTCATTGTCAGGGGTACCAGTACACATCACACACAATTATTATAAGCCTTTATTATTGCTTCAGTTCTCTTAAAATCTATAATTAAAAGGTTAGGTTCATTGATAAAGAAAATGTGGTACATATATAAAATGGAATATTACTCAACCATAAAAAAATAATGAAATAATGGCTTCAGTTAATGGATAGAACTGAAGACTATCAGTCTAAGTGAAATAAGCCAGTCCCAAACAACCAAAGGCTGAATGTTCTCTCTGATATGCTGACGCCAACACACAATAAGGAAGGCGGGTGTGGGAGTGAAGAATAGAAGTACTTTAGATTAGACAAAGGGGAATGAAGGGAAAGGAAGGAGAATGATAATACGGAAGACAGTAGAATGAATCTGACATTACATTTCTATGTTCATATGTGAATACCTATCAGTTAAACTCCACATGATGTAGAGCCAAAAGAATGGGAAGTTATACTCTACGTATGTATAACCTGTCAAAATACACTTTATTGTCATATATAACTTTAAAAAGTATAGATGTGTAAATGTAAAAAGTAAAAATATGAAAAGCAATAAAGAATACAAATACAAAAAAAAGTTAGGTTAAAATCACCAATAAATATATTCCTGAGTGTGTATTACCTAATATCTATTTTTTTGAAGTTAAAGACTTTTCAATGGAGGGTAGAAAGGAAAATAGTTTCACGTATGATGAATAATAATAAGTAGCTTGACTTGAGCTGTTTCTAAGTTCTAGATCCCTGGAACACTTATTTGTCAACATCATGCTATCGAGTGATAGAGAGATTTTACCTTTGTACAGGTGCCCCCAAACAGGTGATAATAAGTTCAGGCATACACCTGAGAACTCAAAGTCTCTTTCCTCTTTTTTTTTTTTTAACTCATTTCTTGAAGGCTGTTTTGCATACCAGGAAACCACCTGTTTCAAGTATACATTTCAATGATTTTCATATATTACTGATTCAATCATCACTATATATCAGTTCTAGAATATTATGCTCCAAAAAAGATCCCTCATGCTTATTTTCATTTAACCCTCCTTTCTGCCATCAGCCTTGGGCAATCATTGATCTCCTTTTTGTTTATAAAGTAATCTTTCCTGAACATTTCCTATAAATGTGGTCTTACACTATGTGGTCTCTTGGATCTGACCTCTTCCACTAGGTGTAGTGTTTGAAGTCCACGCATGTAGCATGCTTCCAAAGTTCGTTCTTTCTTTCTTTCTTTCTTTCTTTCTTTCTTTCTTTCTTTCTTTCTTTCTTTCTTTCTTTCTTTCTTTCTTTCTATTTTTGCTGAACACTCTTCTGTTGTTTGGTGTATTATTTTGTTTTTCTACTTCTTATTTAATAGAAATTTAGTACCCCCCCACACACTTTTTGTAACCTAAGTGCCCCTCAACAGATGAATGGATAAAGAAAATATGGTATATAAACACAAGGGGATATTACATAGCCTTAAAGAAGCATGGAATTATGGCATTTGTTGGTAAATGGATGGGGCTGGAGAATAGCATGTGGTGTGAAATCCCAAAAAACAACAGCCAAATGTTTTCTTTGATATGTGGATGCTAATTCACAATAATGGGGAGGGGGTGACTAGGAAAGAATAGAGGTACTTCAGATTAGGTAGAGGGGAGTGAAGGGAGGAGAGAAGGTATGGGAGTAGAAAGGATAGTAGAATGAATTGGACACTATTATCCTATGTGCATAGGTGAGTACCCGACTTGTGTAACTCTTCATCATGTACAACCAGAACAATGAGAAGTTATAATCTATTTATGTGTGATGTGTCAGAATGCATTCTACCATCATGTGTTACTAATTAGAACAAGTTAAAAAACTAATACTGCTATGAAGATTTGCAAGTAAGTCTTTGGATAAAACTGTTCTAATTTCTTTTGGGTAGATATCTAAGTTTGGAATTGTTGGGTCATGTGATCATTTTATCTTTAACTTTTTGAGGACTGACAAATTGTTCTTCAGAAGGGTTGCTCTACCTTGTCTTGACTCCGGTACTTTATGAGTGTTTATCCTTTTCTACAGAGTCCACAACATTTTTACCATCTATTTTATTAACTGTGATCACTCTAGTGGGCGTGAAATGGTATATCATTATGGCTTTAATTTGCATTTATCTAACAACTGATGATGTAGAGTATATTTTTGTATGCTCATTAGTCACTCATGTATCTGTGTTGGTGATATTCTTTGTTCACTTTGATTGGGTTGTTTGTCTTCTTATTGACTTTGGAGACGTCTTTATAAAAATGATTACAAGACTTGAATTGAATACATGTTTTGCAAATATTTACCCTCAATCCATTACTTCTTTTTCTTTTTCTTTTGGGGGCGGGGGTTACTGAGGATTGAACTCAAGGGCACTTGACCAATGAGCTACTTCTCCAGCCCTATTTCATATTTTATTTAGAGACAGGGCCTCACTGAGTTGCATAGTGCCTTATTTTTTATGAGGTTGGTTTTGAACTTGCAATCCTCTTGTCTCAGCCTCCCAAGCTGCTGGGATTACAGGCTTGTGCCACCCTTTTTTGTGGTCTATTTTGAAGTGCGAATGTATTTTTTATGTCTATCATCAACCTTTTTCTTTTATTTACCATATATTTGGTGATATATAAATGGAAATGTAAGTATGTATTATTCACACAGTAAATATATGCACACACATTAGAAATCTTTGATTAATTCAAGTAGAAAATTAATTCAAATTGAAAATTCTCTTAATTTCTAAAATTTGCATTTTGTTAACATTGTACATCTTTAACATTGTGTATTTATGAGCCTCTACTTATTGAACCAATAAATCCTTCAAGAATCGCCATACGGTCTTTTACTTTTTCATCATCTCAGTATGATTAAAGAAATATTAAGAATTTTTAAACACATAGATAATACTTCCCACTACTTACTTTGGATATAAGGTGTCCCCCACAAAAGCTTGTGTGTTAATGCAGGAATATTCAGAGTCAAAATGCTTAGATTATGAGACTGCAATCTGATCCGTGGATTAATCCATTTTCTGGTTTAAAATTTTGAGAGGCCTAATGAATTAAGTGGTAACTCTAGGCAATAGGGTCTGGATGGAGAAAAGAGGTCACTGGGTATATGCCCTTAGCATTATATATGTCCTTGGCTGCTGGTGCTCTCTCTGTCCTGGCTGCCAACAGTGGATCAGACTTACTCAGCCACCCTTCCAACATGATGTTAGCCTCTTCTCAGGCCCAGAGCAATGGAACTGGCTGACCATGCACGGAACCTCTGAAAATATGAGCCCCAAGAAAGCCTTTTTTTCTCATAATTGCTCTTGTCTGGTGTTTTGATCACAGCAACACAAAGCTACCCAACACACACACACACACACACACACACACAAACACAAACACACATTCTTGATTTATTTAATGTTTCAAAGTTCTGAAATAAAACAGAGTTTGCATTTTTAAAAGAATCACAGCCAATAGATTGGGGATGTAGTTCAGTGGTAGAGCACTTGCCTAGTATCTGCTACATGTGAGGTCCTGAGTTCAACACTCAGAATGGCAAAAATAATGATGATGATGATGATAATAATAATATATTTTTTTAAAAAAATTAAAGCATAGTTGAAATAATATGTTAATATTTGTTGTCATTTTTAACTCACAGGATATAGAGGGAACATTTTTTAATAACATTATCTCTTTCACTGCTTGATCCAGTATAAATCCAGGATTTTTATAATAACCTAATAGACACAGAAATTCAAAACTGTTTCTGCTAAAAATGAGTTATGTTCACAGATAGTAGTCTTTTCTGAAAATTATTGCTTGTTTTTTGTCTAGCTCTCTATTTCCTTTGAATCCTATTACTGAAAAGTTTATATGTTCAGCAGGGGAAAGACATCCTCAAAGAGAACACATTGATTATAAAATTGAGTCCTCCTTTACTCTGCTGGGTTGATTTGCCTGGGTTCCTTGGATATAATGTGGACCACTGGACCCTTAGGGGCACTTTCCTAGGTAACTGCATGGGCAAAGGGGAATCACCCATAATTATTGTGTACTGGCTCAAACAAAACACTATTTGTGAGCATCAAGACCAAAACTTCCAACAGTTTTAAGGACTTAAAAGAGGCATATGATAAATGGAATTTAAAAGTAAATTAATCCAGGGCTGGGGATGTGGCTCAAGCGGTAGCGCGCTCGCCTGGCATGCGTGCGGCCCGGGTTCTATCCTCAGCACCACATACCAACAAAGATGTTGTGTCCGCCGAAAACTAAAAAATAAATATTAAAAAAAAATTTTCTCTCTCTCTCTCTCTCCTCTCTCACTCTCTCTTTAAAAAAAAAAAAAGTAAATTAATCCCACAAACAGTTCTCTGTGGCCTACACCCCACTCTAAATATTTCTAGATCCATCAATCTATATACACATATCTATATACATTCTATTATATATCTTTATTCCTGGTTTGAGTCACTATGTCAACATGCAGCAGATTCCTCGCACTTTCTTCCTTGTACTTGGAGTTACAGCTTTTATGGTAAGAAAAGCCAAAGATACTAGGTCTCATTTTTTCTATCACAGCCATAAAGTAAACATTATAACACAAATATTCCCATTAAAACCTTAGAAGAGAAGCTGGGGTTGTAGCTCAGTGGTGAGGTATTTGGCTAGCAAGTGTGAGGCCCTGGGTTCAATCCTCAGCACCACACAAAAATAAATAAACAAAATAAAGGTATTGTGTCCATCAACAACTAAAAAAAAATCTTTGATATTATGTATATAGAGACAACTTGGAAGAGGGAGAGCTATGGATTCTATTGATTTCAAATTCTTCACTTTATGGGCTAGAAAGACTGGTGGTACTTGGAGAAAGATGATAGATTATTGAAAACTCAATCAGGGAACAATTCTGATGCTGCTGTTATTCCTGGTGGGAACAGAAAATACAACCTCCTGCCTCAAAGAACAACACCCCATCTTTAGCTCACCATCGTGCCATCCCACAGGACATCACAGTGAGACCTATACTGACTCCATCCAGATGGCGTGATTCGAAGAATAGGAATTATCATTTAAATGTGGGACTATGGGCCACTATCATTTAAACTATGGTGGCCCATAGTCCCACATTTAAATGATAATTTAAATATTATTATTATAATATAATATTCAAATATTATATTAAAAATAATATAATATGATAATTTAAATATTATTATTTTCTGATGAATATATGATATTTAAATGTATTACATTTAAATTTATTCATTTTTTCTCTTCTTTTGTACAAAGGATGTGTTGCCCAATATTACTTAGCAGCTTGGTTGTAAGCTATTTTGAAAGAGCCATGATAGAACCAGAAGAAAATAAATGCCCTCAAACACTGGACTCACAGGAGAATGATCAGGTGTTTTCATGTAGCCACTGGACAGGTCATGGGTTGTCTCCCTTTGAGAGGGAGAAGCCCTTTTGAGGTAATAGGTGAAAAAGAATTATGTATAGAGATTCACTGTGCAATCATATGTTTAGGAACAAAACTGTATCATGAGATTTTAGGTAGCTTAGATTTAGATCTTACTGAATACTTTTTTTGTTGTTGTTTCCTTGTGGGGGGTACCAGAGATTGAACTCAGGGGCACTCAACCACTGAGCCACATCCCCAGCCCTATTTTGGATTTTGTTTGGAGATAGGGTCTCACTGAATTGCTTAGCACCTTGCTGTTGCTGAGACCGGCTTTGAACTTGTGATCCTCCTGCCTCAGCCTCCTGAGCCACTGGGATTACAGGCATCGGCCACCACATCCAGCTCTTTTACCTATTTTTAGTAACAGGTTTCATATCTCAAATCACTAAGGTTAGAAAAATTCTCAAATAGATTCCTTGTCCTCAAAGTGTTATTATTGATCAGTGATGTACAGAATCAAAGAAAATAAGATTTAAATGACCTATGTTGAGAAACCAGATAGAAAATCCACATGTGGCTGCTGACAGGTATAAACACAGCTCTGTCCTGGTGTCTACACCTATTTTGCTCAGATTTTGTGAGTTACCCTTGAGTATTTCCAATAGATTTCTTCTCTTTCTCATTCTCTCTGCAAATTCTCAGTGTCAAAAGTAAGACCAATAAGTTAGACAGAAATAGAGCTGGAAGCAAAAGATTCTGAGGAATGTAAATACTTAGAGTTAGTTATTAGATGAACCAGAAAGTACTGACACTCCTAACCCTGTTCAGAGATATAAAAGTTGCTTTCAATTGGAAAAAATCCTAAAGGAACCACAAAAGCAGGGTTTGACTGGTACCTGGGCCTCCCAAGATGAAATCTGGGGAACAGGTGGAGAGTCGTTAAAGAGGATGATGAAGGGCAGATCCACTGAGTAGAATGGCAATATCCATAACAAGATTAGGGAAGAAAAAATCTCAGGTCTATGTGCTTTGAGACACAGGAGGAAACTGGGTTTCACATGAGTGCACAGAATAGTCACTACCCCTGGCCATCATTGAATATGCTGAAGATTAATTCCAAAGAAGCATCTTGTATTTTCCTAAATTTTAATATTAGTTGAATTTACTAACTCTCAAGATCATTTCTGTAAAAGATGGGATATTGATTAAGATGGTGATCTCATTTGGGCATGAAATTTCCTGGGTTTGCAAGTTCTATCTCTACCACAAATTCTAAGGTTTAACTTGCTCATGGAATACAATAATATTATGAATAATATTATTTAATGGCTAGGTATAATTTGAAGATGGGGTTAGATAATTCACATAAAAAAACCTCTATATTAAGCCTAGATGACATTCAGCAGATGCTAACTACTAATTCAAGTGAAATCTTCAGTAAGTTTTAAGGAGATGATAAAGAATTGGTAATTCAGCATTATAGATTTATCAGACCCTGTACTAGACACTCTACATACTTAAAGACATTGTAAGCACATTTTTTTAACAACTGGGACCCTTCCAATTATTCTGGGTAGGCCTGAGTAAAACATGCAGAAACTTAAATGACAACATAGGAGATAAACAGAAGGTCAGTGTCATGAGGCTAAACAGTCATTGAGATTTATGAGATCCCTCAGATAGCATGCCGTGGGTATACATTGTCACACTTTTCTTAGATGCCTTCTTTATCAAATGACTTTATTTGATTTCCTATATTCAAACAGTTGTGCAGATTTCTATGTAGTATTTTTAACTTATGTTCTATAGCAGGGATTCGTCAAACCTAAATATTTGTTACAGAATTTCACATTTTGGGTTTTGACATTTATTTTCGATTTCTGAAGCCAATAGCTGAATCTTTAACATCTAAAAGACAATACAGTAATCCAAGCGGAAAATGCCTTGAAAGCTCTTTGTGGTTGGCAATAGGCTTTATTAATGACAACTCTTCCCACATGATGGATGTACTCGCCATAATACCTATGGGCTTATACTGTTACTATTAGTATTTCCTTCAGCAATTCCCTAAGTGACCATGTATAATTTAATACACCTAGCCTCTCCAAACATGCTGTCGTGTGGATTTGTCAAGTAGTGCTGCTTTTCTTAATGAGAAAAGTATCCTCTTAAATCAAATGTAAATTACTTTTTTGAAAATAATTTAACTACAGTTATAACTCACTTTAAAGGGTATGATCATTGTGATGTATTTCTTACCAAAGGATGCTCACTGAACTACATTTCCCATTTTGTTTTGCACTATTCTATTAGAGATGAGTTCTTATAGGAAGAAAATCTGACCCCAGGTGAATAAATATCACAACTCAGAGAAATGCAGACTATTTTGATGACATGCTATAGAGAAAATAGTCTGTTAACACAGTACATAAAAATTGTGAAATTTTCTGCACTCTTATTGATAAATTATGAAAATAACACCTTAATCATATAGGCCTTTTCAAGAACGATGAAGCATGACTTTAAATGCTATAAATTCCATTTACTGTACCATGTCTCCATCACCCTCTTCACAAACGATGTGGCTTGTCAGTAGTTTGCCTGTCTTGCCGTACTGACACATGGCCTGGTACATAATGGTGACCTAAACCATTTTCATTGTTCTTTCATCTAGATCATTTTATTATTTTATCAACATTTTTACATATCGAAGATCAACATTTGTTTTGCTTAGTTGTCTTATTGATCTCTAGTTTCCACTTCTATGTTGTCTTTCTGTTTATTCCTTACATTTAGTTCGCATCATAACAAGTCTTTCCTTCTGTAGAGGTCAGGGAGAGGGAATTTTGGTCATGTAGCTTTGTGTACCCAATGGTTTAAAGCTATTAATCTGGTTCCAAAATGGACAAAGTTCCAGGGAGATGTTGAACAGACCCTCCTTCACTTTATTTCTGTGGCTCATCCATGATTTTAATTCAAGTGAAATCCCAGAATGTGAAATAGCTGGATGTCACAATCATATGAAAGAAGTTGCTGAAATGCATACTTAGTTCTCACACCCTCAAATTTACCCACAAATTCCCTCAAAGATACCCACAAAGCACTTCTCGTCTCCATTCTATCTTCTCCATCACACCTCCTTAACTGAATTGGTGTGGACTTCTCTCTCCCTGAACTGTATGTACATACCAACTGTCTCATACAACTGCACCAACCATGTAGGAGTAGATGATGAGCTCCTAGAATCTTGGCTTCTTCTCACTTAATTTTGACTTTTCAAACTACTGGCAGTTCATATTTATGGACAGAATTCTAATCACTTTCCTGCAAAAACATCAAAAGCTCTTCATGGCTTTGAAGTAAAACCTACTCTCAAGCCCACAATTGAAGGTCCACTCTCACCCAACCCAGTTATTTATCTTTGCCACACATTTCCCTTCTACTCCAATGAAGCAGGAGTACTCAAAGCTCCCTATCAACATCGGCCTGAATTTCATTTCCTTTCCTTTGTCCCAATCTGGAGTATACGGTCCCTATCTCTCCACCCCAGTACTCTCCAACCTCCCAAAGAGGAGCCCTTCCTTTCATCTTAAGATATTTAAACTTTTAATTTTTTTATGCTTGTTTTCAGTATTTTTGTCTTAAATTACTTGAGGTTCAGAATTTTTACTAGTACAATGCATAGTCTGGATTCAGAAAATCTCTAAAGCTTCTAAAATTGTAAAATTCTGCTCTAAGCACTCAGAGTGTCATGGCAAATGTGAACATTTCTTTTGATGAAAGTGTTATATTAAAAGCTGTGTTTACAAGAGCGTTGCCTATGCTTGTTTTAAGTTAGTGCCTCAGTACATGGAAAAGCCACTGTGTGTCAGTGTCCTTAGTTTTCTAAGGTACTGTGATTTCTCATTTTCCAGCTAAACTTAGCACAACATCTTGTTCTTATTAAAAACAAAACAGGTAAGCCTTAGAGGTTTAATAACTCTTTTTTTTGAAAATGCAATTCTCATTTAGTAGAGTATTTCATCCTTAAATCAACATTTTTCTTAGGCAGCCACAGTAAATATTTGTCAAATTACAAAATATTTAGAAAACACAGAGTGGAAAATTCACACTAGAAAACACTTCACATTTTTAAGAAGCTGCTGATTTCTTTTAGGTTTAATAGAATGGTTTCTGACTATCTCAGAAGCATGGTTCACAACATGTAAATTGATAAGCAGGTTGCTTTGAGCTAAAAGATTCAGCCTAAGAATAATTTTTCAACTACAGTTCAAAAACTAAGAGAAAGCCATGAATAATCAATTTTCTGAACAGTTTAAATTTGGATTAAACTCTGACGCTTTGAAGACTTTGACAATTCTTGATGGATTTCAGAAGAGAGTAGATCTGAATCATTAGAACAGACTCCATGGGCAACAGAGATGAACTGAAAACAACATCGAGTCTCCCAGTGAGTTTCCATCATTTTCACAGCTGTTGAGAAGACAGAAGATAGATGTGTGCCCTTCATTCATTTATTCATTCACCCAACAAATATCATTAAGCACCTGTGTGCCCAGCACTGTTTGGAACAATGTGTTAGAACAGTGACCCAGAGGTAAAACCCCTGCCTCATGGAGCTTACATTCTAGTCGGGGGAGACAGACACAATTAGTATGTAAATATTACACAAGTTTAGGAATCAACATGGACTCTGAGAAAGAGAAAGAGAAATCTCAGTGATAATGGAGGCATAATTTTAAATAATTTAGGCAGGGAAGTCCTCACTGAGTGAGTAAGGAAGGTCCAGGCACACTTTCTTGGCTTCACTGGAAGTGGTGAGGTGGGCCAGAGAGGGGCCAGCAGTGCAGGAGGTGTTTCCCCAGGGCTTGGAGACCTCCTCTCTGTCAGGTGCTAGGGCTCAGTGGCAGACAGAGAACTGGCCGTCTGAAAGAGCAGGCCCAGGGTGTGCATGTTCAAATGGGAGTCCTGGAGTATAACCTCAAAGGTAAGGACGTACCTGAGAGAAGACTATTTCAGCCTGGAGAACTGTCAAATGCTCTCAGGCCCAGAATGCCTGGGAAATTTGGAGAACTGGGGGTGAGTGGTGAGAGATGGGGGCAGAAGCTTATAAAGAACAGAACAGCAGGATTCTTCAAGGGCATTGTGAAGATGAGCTGTTCATCTAAGTGAATTGGGGTGGGGTTGTACTAGAGGATTTTGAGCAAAGGAATGATGGGATCTATTTTGTTTTAAAAGAACCATAACAGGGCTGGGGAGGTGGCTCAAGCAGTAAAGTGCTCGCCTGGCATTCGCGGGGTACTGGGTTCGATCCTCAGCACCACATAAAAAATAAAATAAAGATGTTGTGTCCACCGAAAACTGAAAAATAAATATTAAAAAATTCTCTCTCTCTCTTTAAAAAAATAAAAAAGTAAAAGAACCATAACAATTAACAGAAGATACAAAAGAAGAGGTAATAGAGTAATAGACATCCTGAGTGTGCGTGTGTGTGTGCGTGTGTGTGTGTGTGTGTGTGTGTGTGTATTTGTACTGGGTATTGAATCCAGGAACCACCGAGGCCTATCCCCAGCCCCTTTTTTAAAAATATTTTATTAGAGACAGGGTCTCACTGAGTTGCTTAGAATCTTGCTAAATTGCTGTGGCTGGCTTTGAGCTCACAATCCTCCTGCCTCAGCCTCCTGAGCTGCTGGGATTACAGGCATTCAACACTGCACCCGGCCTGAAGTAGATATTTTGATTTACTGGATTTTCACTTGAGGAGACATCTCTACCTGTCAATTGTGATTTGTGTAAATGGCTCTGTGAGCCTGTAAAGAATCAGGTTCAGTTTCAGTGCCAGATAGATGCATGATGTGGAAAAAATCTTGTGATCATTTGGTATGTTTTTGCCTAAAATTGCTGGCCCTTAAATTTGTCTGTGCAATTAAACTGTTAGACCACATGGTTAAATATAGCATTCCACTTGGTGGAAAAGTTATGAAACATGCACTCTAAAAATCTTCTTGAGTCATTCTGATTTTAAAAATTATTTTTATTAGTTGTAGATAGACACAGTATCTTTATTTATTTTTATATCACTCTGAGGATTGAACCCAGTGTCTCACATGTGGAAGGCAAGCACTCTACCACTGAGCAACACAGCCCTAGCCCCTCATTCTGATATTCTAAAAACTTGTTTCCATATAATTTTAGGTTTTAGGCATCTTTGTTAATGATAATTTGTGAAAAAAGTTTAATATTTCATTCTCATGTGAATTATATTGTCATGGTACTTGAAATAGCATATTCTGATTGCCTGTTGAAAAGGCAGATTTTTTGTTTTGTTTTCTCTGTGCACTATGAATAAAGTTCACTAACAAACTGATAACATAAAACATATTGGGAGAAAAATTGTGCATAATTCACTTAAAATAAGAACAGTGTACAGCATTTATCACTTCTCTATTAAAAATAAATTAATTGGAGATATCGGAATGCTTACAATTTCAATATTCCTGAGATATTACTGTTTCTAAGCTTTTTACAATGAGACATGTGAATCTGTGACCAGACTGAAATTCATAAAAGAAAATCTGCGGAGGCTTTAGCATTTTATCAGTCCTACAAATTACTCTTGGAAATATGAAAGTAGACCCTATCATGGGAATAAATTGAAAAAAAAGATGAATGCAATAGTTTATTTAGCACACTTTAAGAATCACATCATTGGCACAGTTGGTGGAATCTAGATATAAATGCAATCTAGATGTTAAGAGCTGTCTCTACACCTTGGAATAAAGTTTTAGGAATAATGTATCTTTAATTTTCTCATCTGAGTGCCCACTCCAAGTATGCTCAGCCAGCTAGCTCTGTTTGGCCACTACATTAAAGCACATAACTACTCAGTAACTCAGGCATGAATAGCAACTTCAGAAGAGAGCCCTATTCATTGAACAAGTTGGTGAATAAAATTTGGGGAAAATTAAGGCTCTCAAGTGCTGATCAACATTTCCCCTTGCATCCTATTAGTCTCATGCTGTAACTGCTTGACAATAAGACTATGCAATTATCTTACAATTACAGCTTCAAGATTTTAACCTGAATGAGTTTGTTGGGTCCCACTTCCATTATTTTTGCCATATGTCATCCTAATGAATGTTTTATTCTGATCTTTCTTAGCCAAGTCTTTCTCATGAGACTGAGAAGTCAAAACAGTAATACCTAATCTACTATATAATGAGAAAGATAAACTCGCCAGTTGATAGCTTCTCTTTCTTCTCTCCCTCATTTTCCCTTTTTCATGATGGACTGTCAATTAGGTCTTTCTTGTTGAAGTTATTTTGTTTGGATTAAAAGAATGAAATGGAGGGAACGTGGAAAAGATCCAATAAAAAGGAAAGAAAAAAGTATGGAGAAAGAGGGGGGAAAAGGTAGTAATAGAGGAAGAAAAAAATATCATGTGAAAATTGTGACTATGGCTTAAAACACTCAGATACACTTCACATTTTTTTTTCAGGATAATCAAGGTGTTAAAGCCTCTCTGTTTTGTTTCCACTCTCTTTTGGAAAAAAAAAAAAAGCAAAATTGGAAAATCACCACACATGTCTCAAGTGACATTTTCCCTAGAATTTCAAAAGATTGAAATAGAGCTACAGTTAGCACCATAAAAATGGTGTATGTATTAGAGTTCCTTATTTTTACATCTTCCTTATGAGAACTTTACCTATGTATCTGTGTCCATACTCATCTTCATTTATTCACTCACCTACTCAACAATTAACCTATCATAAATGTTGCTTATTTTCTGCCTTATTCATATAGAAAGTCTGTTTTATTTAACACAGAATTCTGAAATTTTTGTTTCTACCCAAATATTTTCTGCATAAAGAAGGTTATTCTGATAGTTTATTCAGAATGGAAGACAGAGCAGAGTATAAATGACAGTATAGATAACAAGTTCCATTTTGTTTTCTAGACAGAAATATAAATGGAAAATGCACAATAAAATCAACCTAAAAATTTTCTTCAAAAAACTGAAATTATATATTTAACATTTGAAATGTCCCAGAGACATTTCCTACCACATATTAAAATATATTTTACCATAAAAATTTAAACAGATCATTTAAAGCAGAGCCCTGTATATGTAAACTATTTACATGTAATATAAAAACATCTCAATTTAATGGGAACAGGATTGATTGGTGTAAATCTGCTGTTTGGGAAGCCTCATACTGAGAAAGCAAGTTGACTTATAGCCTCATCTCTAAGTACACACAAATGTCTAGTTAGAATGTGAGTTTGGAGAAGGGTTGAGGGCAGGGGGGAAGGTTCACAAAACTAAGAAACACAAGAACTTGCATAAAACCTAAGTGTATACAAATATCAGGATGGGAAACAGTGTTTCTGAAAACAAGGAAAGAAATAGCAAAAGTTGACTCTAAAACTTTAAAATATCAGAATGCAAATTAGAAGGCAGAATAACAAATGTATCTGCAGTATGCATAACAGAATGTTGGACAACAATATTATAGAAGAAGATTTTACAGATGCCTGTTTATTTGCACCTCAATAAGGAAGAGCGGTGTTTGTGAGGAGAGAGTAGCAAGAGAATGAGAAACAACTTATTAGTAAACAAATTCATATCTCTCTCTTAATTATAATAAACCATTCATATTTGAGGATGATTTAAACAACATAAGATTCAATAATATAAAAGTAAAAGCATTGTATCTTTCCAAGTTCATGAGCCATGGTGAAATAATACTGTATTTGTATAATAATACTGTATTACTGCTATAAATATCACAGTTCCAGAAAATACTTCATGTTACGGAAAAACATGAATGCTACAATTTGAAAAAAAAATGAATCAAATTTATATGTATTTTTTCTAGTTCTTCATAGAAAGATAGAGTTGATAGGTAATAAATAAAGGCTGAAATAAAATGCATATAAATGTTAATAGTGTCTATTTTTGACTATGGCATTTTGGTGGTTACTTTTTTAATTGTAATTTTTACTTTTTGCCCGTTCATTGTTATTTTTACAGACTGACAATAAATTTGTATTACAGTCATAATTTAAAAGACACTTATTGTTGATAATTTTTTTTTCATCTTCCACCTGTCATTTTTTTTTCTGTCTTCACATCCCAGAAGAATTCTATAAAATCAGCCAACACAGAATGAACAGAATTGGAAATGAGAGTATTTGACCCAGAAATAGCCTGTTTCTTTTCCCAGAGCGCACTTACCCCCAACTCCCCCTTCAGTGCAATCTTTGCAGTTTGGGGACATGACTGGCTCCTGAACTTGACCCAGAGGCTTCAAGAGCATGATGCTGCTCCTGTCCTTCCCTGGCTGCTCCCCTCTCCCACTGCCACAGTCTGCAGTCATGGTGACAGTTGAGCAGTCCTTTTACATTTTATGTCAGATCGTGTCACCCCTACGTTCAAGACAACTCTGATGATGTCTTTTCGCTTAGAGTAGGAGTTAAACTCCGCCCAGTATCTTATGATGCCATCATGATCTGGCCCCCTACTCTTACTTCTCAAAGTCTTTTTCTCTCTTCTTCATCTGTCCCACTGGAAATTCTCAAGTCTGTCCTGATCTTGGAACTGCCCAGCTGCTGCCACCCCAGGGCTCCAGCTCTGGCTGCTCCTTCCACCTGGACCCCTGTGGAAATCACTCAGATGCAAATCATAACACCCTAGTCCTCCTAATCCTTTATACTCTGCTTTATATTTTTCTCCCTAGTATTTATCAGCTAATGAACATTATTAGAGTCTAGTTATCCATTATGTTTTGTCAGACTCTTGCCTCCCTTAGATTTTCACTTCTTCTATCCACTATCATCTCCGGTGCCTAGAATAGTGCTTGGCTGTAGTAAATGCTCAATATAAATTTGTTGATGAAGTTTCTAGTGCTAGCTCCTAGCCCAGAGCCTTGCACAGAGACCCAAGATATGCCGGATATGTGTGTTTGATCAAAAACTTAAAATGACTTTATACAAATTTTTACCCAATCAATTTACAATTTGTTTTTGCTTCTCATTTTCCCATATCATTATTAAAGGGAGTGGAGTGGAAGAGGACAAATAAATCTTTACATTCATCTATGTAATGCCAAACTAAAGTATATTAAATACTCTTTTCTCAGATGATAAGCAAAGTTTACTGTGAAAGATAATTTTCTTTTTTTAATCAAATGCAAAAAAATAAGACTTTTGTTAGAAAACTAGCAAATATTTCTTATCAAAAGAATTTTTAAATATTTTGTCTTTTATTTCCATTTGTAGAATGAATAAACATATATACATGTTATATATACATATATACATATATATTTATTTGTTAAATCTGTTTTCTCAATAATGTATTTCCAAGGACAGTTCCCTCTCTCACACCAAAATATTGTGATCAAATTAGAAAAACATTGGATGACAAATGAGAGTAGTAAAGTTGAAAGCTGGTTGTTTAAATAGGAGTAGTTTATCCTATGCAATGGCAAAAGACTCCATCTAGTCAAGTTTCTTCCTATAAATTGAAATAAATAATTTGGACACCACATGAATTCATATACTTACCATGGTTAGAATTCCTCTAGAGTCAAGGAGAAAGTAAGAACTACAGTAGGAGCCGCCGAATAATGACGATGAATAATGAAGTTCAGGCAGTTTTTTCTAATATGTTAGTCCTGTGGTCATTGTCATGGCCCAGATCAATACGGTGAAGGCAGGGAGCTACTTTCAGAGATACTGGGGATTCTGGGAGCTGGTGGAATCTGCTTACTTGGGAGCACATATATTCCTAATTATAGGAGGTCTCCATAAGGTACTGGGTGGTGACAGAGGGAGTGGTACTTTAAAGGAAAACAACTTTGAAGGGAGTCTTGGTTATCTACTTTAAAATCTGAAACCTGGGCCAATCCCTGTATGTTTATTTAGCTAATCATTCCTATTTTAATTCTATTCCAAAGAAGCTTGGAATTACGTTTAAAGCTCAGTGAGGTAGGAAAAAAGAGTCCCTTTTTTTCTATCTATCTAGCAGAATCATGCTACCATGCAAAACCCTCAAGGCCAACTAACCAAGACAAGGGTCTTGTCTAGTGTCCAGAATTTCAATCAGAAAAATTCTATGAAGGATGAGTCCAAGGACATGTTCTCATTTCTATTATGTGTTCACAGGCTCAGCAACTCTCTTCCTCAAGAACAGGGCTTAAGGAGTATGACGACATTCAGAATTAGGGAACAAGCAGATGAATTTTATTTACCTGAGGGACTTCTGACAACTTTAACATCCTCCTGTTCTCAGAAGGGATGGGTCCAGCTTCAAAAACAACACTTCAACTTATATCTTTCCCTGGCCAAGATTCACTGAAAAATATGTTTTCATGTCATAAAATAGATAATTTTGTGTAAAGAGTCTGCATGCTGAATTGGGCTTTGACTGCCAAATAACAGACAAAATCAGCAGATTGTTTATCTTATACTTTGGCACAATTGTATCATTAACTTCAAATTGTGTACAAACAGTGGACAATTCCAGAAAAAGAAATGTAAGAATAAAACCTTATAGCAGATGTATGGCAAAATCCTTAAGTTTAGCCTGACAGAATTTGTTTGCATCAGTAAATTTCTCTCTGGCTACCCACTGGCCTCAGGAATGCCATATTAGCTCACTATTGTATTTAAAAGGTAACCTTCGAAATCAGCATCAATTTTCCTTTCTTAACTTAAAACATCTTAAAACTACCTACTTCTGTTATTTGCCAAAGGCAAACAATGTGACCTATTAGCACTGGGCTGTAAAAAAGCCCTGACCCCAAGACAACAGAAAACTAAACATCTGGAGAAAATCTAGTACCCAAAGATGGATTCTACAGTGTGGTAACAGGTGGCACTAAGAACTAGTAAGCTGCAAATGTCTCCAATTCCATTTCTCCCAATAAATTCCTTTAAGCAGGTGCAAGGGTAAAGGAGAATTACTTTACTTGCATTGAGTTCAAAAGAACTTTCTTTTTTCCCCCTTCTAGAATTTTTGAGATGATATCGCTCTAATTAAAATACCATTGTACACTATGTTTTCTTTTTCTCATTAGGGAGACATGTCATTGATGCATTATCAAAGTATCTAAATATCTCAAACAATGGTCAAAATGCTGACTGATAAACAGATGAAAATTAAACTGTCTAAATATAAAGCCAGTTTTCTTTCCTTTAAAAGGGGTTAAATTTTTGTTTTAAATTAATTCCAAATGATGAAGCTATCTTAGAAAAAAAATAGTCCTTTAAGATTAAAGGAAAATTCTGTTCCCAGAGTGTCTTTATTATTCCAAGCAGGACATTTAAATTTTTAAGTCCTCAGTTTTCTCTTCTTTGAAGTAAATATTGGAGATAATTTGGTCTCTCTGTATTTAAAAAAGGCACATATGGAAGGTTTTGGGGTCATTTTCTTTAAAAATACTAGTGCCAGATTTCTCATCCTTAGACATAAGATAGCCAAGCAATCCAAGATGAAAATAGGACAGTGGTATATGACTCCTCTGTTAATGACTCCACAGATGGAGGTTGAGTTCTGATTACCCACAGTCAGGAAAAAAAACACTGAAGTTAATAGCTTCAGAAACTATAACTTGACATTTATAAACTGATGTTTTTCATTGAATTTTAATCCAATCATGTCAGGCATAGACTCAATGGGAACTGCCAAGAGGGTTCTACCATAATTGATCTAGTTTGCAGCCATTATACATTGATAGGGAAAATTTAGCTTATGAAGTCTGAATTTTTATTTTTAAAAATTTTATATTATAATTTTTAACTGAAATTCATCTCCTATTTCCATGAGAACATGGAATACAAAGACACATATAGAAAATATTACAATTTTACATCATAAACAAAAAATTGAAATATGAAATTATTTCTATATTTTTTGTGTTTTTTTTCTCCAACAGGTCCAAGTAAAATACACATTGCATAGTTTAAATTATTTGATTTGTATCCATCACATAATAGTAAAGTTATCAATATAGAGTATTTATAAATTTATTTTCTTACCTCTGATTCTTTTCTTTTTTTTGCACTGGGGATTGAAAGCAGGGGCATATGACCCCTGAGTCACATCTCCAGGCCTATTTTGTATATTTTATTTAGAGACAGGGTCTCACTGAGTTGCTTAGCGCCTCGCCAGACTGAAGCTGGCTTTGAACTTGAGATCCTCCTGTCTCAACCTCCCATCCTGCTGGGATTATAGGTGTGTGCCATCATGCCCAGCTTATGTGTGGTTCTTAATATGTTATAATTTGAACTTCAAAATCCTTGCTTGCCACACGACTAACTTCTCTACATTTAGTAAGAAAAATTACACATCTCTTTTACCCCCTAACTATTTTTATGAATATGTTTTGCCATAAATCTAAAAATGAATTTTACACACATATTTTAAACACAAACTTTGGAAACGTTGCAGCTGTCTGGTTGTAAGAGATTTGAAGACAGATTTCTATTAACTGGAAGATTATTTCAGATGATGGTGTTTTTGCACCCCTCTTAATTCTTGCAACAGCAAAACTATAATGACTCTGATCTTCACTCTATTCTTCTTCTAGAGGAAGAAGGAGAAAGTGATGTTCAATGAAGGGGGTTGGTGGAGCCCCTGTAAACTCTAAGAGTGAGTAAGACAGCGAGCATGTGGTGTTGGAAAAAGCACTACAGAGAGGAAGACAGGAACCAGGCACAGTCCCTTTGCCATTAGGATTCGTCTTTCCTTTCCATCCCACCCCAGAGAAGTCTCATTCTCTGCTAAAACAACAGAAGATGAGATAGCTTATCTATTTTTACAGCCACAAAAAATTATGGGCCTTTTTTGTTCTAATAATTTCAAGCCAAAATAACTATTCGGTGTAGCAAAACATGAGGGATTTAACACCATCATGAATCTACTTTTTTCCAAGTAGAAAAATGCAATGATTCCTGCATTTTATTGGCATATGTGCTTTTCTGCTTTCTCTTCTTCTCCTTCCCTTGTTCTGACTTCCTTTTTTCCATCACTTCTGAAGCAAGCAGGGAGAAAGATCAATTTGATTTATCTGTACCTCCAGGGAGCTTAGAACCTAGTGAAGCCATGAAAATAAATTTCAGTGACTACTGTGACAAGGTAGAAGATACTCTGGAAGCAACTTGCCAGGGCAGCACAGAGAATTCACCACTGAGACCCAAAAGGTGAGTCTGAGCCAGGTGCCAGCTCCAGGTGCAGGAAGTGTGGGCATCACAGGCTGAAAGGAAGCAAGTGAGGCTTAAAGACAGAGACAAGGCTGTAGCAGAGCATGCTAGCTGTGAGCCACAGAATGTCTTCTTCCTGGACATTCAGCCACACTGCATCTCCCAGCCTCTCTCCCTTGCATGTGGGAGGTGGGTGTGACTATTTTCCCCTGACATAGCAGGAGGATGGGCATTGCTTCCTAACCAAGTCCTGACCTCCCTTCCCAATCTGTCAGCCAAATAGCAAAAGTACAAGCCCCTGAAAGTCTGCAGACCACAAACGGGAGCCCCAGATTCCTAAGACACGGTCAGAAAAGTCTGGCCAACAAGAGCCCTCTGTGGACTACTATTTAAACAAGAAATCGACACCACCCCCCCCATGTTCAGGTCATTACACAGCTGACCTAACTCAATTACCCAATGCTAAGCTGGGGTATGGCCATTTGTAGACCAGTTTTTTTTTAAATTAATTAAAGTATTTACTAGTTATAATCAGTTATACATGACAGTAGAAAGCTCTTCGGTTCATTCTATTTTTATGTTAAGGGCAATAGCGACTCCTGAAGGACTTTAAACTGGGAAATGCCATAATCACAATTAGCTCTGAGATGAAGGAGCAGCCATCGTTTTAAATAATTGTAGTCCTTTTCCTGATTTCCTGAGCTAATCACATGATGAATAATGTGTGGCAAGACTCACTCCGATAGTATTAGTGAATTCCAGTCTTAACACAGATAATAATAACCATGAATGTCTGGATCTTGAAAGACATAATGGATCATTTTCTTAAAGTCCTTTACAAAACAGAAAAGGCCATAGAGGTGAGGTGCCTAGTCAAGGTCACCTGGGGATGCTCACAGCAGTGTGGGAGACAGGGACGACAGCCAGGTTCTTTTGCTCTCATTCCAAGGTTTTTTCCACTGTGCTGGGCTGTTTAAATTCCTGTAGCCCCGGTGCATGAAACAGATCAGACTGCTCTGGGGAAATGAATTAAGGGGATTAACCACTGAAAAGTTATAGTTTTGCACTTAAAAGAAATGAGCTATCAAACCATGAAAAGATAGGGAAGAAACCTAAGTGTATATTACGAAGTGAAAGATGCCAATTTGAAAAGACTACGTGTGGTATGATTCCAACTATACAACCTTCTAGAAAAGACAAAACCATGGAGACAGTGAAAAAGATGAGTGTTTGCCAGGGGGTGGAAGGGAGGCATGACGACGAGACAGAGCAGAGGGTTTTTGAAGTACTCTCTATGATACTATAATGGTGGATTTTTGTCACTACACATCTGTCCAAACCCATGAAGTGTACAACACCTAGAATGAATCTTAATGCAAACTATGGACCATGGGTGACAAGGACATGCCGAGACAGGATCATCTATTACAACAAAGTTCCACCCTGGTGGGGGATTTTGATCATGGAGGAGCTGTGCATACATGAGGGTAGACACTACAGGAAAATCTCTGTTCCTTCTTTCCATTTTTGCTTTGAACCTAAAGGTGCAAAACAAAGTAAGCTTTTATTTTATTTTAAGTTAGGGTACTAGGGATTGAACTCAGGGCACTCGACCACTCAGCCATATCCCCAGCCCTATTTTGTATTTTATTTAGAGACAGGTTCTTACTGAGCTGTTTAGGGACTCACTTTTGCTGAGGCTGGCTTTGATCTTGCAATCCTTCTGCCTCAGCCTCCCCAGCTGCTGAGATAACCCACATGTACCACCTCGTCTGGCTAGTTAAGTATTACCTTGGGCCTGGGGATGTTGCTCAAGCGGTAGCGTGCTCGCCTGGCATGCGTGCGGCCCGGGTTCGATCCTCAGCACCACATACCAACAAAGATGTTGTGTCTGCCGAGAACTAAAAAATAAATGTTAAAAATTCTCTCTCTCTCTCTCTCTCTCTCTCTCTCTCTCTCTCTCTCTCCTCTCTCACTCTCTCTTTAAAAAAAAGTATTACCTTAAAGTTAAAATTTGGGCAATAAGATTTTGTTTATAAACTTGGAAGTATTTAATAATACAGCTATTTTTAAATATAGATACTTTAATAATATAGAAATACAATATATTGTTTCTTTTACCTTTCTTAGGCTGATATTTTATTTAACTGAAATATTATAACATCTTATATCTTCTTTCAAACACCTCTGTCAGTTCTAGAGGGTTTTGTGTATAACTTTCTATCTCCATGATGCTATCCCTTTTTAACCTGCAACTTCCTCCATATTCTTCTCTGAATTCATTTCCTGGCCTGGAAGGGCACAGCCATGGTGCCTACCTGTGAGTCTACAGCTGTTTGTGGAATACCTGATGAGAACGAACGGGCTTGGATTGGCACTTTACTTGTGCTGCAGAACATTAGGAAAGAAAAGGCATTGTTTTGAGAAAATGGCTTTTTAATTTTCCTGGGGCAACTAAAAGCTCTTGGCTGCTGCTTGGGGAAAGACAAAGGGAAGTACATCCACCTTCTTATGTGAGTAGAAGACTGTTGACTACATATCAAACAAAAGCAAAGGTCATTAGCTTAAAGAACAAGAAAATTAGAGACTACAACCAAGCACAAAATTGCATATATTAAAGAAGTGTTAGCCAATATGGACCCTTCCCTGCATTGATATTAACTGGTATCAATATAGATATACAAAAAATGAAAAACTATCTTAAGTACCCAATGGCAAACTAGAAATTAATGGAAATCCAATAAGTTAAAGCTGGTCAATAATTTGAATTTAGCTCTATATCATTTACTCCATAAATGAAAAAGCATGTGTGATTATAAGTAAATGAATCAGCCTATAATGTTGCATATGCCAATAAGATGCAAGAATCATTTCAAAATAAACTTAAAATATCAAGTGAATCTAACCTTCAACATTGAGGATAGCTCCAAGAATAGGTTCTTCCTATTATATCATACACCATGTATTATGTAAATATTTTTTTAAAAATGAATACCTGACACATTAGGAAAGGCAAGTGCATATTGATAATGTATAGGATAATAGTTCAGAGAACAGACATTTCAGAGAACAACCAGCTGGCTGTGATTGGGAGTCAGTGATTGGGGAAAGAGAGAAAGTATTCAAGGCAAGGCTACTTTTGGACGGGAAGAATGTCTATTCTTCCTTCTCTTCATCCATAAAGGGGGCATGATCATAACTATCATATAAAATTAGAAATTTCACACACACATACCCAGCACATAAGCTAGCATTTTCTTTGGCACATAATAGAAGCCTGAAATGTGATAATTTTGCTACTATCATCATCATTATTATTACTATTATTATCATATTAGGTTACCCAGGACAAAGTCCCCAATTAATACATCAATACATGTTCTTTTCAGAATCAACTGATGAATTTTTTCTCAGAAGGGACACTACTTACGAGATATATTTTCTAATTGTCTCTTGTACACACACATATATATATTCTCATTACTATGAAGCAGAAGAATATAAAGATGTTCATTCTACTGGGACTAAAATAAATGATTGTATGCTACAAAAGGATGGTTACCAATTACTTTATTATTTCATAGGGAAAAAAGATAATTTGCCACAGCTGTTATCTGAGGTTTCAGCACCTTTTGTTCAAGCTGTATAAAAGTGCTCTTCCTTTTACAACAATGAATGAAAGGTAGCTGACTGAAAAAAGAAATGCTTCAAGCATATTATTTCATGGTGGCCCTGGAGAGCATTGGACAGAAAGTTCAGGATAATCTATAAAAAGCAGGGTGAAGGGAGGGGGCGATGAAAGAGGCTAAGGGGCTACGGGGCCATGTGAATCCATGTGGAAAAATGATCAGTACTGGAGAAGGTTAAATTCTCGGTCCCTGAAGTCTTGCTGTTGTGGCTACAGCCCAAGAAAGTTAATGAAAGAAAGGCCCACTGACAACTCCCGCTGCTTCGACAGGAGCTTACCACCTCATTACTGGCCAGATTCTTACAACCAAAAGAAAAGAATACTTCTGCCAAGGAAAAGAGTAAGGGTTGGAGTGAGAGAGTCATCCAAGCAAGGCCCTGCTGATATTGGGTGAGGATCAAAGTGATACCAAACAAAGGGAAGTGGACAAGAAATAGCTGCTGCGCCAAGAGCCTTGACCACAGCCTAGACGACTCTCCAAACCCTAGGCAGGAGAGACGGAAGGACAGTTCAACCCCTCTGTCCTCCTGCCGCACAGGCAAAAGTAAATGAAGTGACACCATCTGCTCACTTCCCCAGCAGAGAGAGCCTCAGCTCCTCGTGGTTAGCAAGGCAAACATTTCCAAAAGCATTACTCTAATTACAAATGATTAGAAATGATTCCTAGAAGTGGAGACTTAACTCACAGTGTGCCTGGTTAATGAGCGTTTTCTGCACATCCCCACTGCCTTCTGAGCTGACTTTGAAAGCACTGGCTGGAGACGGTTTCTGAGGTTTGGAAATGAGTCTCTTAAAGACAATAGGAGGCTACACTTTTTCTATTTCTCTAAGCATACCAATGCATGAATTTTTTTTTGGTTTGTTTTTTTTGTTTTCTTTTTGATATATATATCAAAAAGAAATATATATATATATATATATATATATATATATATATATATATATTAACCAAAAGCACAATAGAAAATAACAGGATTCTTTCAGGGCTAACAAATACAATTTTTATGGCTGCAGGGTATTTGTGCATGCGTGTTTGTGTGAACATGTGCACACATGTGCATGTGCTCACCAAAATGGTGCGGGGGGGGGGGGTGGCAATAGAGTACCAAACAACCAATCAACCAATATTAAACATGCAATTTATAACATTTTTCATAGAAATATATTCCTTGTTATAAATTTAAACTCTGTTTTCATTTGTTTAAGGTGTAAAGCATTAATACTCCCCATTAAAAACTGACAATACCAAATGTTGACAGAGAAGTGAAGCAACCTGAAATCATATGCATTGCTGGTGGGTAGAAATTCAGAAATCTGTCTAGTAGTGTCTGCCAAAGCAGAACCTAGGCCCTCTCTGTGACCCAGTAATTACAAAATTCAGTATATATACAGCCAATGTACAAATGTATGTGCATCAAAAGATGTGCACTGGAATGATTTTTAGCATCAATAACCAAGCAATATCAACAGCAGACTGAAAAAAGAGATATAGTATATTCTCACAATAGAATAAGCAGCGTAAGTTGGCAAAACTAAGATTTATGAATGAAATCTGGCCCATCAACTGCTTTTGTAAATAAAATTTTATTAGAATACAAACATATCTCTTCATTTACCTATTGTATATGCTGCTTTCATGCTGTGATAATCAAGAAGGGCAGAGTTGAAAAGTTCCAACAGGAACTACAGGTCAGTACACCAATCATTGAATATCTAC
Source organism: Urocitellus parryii (assembly GCF_045843805.1). Taxonomy (NCBI): domain Eukaryota; kingdom Metazoa; phylum Chordata; class Mammalia; order Rodentia; family Sciuridae; genus Urocitellus; species Urocitellus parryii. The sequence goes on from NC_135532.1 coordinate 109,751,622, forward strand.
CTTATTTGCTCTTTATAAACATTTTCAAATCCCTGCTCTCCAGCAAAAAATAAAAAAGTTAATAAATTTTCAGTCATCAACAACATGGGTAACCCTCAAAAAAATGTTAGGTGAAGGTAGAATTTACAATTACCGTTTGAGCCTGTGTATATAGTGTTCAAGTGCAGACATAATTAATGTATGATGATGGGTGTCAAAAAATGCTTAACTCTATGAAGAGATTAAATGCTAGATGGGGCATTATTAAGACAAATGATTAAGACTACTGTTTCGATATTTATATGGAAGACAGGTTCATGAATATGTTCATTATAAAAACTGACTTTCAATTTGTGAACTTTCCTCTGCTTTTCAATAAAACTTTGCTTAGAGTGTAACAAAAAAGTTTATCAAAAATGAATAAGACATTTCTAAAACAAATTGTTCTGAGGTTATTCTTTCATGTTTACTTCTGCATTAAGTCATTTAGAATATTTAGAATTATTAAGATTTATTTTTTCTCAGACTAAATCAAGAGAAACCTTTTTATTTACAAATACTACCTTTGTTCTCTCTCTCTCTCTCTCTCTCTCTCTCTCTCTCTCTCTCTCTCTCTCTCTCTCTCTCTCTCTCTTGTACCAGGGACTGAACCCAGAGGCACTTAACTACTGAGCAACTTTCCCAACCCCTTTTTATCAATTTGGTTTAGAGACAGGGTCTCACTAAGTTGCTAAGGCTGGCTTTGAACTTGCAATCCTCCTGCCTCAGTCTCCCAAGTTACTGGGATTACAGATATGTGTCACCACACCCAACTTACTCTTCATATTGATGAAAAATCAAATTGAGTACAAAGCATCTAATTTGTATTATTGCAGGTGAAATTGAAAACTTATCTATGAGGAAATTTAAAAAAAATAAAACTATGAGGCGTCTTGGATGTGATCAATGATGACCATCTAGGAAATTAATGATCAATTTTGGAAATCTTTGAGAATGATTTCACTTTGAGGACTCTTGCCCTTGCCTTTCTTTCTTCTTTATCCTTAAACCTTAAATTTTATGGAAGAAATGTCACATAAAAGTAGCATAAACAACTAGAAAATTTCTTCAGGAGATAAATCAAATGATAAATGCTTTTTAATTAATTCTATTATGAAAAGAATATTATATCAGAAAAGCATCTCTCCATTGGAGGCTTATATCTGATTTCTGAGATTAAATTGGTTTCAATTTGTTTTCATGTTTAAGGTATGCAGATCAAGGACTATAAATGTAATTTCTACATATAAAATATGAGAATCTTAAGATAAATATTTAATGTTCTAAACCCCTGACAATTCATAAGTCCTAAAAGAAGCTATTTTGCATTATATTATATGGATTATGTAGTAGATCAACACATGTGCATACACAGACACACACACACACACACACACATACACACACACAATATCAGACATCAAAGTGCAGACTAATTCTGGATGCTAGATGATTGCTAAACTTTATAGATCATCCAAGTTTTTTTTTCTTCATTCACTTAGAAAAGGAGTCATTCTTTTCAAACACTGAGTTCCAAGTCTTTCTCTTTGTAAATCCTCTGATACAATCTGCTCTTCTAACTTTAAGTTCCCTGAAGGCAGAGATGATGTGTGTTTGCTCAGTGTCATGTTCTCAGAGCCTGTCATAGTACCTAAAACACAGTAATAAATATTTATTGCATGAAAAAAATGAATGAATTATGAAGGCAGACAAAATAGACCCTGAATAACTGAAAATGGATCCAGCAGATGGGAAAATGTTGTAAGATAAAATATATATATATATATATATATATATATATATATATATATATATACTCAGAGCCAAAATGTACAGGGGAAAAAAAAAAAGCACGTTGGGTTTGGGGTAGACCTTGCTTCTTCATCTTAAACAACAAGTCCAATTTAATCAGAAAAAAATGATGCCAATGCTAGTAATGACTCAAGATAAGACAGCTAAAAGTAGCAGATATTGTCTTTACTTAAAAGTATTTTTCAAATATTCTACAATAATGTTTATTATTTTATATTCAGAAATAAAGTGAAATAAAGGGAATCAAATGTTTATTTCAATGATATTTACTCATTATCTAACACATGCAAGGCAATGTCCAGGTATCTAGATATAAATGTGAAAAAAAGTCTTTATAATATATCCAGAGCCCAGGCATAGGTAAGACAGACATGAAAATTAACCATTATAAGCAGTATAATTGATGCTAGAGTGGGCGCATTTATTAGACACTAGATTGAGAGCAATTGAATGTGAAAATCTGTGTCAGGGTAGAAAAGCCTGAGAAGGTTCATAGAGTAGGTGACATATGAATTGTTTTTTTTTGTCATGATAAGATTTAAAGAAATTACTAAATGAACCATTATATTTCATAATGCTGAGCTTAAAGTCTCTCCACCATTTTTTTTTTTACTAAATTTATGAGAGTTTGAGAAAATAACCTAATGAATAAACCAACCACTGGCAAAATGCTATAATTACAATCATGAAGACAGGAAAGAAAGAGAGTAATAGAAAGTATTTTCAGGTGGACCAGAAAAGGGAGTTGCCCTTTTCTTTTTCAGGAAAATCATTGCTAATTAAAAATAAGTAAATTTTTACAAGTTGGTAGTCCCAATAATACTTTAGTCTTTTAGAAAACAATAATATTTTCATGGTGATTTCTTGTATTAAACAAGTCTGATAATCCCATGGATTTTCTAGATTTAGATGAAACTAAGAGCTAGCAGTCACATTTGTTCATTAAAAACAACAAAACAAAAAATAGAAAGAAGAAGAAAAGATCATTGTATTTCCTTTTAATGATCCTTTTACATGTATGCATTTTCGTTTTTAAATCCCCAAGTAGTAGATTAGTGAAGAATACTTTTTTTCCTTTTGCTCTTCTGGAAGCTTGGAAATCAGTTGGAGCTTCAAACACATATGGACACACACACACACACACACACACACACCACACGGGGGGGGGGAGAGAGAGAGAGAGATTGTGAGAAGAAAGAAGAACATTGGCTTTCTGAAGACAAATCTCTAGTCTTATCAATGCCCTGTGTGAAATGTGGACATTTTAAATACATCCATCTTGCTGAACACTAACTGCTGAATGAATTGACTGACTTTACATTTCAGGCAGTGTCTTTTCACTGTTAGAAGCCTTATAATAGAAAAGCTTTGTTTTAAGGCTGATAATTCTTATTGTAAATCCATTTCTGTGTTTTGTGCCAGTTCTAAACAGTGAAAGAGGCAATAAGAGGGCATCCTTGTTGCTCAGCTGATGAAAATAATGTTTTAAATTCATTTATTAAATAAAAAACTGTTGCTATCCAATATTTTCAGGAAACCATCTAGTCATGTTCCCCAAAGAAACATTTATTGAAATGTGTCAGGTCTTAACTGTCAGAACATCTCGAAGGTTCAAAGTTTAATAAGCTGTGAATTACTGCCTTGTTCTTCACAAGACAGGGACCTTGAGAGTGAAGGATCTTTACTAATAGTGAGTGTTCTGGGAGGATTGCTTTCTCTGGGTTTATTTGAAAGTTACTGGGCACCTTCCTAACCATTTAGTCTATCCAGATGGGCCGCCTGCAGTAATAGAGAACAGTCATAAATGTCATTATGCACAGAGAACACCTGTCTTGTACCTGAAGTGATGTTCATCACAAGCTTGCTTCAGATATAGCCTGGGTTCTCCAAGTGCTTCCCAGGTGACTTCCAGCTGCAGTTGTGTGTTCTTTAGATTCAAAGTGCCCCCAGCTGGAGCTGACAATAATAATTTTCTAGTTATTAATGCAATATAGAAGATGGATTTTTGACAATGCATGCACAGTCTAAAGATGCAGCGTATGTTAAATCAAATTTGAAAGCAAAAAGTCATATGTTGTCAGATATTTAAGTAATTTTTAAATATTAGTCCATACTGGAAAAAAAAGCAGTTAGAATCATGGATAGTGTAAGCTCTAAGGAAGATGGAACTCTCTTATGATTTAGAGGTGAGGTGTGCCCCAAAAGCTCATGTGTGAGACAATGTAAGAGGTGAAATGATGGGGTCACAGAGCCTTAACCTAATCATTGTATCAGTCTACTTGATGGATTGCTGTGTGGTAATTGTAAGTAGATAGGGTGTGACTGGAGGTGGTCACTTAGGAACATGTCTTTGAGGTTTATATTTTTTCCCTCTCTTCTTCTTGGTGCTACGTCCTGAGCTGCTTTCCTCAGCCACACCTTTCTGCCATGATGTTCTGCCTCACCTAGAGCTCAGAGCAATGGAGCTGGCCATCTATGAACTGAGATCTCTAAAACCATAAGCACCAAATAAAATTTCTATTCTCTAAAAATTTTCTCATCAATCTTTTGGGCATAGTAACACAAAGCTGACTAATAAAAATTCCATGATGATATATTAATTTTGTAGAGTACAAAATAAAATAGAAAAAATAGATAGTGTAATGATAAAAATGGTATAATAGAAAGACTGGGGGCCATGCTACCGAATATAAGTATAAATTAATCTGGCCTATCAAATACACTACTACCAAGACCATTTTTTATCAAAACCTTATGTGAATTTCAGGTGAATCATATTCCCAGCTCTCCTGCTGGTAACAGATTTACCAAGATGCATTTAATGATCTGAACTCCACTGAAGAATGTTTATAGCAACCTGCCAAAATAAGAAATCTACCTTGAACTCTTGTTTCAGTTTTTTATTGGAAAAGGATCAGTAGGCTTCTGCTCTCCAGAATTCCATGAAGAACAAATTCTTTTGTTATCCAGTGCACTATTATCCTAGCCCCATGCCCTTGGTCTTGGAAGAATGAACCATGGAATGCCAAAAGGCATTTTAGAAAATCATAGTTTCAAGTAAGCTAAGTTTGAAAATATTTGCCATTATCTTTTCACAGGTCATTGAAAAATCAACTTCCAACAATATTGAAATGGAGAGACTTTGAACAGAATATTAAGCCCTAATGGCAGAAATATAGTTTATTTTTAAAGAGAAAATGAATTAGCCATCCATTACCTCTACCAATTAGGAGAGGTTGGTGTGGTGTGGGTTTGGAGAGAGGAGAAGGCTATAGAAATTATGCAGATTCTTGGGCCTGAAATTCAAAATGTGATGATGCTTCTGACTGATTCTATGGTCAGCTACGACATGATCTAGCTTCCTACCTGAATGTGCAGAATGGATTATAAAGGAAGTCAAGCATGAAGAGTGAGGATGATTTTAGGTCACAGAAAAGTCTAGTGACCAAAGCTGGAGGCTTGTACTGAGCACAGCAGGGAAAATCTGTGGGGTGCATCCAAGTTATTGGTTGGGGAATTTTTTTTAAAACTTCAAAAGATCTCATAAAAGTTTACTTCTTTTTGGTCTAATATTGATTGACATTATGGTAACAAGGAAGAGAAGAGAGAAAGCTATTAAACAATAGTAAAATAAACAAGATCTATTTGTATTCGTTATTCATTCCAGAAAAGCATGTCTTTAATTTGGTGGTTTGTAAATTTTTATCATTTTTTCTTATAACAGTGTAAAATTTTTAAAAGTTTTAATTTTACAGATGGATTTTTGCAGAAATATTAGTATCTGTAAAGTTTAGATCTTATTTTTAGTTGGTGAAACACAATTGCTCCAAAACTCAACTTCTCCTATAAAGGAAAAGCTAAGGAGAGAGAGAGAGAGAGAGAGAGAGAGAGAGAGAGAGAGAGAGAGAGAGAGAGAAGGAATCTGTGTGTACTTTTATCCCTAAGCCTAGAAAGGACCATTATGTATTTTTTAATTTCTGTTTATAGGAGCTAAAATTTTAAGCATTAGTTCCTTAGTAAAATCTCAAAATTATTATTTTGGAGGCATAGATGTTTTAAAATATTTGACTTTTCCATTTCTATGAAATCGAATTATTAAATGAAATTATTTCCAAGAAAATATTTTAGCAAGAAAATTAAATTGAAACACAACAATTTACAAAAATTATACAGAAGATTTCAGATGTAGCACTTTATAAGGATAAGTGATAAAGGATCTCATCATTACAAAGCCTACTTGCTAAATACCAGTTCTTGCTCTCCATTTTCCACCAGCTGAAAGAATGAAGGATATGTAGTGTTATGGGCAGCCACCACATTCTCATGCCCTCAAGAAATGAAGTAAGATCATGCATGAAAACAACACAGCAATAAAAACTTGGTGGAACAAGCACTATCTTATTCTGGGGAAGCAAAAATAAGAAGATTGAAGGGTTTTTATTTTTGTTTCACTAAGTTTTATGGAAAGATCTGTAAGGTGCATAAAATTCTCTTTGGATCCTTGAGTTAAAATTCAGACAACAAATTATTTATACATAAAGGATAAAAATAAGTTCATATTCTAAAATAAGTATAAATGTGACTATAAAGAACTTTATCTCTTCATTATTTTGTATTAGATACTCTGTATCATACACTCCCTTTCTTTATACTCTTCATACATTGGCATTGAAGTAGGGGAAAAGTTAAGGGAACGTTTAGCTATAGGCAACACATCAGATCACTTGGAAAGTTTTCATTTGGAAAGAGAAAGAGCAACAGAAGATGTTTAAGGATAAGTTATCTCGGTGCAAGCCATCTTAAGGTAACAGGCACTCTTCAGTAGATAGAGCTCCAGCCACCATGAGAGCTCAGTTATTAGAGATGGTAAAGCTGACTGGGATTTCTCTGAAGGAACACAGTTGGGACTTGTTCCTAGCAAAATGCAGTATGCTCTCTCAGAGGTAGGGGTCCCTCCAAAGGGGATCATTTCCTGCCAAAGAGCTCATTTGTATGAGCATCCCCCCTCCCAGGCTCCCCAGCAACCCTCCCCTTTGCTTGGCACCATGCAGCACCATCACGTGACTTTTTGGACTGCCTGACTGAGTTCATTGAACGTGCTGTCTTGGCATGGCAATTATCCTAGCAGTGACAGAAGCCAGGAAACATATACCAGTAAATGGATTTCATTTTAATCACTGTACATAGGGTTTGCTTGATTTATCCCATATCATACCCAGCTCCAACGTGGCAGCCAGATTCTGAACTCAGTTGCCATGCTCAGCAAAAGGCCTAGGGTTGAACTTGGGTTGTGTTGCCAAAATACAGGTTTCTTTAACTATCTTTTCCTTTTTAATATTTTTTTTCCTGTTATCTTCATTCTCCCTTAGGGTTCATTGATAAGGTTGAACAGGTTCAATTATTAGAAATGTGGAACAATAAAGCTATTTGTGTTTGAACCACCAAGTGTCTTGAGTGGAATTTTAAAATAGAAATTAAAAATCATTATTTTGAAAGAGATTAACAGTTTTGTGCTCCATTAACTTTTCATGTAATCTGATTCTTTTGTGACCCCATTCATCTTTAAAAATTCTATCTTGTACTCTCTCTTTAATTAGGTTAATATGGTGCTTAAAATTGTGTTAGGAGCATAATGCATTGTCAAGAGCTGCTAGCTGTTGCAACTCTTTCCACTCCGCACATACTAATCTACTTGTATAATATTTTCTCACCCTTAGGGGCTCCTCCTCTTGTACCCATGGCTGCCCTGTTGATCTGCATTCCCAAATCTGGCAAACAACACTGCATTCAATGATGTTTCTCACTTATGGCAAATAGTCACCACATCATCATCAGGATCACTGTCATCACAAAAATTACAGCACTGTCATTGCTATGACATACAGTGATTTCACTATACATCATATATAATATGATTTCTTACATATGTAAAATCAGGAGGTAAAAGGGACACATTCTTAACATCAGGAACACACTAGAAATTGAGGAGGTGAAGAATGAGAATGACTTGGGAAGTCTGTGACATTTCATACTGAGCAGAGACAAAGAGGCATAAAGACACCTAATCCCAATATGATGATCTAGTTCCTGATTAAATTTCTATACAAAATTTTCCAAGTGTGCTTGGAGTGGTCATAGAAACCTTACATATTCCATTTTCTACTTTTGAAAATAAAAAAGTTCAGAGATTTCACCTTCACAGTTATCTACTCTAGCTTCATACCATAATCAACTCTGGATACTTCTCTTCCTTTTGAAAGATTTGAAAATTGTGACTAGTAGTGTCTGTTTACCTGCTTTTTTGCCTCCATTGTAAATGTTTGAACAAAAATCAAAACAAGAGAGATCATCTTTCTGCTTAAAACACAATTATGGCCTTTCAGGTGTGTCCATTTGGCTAGGCTGCAGTCCACAGTTGATCAATGTAACATTTATCTAGATTTTGCTGTGAAGCTATATTATAAATACAATACATCTAAGGGGCTTAAAGTCAGCTCCAAGGCTTCTATGAAGAATAAGAAATTCTATCTGAGGGCAACAGCTTCAATCCATATGTAGGAATTCTAGCCTGACCTTCCTTATGGCCTCTCCTATGGGTTTCAGATTTGTGAAATCAGTCCCCCCAAACCACAGAAGCCAATTCTTTATGAAATCTTTTTATGCATAGACACCTTCTACTGGTTCTTCTCTGTTTGAACTCCAATGGACAGAGTTTGTTACATGGTAGTGGAGTGTTGTTGTAACATATGCAAAGAAATGTGAAAATGGACATGGAATTGTGCAACAAGATGAAAAGAATTTTGAGGAAAATAGGTTTCAAAAATGTCCCTGTATGGCCTTGAACAAAAAAAATTAATAGAAATATGGATGCAATGACTCTGCTATAAATGGTTGATAGCAAATGAGGTATGTGAAGCTCTCATGAATTACTTGAAGAAGATCATATGGCTATTAAACTTGCCCCTGATGAGGTTCCAGAAGGAAAGGAATATGTTATTAGAAACTAGAGGGAAGGTGATTCTGTTAGATACTGGCCAAGTTCTCAGTAGAACTCTGTTTTGCAAAAAGAAATGCAATCCTACTTTAAAACCCATGTTTTATCCTGGTGATATTAGTGTCATTTTTTTTTCTGTACTGGGGATTGAAACCAAAAATACTTTAACAATGAACCACACTCCCAGTACTTTTTAGTTTTTATTTTGAGACAGGGGCTAAATTGCCTAAGTCCTCATTAAGTTGCTGAGGCTGTCTTTGAACTTGTGATCATCCTGCCTCAGTCTCCCATAGGGTCAAATTTTTGATGTGCAAAACTATAAGATAATTAACTTCTGTGCTGTTTAAGAAAGTTAAGCATTTGTGATTCATGATCACTGGTCAATGATTTGGCTGAAGGTACTTATAAGAACACAATTTGAAATTTGAATTCAATGAAGTCATGGAGAGAGGTATGTGAATATCCCTCCCTGAATTGGCAAAGAAGGTGAAGACATTTATTTATTTCCTTTGTGAATGCTCATGAAAGGATGAGCAGAGAACAATTTTATAATCAATGAATAGGATGACCTTCCCCATGGGTAACAATGGACCTCAGCCTTTCCTCTGCACAATGGACTCATCATAGGGTCCATGTTGCAGGTTGGAGATTATGCATGGGCTCTGTGAAGTAGATTTGCATTCAGCAAGGTTGACCTAGCTAACATCACTTTTAAATGCTAAATCAGCCAGCATAAAAGACCAACTCTGAGTCCCTGATGTGGCAACATTCCTGGAGAAATCAACCTAATGATAAGTTGAATATATTAAACCCTTTCCATTATGGAAGACCCAGATATGTATTCTTACTACAATAGAAGCTTATTCGTGACACAGATTTGCCTTTTATCCCACATGTTACTGCCCAGCCTGCCATCCATGGACTAACACAATGCCTTCTCCACTCTTGTGTCACTTCACATATCATCACTTCTCATAAATACCTCACTTCACAGTCAATAAAGTGAAACAATGGGATCAAACTTCTGAACTTCTTAACCCTGGGCCCCATTATCCTAAAGTCACCCGATAGACATACTATTGGATGGCTCTTTGAAGACCCAATGGAAATGTCAGCTACATGACAATTCCTCATTGCTGGGACAAAATTCAGACTGTTGTATATGCTCTTAATTTAATGCTCTTCCCCTCATAGAAAATGAAGGAGTATAAACAGGAAGAAATCAACTCTCATACTGATCCACTGGTAAACATATTTGCCTCCTATTTCCATAATCTTATGCTCTGCTGGCCTACTGGTCATAGTTCCAAAGGGGAAAATGCTTTTGCCAGGACATGCAACAATGATCCTGTTGGACAATTGAGAGGGCTACTTTGGTATCCTTATGCCATGAGTAAATGGGCAAATTGGTTAGTTAATATACTAGCTGGGGTATAGGGAAAATGGATTTAACATGATGGAGTTAGTGGAAGAAGTGTGTGTGTTATACAAGAGATCCCTTAGGGTTTCCCTGAGTTCATCTATGCCCTGTACAACCCAGTTTAGGCAGAACTGATCATGATTCAGGTCATAAATGATGGTTTGAGTCACCCTCACCAAAGAAAGAACCATGACCAGCTGAGGTCTTACTGAGGACAGGGAGGCTGTAGAACAGGTAATAGAATAAGATAATTAATAATACCAGCCGTGACCACATAACTAGATGCAAAAACAAAGGATATGAGCGTGCCTTCCTAATTTTGTTTTGAATATTTGTGCACATATTACTAAAATGTCTTTGTTTCTTACTCTTATTGTTCCTTTATCACCTAATATAAAATATATTAACATTTTAGCTTTCTTTCACATCTTTTAAGTTGCAGGATATCCAAATGACAGAGTAGATAACATTCAGGGATTTTGTCTCCTCTTCTACCGCAAGCATTAGCTTGTTTGGGATTGTACCCAGGAGAGTTTTATCATATAAAGGCATAAAATACATCTTGCAATTGTCTTTACTTGCAGATCAGATAAGTTTTAAGGAGATGTGTTCCAAGGAGATGGATGGCAAGTTGAGAAGAGTACACTGTGATGGTCTTGATGTGTCCTAGTTATTCAGTCAAATATTCACATAGGTGTTGCTCTGAAAGTATTTCCAGATGTGATTAAAATCTGCAAGCAATTGGAAATGGACATTTTGGAAAAATTGAGTAAAGTGAAAAACTGGGCATTTTTTTGATAGTTGAAAGATTATATGGAATATCTAGAGTGAAATTTGAAGGAAAGTGAGCGTAAGTTCCCTTGAGTGACTCCATTCAACCCTGAATTAATGTTTCACATGTAGAATGCAATGTGTCTTTGAATCAAATGCATAAAGAAAAGCTAATATATGGTGGAGAGTGCAAGGATTAGCATGAAGAAGAACATGGTCAAGGTCAGAAAAAGAAGACTGACAACAGAAGAAGTCGTTTGGAATTTCAGGAGAGTAGGTCTGTGGCATCAAAGTAAAATGTCTCTATGGAAACTTGTTTTATGTGGACCATTAAGAATAAGATTCAAGAGTAAAGTACTGAAAATAACTAATAAGATGCATGACAAATTTAAAAACTGTGTATAGAGTGATAGTATTAGCAATGTGTAAATGAGAGAAGATGGTATTAAGATAGTGTGTGTAAAATAATTAGCACCTGCATGAATAGCTCTAAACTACAATCAGCCAGAGAAAATCAGGGTCTTGGTATTCCATTGCTACAAAGGTAGAACTAGTCTCATATTGTGATCTTGGAAATGACATCACAGAGGCTGAGAGCAGGTTCTATTGATGGTGCCATGAGCTCATTCAAGGTGGCAGAACTAAGGTTCCAAGTTGGTTTGTTTTTGCCTTTTTTTCAGGGCTAAGCTAATCATATTCTAAACCTGGTGCAGTGATGAATAGCACGGTCTGAGTCTTTCAGAGATTTGTGAACTTAATTGTATAGTGGTTTTCTTGCCTCTAAAATGGAGATAATGAAAAATTTCTCTACCTCCAAGGAATTTTGATCATTTAAATTATAAGTCAGTATTTTCATTCAAAGTATATAGAAAAGTATTGGGCACAGTGGATGTCAGCTATTTTTATTATTATTACTATTATTTGAACAGTTCTATGAAATTATAGTGGATAAGTGTTTTGTTTTGTTTTACTTTATAAAACATGAAACACCTGGTGATGAAGCTGTAGTACCAATCTCTGCAAGGCTAATGTGAGATGGATTAAAGGAGGATAAAGGAAATACGACCATGGAGACTTTCTTCATTGTGTGGATTTAAAGGTTGTGGTAGTCATCCCATTAGCGAATGGAAATGCAAGTGAAGTTTTTGAATTGACTAATGAGGTGAGACCTGAATACTACCAAAGAAAAGGATTTGTCCAGTAGAAGTAGAAGTTGCATTCCCTTCTTCAAGTTGGGTCTTCAGTGACCTTGGATTGAGAAGAATACACATCGCACCCTAGGAGTTCTTTCTAGGAAGAGAATGGTATAAGGAGACCCATGAGTGGAAACCCTGGATAAGGGGTCAGAAAAGTAGAATGGGAAACAGCTCCATCTCTTGAAGTTGCTATAGGGATACTTAATAAGCCTGTGAAGTGTTGATAAATTGAAAATGTCACAGGAGGAGGACAGTTTGGGACTCTACATAGAAAGAGAGGGACTGGGAGTCATAGTATAATATTCAACTACTCAAAGATTTGTTAGAATAGACCAATAAGGGAGCTCAGACATAACATCTCAGTGGCATCAACAACTCTCTGAGAGCAATTAAAAGCTAAATGTACTTAAAATGCTAAGCTCTCTGACAGAATCTTTCTCAGGATACATTGCAATGAAACCGGCTTTTTGAATGCGTAGAGCAATTGGCTAACCCTAACCTAACAAGACTCTGTATATTTTTGGTGTAGGAGTTGCATCCATGAGTCACAAAAGGGAGTTAAAAAAATTAACTGTTTATAGGGCTGGGTACTAAGAATTTTTGTATCTGGCTACAGAACATATTTCCTTTCCACAGGAGGTAGTTATGACAAATTAGAAGTCTGAAAATTTTCTGATGGTGTAAAGGCCCAGCTGTCACCGGGGAGATAGTGATCAGATTTCATAGCTGCATGGTCCCGTGGCGCCACGGAGAGCTCCATATGGTCACCCAAATGTTCCAGCTAAATCCACTGAAAATTTCCAGTCTGAGTTTTACTCGCACAGAATAAAACTCTACTTTTATGGATTTATCATTATGTGCCTACAAAAAGAGAAATTCTTGTTAACCGCTTACATTTAAAAAATGGAAAAAAAAATAATCTGCCTAAGAACAACTTCACACAGCTGTTAGGCCAACCTCATGATATACAGACAACTACGTCCTCCTGGGAACTCTAGGAATATACTCTGTATCTGTTGTAATAGGACCTAGGGAAGGTGCACTTTTTAATGGATATATAGTGAATAATTAAAATCTGTGGGAATACCTCCTTCTTCTATGAAAAACACTTTTCTTAACCACTGTTCTCTCTTTTCCTCAGAAAATCACCTCTGCTAAATTGTTAATGTAATTACTATGTGCTGGGACACTTGTATTCCTGTCAAAGATGTCAGCCTCAGCCTTACCCAATAACAAACGGCAAATGCATAATTTATTGATTCTTAAATGGCTATGTCCTTGGATGTATTTCCTAAAAACAATTTGCTTAGAAACACATCTGGCTCACGAAGGTAACAACTACAAAGAATCTCACAGCTAAAGTACAGCTAAAGGGAAAAAAAAAGATACAGTAATCTTTTACTTGTGGCATTTCTGTTCTGAATCAAGAAAAAAAAAGTTTTAGGTAGTATAATATCATTTTGGGTTTCATGATAATAACATAATAAGAATATTCTGTGAAATTTCTACATATTTAAAGTAATAAGCCATGAGCCAAATAATATTTTTGGTAAAGTTGTCTCATTTTTAACAAAGGCACCTGGTTTACTTAATTTTCATGATAACCATCAGACTCAATGAAGCCAAATTTGATTTTTATTAAAATGTAAATATAAGTATTTGACATTTATTATTGAAAATACAAAGCTGAAACAGTCATGATGAGGGTGCTTTGAATATTTGATATTTTCTAATTGAAAAGCATTTTTACCTCATTCTTAATCATATATAGATAGATCACATAGCTATTTTCATTCCTCATGTTGATATTAAATTCATGCAACATATAAAATTATCGCATATCATTAATTACCCTAAACTTTGTTTTTCTGATCTATACCTCTTGAAATATATATCAAAAATTTTTGAAGATTTTATTGGTTGTACAAAGAAATGCACTGTAAAAGAAAAAGATACTTTAAAAATCCTATAATAAATAGTAAAGCACCTTTAACTTTACATTTCACCTTGCAGCACAAAAAAATGTTTAATTATTTGAGGATTAATGGCGGTAGTTTATAATTAAGCTGAAGTATGAACTGATGTCATCATCTCAGTATGATGATATACATTTTTATGCCAAAGCACCTGTTGTTTTGGAAGGAAGCAGCTGATATCATTATCTGCGCAGCCAGATAGCCCTGTTTCCTGCTGCTTAAAAAATTATCCTAAGGGTTACCTAAGTTGGAGTAATTCAGCATTTACGTTTTCATACCCAGAAGAGGACAGAATGGAGAAAATGACTTCTACAGCAATCAAAAAAAGAAAAGGGGGGCGGTGAGAGTCACAGTAGGATTGAGCAAGAGGCAGGAAATGGGGATCTTCAAGTTATGTGAGCAAAGGGGACAAGGATGGCCTTCATTATTTTTCTAAGAGTATGTGTTGATTGCAAAAGAATAGAACAATGGAATCACCTAATTAATTTTTGTTGATGTAAGTGAAATGCTACATCATTGGAGGAAGTGGAAGGATAACCATACACAACTTTACATTTTAACACAGTATTTGCATTTACTATATTATTAAATACTAGTGAAAATGCTTCCTTTTGCAAATTTAATGTTCACAGAATCAACAAACTACTGACAAAAGACAGGTGACTCATATTTTCATATCTAATTTTTACTCTTCCTTTTTAATTAATTAAGCTTTTTGGTTGCTTCTTTGATTTTTTTTTTTTTTGATAGGCCATTGGTTAGCAGTAAAGGGGAAGGTGTATGCAAAACACAAAATTGCTGAGTAAACCTGTTGGTTAATATATTCACTTGCCCTGTCACTTTCCTGGCCTGGAAACTGGGAAAGTCTGAAGTTTTCTAGCACAGGACAAGTCTATATCATCACACACTTTCAAAACAATATTCCAAATTAATACTGACTATGTACATTTCTCCTGGTATCCTGGCCATCTGTACCGCTTACATACTCTTCTATTAAGTCCTTGGCTCCTCTCTGCTCCCTGCTGACTTCTCAAGTGAATTCTTCCCTCTTTCTTGTTGGAACTCACTGTCCTAATATTACCCATGTGCCACATCTTCTATGTATTTTTTCCTCTCCAAGGGCTATCTGATGCTCACAGACTCTAGTTATGATTTTCCACCAAAGATTAATGCTGTTGATCACTGAGCGATATGATATATAATTCTTGGAAAAAATTTCACAAGTTACTAATATTTTAAGATATTAAGATACATCTTCCTAGTGACTAGTGTCTTAAGAAAGCTAAGCTTTATGGAGTTAAAATAACTTCCCCAGGGTCACACCATTAGTAAATGGTAGAGATGATGTTCAACCTCTGTTTGCCATATTTTTGGTCTAAATGATTTTCTTAATCACTATATATTTCCATTCTAATTAAACATTTTCCTTTCATTTCATTTCCTTTCCTGAATGCTATTTTTTTTCTCAATGGATCACATTTTCTTACAAAACTTGTGTTAGCAGCAAAGGAAACAAGAAAGTGAAGAGAGAATCTACAGAATGAGGAAAATATCTTTATAACGTGCACCTCAGATAGAGCCTTAATTTCCAGGATGCACAAAGAACTCAAAAAACTTACACCAAAAAAATTCCAATTAATAAATGGTCAAAGGAACTGAAAAAACACTTCACAGAAGAAGAAATAAGGTCTGTCAACAAATGTATGAAAAAATGTTCAACATCTTTAGTAATTAGAGAAAGGCAAATTAAAACTACACTGAGATTTCATCTCACTCCAGTCAGAATGGCAATTATCAAGAATACAAGTAACAATAAATGTTGTTGAGGATATGGGAAAAAAGATACACTTGTACTTTGCTGGCAGGACTGCAAATTGGTACAACCAATTTGTAAAGCAGTATGGTGATTCTCCATAAAATTTGGAATGGAACCACCATTTGACCCAGTTATCCCAATCCTCTACACATACCCAAAGAACTTAAAGTCAGCATACAACAGTGATGTGGCCATATCAATGTTTATAGTAGCTGCAGCTCTATTCAAAATACATAAGCTATGGTACCAACCTAGGTGCCCTTCAGCAGATAAATGGATAAAGAAAATGTGGTACATATACACAATGGAATATTACTCAGTCATAAAGAAGAATGACATTGTGGCATTTGCTGGAATATGGATGAAACTGGAAAGTATTTTACATAGTAAGTAAAATAAGCCAATCTCCTAAAACAGAGGCCAGATGTTCTCTCTGTTATGCGGATGATAACACACAATAAGGAATGGGGATAGAAGTTCATAACTTTCCTATGTTCACATATGAATACATGACCAGTGTAACTCCATGTATGTACAACAAGAATGGGAAATTATACTCCATCTATGTATACTATGTCAAAATGCATTCTACCATCATATATACATATAAAGAAAAAATTTTAAATACCTTGTGTTAGGATTACACTACTCTGAATTTTACCCTCTTGTTCTCTCAACACACCAACATTTCTAATAGGCCAAAAGCATGGTAAGCAGTCTCTCTGTTGCTCAGTTTATACTTCCAGATATTTTTTCTGCCTCTGTTACACCACAACTTTCATTTATGTAAAATTGAGATATACTTGTTTTATCTTTCATGTTTCTCATCAGTTTTCTACCATCTCCTTTGAAGTTCCCTTTCTGGAAACTCTTAATTTTATCTGGCAAGTCTAACAACCATGCACAGACTGAATTCTTGTTCACTCAACATCCTTAACTCCAATGACCCACACTGTTCCCTTTCAGTCACAATTTGGGTTCCATCACACAAAATTTAAAATACCCCTCTAACTGTAAAATATTCTCCATAGGTGCATTCATTCCCATTCTCTGCTGACCTTCTTCTTCATCTTTTCATGACCTCCAGCTCCTCAAACTTTTCAGGGTGATTTATTCTATTACTCCAGTTTTTAGGTTTCTTTCATCTCTTCTCAGTCTCAATGCATGAAGCTTGTGGTTATCAATTTCAAATATTTTTCCCTGTTGTATTATTCCAGGTACTTCCTTGTAATCATCTTTAAAAAAATAAACCCAAAACATAATGAATTAGTAAAAGTTTATCTTACTCATGTCACAATACAAGTGGGATTCTGACCCTCAGTTTTAAAAAGAGGGGAAATATAAGTGTGGAACTCTAAGTCATGATTCAAAGATACCATCTCTTCATCTATTGGTGCCAGTGTGGGGTTATGAACCTCTAAAGTTCACCACTGAGTTCTGTGCAAAACACTAATCACATGGAACACTTTAAGATCCAGATTCAACAGTATCATATCTTGCTTCTCATGAAGTTTTTTTTTTAATTTTTTCATTTGTTCTAATTAACCATACATTACAGTAGAACACATTTTGACACATCATACCTAAATGGAATATGACTTCTCATTCTTCTGGTTGTACATTATATAGAATTATACAGGTCATTGAATCATATATGCCCACAGGGTAATAACGTCCAATTCATTCTATCATTCATACGACCATATCCAATCTCTTCCTTTCATTCCCCTGTGTCTAATTCAAAGTCTATTCTTCTCTAACCCTGCCTCCCTTGTTGTGAATTAGCATCTGTATATCAGAGAAAACATTTGGCCTGGTTCTTTGGGATTGGCTTATTTCATTTAGCATGATATTGTCCAGTTCCATTAGTTACTGACAAATTCCATAATTTGTCATGAAATTTTGTTGGCCTAAAACCAACCTATTGACTCCACTTAGCTACTGTGATTCTGGCAAAAAGAGAGGAAACTATTTTTGTTGGGAAGTACTAAGAGTTTTGCTCTACTCTCTGAACACAACACTTTTGAGGAATGTGAAAATATCTTCAGATACTTGAAAGAGTATTTTCAGTAGGGAGATTCCTCAAAAAACTAGGAAAAGAACCACCATTTTACTTGCCTATACCACTCCTCAATAAATCCAAGAAGTTCAAATCAGCATACTACAGTGATGCAGCCACATCAATGTTCACAGAAGCTCAACTCACAAAAGCTAAGCTATGGAACCAACCTAGGTGCCCTTTAACAGAAGAATAGATAAGGAAAATGTAGCATATAAAATGGTGGAATATTACTCAGACATAAAGAAGAATGGTTTTATGACTTTTGCTGAGAAACAGATGAATCCAGAGACTATCATGCTAAGTCAAATAAGCCAGTCCCTAAACACCAAAGATCAAATTTTCTCTCTGATGTTTGGATGCTAACACTCAACAAGGGGGAGTGGGGATCAAAATTCACTGGATTATACAAAGGGGAATGAAGGGAAGAGAGGGGGAATAGGAATAAGAAAGACAGTGAAATGAATATGACATCTTTTCTATGTTTAAATATGAATAAATGCCCAGTGTGACTCCACATCATGTACAAACATAAGGATGGGATAGTAATTAGAATAAGTTATACTCCATATAACTATATATAATATGGATATATAATATGTCAAAATACACTCTACTGTCACATATTCCTAAAAGAACAAATTTAAAAATGAATAAACATAAAAAAAATAAAATGAACCTGTTTTCTTCAATGTCCATTTAGCAACCTCAAGGTGCATTTCAGGTCCTCATTCTCCTGATTTCTAATATCATTTGGATTGCTTCATACAATTTCCTGTCTGAGTTTCATGAAGATACAATCAAATATCATGGTACACATCTAAGTTACACATGACTTGTTTACTCTTTGCCATTTGTGTCTCCTAATCTTTGAGCAACATTTTGCAATCATAGGAACAAGGCCAACATATAAAAAAGTTCCAGAGCATTTTATACCTGCTACTGACAGAGGGATTTTTACATAGTAAGTGCCATGATTTTGTGCAAATGGGAATTTTGTCCACCACATTTCCTTCTCTAAATAAAACCTTTCCAGTGGAAAGGGTTAAAAAATCCATCCATGATTATAGAATTCAATATATATATATATATATATATATATATATATATATTCATGAAAGGGAAAAGCAAATTAAAGTAGAAATTTCATGTTTTATTTTTCAAATCAAAAATTTTTATAACCTAATGTTCAAGAAATAGGAAGTGTGAAACAGGAAAATAACATTTTATTTGTAATCTGATACAACTTTTACAAAGATAAATAACTTTCAAAATTAGAAAGGCTTGCAACTGAATAAGGGAAAGAATGAGGGATCAGATATCATAAAGATATAGGGAAGATCAGCAGAGGAAAAGGAAACCATGATGGAGGGAAGAGACAGAAAAGAAGAGAAAATGTGGAGTGAATTTTAACAGAATCATGTTACATGCATATATAAATATGCCTCAAGGATTTCTCCTCTTTGTGTATGTGGAGAGCACCAATCAAGTATGGATGAATGGATGAGCAAGGGAAGGATCAGTGGAGTGGAGGAGGGGTGTATGTTAGAGAAGGAAGGCAACAGGATGAGTGGCAACAGAGAATGGCCCAGATTCCATGCATGTATGATTGCGGGGGCGGGGGGCAAACTCTGCTAGTACGTATAACCATAATACTGTGAACAAAAATTCCTGCAACTTTTGACTCATTATATCTAATTTTAGGTAAGTAGCCTTCGGATGTATGTATCCCTTCTGCATATTTACATTCACAAAAAAAAATGATCTGCAGCACATTAGCAATGGCAAATCATCAGAATCAACCTAGATGTCCATCAATTGTTGAAGCAGTTATATAAAATAGAATATACGGTACAATTTGAAAGGATAATGCAACTTATGTAATGATATGGGGAATTTTGCAATATGTTGTAAGAGGAAAGGAGGAAGGTACAGAAGAGCACACTTCATCCATTGATCTGTGTATGTTTTTGCGTGCGTGCATTTTCTGGAAGAATACCACAGAACTGATGTCAATGTATGTAACCATTGGGAAATAGGAAACCAGGGGGAAAATGTTTATCTGCATTATGTAGCATTTGAATGTGAGGTGTTTGTGGAAGCTCATGTATGAGAAAATGCAAGAATGATCAGAGGTGAAATAATTGCACTACAAGAATTGGGACCTACTTGGTGGATTAATCCATTTGAATTAATAATTTGAATTGATTAATGAGTGGTAATTGTCGACAAGTACGGTGTGGCTGGAAGAAGTATGTCTCTGGGGGTGTGCTCTTGGAAATTATATTATTCTTGGCTCCTGGCTTTCAAGCTCTCTCTGCTTCTTGGCAGTCATGAACTGAGCAGCTTTTCCCCCAAGCCCTTCCACCATGATCTTCTGTTCCACCTTAGGCCAATAGCTATGAAGTTGACGGACCATGGATTGAACCTCTGAAACCTTAAGCCAGAATAAACTTTTCCTCCTCTAAGTTGTACTTGCCAGGTATTTTGATCACATTTAAAAAAAAATGACTAACACAGAAATTCGTGTTGATTCTGTGACTAACTTGACCACATGGATTAAAAGCATTTTTGGAACCAGTTTGTAGGAGTCTGGAAAATGTTTGAAGATGCTGGCTGGAGAAGCTTTTATGATGTTGGAAGCAGATAGGAAAGACTAAGCTCAAGAGGTTTCAGAGAGAAAGAAGGACTAGATTGGAAGTTGGACTAGATGCCATCCATGCTCCGTTCTGGCCAAGAAGTTGTCTACATTTTTCTCTGAGAGTTTCTGTTAGGCTAAATTTAAAAGTGATAGACTAATTAATCTCACAGAGGAAATTTGAAGGCAGCACCACATTCAGGTGGTGGCATGGATACTGCTGGTGGCTTTTTGCCAAGCTTACTGTGATCATCAGGAACAGAAACACAGAGTGGGACGGTTTGAAAGATTTGCAATTTGACCAGAAAATTGCATGTGAAATTTGGGCCAAGAAAGGTAGGTGTGAAGAAGTGAGAAGGAAGCCAACATTGCAGTGGAGACCTCAGAGATGAAGACACGTCAGTGATGGGGAATGTTTGCAGAGCAGAAATTAAGCAGACACAGGCCAAGAGAGGCCATGTGGGCAGCAGTCACAAAGGCCACAGTCATGGAGGTACACAAGCTTTGGGAGAGAAAGTCATGATGCACCCAGCAGCTAAATTAAAGATGAAGAGCTGCAAGAATTTTTTGCCCACCTGGATTTTGGTCTCACTTTGGTCCCATCCCTATTTTCTATGCACCTGTTTCTCTCTTTTGAAATGGAAATATTTACTCTGTTGACACTGTCGACTGGGTATATGAAACTTGTTTTTGCTCTTCATAGGGTCTCACAGTCAAGAATCTGCATGGCGTCTCAGATGAAATTCGGAACTTAACCTTTTGAACAATCCCATGACTGTTAATGCTGGGGGAGGGGGATTCTTGGAAATGGACTAAATGTATTTTGCTTTGTGAGATGTGCATGAGCTTTGGCAGGGTGGGGGCAGGAGTAGAATCTTATGATTTAGATATAAGTTGCCCCCCCCCAAAAGCTATGTGTGGGATAATGCAAGAGAGTTTAGAGATAAAATGGTTCAGTTATGAAAGCCTTACCCTAATCGGTGCATTAATCCACTGAGGGATTAACTGGGTGATTACTTTAGGCAGGTATTGTGTAGCTGGAAGAAATAGTCACTGGGGGTATGGCTTTGGGTTTCTATTTTGTCCTTGAAGGGTGAACGGAGCTTTCTCACTGTGCTTCATGGTGCCATTTCCTGAGTTGCTTTCCTCCACCACACCCTTCCATCATGATGTTCTGCTTCATCTGGGTCCCAGAGCTATGGAGTCTGCCAAGCATGGACTGAACCTCTGAAACCATGAGCCAAAATAAACTTTTCCTCCTCGAACTTGTTCTCATCAGGTCTTTTGATCACAGTGATTAAAAAGCTAATGTAGTTTGTGAATTGTGTACTATGCCATAAATAATAGTTTTGAAACATTAGTACTCTACTCCATCTTGCAAGAGGATAGATGACAGGCCAGACACTAGGATGAACAAAACAGGAGCCAAGGAGGTTGATGCCATTGGCATGGTTACAAAGGGTAACTCTAAGGCCAAGAAGTCAAACAAAGGGACATCTCGCGGCAGCTGAAACCCTGTCCTGGTTTAAGAAAGGAGTTGGCAGATGCTCAAGGTCTGCTATGTGTTCCACAAAGGGCAAGTACAAGAGGAAGCACCCAGCAGCTAAATTAAAGAAGATTGAAAAGAAAAAAAAAAAAAGAAGTTTCTTGCTACTGTCACAAAACCAGCTGGTGGTGAAGAGAATGGTGGTACCTGGGAAGTTAGGCTCTGCCATATGCCTAGGTACTGTCCTAATGAGGATGTGCTGAAAGCTGTTGAGCCAAGGCAAACTCCTCCCCTTAGCATGTGAGAAAACACCACTCCCGACCATCTTGATCATGCTTACTGAAAACACGGAGGCAAAAGAGTGACTTCCCTGAAATAGCTGAGCAGGGACTTGCTACTTGTGACTGGGCTCTTTCCCTCAGTTGAGTTCCTCTGCATAGCACACTCCAGAAATCTGTAGTCACCGCCTCCACAAAAATTGATATCAGGAATGATATCATTTGAATACCAAAACATATCACTGATGCATATTTCAAGAAACAGCCACTGTGGAAGCCCAGATCCCAGGAAGGTGAGATCTTGAACACACAGAAATAGGAGATTTCAGAGCAGTGCAAAGTTGATAGGAAAGCTGTGGGCTTGCAAATTTTACCAAAAGCAAAGTTAGTGCTCAGCTCCAAGGCTACATGTGATTCATTATTGTTCCAACAGATGGAATTTATCTTCACAAATTGGTGTTCTAAATTTCTTATCAAGGACCTAATTAAGTAACCAATAGATTTTTTTAATTAGCAAAACACACACACACACATTGATGATAATAAAGCTGTAAATGCACAACTTGGACAAGAATATTGTCTTCACTCTACAATAGATAGCTTTAACCAAGTTCATAAGAAAAAATCCCAGCCTGTCATGATTATGTAGTGGACTTGTGAAATCAATCAGGGTTAAACTGGAAATCATAAATCACTCAACATATTTTTTAAAGCTAGAATTCAATGCTAATGGTTATATACAAGATAGAAGAAGCTGAAAAACCAAACAGGTGATAGTGAGTTTCTCCAGAGATTAGCAAAACTCGGAAGCTACTGCCAATCCTAAGTTGCAGGGAGAAAAAGGAACAGGATGTCTCACCAAGCTCAATAGCAAGAGACAGCTGGTTAAAACCTTCCAGTAGGGGCCAGAGTCTCAGTGCAGCCAGAGATATTGCCTAAACAAAAGAAGAAACACAGTCTACTTCCTGCATGTGTTAGGGTTCTTTAGAGGAACAGAACCAACAGAATACATATATAGGGATGATTATATAAAGGGATTTATTCCATTGGCTTGCACAACCAGAAGCTGATTAGTCCTACAATGGTCATCTGGAGACTGGAGAGCTAGAAGAACCAGTGGCTGCTCAGTCCAAGAAGTTGGAGAACAAGAAGGATCAGTGAGGCCACCCTTATCTGGGACCAAAGCCTGGAAAAATCTCTGAAGAGTCACTGGGCAAATGAAGGAGCTGGAATCTGAGGTTCTCAAGTGATCCCAGCAGCAATCAAGAAAGAACTCACTCAAGAAAAACCAAGTTTGTGTCTGCTGCTTCCTCCTTGTTCTTCAACTTTGGTTCCATCTAAGCTCCAACCTATGGGATGATGATGCCCACACTTAGACTTGATCTGTGCCTCAGTTTGCTGCCCCACATGCCAATCATCCCTAGGAACACCCTCACTGAGATATCAAGAAGCCTCTTAACATTAGGCATCTCTTAATCCAATGATGTTGACAATTTAGATGATCCATCTTACTGTACCTTCCACTGCCTGAATCAGCAGGAAATCAACTCACATGGAGGCTGGGGATGGAGACATTCAGGTATCTTGCCACACTATGTACAAAAAAGAAATAGATAAAGAAAAACCAACCTACTCACAACTGGCTGAATCTTCCTTTGACTTAGTAGTCATTCTCATTCTTGTGCCCACATGTAAATCACACATAGCCATACTGTGTTTTTTTTTTCTAACACAAGGCGACCATTTGTTGTATAAACTGAGATGTTTTTGCCCTGCCTCCAAAATTGCATCCCTCTCAAATTCAGGATCTATAAAAGTTTTTCAAGTTCTGTCCATCAATCAGGTCCAGATGTGACACTTCATGGAATCTAGTGACATGTGGACTGAGATTGTAAAGTTATGCACCATTAACACTCCTCCAAGCAAATAACAAGTGTATGTAGGAGAAATGACTTCTTACATATGTATGAAATATTTTGAGATATATATGCATGAGAATGCATATACGTATATTTGTATACACACACACACATACACACACGAACACACAAAAACCATGACATCACATACAGTGCTATATCTCAGTTTTGGAAGTAGTTTTGAAGATAACATTGTCATTGATTACTTCTTCTTCCCATGCACATTCCACTTTACTCTAGCTCTTAGAACAACTGGTCAGGATTCTCTCCATTGCAGAATGTCCCAAACCTTCATTTCAGAAGACATGTATCCTTAATGATTTTGCCACTTGGAATGACTTTCATTATCAGCCAGGGAAATAATCTGATTATCTCCATGGAATCCCATGAATTCCAAATATATTATTTCTTGCTCCTGTCTTATAGCAAGCAAGCAGCAGCCCAGTCTTCCCTTGACAGTTTGGAAGAGTTGTCCCTGTTAATACTACAACAGCTCTCCTTGTTAACTCAGAGGTAAGAAGAGTGCCTATGAAAATAGATGACTTAACCTCCAGTTTAATTGGTTCATTGTTGTGTCCCATAATAGTCATTCATAAAATGTTACAGGAAACTAAAAGAAAAATGTGTGTGAGTAGGTTAATTGATCTATTAGTGACAGGGACCCTTCTTGTCCCCACTTCTTGTATACTGAATGTGGCTGAAGCAACTATCATCACAAGACTGTAGCTGATTCAAAGCATGTGCCACATGATGTTAGAGAAAGCCTCCATATAAGTGTTTTTAGTAGTTCATTCAACCTTCTCTTAAGCTCCATGTTTCTGAACGTTGGCATTTGTAGCAATGTCAGAGAACTTCCTTGGTGTGAGCACACTGTTGTACCTCTCTTGGAGTAAAATACTGATTTTATTGGGATAACCTAATGGTGCACATGAAATTTTCTAAGTCCACAGGTGTTACTAGTAGGGGACATGGAATGCAAATTCATATCAAGAATGGATGTTTACACCAGCAAGGAAAAGTTACATTCACAATGAAGAAGTTCAAGATGATTTACTTTCAACAAGTTGACTGAGCAGATCTTTAGGATGTGGTACCATAAAACAGTCAATGTTGGTGTCTGCTACTCAAAAATTTAAAACATCAGAGACAATAGTGAGGTCAACCTTGATGAGGAATCCATGATGAATTTCTTCAACTTCTAAACCTGCTTGCCATCCATCTTTCAATTTTCATCTTTGTGTGTCCCTGACCAATGAGAACAAATATTTATCATTGCCAGTGAATCAGTGCAGAACTTCTCTTCAAGATATCTGACGTGCACAAAAGGGACAACTTTTACAGTGTCCAAGGTTTCAACCATGGGAAGTTTTGATCTTTACCCTTGTCCTTGAAGTTCACCTCTGAGTGGGGCTGTAACCCGGCAGCAGTCCACTAGCAACGTATTACGCAAATTCTCAGTAAACTAAGACCAACCATTTCTTCTTATATGGACTGCTCACAGAATGTCCACATAGACCACAACTGTCAGCCAGTGGAGAAGCAGCAATGCAGAAAAAGTCAGTGTCATACAAGCATGAGCCACATTTTCATTTGCCTACTTCTGTCTGCTCAATTCAACTTTACACACATATTCCATTTCATAATGTGAGGCTGCTGCATAAGTCTCAAGCTTGTTTATGCAAGTTAAATTAGAGTTCTGTAATTTGTACCATTGGATTAGGAGATTAATCCTCAATCACAGCTTCCTTTCTACAACAAAAGATGTTATTTTAAGGTGCTTAATCACCTCTCTGGTTATTGAACCATAACATAAACAAAAGAACTCAAAGCCCTGAATCTATATTCTTCTTTCTGTATGTTTTCTAAAGCTGTCAGAAGCAGTTATTCCAAAAAAAACATGCTCGAGATGATCATTACTGCCATTCTGGAAGGCAGCGGTTGATACTTGTTTTCTGAGAGCCTTTTCTTGGACTGAAACTTCCTCCAAGAAATAATGGACTCACTCAAGTAAATTAAGTCACTTCATGGCAAGTATTAGTAGCGACCTATTTTCCACCTGAAAGGAAGCTATGATTGCATTCACACTCAAACAGAAGATGAATCCAACCTAGCAAACCAATTTCCAAAGTTTGACATTTAGGATGACTCCTAATGACAAGAAATTTGCCAATCAGGGTCCAATCATAAAAATAAACAGCCATAAACAGAGAAGTTAATGCTATAATGTGGTTACATAGATGACAGAAGATGCTAAGAATCAAATCAGGGAGTGGTGGAGCAATCCCGAGATTAGTAACAGCAGAAACTGTTCCCTGCTCTAGGATAAAGTTACAGAGAGATCAGGAGGTATTAGCAGAGTCTCAGAGCCCAGATAAGTCAGAAGATTCTGACTCAGAAGGATCTGGAGCCAAATCAGAGACATGGCAAAGGACTGTGTCATTTGAGGAACATTCAGAGGAGAAAAGTCCAAGTGCATTTTATCCAGTCCACCCCTAACCAAAGAAGTCCTTCTACCTAAGGGACCTTTCTATATTTTCAGCTCTCCAAATCCTACCCAAGGCATAGATTGCAATTTACAGTCCGACTCATCAGTCATCATAATTTTGGTGTATCTGAAATCAGTTGAAACACTTCCTTTAAAATTATTTACAGCAATCACAATATAAAGCTGTTCTTGTCATGTTGTGTGGTCCTCTGTAGAAGTCGGAGACGGTCACCTTGTTCTAGGGAATTCTAGTGACTGGTTTGATTTCAATTCAGTGGAAACCAGAAATGAACAATTTAGGGAGTGAGATAAAAGCAAGAAGGGGGCTGATTGGATAGAAGAATTTATGCTATGGGGGAAATATGCACTGACAGCTATAAACTGTGTTATGGTTTAAATATTAGGTGTCCCCCAAAAGTTCATGTGTGAGACAATGCAAGAAGGTTTAGAGGTGAAATATTTGCATTATAAAAGCTTTGAGCCAATCAGTGAATTAATCCCCTGATAGGGTTAACTGACCGGTAACTGTAGCAGGTAGAGTGTGGCTGCAGGAGGTGGGTCACTGAGGGTGTGCCTGTCGGGTATATATTTTATGAGCTAAGCTTAGCTCTCTTTGCTTCTGTATTGCAATGTCCTGAACTGCTTCCCTCTGCCACACTCTTCTGCCATTTTGTTCTGTCTCACCTCGGCCCCTGAGGAATGGATCCAGCCATCTATGGACTGACCTCTAAAACTATGAGCCCTCAAATAAACTTTTCCACCTCTAATTGTTCTTCTCAGGTCTTTTGGTCACAGCAGCAGAAAAAAAAAAACTGCCTAAAACAAACTGTTTAGCCCAGCCATAGTGAGTGACAGCTGAGACGTGGCAGAGTTGAGAAGTGGCTTCTCACTAAAGGATCATGGTCAGTGGTTGGATTATGTGTAGAAGATATGCCAGGACCATGTCATATCTTAATAAATGGAGTCCTAGGCTGTGACAGCTGTCAT
The DNA here is from genome assembly GCF_045843805.1 of Urocitellus parryii. NCBI lineage: Eukaryota > Metazoa > Chordata > Mammalia > Rodentia > Sciuridae > Urocitellus > Urocitellus parryii. The sequence goes on from NC_135532.1 coordinate 109,779,477, forward strand.
GGTTTGCACATTAGCGAATTATTAGCTTTTATTTGTATGTAAGGGAAGAGCACCTGCCTAGAAATTAATAGACATTGAAATCTGTAGCTCTCAGGTTGGAATAATACTAAGGCTGCCTTCCCCACTGCCTTTCAACATAATAAATCTTTAATCTAAAATGGGTTTTCAAAAATTATATCCAACAATAGTGAAAGACGCATAAGCTAAACTGACATTCAGAATATGCAGTAATTTCCCAGGGGTATGCACTATGCTTGTAACTGATTAATAGCAAGCTTTGAATATTATTTAGTTATTTTCCATATAGGAACAAAAAAGAGTGTCACTAATGTTCTTAATGATACTCATGTAGCAACTGCCATTGCCTAACAAATGAAACAGGCAGATCTGAACACCAGTAGGAAAGACATATGCCTTTCCCCTAACTCAAGTAGCACTCTTCAGAGTTAATATCCAAGGAAAAGTGGGAATGAACATAATTTTCAAATATTTAGTACAGTAGGAAATGAATTTTTTGCTGTCTGATTTTTAAGATTTGACCAAAATTAAAAATCACTCTAGAGTTGTGATTTTAAAGGAGTCCAGTTCACAGTTATATGAATTAATAGTTCTATAATCACTATCTATTGCTCTCAGTGTTTAGCATATAAGTAAAAATATTGACAATAGTGAAAACCATGTTTCTTCCAATTGGAGAAAGAAGCTAGAAATTTGAAAATGGATAAAAACAAAAATGAATTATGTTAAAATAAGTAGAAATAAAGCATGTGGTATGAAATAATGGTTTTTAATGTGGAGATGCAGGAGTAAATTTATGCCTATAGATAGGAAGGTAAAGATGAGTATATATCCTTCTATTGATCAGCTCTTCCCACTGAAAGCATCTAAAATGAAAGAGACCCCAAGTGCAATGAGCAAACAAAGCTTTTAGGTATTAACCCCTGTATACCATATCCTTCTAAGGGAAGCAGGACTCTTAGAGAAATGGCTGAGTCCAAAGCTAAAGAGGTACAAGATGACTCTAGAGCATCCTTGTGGTGTTAAGAAGTGAACTACTAAAAAATAATGATATGTCAAAATCATACTGAAGCAATCTTCAAGTGGTTCTCCTGGGCAAGTCTGAGACAAGTTTATGAAAATGAACAATGGGAGCAACTGAATATTCATAAAGTAAACTAAGAGTCTATGAGTCAATAGTACTATTAAAATGTAATGAAGTTATAAAATCATCAATTTGTAGTTACCATAGAAATTAGAGATTCAGCCAGGAAACAGTAATGGCTGAAAGTATTTCAAGTAGTTTGCTGAGGATATACACTAGTACTTCCATGAAATAGTTAAAATTTCAAAAGGAAATACAGTAATAGTAAAACTGATGGATCTCATAAAAATGGTCAGATTTAACAATTAGAGAAGACAATACCAAGAGCCTCTTGGCATGTGGCACTACAAGGGACATGGTGCCATTTCCATGGTATTTCTGATTAAAATCTATAACCTGAATCTAACCATAGTTAACTGGGGGGAAAGTATGATTATTGTTTCAACAGTACAGAGACTATTCACACTCAACCAAATGGCTGAATTAAGTTTAGGTATCAGAAGTGATAATGGAATTGTGAATTCAATATCAAAATATGAATCATGGGTTAAGAGCTTAAGAGCCAGGAACTCTTAAGCAAAAGCTTCTCCAGTACTGACAAGATTCAGATAAGCAAAGCTGCATATTGTGGTCAGAAAGAGGGTTGGGTATGTTCTCCAGAATGGCTAAAAGTGAATATATATAAATAAATTAATACATATTAAAAATATATCAATAAATTAATAAATATTTATATATTAATTTCTGATATCCTTGTTATACCACACAAGAATGTATTTCTTTTTTATTAAGAAAATAAAATCACTGGAGAAAACAAAACATACATAATTTTTGAAATATACTCTTCCTAAACATATACTTCAAGCTATAGAATTTTTAATAATCCAGATGAATTATTTGCAAACAAAATTGGCACCAAATAGAATTACTTATCTGAGATCAACTGACTACAGAAAGGTCTAGGTGTCAGGTCATGTAGTTAAGTAACACTGTTTGACATTTATCCTTTAGCCAATAATAATTCATTTTTTTTGGTTATCTTCAAGAATTTTTTGACAAACATAAGGCATGTGTATTTAATGCACACAGGAAATAAATACATACCCATGAAACTAACAAAATCCATGCCATAAACCTATCCCCTCTAATATATTTTTCCTACCCTTTTATTTATTATTGTTATTTTGGTGATAAGACATTTATCATAAAATCTACCGCCTGAAAAAAGGCTCTATTAGGAAATTTCTAAGTGCATATTAGCAGAATTGTTCTCATAGGCTCTAAAGTGCAGTGGGTACGCAGGACTTGTTGATACCGCTGGTTATCAGTGAAGAGTCCTGCTCCCCCACATGCAGAAGTTTGAACATTGGAGAAGCATGTGGAGACAAGCATATAAAGCAGGGTTTATTTAAGAAGGGGTAACATATACTTCTCCTGGGAAGGAGAAGGGGATCATAGATGGTATCCTGGTATCCAAAGAAGCGAGGTGTTCTGCCCTTTTTATGTATCCTAGGCTTCCTTTGTTCTCCTGCCCTCTTCCCCTATCTTTCTCTTTCTTGTGTACAAGACTAGACCCAAGAATGCTTGGTGGGATGTCCAAGAGGTGGGAAACAGGTGGGCTAAGGGGGGAGGGCAGGATGAAACAGCCCAGGAAACAAAACATAACATAGTAACCATATAGGTCCCGGTAGGGAGGGGCAATTCCTGGGACAGGTTACTTTAGCAATAGGTTGGAACAGGGGCAGGTTCTTGAAAAGGGTGAAGGAAGGGATCTGAAGGAATTAACATTTCATTGCCTCAGGGGACAGTCTCCAACTTCCGGGACTCACTCAAAATTGGCCTCCTTGATCAGACCTGACTCAGTTTACCTCTGTATATTGACTGCTTGTCTAATTCTGGCTTTATTGTGTAACCAAAGCTTTGTACCCTTTGACTAATACCTATTTCCCCTTTCCCCCAGCTCCTGAGAACCAAGGTTCCACTCTTTTGCTTTTTTTTAAAAAAAAAATATAGCCATTTTGGATTCCTAGTATAAGAGGGATCAGGTAATATTTGTTTTATATCTGGGCTATTTCATTTAGCATAACATCTTCAAAGTTCATCCACCTTCCACAAATGGCAGATTTCTTACCTTTTAGGACTGACACCATCTATACCTCTTGCAACACATACCATTGCGTGTATGCAGCACATTTACTTTGTCCATCTCTGACAATGAACATTTAGATTATTTCCACATGTACATGTAACCCATGTACATGTAACTGACTTCCATGTCTTCGCTATTGTGGTGAGTACTGCAATGAGCAGAAGAGTGCAGGTATCCCACTAAAGTCCCAATTTCAGTCTCCCTGAATATATACCTAGAAGAAAGCTTGGTGGTTCTAGTTTTAATCTTTTTGATGGACAGCCCTACTGTTTCCCATAATGGTAAATTTGCACTTCCCTCAAGATTGTGCAAGAGCTCCCTGCCTCACATTCTCCTCAACACTCATTGTCCTTGTCTTTCTGATAGTAGCCATTCTCACAGATAGGAGTGGGAACTTGTCTCCTTGTGGTTTGAATTTGTATTTCCCAAACTGTTAGTGACATTCAGCACTGTCTCTTCACTATTAACAGATTGTCTTTGGAGACAATGTCTGTCTCCAGACATTGTCTCCTTTGTTTTTCTCATTATGCCTGTTTGTTTGCTATTAAGGGTAGAAGGTCCTCATTTGTATTAAAAATTAACTATCTGATACGTAGGTGGCAAGACGGCCTTTTCATTTTGTTGGTTGTTTCCATTGCTGTGCAGAAACGTTTAGTTTGACATAACCCCACTCATCCACCTTTGCTTTTATTTTCTATAATTTTAATATCATATTCAAGAAATTGTTGTCAAGTTCAATACCCAGAAACTTTTTATTCATGTATTCTTTTAGGAGATTGTGATTTCAACCTTACATTTAGTTTTTAACCCACTTAGAGCTGATTTTAGTATATGGTGGGAGATACTAACTCCATTTATTCATTGTGTGTTTGTGGTATACTTGCCACAGATAATTGACCACCCAAATATGGGTTAATTTCTGGTCTCTCTTTTCTATTTAAATGGTCTATGTTTCATTTTCATGCCAAAATCATACTGTCTTGATTACTGTTGCTTTGTAATGAATTATAAAAATCAGGAAGTCTGAACCCTCCATTTTAATTTTGTTCAGTGCTGTTTTAGTTATTCAGTCTTTTGTGATTCCATATGAATTTCAGGTGAACTTTTTCTATTTCTGCAAAACCTGCTGATGAAATTTTGATAGGGATTGCACTGAGTCTGTAGAATGCCCTGAGATATTTGCAATGATAATACCCTGAGATACTTGCAACATACATATCTACAATGTGCTCACTGATGTAATCTTGAGTATTTACATTATTCTATATCATCTCTTTCTGTCCCTTTCATTTTGCTTTTCTTTTCTTTTTCTTCTTTCTTAACTCTTCCTTTCCTTTTTTGTTCCTTCGTCCCTTTCATTCCTACCTTATTCCTTTCCTCACTTTCACCATTCCCATCTTTTCTCCTCTTCTTTGTCCTCCAAATCATAAAGAAGATTCTTGCCCATTTAATCAACCCAAAAGACTCACTCACAGAAGATTATTTTTGCTTAGACTATGTTAAATCCCCCCAAATGAAAAATAAGTTTAAAAATTCAAATTGTTTTATGGTTAGTGCCCACCTTTTCCCCTGATTTACATATGCAAATCCAGACACTTTTCTGCAGTCCTCTGTTTGCTCTCTGAAATCAAGACTCTGATAAAACTGATGATATTGTGTCGTGAAAGAACACATTGGGGGTGAGTAGTGTGGACCTGTTTGCCATCACGTACTACTATGATATTGACTCTTCTGCATTGTCTGTTGATGGGCGGCTTCACACTCTTCCATAGCTATTTGTGATAAGCATGTGGAAAATCATTACAAATGATGCATGATTAATTGAGGGATAACAGAATTCCCATGTCTTGTAAGCTATCTTGGAGGAAACCTAAACTCATTCTGAAAACAAGCTACTAATCATGACTAAAATAAGGGGCTTCTAAGTCTCCTCTGGAGACATGTTTTGAACAGCTATTAGGAAGACAAAGCAGTCTTAAAAGATTTTAACGATAGCACAATTACTGTTTATAATTGTTTATTTAAAATTATACATTAATCAAGACCAGCTTCTTCTAGCATCAGAAAGTAGAACATCTAATTTTGACTTGATGAAATAAAAAAATAAGAGAAATGCAGCAGTTTCACAAATCGAACTTATAGTCATTAAAGTGAACAGATATCTGTGGATACAGAAAGAGAAAATTATGGCCATGTTTTCAAATTTAGTAAAATCTGTTGGAGATTCCTACAGTCAATATTAACACTTCGCCATCTAAAAAGTTATTGCTGTTTGCTGCTCCTTGGTTTTCAATTTTTCTGAAAGCTCAATGAGAGCTTTTTGTTTGATCTAATAGATATTTTCCCACAGCAGGGCAAAACTTTGAGAAATCTGGGTGCATGATTAGACACCATAATTTTTCCCACACATCAGGCACAAATGATTAAATTATCTTCATGAATATGAGATTATGCATGCTAAATAAACAAATTTCAATGTGTATACAATTACCTGTAATCTGGAAATGAAGTACATGTTGTTCGTGAACTGTAATTATTTACTTTCACACATGGAGATTTTGGGGGGGCAAGTTTCATGATTCTTATTAGAAACAGTTCATGAAGTGCCACTACTTAACCTTGCCAGTTTTTTATGATAATATGGCAAGAGAACTTTTTTGTTCTTAAAAATATTCAGTTTTGAAATCTATTTTCTTTTATCACAATCATCAGAGCCTTGATTTTATGTACAATTAAAAGAAATTTTACTCAATTATGGAAATTGTATTAACCTAGGAAGCCCAATGCATTTTTCAAAATTCTCTGTCATTCTTTGCTTCTTTGCTAATAAAGACTTCCAGTCAACTAGTAATGGATTTCTTTTAATGCGAATATTTCAACATGTTTCTTTTTCTGAAAGAAGTTTTCCTAAGGATAATATTTAAAACATAATTTTTGTACTCAAATATTTATTTTATTTCCTTGAACTATTAAGTTTTCATGAAAGGCTCACAGAATCTTTTGTTCATGGGCCATAAATAAACCCTTACCCACCACTTCAGCACGTTTCTAATTGTTATGCACCATGTAATGTTACAGGTCATTATGCAGATGTTTTCTGTTATTGTAAGGTGGCAGACAGTGACACTCAAATGTGTTCTTGAGTTACAAAGATAGGGTGAGCTCAATCATGAGTCTTGATGTAATCATTTTCTTTTAAAATCTAGGAGCCCAAATTTATTCAGCCATGTTTGCCCTTCCAGTAAACTGTTACATTTGAATTCTTAAGTGTAACAATCCAGTAGTAGGCATAGATTGTTCTCTCTGAATCAAATACCAATAAATATGTAAGTTTTTTTTCTGATTCATACTTCTCTGTGCATCTTTTCTTAAGAGATTTTAGAGTTGATATCCAGCATACTGTTCATAGGGAAAGTTTTCATGCTATATTCCTTGGGTTTGTAACTGAGTAGTACTACCTTTTATTACAATAATAAAATTAAAATCTGAGATTTTTGCTCTTTTTTCTTCCAGTATATGGTTGCATTAATCTTTACGAGGACTGGATGAACCCTGTGTACAAATAGAGTCACCCACATGAAAAATATAATGCAGATCTTGGACGTGATGCACACACCTGTAATTCGAGGATCTCGAGAGGCTGAGGCAGGAGGATCACAAGTTAAACGCCAGCCTCAGCAATTTAGCAAGGCTCTAAGTGAATTAGCAAGACTTTGTCTCAAAATAAAAGGGAAAGAAAGAAGAGCTGGAGAAGTATCTCAGTGGTTAAATACCCCTGAGTTCAAACCCTGGACCAAAATCGGCATATATATGAATGTATATATATTAATAATATATATAAATTTATATATGAATATATATATATTTGTTTGAAGTGCCTGGTTCTATTGACCAGCAAATTGTGGTGGGCAGAATTGTAAAGTGATCCTTGGGATTGCTGCTTAGTGCTGTACACCATCTGTGGGAATTAGATTAGATTAGATTAGATGGCACATTGGACTTTAAGACAAAGGGAAGAGATTCCTCGCTGTGAGTTTTGAGAGCCAAACAGAAATGCTGGCATATATATATGCAGAATTTTGTTTCAGTACTAAATTTCCCTTAGAGAAAAAAGTTGCTAAGATCTGAATTTCCTGCCTGTAGACCCAAGTATTAATGTTAATAACCCATTATTCCAAGACTAGAAAAACAATCAGGCTTACTTTAAGACCTTGACATATTGCATATTATATTAAAATCAAAATTAAAATATTCCAAAGACTCCATGTCAAACTTCTCATCTATAGCAAAAACAATATTAACCACATCTTGATGAAGGTATTGGGCTACCTACATTACCCAGAAGACTTTTTAGGTTTCACTTCAATGAATCATCAAAGCAAAATAACTAAATAGCAACTGGAATTTCCTGGAGGCTCAAAGAAGTGTTTTAATTTAATTATTTTCTTTAATTTTTGAAATAAATTCAAGACTGTAGTATACGTGTTCCCACTCTACTGAGAAGAAAACTGAATGATTTTGTCATTCACCAAATATTTTTGTGGTTGAGTTCTATGTCTGCATAACAATTACTAAAAACTTAGTGGTTTATAGGGACATCCATTCAATTGCTCGCAGTTATGCAGCTCATAGTTCTAAACATAGCATGGCTGGGATCTCTACACAGAGTCCCACAAGGCAAAAATCACCTTGTCTTTTAGACCAGGTGTTATTTAGGGTACTGGCAGGGTTCAGTTCTTGTGACTGTAGGACTGATGTTCCCATTTATTGATTGGGTATCAACTGGAGGCTGCTCTCATTCTCTAAAGGCTACTCAAATTTCTGGCTGGTTGGCTCTCTCAATCTTCAAAACCCATAGTAAGGAATCTCTTCCCCTTTTCCTAAAGTCCAATGTGCCATCTAATCTAATCTAATCTAATTCCCACAGATGCATACAACACTAAGCAGCAATCCCGAGGATCACCTTAGAATCCAGCCCACTGCAATTTGCTGGTCAATAGAACCAGATATTTCAAACAAACCTCAGTTGTCAAAATGCTAACCTAACCATTTCTCAGATACACAAGAGGTTAGCATAGGAAACTGGAAGTTCTAAAAAGCTAGTTCCAAGTAAAAAAGAGATTTTTACTTTCCACCCTGGGAAGCTCTGCTTTTAATGTCACTTTTACATGTCAGTTTATTGATAAGTTTGAACTTGAAGAAAACCTCAGCTGTTAATAATTTTGAAAAAGTCTTTGATATTACATTCTCTTTTAGTACTAATGTTGCCTGAATTTTAGCAATTAAACAGTTTGTATATGTATATAGAAAAGTATAAATTAATATTTGAGACATAATTTACATGGTATAATGGAAATCTTTCACAGTTTTATCAATATATATTGCATAACATTGAAATCAGGCTAAAGAAAGCTATGTCCTCAAACAAAAGTTCTTTAATAGAGAAATCTTTTCAAATCCTTGATTCTCACTTGATGGAACATAGAGTACATTATTATTACCTGTAATCACCCTGCTGTGCATACCAGAATTTCTCATTCCTTTATAAATATAACTTAGTAACTATTATTCAGTCTCTCTCTATCTTACCCTCCCTCCTTTCCCCAGCCTCTGATGACCACAATTCAACTCTCAACTTCTATGAGAGCAACTTCTTTATGTCCCACATATGAGAGAGATCATATGGTCCTTGTCTTCTCTGCCTGGACTGTGTCACTTAACATGTTGTAAGTGAAAATATTTAATATTTATAGCTAAATAGTATTTATATGCATATATGTACATATATGCATAAACACATATTCTCTTTCTTTTCATTATTTGATGAGCACTTGGTTATTTCTATCTCTTGGCTATTGTGAATAAGACTGCAATGAACTTGAGAGTGCAGGTGTCTCTTCAGCGTACCAATTTCATTTCCTTTGGATATATATAAATATATCCAGTAGTGGGACTGCAGGATCAGATGGTCGTTCTATTTTGAAAGTTTTGAGATATATCCACATCCGTACTGTGTTGCTTAATCACTATACCAATCTACACTCCCACAATAGGAAAGATTCCCTTTTTTCCACATCCTTGCTATCATGTGCTATCGTTAGACTTTTGACAATCACCATTTTTATTGGAATAAAATGGTATGTCACTGCAGTTTTGATTTGCATTTCCCTGATCATTAGTGATATTGAACATTTTTCATATACCTTATCACCCTTGTATTGTCTTATTTTGAGAAATAAATATATATTAGGCCTAGTGCCTATTTTTAATCAAGTTTTTTTTGTTTGTTTGGCTTGGTTGGTTTTGCTATTGGGTTTTTTGGGTCCCTTCTCTATTGTGAATAATATCCCAATGCCAAATATATACTTTGAAAATAATTTCTTCTATGTCTCTTTATTGTGATCACTCTTTCCTTTCCTATGGAAAATATTTTATTGGAAGGAAAAATTTAAAATTTTATTTTCAATTTAGCAGAAAAACTTTTTTCCTGCATATGAAATCTAAACATGGCATGTTCTTTTTACTTATTTGCATTAAATGGCACTCCATTTTCTTCTGGCTTACATTGTTTCTAATTATAAGTCTTATCTGTTCTCCTATACATAATGTTTCTCTATTTGTCTTTTAAGATTTTTATCTTTAGTATTCAACATTTTCCCAGGATACCTTTGTGTGTGTGTGTCTGTGTGTGCACATGCGCGCACATGCTCATGTGTGTTTGTGTCTGTGTGTTTGTGTGTGTGTTGTCTGGGATCTGTTTAGGTTTGTGGATTCAAAGACTAATAATTGTCATCACATTTCGAGGTTTGTATTCAATATTTGCTCAAATATTTTAACTCTGATCTTTTCTTAGTCTTGAAAATACCAATGACAGGTGTTTTTAGGCTCCTTTATGTTTTCTTTTTTAAAAAATATTTTTTAGTTTTGATGGACTTTTTTTTATTTGATTGCCATTCTGAGAATCGAACCCAGTGCATCACACATGCTAGGCAAGCCTCTACCACTGAGTCACAACCCCAGTCCCTCCTTTATGTTTTCTAATGTGTTACTAAGCCTCTGATGATTTTGGAATTTTTTCATTGATTTGCATCACTTTTGAAAATTTCTAATGCCCTGTTTACACATTTAACCATCTTTTCTGCTGAGTGTTCAATTAGCTGCAAGTACATTTTATGAATTTTTCATTCAAGTACTATGCTGTGATCTAATGTATTACTTTGGTTATTCTTTATAGTTCTGTCTGTTCTTGATGCAGTGCCTTTATTCTCCTTAACCCTTAAATACTTGAACATATTTATAATACCTATTTTATCATGTTTGTCTGCTATTACCAACATCTGTATCACATGTGTGCTTCCATCAGATGCTTTAACTCTTGAACAACTTCAAATTTCTTGATTCCTTATATGTTGAATAAGTTTTCAAATGTATGTTGAACATTTTAGATTCCATCTCATTGAACTCTAGATGTTACTTACTTCTAAAGACTGTAACATTATTCTAAAGAGTTTTTTTTTTTTTTTTTTTTTTTTTTTTTAGGTGAGTGTTTGTCCAATTTTGTCCTAAGCATTGTTTGGTGTATAGAGTAATTGTTATTCTTGGTCTAAAGTTGCCCTCATGTTAATGTATGACTTTCTGTCCTGTCAGTTTTACATACAGGGTATTCATCAAAGTCTTTTTATTGGGCTGCTTACAATTTCTTTTCTGAGCACAGTGTTATCTATGGAGCCTCTCTTCATTTCAAAACCCACTAGTGGCTTTTCTCTATCAGGATTTCTGGAGTCACACCTTCATCATGCCTACTTTTTTATCTAAGTACTCACGGGGACTTACATAAAGATCATAAATTTTTTTTCTGCACAGCTTCCTCCAACACATTAGCCGACCCACAAATGCATGCACCCATTCTTAATGCTATCTGCAGTCTAAATAATCTCATTAGGAAACTTGAATAACTAAAAGTAATTTGTCTATATAGTTTAAACACATGGACTTTGTAAACATCTTTTCTAAACTCAAATCCTATGTAGTTGTTTATAATTTGTAATACTTGGGGGGCCCATAACCTAGATCTTCTATGCATATTTCTTCATTTGTAAAATGCATATCATGATTGCTCTTAATTCAAAGTTTCTGATGAAAATTAAGTTACTTACTAAGTGATAAAAGAACTCAAATGTTACAAATACTCATACCTACCCCAACCTCTATAAGTGAAATAAAAATTATAAATTTAGGCAAATTTAAAACACATCAATTTTTCATAAGTGTGACTGTGTTATCATTTTGTTCCTCAATCTGAGTTTTCCAAAAGAGGAAAATTAAGTAAATTAGCTTCAAGGTATCCAGAGTAGGCAGTAATTTATTGGTTTAAATTCCTCTTTTTCTGATTTTCCACAATGGGTAAACATGTGTACTCTAGATAATCATGATCAAGGTGAGAAGAGGATACCAACCTTTTAATTCAATGCCATCTGAACCAAATAAATGCTACAATTTAATTAACACTGAGTAAGTCCCAAAACAATACAGAGATTGTGCCTTTGTTTGAAATTGTGCATTTGTTTATCTAATCCACTTTTTTATATCACTGGCTTCCCCAGTGGTTAAGTATTTAGAAAGTAATATCATGGGAATGCTTACTCAAATTTTAACTTTCCCTCCAAATAAGTTTATTTTCTTATCATCTACATGATGTTCCATTTAAGCCTTTCTCCCTATCAGAACAGCATACCTCTTCTTAAGAAATTAGAATGTTGGGCTGGGGATGTGGCTCAAGCCGTAGCGTGCTCACCTGGCATGCGTGCGGCCCGGGTTCGATCCTCAGTACCACATACCAACAAAGATGTTGTGTCCACCGAGAACTAAAAAATAAATATTAAAAATTCTCTCTCTCTCTCTCTCTCCTCTCTCACTCTCTCTCTAAAAAAAAAAAAATTAGAATGCAAGTCCATACTCCTTCTGGGTCATGGCAAATTCTGCACCACAACTTTCAAGTTGTTGCAAATATGACCTTTACATAATCTGGATCCTTATACCCCTTGAAAAGTAAGAGAATAACTATTATTTTTGAGACTGGCAAGTGGATATCTCTGCGTGTTCACCAGTGCTGTGGTCAAGTAACTTCGGAAAATATAATTTCCCATAAACAATATGAGAATTTTTTTCTCAAAAAATCATCTAGACAGTATACCTGAGATTTATGGGAAACATGCTCATCCGCTTTCACCTGAACCATACCCTGTTGAGAGCCACAGCCAAAGTGGCCCCAGCAAACTTCCAGCTGATTGGCTCCTCTGGGTGATGCTCATTGGGCTGTTTCCCCATCTTTTCAGACCACGGAGCTGCTCGTTGGGGGATTCTTTTGGCTCCGCCCATGCGACCCAGCCAATCGGCCTCAAGGGCAGGAAGAGTGCCAGTTGAGAGGCTCACTGGAAGCCTGTGGTGGCAATTGGGCTCTGAGGGAATTCCTGAAGAGCTCTTATGGTGCAGCATGTGTTCTAAGAATAAAATTTGTTCCTGTTTGACAAGTGGTCCTGAATTGTGCCCAGCCAGACTGTGGCAATACCCTACACAGCAAATAAATGCATAGGACTTTTGCCTTCCTATTTATGTAATAATTATATTATTGCTGAAGCTTACCAATCTTCCAGCCAAATTTCAACCCAAATAAATGGAGAGAACCTCTGCTGAAGCTATGTGGATGAGCACCTGTCTCACTGTTTCTCACATTGAGCCTTTGCTTTATGCGCTGAATAGCAAGCACATGTGTCTTCTTGACCTAACTTTAGAGCTATCATCTGCAACAGCAACCAGACCCTTGTAGGTGAACACTTAATCTTCAACCTTGTATTCCCTACTCACTGCTCCTTCCAATGGATATTTAAATATGTGTAAGTATCTCTCATATAAAAAAGAAAAGAAAAGAAAAAGCTCAGTAAAATGTCATTGATCTATGTGGAATTCAGGCACCTGTTGTCTTTTTCCTTTTACCATGGAACTTTTTCACAGTTTTCTCTGTAATGTCCAGTCACTGTACACAAGCTCATCAATTTGCTGCTCTCTGGATATGGAATCCATTCTATAGTATTAATTGTAGTTACCAAGATCAATTCTTGGTGAATCCAGTGTTCCTTTCTCAATCTGTTCTACATCATTTGATGCTGCTCTATCCTGTCTCTAGATTGGAGCCCCTGTCCTCTTGATTCCTGTCACACATGGCTCTCATTATGTTTTCTTCACTATTGTAACTCTTCTACTTAAATATTAATGTTCCTTGAGGTTTGACCCTAACCCAGTTGCATGGACAATGTTATTCTCTCTCAGAGTCTCAATTGCCATCTTCTCAGTGCTTTTTCTTATGATACAAGTCTTTCCCGTTTCAAACTTTAAAATCCCTACTGGACTTTTATGCTTCTAAGTGCACATCTTCCATAGGCTTATCATATCTAAAACTGAACTTGTCATTCCCTATGGCTGTCATTTTTCTTGTGTCCTCTGTCCCAGGGAATGTTATAATCGTTCTCCCATTTATGTAAATCAGAACCCTGGGCTCAATATGCAAGTCATCCTTTTCTGTCCTATCTAATTAATGACTGAAAACTGTCAATTCTCCATAAAATGTATCTCACAAATCTGTTCATTTTCTTCTATTCATAATCATTACTTTAATCAAAGTTCTTGTTACCCCTGACTAGATAATACCAGAGAAGTACCAATTCTTCCCACTGCCTTACTTGGTTATTTCAAATGCAAAATGCTACCCCAAGAATCTTTCATGAGGACAAATTTGATACCCCCCCAGCCTAAAATCCTTCTGCTAAGGAATATTCTAAACATTTTTTCCTCAATACAAACTGTGTGACTTTGCCTCTGCTTATGACTAAGGATTATTTCTCCCTTTGTCTCTTCCAGTCTGTATCTAAATATCAGCTTTACGGCATTTTTTTCAGTACCATAAGCATGTCCTATGCCTGCTTGCTTCCAAGCCTTCTCATATGATGTTTCATCTTTTCTAGAATATTCTCCCCACTGTTCATGCCCTTTGCACTGGATAATCCCTAGGAAGACCTCAGATCTCTTTGTGTATGTTAATTTCCTATGAAAATTTTATTTAATTCTCTGAGAGACTTGAGGGTTCCATCTGATGCTGTTATACCCTGTTGTACATTACTCATCTCTTCTATAAATGATAAACAAGATGAATGCAACACCCAGAATTGATTCACCATCATGTCTCCAATGGACACATGTCATATAGATATGTGTTGAAAGAATAACTTAATGAAGTTATTCATTAAAAAATTTCTTGCCAAAGCATCTTTGAAAACACCAAAACAACAACAGCAAAGAAACTTTCTGCTTTGCACTGGGTCTCTTTCTGGCCTTAGTCCTTCACATACTCCCATATGGTACACTCTATATAATATGCTTATGGTTTTCCAAATTCATATATTCTCTGATACCTCTGTGCTGTTGGATTTCTCAATCTCCCTTTCTAGAATACCACATTTCTTCTTCCCCAGGTTACAGAGCTGAGTCTTCAGCTTTTCTAGAACCTGATTCTTTGAAAAAAAACTCACTTATCTGTTATTCTCCAGACTTCCAACATCTGTGGGACTATTCCTCATAATAATAAACACCTGACACTGCTCTACCAGTAGTTTTATCCTCAAAATTAGAGAAGATGCTTTGGTAAATCTTTTTCTTAAATATCTTATAATGAAGATAGCTAATATGAGGAACCAATTACTGTTTACAAAATGAAAGAAGGAAAAAGGCAATCATGCTGATGCCTATGCTATTCCATAGGGATAATATGGGATGGGAAAATATACCTATGAATCTGGAGGCCTCAGTGGGGGTCAGGGGATGGGAAGGCCAATTCACAAGTGAAATTGAAACAAATAAAAATTAAATGTTAGCTTCCTTTCCCTTGAACATCATTATAGGTGAATTTTCTTAAATAATTTCTTCAGTGTCAATGAAAAGGAACTATTTACGTCAAAGAAACAAGTGGTAAATCATAACTCCTGAAAATCTTACCTGATCTGAATTGATCATGTATGCCTTGCTAACTTCACTTCTCCATAGAAACTGTTCTCTGTATTCACATTAGATGACAAAGGCTTCCATTAATAGCAACACACCTGCTCCTTGGTGAGCTCAATGTCAGCCTGTTGGGGGGGGGTAGTTATTGTATGTTGGTATAATTTTTAAATTTTTTAACATTTTTGCCTTTCCACATACTATTTTAACAATATTGGAATGCCCTAAAAAAAAGCAAAATGTACTTAATAACATATGCTGAAATAAGATATTCTCTATCCTTTTCTGAATGTCAAAACTAATTAAGAGGAGCTTAACAATTGAAAAAACAAATATTCACAAATTCTGAGAAAAATAGAAAATAAATAAGACTAATAATATTTAGATTTTTTGTAAAAGGAGATTTGTTATTTACTGTTTTCTTCAAGTAATAGATGATTGTCTATCCTAATTCATTTCTTTTAATGACTATATCATATTTTGAACTTACTACAACACTTAGTTTTAAGTTCATAACACTTCAAAACTTTAAAAGATAAAAATAATTGATGAGTTGCTTGGGATATCTTTATGCACAAGTTTGAGAGTCGGTGGGTAGAAGCCTCTATGCCTTTCCAGCATCCATTGCTCCTCTCTGGATTTACTTGCTTTACTCTGTGTAACGAGCCCCCAGAGCATGGTTCATTGCAGGAGAAAGCACACATTCTTCACTTGCGGTCAGTGGGATGTGGCTAATTTGAAATCACTTAAACTATTATATCTGTCATGTGCGGTTATTTTATTTTCAATTCACATCAGTATTTTAAATGCGTGGTGGTTACTGAATCAAACTGGCAGATACATTTAGGAGCATTCTGTTGCAAAGCTCTCTCTCACTGTCATCATACGTGCGACACTATTGAAAGTTAATACCTGGGGAGGCTCAAGAGGGCAGGTTAGAGGCACCCAGTATTCATCCCCTTCTCCAAGAATAGAACTAAAACAACAGGAGAGCGGCTGCATATTGGGGTAGATGACTGTGGACTTGGAGAAACCCAGAGACTTTTAATGGGGAGGAAGCTGAAATGGAGTACCATAGCACCAATCACGTGGTAGCCTGGCAGAGGGTGGGGTGGCTTCGAAAGAGGGAGAGTCCCAGTGAGCACCACTAGCTCAGGAATGGACCCTTAGAGAAATACCATCTTAACAGACACCAGATCTGGCACCAGCCCAGCAAACAAGCTCTGGAGACCTTCCTCTCACTTCTCAGCTTATTCTCCTGGTACTGGAAAAGGAACCATCTTGAGAAGGTCTGATTTGAGTTTACTGCTCTTGGAATCAAAGTTGCCTGTATTTTCATGTCCCCAGTCCCCAACAGGAATATTACTACACTAACTCTGCAGGTGACTGCCTGAAGACTTGCTTTGGCTCCAGAGGAGAGTCTCTGACAGAAACTTGCTGAGAATTCTGAGGTGCTGCTCTGTGACACAAAAGGAAATTAAGGACATTTTCACTTTAAAATCAGTGGCTCAGGAAGCCAACTTCCAGAGTACAGGGGACCAAGCCATCACAGGTGATTTCTCATGAAATCTAAGTATCAGACACCAGAATAGCAGAGGGTGAGCATGAGGGCCCACCACCACCTGTACCAAAGAGTTACTCCATGTTTTCTCCTGCCCTTGGAACATGCCACACAAAAGGGCCCAGAGTCCTGGACACACCATAGCACCAAATAGCTTTATTTTAAGCACCAAAATAACCTTTTTCTCTTCTCCATTGTTCTTGTCAGCTTTTTTGGTCACAGCAAAGAAAACTCTCACTAAAACAGTCACCCCAGCCTCCACTGTCTTCAAAGGGTGCACAGGCTAAGAAGACCAGGAAACTCTAACCTACATGGATTAATAATATCCAGACACACCGTCCAATCAAGCACCACAATATAGAGGAAACTTTTGTTTTGTATTAATACAATTTTTGTTATTGCTATATTTTGATTACATAATTATATTTCTCCTCTCTTTTTTCTTCCATGTTCAATAATTTTTTCCTTTTCTCCTTTTTCTTTATTTTTCACTTTTTTACTTTTTTTTGGCTGCATTCCCCTCCTCTCTTTTCAAGTTTTAATATTTTAATTTTTTCTTGCTTCCATTTAATGTTTTATCCTCTTAAAAATACTTTTTAATCAATTTTTTTTTTATCTTTTACGTTGTTAACTAATTCGATGTTACCTTTGCCCTTTTTGTTGCTTTTGGTAATGTATTTTTATTTCTATTTGGCTTTCACTTTTTTGTTTAGTTGTCATTGTTTGTCTTCTTTTGTGTTTTTAGTAGTGCATTATATATACATGATGGTGGGGGATTCATTCTAACAAATTTATAAATAAATATAATGTAATTTGCTCTATTTCAATCCCCAGTGTTTCCCCTTTTCTTCTGCTTGTCCTCCCATTTGCCTCCCTCTACTCCACTGGTCTTCTTTCTAATTATGTTGCTTCCTTTTCTCTGTTCAGTCCTGGGGGTCAAGCCTGGCCCTCTGAGCATGTTGTATGGGTGCTCTCTTATGGAGCTACACACCTAATCTTAGCTCAGAGCAATTGCACCTTTCTCCAGCCATGACCTAGTTCTGCTTGAAACTTGGCATAAACTCCAAATTAAGGAATAGGTGAGATAAAACCACCAAGCAATCAACTAGGCTCCAAGTTGGAATGTCCAGGGAGACCTGAAGTCCCCCTCCTGGATATTTGTTCCCCACCATAAAAATAGCAAAAAGAAATAATGTAATAGTGGTGGATACCATATCTATGAAGGATGTCACCATAAGCCATTCCAATACCCTATCACTTCATATTGCTGAAAAGACTGGAGAAGTAAATACAAATGGTATACCCCATATAAATGCTATTCACACCAAACCTTCCTGGAAAACGAGAGGAACTCCCCTCTAACAAGACCTACATAACGAAAAGGTCGTTCAGGTTCTAATACAGTATGCATTGTGTCAAACTATACTAATCACAGTCAAAAATCAATAGAGAAATTTTAATGCAAAGTCCAAATAGAATTAATGCAAACATTATATAACAAACCGATAACCCAGGGTACATCATGAAGAGATGGCCTTTTACTAAGAAAGCCCTCACCTTAAGGTGGAAATGATTCCGCACCCTAAGCAGATGTGCACATCTCAATATAGAAACAAAAGAAATATGAAAATACAAAGCAACATGGCTCTTCCTAAAGTTCATAACTCTCTAGTAACTGATCCCAAACATACCAAAGTGAACAGATACTAGACAAACAGTTCAAAAGCTACATGAATTCTGAGAGAATACAAATAAACATTTGAGTGAATTTAGGAAGAAGATTCAAGATGTGAATGAGCAATTTGATAAAGAGATATTTTAACAAAGAACCAAACAAATGAAAACTTCAATGAGTCAGATTAAAAACTCAAGTGAAAACCTCATCAACAAACTAGATCAGGTGTGTAAAATAATATCAGGACAGGAAGACAAGATGGAGGAATTATCACATTTGGACAATGTTTTAAAAATAAGAGGGCTGGGATTGTGGTTCAGCAGCAGGGCGCTCACTAACATGTGCGAGGCCCTGAGCTCCATCCTCAACACCACATAATAATAAATAAATAAAATTAAATTATTTTAAAATATTTTTTAAAATAAGAAATGGACAGAAAATATAGGATCTATGAGACGTGATTAAAAGACCAAATTTATGTATGATCAGAATAGATGAGGGAATAGAGCTACAATTATAAATCATAGAAAACCTATGTATTGAAATAATAGCATAAAATCTTCAAAATTTAGGGAAGATATAGACATCGAGGTATGGGAAGCAGGAAAACCCCAAACAGACATAACTAGACAAAAACCTGTCCATGACATAATTGAGTTAAACTGCCAAAAGTACAAAAAAAGAAAGAAAGTATATTAAAAGCTGCAAAAGAGAAGCACCAAGTCATATGTAAAGGCAAACCCATTAGAAAAACATCAGATTTCTCAGAAACTCTAACGTCCAAGAAAGCATAGTATGATATATTTGAAGTCCTGAAAGAAATAATTATACACGTAGATTAGATATCCAGCAAAGCTATCTTCCATAATCAAAGCATTAGTAAAGACCTTCTATAAGGTCTAGTTAAAACTAAGGAAATTCATGGCCACTAAATCAGCATTACAGAATATCCTTAAGGGAAAGAGAAAGAAAAATAAATACAATCAAGAAAGCATGGGAAAGAATATACCTTACTATAAGAGCTGATAAACAAATGAAAATTAGGAAAGAGTCAAACATTATTAATACTGAAAACCATCAAATCTCTAAGGTGAATAAGAGAGGAAGAAGAGAATATATAATGTTCAAAGCAATCAGAAGAAAAAAAATGATAAAAAATAAGAACAAGTATGTGCCTTTCAATAGTATGCTGAGGGGCTGGGGATGTGGCTCAAGCGGTAGCGCGCTCGCCTGGCATGCGTGCGGCCCGGGTTCGATCCTCAGCACCACATACCAACAAAGATGTTGTGTCCGCCGAGAACTAAAAAATAAATATTAAAAAATTCTCTCTCTCTCTCTCTCTCTCTCTCTCTCTCTCTCTCTCCCCTCTCTCACTCTCTCTTTAAAAAAAAAAAATTAAAAAAAAAATAGTATGCTGAATCTAAATGTTCATAATTTTCCCATTAAAAAGAGACAAAATGGTTGATCATATTACAAAACAACCAAATAATTGGTGATCTGAAAGAATTTGTGATCTGCAAAGAGTTATGCAGACTGAAAGTGAAAAATCAGAAAATGATGTTCTAAGGAAGTAGAATCCAAAAACTACGAGAAGTAGCTATGCTCATGCCTGACAAAATACACTTAAGACAGTCACTTAGAAAAAAGGATTGATACATATTGATACAGTGAAAAATGCATCATGAAGGTATAAAAATTATAAATAAATTATATATATGTGTGTGTATATATATATATATGCATATAGTGTATATTACACTATACATCAAATGGTCTTATCAAACGTTTATAAAACATTCCATCCAAGAGAGACAGAATACATGTTTTCATAGTACATGAAATATTTTCCAAAACAGGTAATATTTTAGGGCATAAAACAAGCTCAACAGATTCAAAAGATTTGACTTAATTTCTTACATTTTACCAGATCATAGTAGAATGATACTAGAAATTAACAGCAAGAGAAACTGCAATAATTATAGAGAAACATGGAGACAGGACAATACACTTGAAAGAAAAGTGGAGTTTTGAAGAAATTGTGGAGAGGGATTTAAAAATTCTTGGATTCAAATGAAAATGGAAACCAAACATTCTAGAATTTGTAGGGCACAGTGAAATAAATATTACAGGAAAGTTTACAGCTATAAGGGTCAATTTTTTTTAATAAGGGGGAACACACAAAAACAACTTAAAGGGGCTGGGTCAGTGGTAGCGTGCTTGCCTGGCATGTGTGAGGCACTGGGTTCAATTCTCAGCACTGCATATAAATCTCAACATCTAAAAAAATAAAAAAATAAAAATAAAAGCCACCTAAGGATGCACCTTAAGTTCTTAAAAATAAAAGAAAAAAATAATATCCAAAATCAGTAGTAGGAAAGAAAGAAGAAAGATCAAGGTAGAAATTTGAAATTGAAAATTTTCTAAAAGTATGATGGATCAGGGAAACAGCTGGTTGCTTGAAAAGATAAACAAAATTGATAAACTCTTAGCTAAACTGACCAGAAGGAAAAGAGAAGAGCCAAATAAAATTAGAGTTGGTAAGGAGAATATTACAATGGATGACACTTGAAATTCATAAGATCACTATTTCAATAAACAAGAAAATCTAAAAGAAATGGACAAACATCTGGGAACGTATGACCTTTCAAAATTGACCCAGGAGGACAAAAAAAAACAACAACTAAATAGATCATTAACAAGCAATGAGATTGAAACAGTAATTTTAAAATCTCTCAAGAAAGAAAAACCCAGACTGGATGGATTCGCTACTGAATATATCAGACTTTTTAAGAAGTATGAATATCTATGCCTCTCAGACCACTTCATAACATAAATGAGACTGAGCCTTTCCGAGTTCATTCTACAGTGAACTTTATCCTGCAATCAAAACCTGATAGATATACAGAGAAAAAAAGAAAAAAATGTAACCTATTAACTTGATGGATATTGATGCAAAAATATCAAATTTTTGCAAATTGAATTAATCGGCACATTAAAAAGATCATACATGCCAGGCACAGTGGTGCATACCTATAATTCCAGGGATTCAGAGGCTGAGACAGGAGGATCATGAGTTCAAAACCAGCCTCAGCAAAAGCAAGGCACTAAGCAACACAGTGAGACCCTGTCTCCAAATAAAATACAAAATAGGGCTGGGGATGTAGCTCAGTGGCTGAGTGTCCCTGAGTTCAATTCCCATACCCCCCCCACCAAAAAAATTCATACACAACAATTTATTTTATTTCATTCCAGGAATGCAGGGATGGTTCAACATGCACAAATCAATAAATACATAAAAAAGAATTTAAAAAGTCACAATATTATTTCAATGGATTCAAAAAATTCCTTTGATAAAATTTCATATCCATTTGTGAAAAAAAATTCTAAATAAATTATATGTGGAACAATTTTACCTCAGCATAATAAAGGCTATATATGGCAAACACTTATTAAAATAATAATGAATGAATAAAAACAGAAAACATTTTCTCTATGATCAGGGAAACGACAATGTTTACTCTCTGTAATTAATCAATATAGTACTAGAAAATTTAGCCAGAACAATTAAGCAAGAGAAAAAAATAAATTATATATGAATAAGAAAGTAGGGCATCAAATATACTTGTTTGCAGATTATATGGTTCTATACTTCAATCACCCTGAGGAGCCCACAGAAATACTCTTACAATGGATTAAAAAAAAAAAAAACACAAAGTAGCAGGAAACAAAATCAACATAGAAAAATTCATAGCTTAATAGTCACTAATAATGAACTGAGAAAGAAAGCAGAAGAGCAATTCATTAGTAACTAGAAACAAACCTAATCAAGGTAGTGAAAAAAATGAATATTGCAAAATACTAAAGAAACAAGCTAAAAAATACACTAAAATATGGAAAGACCTGTGTTTGTAGATTGAGAGAATTAATAGTGTTAAAGTGACCATATTCCAGCAATCTACAGCTCTGTGCAATCTTTACAGAAGTAGAAAAAAATCTGAAAATTCATATGGAAGCCAAAAAAATCCAGAATAGCCAAAGAAATCTTGTGCTAAAACTGCAATGCTGGAGGTATCACAATAACCAATTTAAAAATTGACTACAGAACCAAAATAAGAAAAATAGCATGGGATTTGCATAAACACAGACATGCATCTCAATGGAATAGAATAGAGAACCCAGAAATAAACCCACACATTTATAGTCAACTGATTGTCTACGAAGGTGTCCAGAATGTATATCAGAGAAAAGTTTGCCTTTTCAACAAATGGAGCTGGGAAAAATGTATATCTGCATTTAGTAGATTGAAACTAGATACCTACCTCTCAATCTGTGCAAAAACTAATCCAAAGTGGTTCAAAACCTTTAATGTACGGTCTGAAAATTTGAAATAACTAAAAGAAAATACTGGGGGGATACTTCAAGATACCAACAGAATACACAACAGCTTTCTTTCTTTTTTTTTTTAAGAGAGAGAGAGAAGAGAGAATTTTAATATTTTTTTTTTTTTTTTTAGTTTTCTGCAGACACCATCTTTGTTCCTATGTGGTGCTGAGGATGGAACCTGGGCCGCACGCATGCCAGGCGAGCCCGCTACCCTTGAGCCACATTCCCAGCCCAACACAACAGCTTTCTGAGGAGGACTCTAATAGTTCAGGAAATAATCAAACAAACCAAAAAGATAAATGGTATTGTATCAAATTAAAACCTTCTGCATAGCAAAGAAAACAATAAACAGAATGAAGAGGCAACCTCCAGAATGAAAGAAAATCTTTGCCTGGTAGTCCTCTGATAGAGGATTAGTATCCTAAATAAATAAAGAGCTCAAAAACTTAACAAGAGAAGAAGTAGTAATCCAATTAAAAACTGATAAAATGGTCTGTATTGACTCTTCTTAAAAAAAGAAATACAATTGACCAATAAATAGATGATAAAAAAATGCTCAAGATATTTACCCATCAGGAAAATACAAATTAAATCTACTTTGAGATTCCATCTCTCCCTAGTCAGAATCGCAATTATCAATAAGACAAATAATGCTAATATCAAGTGCTAATGAGGATGTAAAAAGGAACCCCTATACTCTCTTGGTGGGAATGCAAATTAGTACAACCACTATAGAAAAGATTGTATAGAGTTTTCTAAAAACAAGACAATACAAAACAAAAAAATAGAATTACCATTTGTTAAAGCTGTGCTTCTCCTAAGTACTTATCCAAAGGAAATAAAGTTAACATAGAAAAGAGATACCTGCATGCCCTTGTTCATTGCAACACTATTCACAAGGACCAAAATATGGAATCAGCCGGGGTGCCCATGACAGATGAATCGACATGGATGGACCAAAGGATATTATAAAGAAGAATGGAATCCTGTCATATTCAAGAAGGTGGATGGACTTGGAATTGAAAGGCATCATGTTCAGAAAACTAAGTCAGACACAGGAAGACAAGTGTCACGTGTTTACTAGGGGACAGGGAAATGGGAGGACAAGAGAGTAGAATGGAGGATGGACGTGATAGGGGGCACAATAGATATATGTATGGAAACATCAGATCGAGACCCATGAATTAGCATAATAAGTGTGTGGGGATAACTATAATAAAAAAGAAAACTAATAGCTGCCCATTGAAATTTTCTGCCAAAGATATCACAAAGTATATAATAGTGTGTAGATAAGAAAATGTCTTGACACAAATGTCTTTGTCAAGAAGATACTTTCTGTTTCTAAACTGATACTGCTTGTGCTCAGTGTGTTTCCATTTGTTAAGAGTAAGTTCTCCCTAAGATGTAAATGAGCCTTCATCTATTACTAGAGGTGGAATTGCCAATGTGCTTTCAAGAGTAAAAGCACCATGAGAACCAGCAAAAAAGAAAAGGAAATGGTGCTAAACTGGTGATCATGTTTCACAGCTCCTGTAGTATGTGAGCATTCAGGAAAAAATTGGACTTTGAAAGTAACAAGATGCTGAAAGAAACATTTAGAATGTTCGAATAGACATGGGATTATCCTCAAAGAGTCTTTTACACTATTTTATCTTGTTATATTCCATTATAGCTAGAATTTCAAACTCTGTCTCTCTGTCTCTGTCTCTATCTCTGTCTCTCTCTCTCTCTCTTTCAGTGTGTGTGTGTGTGTGTGTGTGTGTGTGTGTGTGTGTGAAAAAGAAAGAGAGGAGGGTGGGGAGAGAGAGACAGAAATATTTAAGGTACTGCAAGGCATAAATATTTAATGGTGAATACTGGATTATTTTTTAAAAAGATATAGACTAAACTTGTGAAAATCAAAATTAAGAATGTCAAACAATGATTTAGTCTGTCCAATCAATAAATAGCCAAATGTTTTTAAAAACAGAATTTAAATGAACATTTGGTAAATGCACTGTCACAATAACATATATGCCACACAAATAAATAGTATTTTTATAATGTGCAGCCGCGATCACACATAGTCAATAGCATTTTTATAATACGTAGTCATGGGGCTGGGGATGTGGCTTAAGTGGTAGCTTGCTCACCTGGTGAGCGAGCGGCCCGGGTTCTGTCCTCAGCACCAAAACTAAAAAATAATTCTCTCTCTCTCTCTCTCTCTCTCTCAAAAAAAAAAAAAAAAAAAGAATACTAAGAATTCAATAGAGTCAGCAGATATATTTTCTTGATAGTTCTATACATGTGGCAAAGCTCTGATTAATAACATTTTGGTAGCAAAACTGCAAATTTTAGAACAATAAGAACTGATTCAATAACACCAAAAATATTTTAGTTCCCTTCCATCAAAGGAACTTTATACTCTGGAAATTATGCTTTTACATTACATCTGTTTTATTAAAATTGTAGTACTACAGGAAATTGAACATCACCTTAATTCACAAGCACCTGTAAAACTGTGACCTTCAAACATGTGTGAAACCTAGAAGCCATACAACAAAATGAGGAAGCACAGCTCAATACCTTGAATGTACACATAGAAGCAACAGCTAAGGATTCCTTTTTATCAAAGTGCTAACTTCACAAACTGTTACCTTGTGAGACTAAATAAAAAGACTATCTAGTAAACCAAGGATGAGAGGGAGGATGAGAGGGCTAGGCAGTACAGCTGGTGGAAAGTAGTGAGACCTTTGTTATCTAGATAGAGTGGGTGAGTACCTAACCTGTATTACCTTCCTATTGATTGACAGGTGATTTTATTTGTCCTCCATAGCATTTATCATTTTGGTTATTATTAAGTTTTTCATATCATTGAAATGAATGAAAAGACTTTAATTTTTAATTTAAAATCAATAGTAAAGTTAACAAGTCAGGATTTACATCATCCACCTGTTAATAGTCTGTAGTCATACCAGTGATAGCAACCCAGACCACAATACTTTCTCAAAAAATGGAATGAGCCAGGCTTAGGTGCATATGCCTATAATCCCAACTTGGGAGGTTAAGGCAGGAGGACGCCATCCTCAACAACTTAGCAAGGCCCTAAGCAACTTAGTGAGACCTTTATTAAATGATATACAAATATGAATACACCACAGTGAATCTCCACATCATGTACATCCACAAGACCGGGATTCTAATTAGAATAAGATATATTCAATGTTTGTATAAATATGTTAAAATTGACTCCACGGTCACATAGAATTAAAAAGAACAAATTGAAAATAAAAAATAAAAGACTGAAATAGTCATCATCAGGGTTGTCAGGATGGAATTCTAATGCTCAAAGGCAGCAATAATTTTTCTTATTCTCTAACCTTTGCTTTTCTGGGGTTGGAATTTTCCTCAGAAATATCCTGTTTCTGATCTAGAAATTTTTATCCTTTACAACATAAGTATCTCTTCAAAAATCATATATCTATAATCTAGTAAGGAAATCATAAGCTATACTATAAAAATGTAGTTATAAATCAAATCTATTAACATAAAAAGTTTTTTTTTTTCTCAGCAAGCGAAACAATAAGAGAGGTAAATAGGGAGCCTACATCCTTGGAACAAATCTTTACTCCTCACACTTCAGATAGAGCCCTAATATCCAGAGTATACAAAGAACTCAAAAAATTAGACAATAAGATAACAAATAACCCAATCAACAATGGGCCAAGGACCTGAACAGACACTTCTCAGAGGAGGACATACAATCAATCAACAAGTACATGAAAAAATGCTCACCATCTCTAGCAGTCAGAGAAATGCAAATCAAAACCACCCTAAGATACCATCTCACTCCAGTAAGATTGGCAGCCATTATGAAGTCAAACAACAACAAGTGCTGGCGAGGATGTGGGGAAAAGGGTACTCTTGTACATTGCTGGTGGGACTGCAAATTGGTTTGGCCAATTTGGAAAGCAGTATGGAGATTCCTGGGAAAGCTGGGAATGGAACCACCGTTTGACCCAGCTATTGCCCTTCTCCTACTATTCCCTGAAGACCTTAAAAGAGCGTACTACAGGGATACTGCCACATCAATGTTCATAGCAGCACAATTCACAATTGCTACACTGTGGAACCAACCCAGATGCCCTTCGATAGATGAATGGATAAAAAAATGTGGCATTTATGCACCATGGAGTATTATGCAGCACTAAAAAATGAGAAAATCATGGAATTTGCAGGGAAATGGATGGCATTAGGCAGATTATGCTAAGTGAAGCTAGCCAATCCCTAAAAAACAAATGCCAAATGTCTTCTTTGATATAATGAGAGCAACTAAGAACAGAGCAGGGAGGAAGAGCAGGAGGAAAAGATTAACATTAAACAGAGGCATGAGGTGGGAGGGAAAGGGAGAGAAAAGGGATATTGCATGGAAATGGAGGGAGACCCTCATTGTTATTCAAAATTACATATAAGAGGTTGTGATGGGAATGGGAAAATAAATAAGGAGAGAAATGAATTACAGTAGATGGGGTAGAGAGGGAACATGGGAGGGGAGGGGAGGGGGGATAGTTGAGGATAGGAAAGGTAGCAGAATACAACAGTTACTAATAGGGCATTATGTAAAAATGTGGATGTGTAACCGATGTGATTCTGCAATCTGTATTTGGGGTAAAAATGGGAGTTCATAACCCACTTGAATCTAATGTATGAATATGATATGTCAAGAGCTTTGTAATATTTTGAACAACCAATAAAATATATATATATATATATATATATATATATATATATATATATATATATATAAAGTTGAACTTTCTCATTGTAAAGTCTATGTGTATATGTGTGTGTGTGTTACTGGTGATTGAACTCAGAGGCACTCTACCATGGAGCTATGTCCCCAGTCCTTTCTACTATTTTATTTTAAGAGAAGTTCTCACTAATTTGCCCAGGCTGACCTCAAATTTTTGATCCTCCTGTCCCAACCTCCATAGTCCTTGGGATCACACCCAGCCCTTCCTACCAAGTTCTGAAACATTTTGTGTTCTTTGGAGAATTTCCCAAAATTATCTACCTTGCTAGAGGTTGGGAGAAACAACCCCAATTTTGCATTTCTTGCACACCTTTTTCACTCTTTTGATAGTGCAGTTTAGATTCTAGTGTCTATTTCTGAAGCATGTATTTATAAAAGAAAGAAGTTGGAGAGATGAACATCTTTCAAATTCTTTGTCCTATAGTTAACGGTTTATTTGCTAGGTTAAAAATGGTAAAGTTCAAAAGTAAGTAGTTTGAAGTCAACGTAATCCTATTTTAGAGCAGCTAACATAAATTTCCATGCATACTTGTTTCTGTGGAAATGAATTCAGTTAGATGAAAATCAGTATAAATTTTGGATATCATGCACACAGCTGAGAAACACAAGGCTGTTAAACTGCCTCTCCTAATTTAGCAACAATGATGGCCAAACGGCAGCTCTAGGTTTCCATTTCAAATGCTTTACTACTCCAGAGGCGAAAGAAGAAAGAAGTCCTCACAACCAAACTGTTCCAGAGAAATTCCAGAGTCAGTTTTCAGCATCAGTCACAGACCCATCCCTGAAATGATTATTGTAGCAGAAGTGGATAGAATACCTGGCCAGACAGGTGAACCGAGACCCACACCCAGTCCCATTCATTGGATGTGATTAGTGACTGACAGAACTTTCCCCAGAGTACACAGGGATACTGTCACCAAAAAGGAAGGAAGAGATGATCCTTCGATGAAATTAAGAAATGATTTTTGGTGTGAACATACTGTATGTACAGAGATACAAAAAATAGTGCTCTATATGTGTAATAAGGATTGTAATGAAAAAATAAATTAAATTTTAAAAAATAAAGAAATAGTTTTGGCATCTCTGCTTATCTTCCTCTACTGAACCAATTTTGACCTGTGTCCTCTATGAAACACCTTGTTTAGTGAGTTGATGACTTGAAACTTTATTAATGTCACTTACACTGTGAAAAAGTCAATTATTATTTCCACCACTAGTGGAAAAAGGCACATGACCTATCCTTTATGTCAGATGGTCACTTATACTTTAATTACTTTAATTTTCCAAAACATTGAAATTAACCATTTGACTAATAGCTAAACTTCAAATACTGTAAACCCACTAATTCATTGATTAAACATTTTTTGCTAGTGGAACATAGAGAATAATTAAACAGGGTTCATGATTTCATAGTTAAGAGACTTAATAAAATAGCATGTAAAATGTGATGGAATCCAAGTATTCAAGTAATAAAATACTGTATCCCGAGGTTTGTGTTCCTTCTCTCTAAAACTTGATGTGTGAATTTCTTTTCATTTTTTTTTGTTTTTGGTAAACAATCAATTATAACAAAATATCGTTTATTTAGTTAGAGACAATTTCATGAATACTACCTTTAAAAAGTTCTAAGGCATCATACCCATGTATACTGAATCAAAAGCAAAGCAAGATATAAATTCTTCTAAAAAGCAACTGTGAAAAGGCAGCAGAATACAACAGACACTAGTATGGCAATATGTAAATCAATGGAAGTGTAACTGATGTGATTCTGCAATCTGTATACGGGGTAAAAATGGGAGTACATAACCCACTTGAATCAAAGTGTGAAATATGATATATCAAGAACTATGTAATGTTTTGAACAACCAACAATAAAAAATAAATAAAAAATAAAAAAAAAAATAAAAAGCAACTGTGAGAATAGTGTCTTCTACAGTATTCACTACAACATATTTTACTGTTTCTATTAAATACTCCATTATGTTAAAACTTCAAATCTTCTTTGGAAAAAGTTTTTAAGACCAGTTCATAAGCCACTTGAGGAAAACACAATTGTTATTTATTATGACATCAAAAGTGTTATCTGCAGCTAATGAAAACCTCTTAAAACCACACCTAATTCAACATATTTGACTTCTAATAACTTCTAGTAAATTCTTGTAGCCCTACATATCAATAAAGGCCTAACATGGAAGGAAACATTTAAAAAACCAGACTATATATAGTCAGAAATTTCTAGATAAAATATTTTATCTAATCTAAAATTATCCAATAATATTTTTAATATTACATCTTCAGAATAAGTGGATAACTTCCAAGAAGAACAAAATTTCAAGGAAAAAAATGTTCTTGCCAGAGATGTGTCATTAGTTTTTAACTCACCCTTAATTTGTACATATTCACTGTTCAAGGTGAAAATTGGCAATAAATGTAGCTATGTGGGTAAAATATACTTTAAGTTGAAAGACCATATTAAAGGTGAAACCATAAAAAGAAAGGCTAATATTAACTTATCCTAGGCTAAATGTCCTTGCAGACTCTATTGGATGAGACTTTTTGATGCACAAATATTTTTTTTAGCCATTTTTCATTAAGTTTTAATTTTTATGTATTTTTAACTCCAAGGTATATTCACTATAACCATCTCTCTAATATCATGTTGTTTTTTTTTTTCACTGAGAACAACAATTTGGAAATCATAACTTTCATTGAAATGAATCAGCTGATAAAATGGCAGGTTCACGTCTCTGCTAAGATTACTGTGCTGATGAAGCCACTTTCACAGGTTTAATCCCGAAGTGGGCCAATTGACTTTGCTGCAGGCAGCCCCTCAGAACCAGGCCTGACATCCTGCAAAGGGAAGCCATCAGTCATGAAGGGAAGCTGGGGGCAAAGTGTGAGTGGAATACAGCCAGCTCATCCCCTCTGTAAGAAAACAACTCCAAGTCCAAACCAGACTATGCCACAGCTTTCCTTTTGTAAATAAAGGAGGAGACTATCATTTAAATAGGAGTGAATTAGCACAGGTCAGAGTGTAAAGCTCATCTCCAAAACTGTCAACAATTACTGAAGCACTAATCAATTGGTTTGTTGAACACCGCACCAAGAATGTGTGAAGAGATCTCAAGATGATTTATAAATTTATCTATACTGTATTCTAGACCAGTTTCAAAAACGATTGGCTGTGGATCAAAAAGAAAACGAACCTAATAGCTGAGAAATCATAGTAATGAATTGAATCAAACAAACACCATCAAAGCATTATATGTCAAATTTTTATTTCACTCATTAATAAGGTGATGAGCAAGATGACAAAGATAGTTCCAAAGGAGAAATTGGAATTTTTTAATCAGTAGGAAGGAAAGTTGAAATAAAGTACCAGATTAGATTAAATTGGTTAAAGTACTATACTGCAGTAAAACCATCATATCCTACCAGTTTTATAGAACTATAAAATGGCCCTAATCATTTGTGGAACAAAGTGGGATTCCCTCAGAACATATTAGAAACATCTGGCTAGTTTTTAAAAACACTTATAACTAGATTCTCCTTGATATTCTGATGGAACTGGAAATGAGAAAGCCAGAGTTTTAAAACCTCCCCAGGTAATGTGCTTTGGTGTTCATCTGGAAGAACGCTACCATAATTATATGTGATGAAATCATGGCCCCCAACTTAGTCAGGTTCAGATGGGGGGGGCCTTTCAGGCAATGAATGGATTATGAAGGTTCTGTCTTCCCCAGGGGATTATGCTATTGGATGGATTAATAATTTAGATTACTTTACTGCATTGGGAGATGGTGAAAACTCTAGGCAAGAAGTAAGTCACTGGGGGCATGGCCTTGGGGACAATGTACAGCTTTCCTCCACCAGGCCCTCCTACCATGTTTCTGCCTTGGAGTTGTGGAGTTAGCCAACCATGGAGTAAACCTCTGAAATATTTGCCACTGTTAAATCTTTCCTCCTCTAAATTGTTCCTGTTCAATATTTGACTAATATGGGAAGCTCACTTATAACCAAGTTTGAGAACCACTGTCCCAGAGATTTTGGCATGATGGTCTTTTTACATAAGCTTATAATTTAAAGTTATCAATATGTGGGCTGGAGATAGAGCTCCCTTGGTAGAGTGCCTGCCTGGTATGCACAAGACCCTGTGTTCAATCCTCAGAAGTTTGAGAAGTGTGTCTCTAACACAACGTGGATATGATCATAGTGTTCTTTATTTCTTATTTTCAAGACTGGAAAATTCTCCTAACCTAACAGCAACAAGAAAATACCACCATACTAAAAATACTTCAATACATAAATTATACTGGCAAATATCCCTAAAAAGACCACAAATAGCACTTTAAGGACCTGCATGTCTGCAGGGATTGGAGTCAGCTGAATACTGAAAAGTCTACACTGGTAGATGCTGCCAACCATCCTTAGTTGCCCAGGGAACTTGGTGCCTGGACTTAGAGTGTTTAAGATCCACAGATAGCTGCTTCAGGGATCTTAAAGACAAACATCATGTTTGTATGCCTATCAATTAATTAAGAGCTGCTAAAAACTCAGGGCAGTAGCCCCCCATGTGTAAACCACACTTGTCAGTACCAATCATGTGACAAGAGAAAATATAGCATGGAGAAAAAACAGTTAATAGAAAGTTATGTTAATTGAATAGAAAAGAAGGTTTAGGGAACAGTACAAAAAATTTAGTGAAAGTGTTTTCATCTTTCCAAGCACCAAAGTGTTAAAAATTTCAGAGTCAACGTGCCAACCTATAGACTTAGTATTAACCACATTTTGTGGAAGGCTGCTTAGGGAGCTCACTCCCTTTGGACTATTAAAATTTAGGGCAGGGCTGGGGATGTGGCTCAAGCGGTGGCGCGCTCGCCTGGCATGTGTGCGGCCCGGGTTCGATCCTCAGCACCACATACCAACAAAGATGTTGTGTCCGCCGAGAACTAAAAAAAATAAATAAATATTAAAAATTCTCTCTCTCTCTCTCTCTCTCTCTCTCTCTCTCTCTCTCTCTCTCTCCTCTCTCACTCTCTCTTTAAAAAAAAAAAATTTAGGGCATAGTAATGGGATTACAAGACCCTCTCTGTGGCTAGTGATATCTCAGGAAAGTGGGCAATGTTCTCACGTGAAAATCTGCCAAATTAAATAAATTTCATTTGGACATATAAATATAATAATCATATATATATATTATATATATATATATATATCCTGAATTTTCAAACTATTTTTTAAATTCATACACTTTTTAATTTATTGTATATTTATGGAAGAATGGTTTTCCTAGATTTACAGTGATGAAAATAAAATATAGCCTCCAGCTTTATGAAGCTTTCAGCCTAGTAAGGCACAAAGATATTAAACAAAGTGATAAAATAACATGTTATTATAACAAAGATCAGTAAGTGTGATGAAAGGAAACAGTGATTGCTATGAAATTGATTTACTCAATGTGTAACTGAATGTGATTTATTACCTATAATTTTATAAGGATTTGTAAATAAGTTCACAAATAATAACACAATTTCAATTCTCAAACATATAAAGTAGAAGCCACATGTTTTATTAAAGCTGTCCTATGTGCTTGACGCTGCTTAACTCCTCACAAGATAGAAATGCCCCAAAAGGTTTGTAAGCATTCTCTGTGTTTTCCTTCTTCTCTAGGCCAAGTATGGAGAGTGGTCTCTGAGCAGATGAATAGTGTCTTCCAGAAATATGAAAGTCACAGAGGCTTTACTTCAGGCCAGAGTGATGACACACTGATATTAGATATATGCACAATTCACATGCACACACACAGACACACAAACATCCATGTAGATTGACACAGACAGATGTTTCCAATATTTCAGATGCTGATTTGATACCTTATTTTTCATCAACCTAGTAGCTGAAAATAATACCACAATGAAAAAGATAAAATGTTCTTGTGTGATTAAAAAAAAAAAACTTGTGATTTTTTTGTCTTGGTTTTGTTTTGTTTCACTATGTCCTCTCCGGATAAGGAAGCCAGAATTAGAGGGGCAGATAAGCAAGGTTCAATCCAGAGAAAGGGGGGATTGAAATGTTAATTCCTCCAGCGGAGCCCTTCCTCTACCCTTATCAAGAACCTGCCCCAGCTCCAACCTGTCCTAAGGTAACCTCTCCCAGGAATTGCCTCTCCCTACAGAGTGTTGTAAAAGTTGCTAATTAATTTACCCTGGGCCCCCTTCCAGCCCTGATCACACCTCCCTGGCCCTTCCAGCTCACCTGTTTCCCACCTTTTGGCCATCCCACCGAGCCAGCATTCCCTGGCTAGTCACTAAGTGTAAGTAGAGAGATAAGGAGGAAGGGAGTAAGAGAACAACAGAAGCCTGGGACATGAAAAGGCAGAACACCCTTACATCTTCGGGTACTAGGATACCAGCTAGGACTCCCTTCTCCCTCCTGGGAGAAGTCTGTGTTACCTGTTTTTAAATAAACCCTGCTTTGTATGTTTGCCTTAGCGTGCTTCAACATGTGAGGGAGCAGAACTCATCACCAATAACCAGCGGTATCAATAATATCATAATTCTATCATACTGAATTTCAGCCATTGTACCAACTACTCTGTCTTGCATTATTTTTCCAGAGTGTCTCTGTCTCTCTGACCTCATTTCTTGCCTCCAATATTCCTTGTTCCTTCAACCCCTTAACTCTAAACTTCAGCTGCTGACATCTGTTTCTGACCCTCTTTGCTTTTTGGTGGTCAGTTTAAAATGTGCTCCTCGTGTTGTGATCCTCACAACTTAGAGATCTGAACCTCATCTCCTCCCTCCTCCATAGAGCTCCAGAAGAAAATCAACTTATCATACTCTGTTTAACAACCAAGGGTACCTGTGAATAATCAAGATAGAACTGGTTCATGTAAAGGTATTCCTAACTTTTAACTCCTGAATTTTTCTTAGGAAGACGCATGGAACAAGAGAGAGTTGAAGTATGAGCTTTCTCAGGAGAAGTTCCCTTTGGATGGGAAAAGGAAGGAGGGTTCTCTTTAGTTGAGAATAGGTGGGTGATGCCGAGAATTCAAACCACAGAGATGATTGATTCATTCTTATAATTAAAAAATACTAATATTTACTGACCTCTGTTAGAATGTCAGATGTTCTACTCAGCACAGGACATATAATGCTGGACACAGTGCCTCACTGCCCTCACAGGGATTACAGAGCAAAGAGATGGACAGACAGCAGCAAAATGAGCAATGATAACTAACATGAAATTCATCAAAATCTAGGGAAGAAAAAAGAGCACTTGGTGATAGTAATGGAGTGGGGCTACTTTACAAGGTATTCAGAACATCCTCTTTCCTTTTAAATCAGGCTGCTATATCAAGAAAAAAAAAATTGACACAGCAATGCGACCCTCCCTCTGAGAAACACCATTTCCCAGACCGTAAAACCAAAGTAAAGTCCAGGATTCATTTTAAGAGCTCATTTTTTTCACTCATTTGACTTATTTCTTGTATTTTGACTTGACTCAGGAAGGTGGGTTCTTTTTAGTCGATAGGTTATAAACCCCCAAATTCTAATAGGCAAACAATCCTAGACTTGTAATTTTGGCTTTTAAGGCTCTTCTCTTCAAAGAAATCATTTTCTCGACAGAAACAGTGTTGACATTTGGGGCCAGAAAGTTATTTGTTTGGAGGGCTTCCCTGGGAATTGTAGGATAGCAGCAGCATCCCTGGGCTTTATCCACTAGATGCCAGTAGCAACCACCCACACACAGAAGTTGTGACAACCAAAAATGTCTTGACATTGCCAAATGTCTTCTAGGATCGGCAGCAAATCCTCTCCTTCATCCCTACTGAGAACCACTAAATTCACCCTTGTGCTGTGCTATTGCTGGGTAGAAATGCCACTTTAATTAGAGATTTAAATTGTGCAGGACAGTCTCTCTCTCTCTCTCTCCCTCCT
This sequence comes from Urocitellus parryii, assembly GCF_045843805.1. Lineage (NCBI taxonomy): Eukaryota > Metazoa > Chordata > Mammalia > Rodentia > Sciuridae > Urocitellus > Urocitellus parryii. Next base: position 109,815,127 of record NC_135532.1, read on the forward strand.
TGATTTTTATGTAGCGTTTAACACCTGACCATAATGAATAGTTGACAACTTTTATCCTTCATCAAAACTATAACCTCATTCAAACATCACTTTGGTCTGCTTCCTGGGTCTGCCTTTCAGCAAGAACACACCCTCACTGCAGCTCAGCTTCAGCCCAAGAGGAGACCATCCTATAGCTTATCCACCACTCCATGTCAGGTCTCCCACACTTCTGAGTCTAAATGAATGAAGCATGAAGAAAAGGAAACAAGATGAAAAAGGGGAGTTCTAGGATTATTGGAGTTGAATGGCGAAATGTTTGGGAAGAGGGGAGGAGGTTGTTGTATTAGTCTAGGTTCAGACGTGGTAGGGGCTTGACACCTTTACATACTGTAAGGAGCATCTGCCACATGCTGGGACTCACTGCTTAATCATATCTGCTTGCAATTGATAAAGAGTTATGAGGCACTAGCCACAGGCAGGCTTAGCAATGACTGGTTACAATTGACAGGGAACACAGATCCATGGACATGTGCAAAGAACATACCCAGTTGCAATTACATCCCTCACTGGACATAACCAATGGACATTGACTTTCACTGGGTATAACCTATCACCGACATACACTACCAACTTGGGACTGTATTTAAATTGCTGGTCCTGCCACATTGAAGAGTTTTTGCTCCAAGGACATCAGTGAGACTGGCCACCTTGTTGTCCACCCCTGAACTGATTCCACCATTCCCTGATGTCCAGCCATCAGCTGAAGAGAACCAACAGACAAGGACAATGTCTGCTCTTTGCCTAAGAGAAGTCACATGGCATCGGAGGTATTTTGGGGCTCATGGTTGCCCTAGGATTGTGTGATTTGCTTATAGTGCTTAATTAGTGTGCATTGAATGCTAGTTGGCATGCTCCAGCACACCCAACCCTTTTTGTATTAATTGTTTATATTTGATGATTGGTGTGATCCAATATATATGCTTGCATTTAAAGACAGTCTGCCTCCCTCCGAGTAATTATTAATAGCACTGCTCATGACACACACGTGTCCACAGACAGAAATGCAAATGGAGAGGAAAGGGTGGGTTCAGAAATGCTCAAAACAATTCCTGATTAGTGATACATAGAGAATGTAGTTCTATTAGAGAAGATGGGGGACAGATTGAAATCTGGCATTCCTTCCACTTTTATCTTGAATATTATGGTTGAAAATGGTGCAGTTCACAAATTTGGGCATATGGAGTGGGAGGTGAGAGGTGTCTTTCCATTTCACCCACTTTAACCACAACAGTGATTACTGATTCTTTCCTTTCTTTTTTGTACCCAAACTGTTTTGTTTTTGTTTTTGTTTCATTTTGCAAGTTAACCCTTTTCTTCATGGAGGAAGCTTCCTGTGGAATAGGGAAGGAGAAGAAGAGACCATGTCTTCCAGATAGGAATGGGCAGAGGCAGAGGCAGGAGTCATGGGGAAACAGGATGTGGTTCAGCAGAGCTGGGGCTGAGCCTCTTAATACCACATGGTGGAGATGGAAGGGCAAAACCTTGAGTTATGGAAACACGTTGAGGAGTAAAATCCCAGAAAGTTTTGTACACCAAGGCAAGAAATTTGAACTTGAAATATGGAAAGGCCAATATCATTCCAATAAAAAAAAAAAGGTGGAAAAGAAACAAGAGTTAGTTAACTCTTCTTTGAGAATAAATCATTTTGTGGTTGATCACAGTTATATTAAAGTTGATCATTACAAAGCTTCATATAGATGGCCTTCCTTTGACCTTTCACCCCCCTGCAATAAACTCTCACAGTGGCCAGTCATATTAGACATTTTGCCTCAACTGAAATCCCATCACAATTATCTTAGTTATTCATGTACTTGTGTTTAATGAATATGTGTTTAATGAATAAAGGAAAGGCTGGGATTCTTCTTCATAAAAGTAAAGAAAAAAATCTATATTAAAGTAAATGTCACCCCAGGTTTAACATGATTACTTCACATGTGTAGGTTCTCATGCATGTATTTTTCCTTTCTTGTAATGAACTAGCAAAAGTGGAAAAATATCAGTAAACATGGCAGCCGCAAATGAAAAATAAATAAATAAAATGGGAAGGAATATCAAAAGTCAAAGAAACAAATCAGAAGAATGTAGGTGGCCGCGCCTGTGAAATATTTAATGTGTGAAGTTTGCCTCTTCCTGTTCTTGAAAACCAAATAGTTGTAAGGAGAATAAAATCAGGAGCAGAAAGAGCTCATCCTTGATCCCATCTGGAGAGCTAGTACAAAGAGAGACTTAGAAGAAAGGGGACGAAAACATGCTGGGGTCACAGAAGGAAACTGAGTTGAAAGGAGGGGGAAAATCTGCATTCCGAGTCATTTGGAACAGAGAAGGAAGGGAGCCATTATCTGAAGACCATGTTCACCAGAGGCAAACAGGCTGAAAAGGAAACCGACATCTGTGAAAGTCCCGTGCGCCCCAGATCTGAGGGGGCAGATGAAGATTGTTTATGTAGCACAAGAAGGTATCGGGAGAAGGAAGGAACAGCCACACATGCAAACATATGCTCTCCGAAGCTACTTGAAAAATAAAGCATGCAGTCGAGAGAGAGACACATCTGTGCTGCACACGGGCAGACCACCAGTAGTGCCGCGGGCTCGAGGTAGAGGGGGAAGGCGTCCACAAACAAGATCGGACATTATGTCTTGTCAAAGTGTCATGTAAAGGCCCTGGCTGTGCATCTCATTCTCTGGTGAGTGAATGGGAGCTGGACATCTGGGGAAATCAAGGATGAGCAAGCTTGCTGCTTTGGTACTTCCACAGTTTTGCAGAAATCACAAAGCGTTCCCAAGTTCTTCCAGAGCTATTTTTTCCCCGTTACTGGAAAAAAAAATCTTCTAGAATTCAGTTTGTTTATATATACCTTTTTTTAAAAAAAAGAAAACATCAGACAACTCTCATTCCAAATTCACTGAAACAGTATTGGCAGCTGGATTTCTCATCCTCTTACTACAGATGTTCAGTCTACAATAGCTGTAGAGACCACTGCTTCTCACTAGTTAATGACCCTGGGGAATGTGTAGACAGTTAACTAGATACCATTCCCCTTTAAATATGAAGTACTGTCTGAAATATTCTAAGGATATATACTGAATTTAAAAACTATACTTAATGACGAAAACTGCGATTTAACAAATGTACAATTGTGCGATTTAATAATTTACTAAAGTAGAGAAATAGATTTTGAACCTTTGATATTCATTTTATACTAATTCATTTTATACTACATTTTATTGGTTAAACTAAAAGGTTAAAATTAGAAACCAAGCCAAATGACAAAAGGCAATTATGTTCCACATCACTTCAACTAGGATTTTATCCTGTTCTTATATATTACTGAAAAGACATCTATATGTGAGTTTACATAAAGCTAAAGCCATATTCACATCAAGGTCTTTCTTTTACTTCATTTGCCCTCTGTGTGACCTCTTCAGAACTCCTTCACTTCTGCTATGGATCCACAAGCAACTTAACATTTGTTGAAGGATTACTGTGTATCACCTCACTTAACTTTTAAAGATTATGCTTTTATTTTTCTTTCTTAAAGACATGGAAACTAAATTTAAATACAGAATAATTAATATAAATTTAATATAAAATTCTAAAATAAGATTAAATCTCAGGACTTGGGGTACTGCTCAGTGGTAAAGCACTTTTCTAGAAATTTCAGATCCTAGGTTTGATCTCCAGAGGAGGGTGGGAGAGAGAGGGAGATTGATTTAAATCACAGGTATGTCTAACTTCAAAAAATAAGCTATTTCTCTAAAACTGAAATGCCTTCCTAATAAATTCTTCCTGACTGATTTATTAATACCTGATAATGGCATCATGCCATGACTACAAATTATTATGAGTTGTAAACAAGTTCTGAAAGAGACTTATTTTTCAACCCTCTAACTATTGAAGGGATACATGTTAATCATAGAAATTTTTTAAATACAGAAAAATGGGTAGATTTTAAAAATTGTCACTCTGACCATGCAGGTGGATAGTCGTTGTGAACTTCTCTGTCACTTGTGTTTTGTCTGCCCCTATTCCTATCCCCTCTATACAAAGAATGGGTATGTTAGGGAGATTCCAAGAAAAAATGAAAATCCTTTGAGAAAGACCACTTCAATCAAAGAGGATCTCTCAGTTGCCCAATGGCCCAATTCTAATTTTCAAATCAAGGAAGACTAGAAATTGACTTCTAAAATGGTGGAGTGAGAATCTCAGTGAAACCCTCCCACAAAACAGCAAAAAATAATAACAAAGCAATTACAGTTAGCCAATTTTAGAACTTTAGAAATTAACCAACACCACTGGCTGATTAAATCAAATATAAGCAAACAAACAAACAAAAACCTGTATGGTAGGATCTGCTATCTTAAAACTGTATTCTAAGACCACTTGCTGTATTCATATCTTTGTGCCTCACAGGACCCAAAGGAACTTGTCAGTTATGCCTGATACCCAGCCAGGTAGGCTCCCCACCCAGGTGATTCTCCCACATCCGCATCAGCTATACTGGGTTTGCTCACCAGCTCCACAAAAATAAATAAATAAATAAATAAACTAACTAACTAACTTAAGCAAGATGCATTTCCCCACTTTAACCAGTTCTGCCTCCCTGTTAACCCACAAAATCATGCAAACAGGCCAATTACATCCTTCCATCAGGAACAAGAGGCTCCTCATTCTTCTGTTATTGTAAAGCCCCTCTCCCACAGCCCCTTCTTGCTCATTCTACTAGCAAGTGCAACCCCTTCTTGGTGTTCTCCTTTCCCAGGCTGTGAATACATGTGGCTAATACTGCTGCCAAACTCACCTGCTCAGGGTTAGATGTCATGTGTGGGTCCATCTTATACTTTTTAGAGCAAAGGAATCTTCACCCTGTTGATGAGGGATCACTTCCAATACTAGCAAGCTGAAAATCTTCCATGCAAGAGAAACCTTGAAGCCTTCTTTGTCAACAGGGACCCAGGACTGGAAGTCAGGCTGTTTCCACTCCCTCCTTTCCACATGGGAATACCTGTGAAACACCAGCAGTCCTGCAGCCTTCAGACAAGACTGAGCTCTTCTATCTCTCAAAACAAACACCGTCCCCAGAACACAGTGAACATGATGCCTAAACATCCTGCTCCATAGAGAAACTCTATTTCCAGGATATTAAAGCTCTCAGATGAATTCACATTTAATCTCAGCCAGAGAGGGCAGGAGGAGGATTACCACCATTCATTACTGAGACAATACAGTCTGCAAGTACTATTTAGACACAACAAAAATTTGGGAAGTAGGAAGAGGCCTGATACCAAAGTGGTTATGGACTGGAAGTCTGTGTCTCCTCCAAAATTCATAAGTTGAAACCTTCACCACTGGTGTAGCTGAATTTAGAAATGGGCCTCAGGCCAAGGAAATATTTAAGGTAATGAAAAGTGAATGAGATCATAAGGGCAGGAGTCCTGATACAATGGGATTAGAGTCCTTATAAAAAAAAAAAAGACTTTCCCGTTTTCCTCCTCCTTATCTTCCTCCTCTTCTCTGTGTGCACAGACCAAATAAAGGTCATATGAGCTCACAGAGAGATGAGAGATGACAGGCAGCCTCTGCCAAGGAACAAGTGCTATCGTGCTATCCCCCCACCACCACCGACTCCCAGTAACCCTGCCGGCACCTTGAGATGGACTTCCAAACTTCAGAACCGTGAAAAAATAAATTGTGTTTTTCCAGCCATTCAATCTAGGAAATTTTGTTATGGCAGCCCAAGGAGGCTAACACAAATTTATTACCTATAATATCAGGTTTTCACAAAATAATAATCAGAAGAAGAAGAAGAAGAAGAAGAAGAAGAAGAAGAAGAAGAAGAAGAAGACGACATGCAAAACAAAACTAGAAAGTGTGACACAGAAAAATATGAAAAGCCTTCAATAGGTCATTTCTAAGAAAGTACACGTTTTTGTTTTGGATTTAGTACATAAAGACTTTGAATCACCTATTATATATTCAAGAAACTAAAGGAAACATATTGAAAGAATTAAAGAGAAATATGTTAATGATTCATCATCAAGAGTGCCTATAGAGAGTTTTTAAAAAGGTAAAAAGAGAAGGGTCAAATGGTGGTTCCATTCCAAGTTTTCTGAGGAATTTCCATACTGCTTTCTATATTGGCTGCACCAATTTGCAGTCCCACCAGCAAATATAAGAGTGTGCCTTTTCCCCTACATCCTCACCAACACTTATGATTATTTATATTCTTGATTGCATTCTGACCACAGTGAGATAAAATCTTAGAATAGTTTGATTTTCATTTCTCTAATCACTAGAGATGATGGACATTTTTTCATATGTTTGTTGATCAGTTGTATTCCTTCTTCTGTGAAGTGTCTGTTCAGTGACTTAGCCCATTTATTTATTGAGTTATTTGTTTTTGTGGTGGTAAGTTTTTTGAGTTCTTTGGATATCATGGAGATTAGTGCTCTATCTGAGGTGCATGTGGCAAAGATTTTTTCTCCCATTCTGTAGGCTCGCTCTTCACATTATTGATTGTTTCCTTTGCTGAGAAGAAACTTTTTGGTTTGAATCTATCCCATTTATTGATTCTTAATTTTACTTCTTATGCTTTAGGAATCTTGTGAAGGAAGTCAGGTCCTAAGCCAACATAATGAAGATTTTGGCCTGCTTTTCTTCTGTTAGGCACAGGGTCTCTATTCAAGTGCCTAAGTCTTTGATCCACTTAGAACTGATTTTTTTTGTGCAGTTTAAGAGAGAAAGAATTAATTTCATCTTGTTACATTTGGATTTCTACCTCTCCCAGCACCATTTGTTGAATAGGTTATCTTTTCACCCACTTATGTTTTTGGCACCTTTGTCTACTATGAGATAACCATATTATGCGGGTTTGCCTCTGTGTCCTCTATTCTATATCATTGGTCTCCATGTCTATTTGGTGCCAATACTATGCCATTTTGTTACTTTTGCTCTGTAGTATAATTAAGTTCTGGTATTGTGATGCCTCCTGCATTTGACCCAGTCAGATCACTCCTTGGTTTATAGCCAAAGGACTTAAAAATCAGCATACTACAGTGATGCAGCCACATCAATGTTTATAGCAGCTCAATTCACAATAGTTAATCTATGGAACCAAACTACATGCTCTTCAACAAATGAATGGATAAAGAAAATGTGATAGATATAAACAATAAGATATTACTCAGCCTTTAAAATAATAAAATTATGATATTTGTAAGAAAATGGAAGGAGGTAGAGAATATCATGCTAAGCAAAATAAACCAAACCCAAAAAAACCAAGGCCAAATATTTTCCTGATAAGTGGATGTTAATCCATAATGGGCATGGGTGGGTGGGGAAAAATGAAGCAACTCTGGATTGTGCAGAGGGGAGGGAGGGGAGGGAAGAGGTGTGGGGACTGAAAGGACAATGGGATGAGATGGACATTATTACCCTACATACATGTATAATTACAATACCAATGTGACTTTACACCATGTTCAGCCAGAAGTTGTGCCCCATTTGTGTACAATATGTCAAAATGCATTCTACTGTCAGGTATAACTAATTAGAACAAATTAAAAATACTAATAATAAAAAATTTAAAAATAGAAATAGTTCTATATTTGAAAGATACCATAATTTAAAAGAAAAAATAATTAGTTGGATTCAAAAACAGAATCTACCTTTCAGAGAACCAGCAGATTTCATAGTTAAAGAGATTATGCAGTCTGAGGAGAAGAAAGAAATCAAATGAATAAAATTAACAAGGCCTCAGAAGCCTACAAGCACACATAATGGAAATTCCAATAAGAGAAAAAAAAGGGTAAAAAAATTGAAGAGCTGGGCACAGTGGCGTGTGCCTATAATCCCAGCATCTTGGGAGGCTGAGACAGGAGGACTTCGAGTTGAAAGCCTCAGCAATGTTGAGGTGCTAAGAAAGTTAGTGAGACCCTGTCTCTAAATAAAATACAAAAAATAGGACTGGGGATGTGGGTGAGTACCCCTTACTTCAGTCCTTGGTACCCCCTCCAAAAAAAATTGAAGAAAATGTGGTCGAAACATTTCAAATACAATGAAAAACATAAATCACATATAGAATTAGGTCAATGAGCTAAAAAAAAAAGCCTTTATTATATGGTCTAAGTAAGAAAAGTAAAAACAAAGAGAAAATCTTGAAAGAGAAGAAAAAAATGACTCATCACATGCAAGTAATCCTCAATAAGATTAGTAGCTATGTCTTATTAGAAAATATAGAGATCATAGGCAGTGGAATAACATAGTCAAAAGTGGTGTAGTGAGAAACAGTGTGTCAAAATAAAATTTTACATCTAGCAAAACTGTCCTCCAAAAATAAAGGAGAAATTAAGGCAGGTCCATTACCACAAAAACAGAAAACTCGTGACTGCTAATTCTGCCTTAAATTAATTATCAGGGAAAGTCTTTCTGACTGAAATGACAGAACAATGGACAATAACTAAAATCCACAGAAAGAAATAAAAAGAATCAGAAAAAGTAATAAACAAAAAAATGAATATAAACACAGAACAAATAGCTTTATTTGTAACCTTTCTTTCTTATTTAAAAGGCAAACATATGCATCAATAATTACACAACTCTTTAGATAAGCTGATAATATATAAAATTTAATTTGTATAATAGCTGTAGCAATAGAAATAAAGTATATAACTTTTGTAGCAAAGTATCCGTATGGTATTAATATTAAATTGATATCAATCTCAACAATTTGTTTTAAGATGAAAAATGCAACTCCCAGGAAGCCACTAAAAATAAGCTCAAAATATGGTTAAAAACAAGAAAATTAAAATAATATACTAGAAAATATTTACTCCATACAAAAGAGGGCAATAATGAAGAAAATAGAAGAAGAACAACAACAACAAAATAAGGCATAGTAAAATGCAAAGATTTGAAGACAGATTTTAAAAATCATCTACATGTCTGCTGTCTACAAAATGCAGATATTAGATTCAGAGGTGTATTTAGTTTAAAAGGAAAATAGAATAATAAAAGGTAGCTTGGGAAACTATATTAATATCAGACTGAATAGGCTTTAAGACAAAAACAAACAAAAATCCATAATGATTCTAGAGATAGTGATCATTGCTGGAGAGAAAATGAGAAGAGGATCAAATGACTAGGCAGATAAAACACCTAGCAAAAGAACTCCAAAATACATGCCTCAAAAACTGACAGAAATGAGGAAACAAATAGAAAATGCAGCAGAAATATTTGGAGACATTGTTACTCCATTTTCAAAAATGGATAGAGAGCTCAAGCAGGGCAGCCTCCTGTAATTAAGAGCACATTACACTCTCCCACCCCAGAACCATGCTTTCTAGACACATCTCTTTTCACACCCAACATCACATGTGTTGGAAAATCTCCACACACACCTTAAATTCATGATTTGTTCTCTTCATAGCCAGTGCCCCCAAACTTGCTCCAGCCACCCTTGTTTTTCTCTACACTTATCTAAGAAGTTTCTACACCAATCTTTCTTACTTTCCTTTTACCCTTCTCTGTTAACTATTCATACAATAGTTAGTGCCATATTATTTTCAAATATTTGTTGGATTGAAACACTACCCATCATGAAACTCCTTATATGATTTTCACTGTATTTAAAGTAAAACCAATCTTTGTCTGTGGTCTATAAAATTTATATCTGCTTCTCCTAACAAAGTTTGCATTCCTGAATACATTTTTTTTTTTTGCACATGGTCTCTTTCTGTTTATCAAACCACCAAGCTCTTTTTTAGCTTCACTTTTAAGTCTACGATTCCTTCCACCTGGGCTCCTCCAGGTCTCAGCTTAGCTGTGTCTTTGACCAAAAAAGACTTCTTGATCCCCTAATCAAAACCACACCCTTCAACACTCCACTCACACTGGTTTCTATACAGTTCCCTTCATCAAACTCATCACTCTCTATATTTTTTTAACATGTTAATGCTATTATTTAAAAGAGTCTTTGGAAATTGAAATCAACCTGCATCAGTTTTTATCTGAATTTTCAACAATGTAACCCAAGGAAAAACACAACCTATTTTATTGAAAATGCAAAAATGACTACAAGAAGTGGATGTTCCTATGATTTCTTCAGACTACAGTTGTCATCTGTGGATGATTTCTCTTCTAGGGGAACTGTGAGAAGAGAGGGAAAGATTTATGAATTTCTTTAGTGTTAAGTAGCCCCAAAACTGGGTTTTATGGATAAATTCTGCCTGCCTGTCTCTTTCTCTGAGATCAAAAATCCTTTTTATCTCTAATTATTCCATCTCAATCACTAGCAACAGGCAAGACCCTCAGTATTCTAGATTTTTATGAAAGTCATTCCTCCATCAGACTTTGTACATGTACATATATTTTTTCATGGTCATTACTGTTATGCTGGAATGATCTGGAATGCTCCCAAAAAGCTCATGTGTTGAAGACTTGGTCCCCCAATGCATCAGTTTCCAGAGGTGGGGCATTTAGAAAATGATTGGATCATGAAGGCTCTAACCTCATTGATGTGTTAATCCATTTGATGAATTAGTAATGGAATGGAAAGTTGGACAGTGTGACAAATGTGGAGAAAGTAGATCTCTGAGGGCTAGAACAGTTAATCTTGTCCCTTGCCATGTCTTCTCTCTCTCTCTCTCTCTCTCTCTCTCTCTCTCTCTCTCTCTCTCTCTCTCTCTCTCTCTCTCCATTTCTCTCTCCTTTCTGGGTGCCAAGAGCTGAGCAGTGTCCCTCCTCCTTGCCCATCTGCCATGATGTTCTGCCTTACCTCAGGTTCAATGCAATGGAGCTAGCTGACCATGGATGGACTGAGACCTCTGAAACCATGAGTCCAAACAAACTTTTCCTCCTGTAAGTTATGTCTGTCTGGTATTTTAGTAACAGCAACAAAGAGTTGACTCTTGTAATTATCAACAATGGCCAATAATGTCATAGTTTGTAGTTATTTCAGACAAACTTTGAGGCATATTAAGGAACCTGGAACTGAGGAACATCACATGAAAATAAATCAGAATGGAAATGCATATTTGTAAAATGAACATACATTCTGAGAATGTTTTATTTTTGTAAAATATTAGTAATGTTCATTTTTCTCATTTTCGAAAAGGGAACTGAAAACGTTTTCACATATTTTCTTTCAATAAAATGTTAAGTTTCCTTAACTCCTGCTCTTTGGCAATGATGTTGACCTCCATGGAAAATCCTTTTTCACACATACACAAAAAAAGATTTGATCAAATTGAGAGAGTCTAGCAGGGATGAAGCATATGACACTTGTTCACACTCCCAAAACATTTGGCTCCATGAACACAACACACACTTCTGACTGTCACAAACACATGACACCATGCCCAGAAGTTATGTATCAGAAACTAATCATTTGTTTCAATATGGTCTTGGGAGAGTTAGAATTTCATTCACTTTCATTATCTATGTACTGAAAGGATGATATTTTTTTTAACTTATAAAACTACACATCACCAATTTGTACTACAACTTAGTGGACCCATATAACTTGTCATCCTATGATTGGTGACATGATTCAGTGACTTCTGTCTGCCTTAGTCAGAAAATGGTTTTCTGCACATGTGTGTAGAAGCACATAAGTGTAAGTACATGCCTATGTGCATTTTCAAGGTATTTTGGTACAAATGCTTTATTAAAATGAGTAGATAACTAGTGTGTGAATAATCAGGAAGTGATTATTTTAACGATTCTGTCCCTCTGCTGTTATTTTTGGATCAGCTTCCTTACTAATAAAAACGAGTCACTACTACATTGCTTAACAGTTAGTTATGCTTTTCTCAAGGAAAACATGGGAACTGCTCTCAAATGGGTGCTCATCCATAATGTAAAGATCTCAAGTAAATCTCTTCTGAGAGAATAAAAACCATTCTTCTTTTCCTGGACATAGCATAGATACTTAAAATTTTCAAATTTCTGTTGACTTGAAGGAAATGACTCATTTCATTGCCTAGAAATAACGGTAGCCATCAAAAACATCCAGAGGGAATCCTCACAAATGTCCTCTGCACCAGGACAGCAAAAAAACTATGAAGAGGAAAATATGTAGAGGCAGAAAAGCCCCCCAAACAGCTTTTAAATCTTAGAAGATCTTTAAAGGGGAGTTAGATATTTTATGTCTATGCCTCACTCTGCGGTTAAGTTCTTACCACCTGGAGTATCCACAAGGGCTCATTCTGAACTACCACCTCCCCAGACGCTTGATATGGTCTGTATTTTTACAATATTTTATTATGAATATTTTGAAGCAGTATTGTTGTACTTTTAGGCCTTTATTTGTACAATAAAGTGTTGGACATATTTTTGGAAAATGTATATGATAGTGAGTAGTCCTGGTGTTAGGAACTGACAACCTATCAGAAATTGAGAATAGGTAGGAAGGAAACCATTCAAAGTCCCAGACAATTATTGGCAATAACAACTCTAGAATTATATAAAGAATAATCTAAGGGGCAATAATCCAATTTAAACAGGAAGCTAGAGGAATTGTTTAGAAATGAGAAAAGGTGCTATTTTAGTTAAATTCCTTAATATTAGGGATGATTTGAATCTGCATTGCCTAGTGAGCACCATATTTAATTTACATTTTTTTTAAAAAAAGGGATAGAGTTAAGAACTCTGACGCCTCCCCTCTATTGATTCTCTGTACAGAGAATCAAGAAGATCATAGTAACCCCTGGGAGAGTAAGGTTGGTCACAAATAATGTGCCTTAACTTGTGTCAATCAGAATTATCTATAAAGAAAAGAAAGTATCATAAATTCTTGTATGTGAGAATTAGAATTGAAAAGATGTTCATAAGAAGTTTACTTTTTGCCATTCATAGCTCTTCATATAACACCACCTCTATGCTTTATGCAACTGCTATTCATAATATTCATTCTTACACAATCACATCTGTAATTATCGTACCAGTCATTATGCCCGCTCTGGTGTGAGGTTATATCCTTGTGGTCAGAGATTTATTACTACACCTCGTAGGTTCTTATTACATTATGCACTGATTCTGTCAATTTTTGCAGAATAGAACAGGGATTCCAGAAACAACTCTACTCCTTCAAAAGAGATGACTAGTCTAGGCTGGTCTAAGAAGCATTCCAAAAATATTCAAGCAATGCCTTGAATAGAGTATTATAATGCTGCTTTCCCCTGTGAAATTTAGGCCAATTTCACATAGGCCATTTCTTAAGATGCTCTTCTGTGATGGAATTATGATCCCTACAATATGAACTATAGGAGAAATGACTTTTCTCTATCTTGGCTGTGAGGTTCCTTGAAAAGACAACAAGAAGGGGGACCTCACCAGACACCAGATCTGCCGTGGCCTAGGTCTTGGACTTCCTAACTTCCAGAACCACTAGTGTTAGAGTCTGTAAACAAGTCAAATGGCGCCTGGCATTTTGCCAGAGAGAGTGGTTAACTTTAAGGTCTGTAAACAAGTCTGGATGGCGCCTGGCAAAATGCCAGAGGGAGTGGTTTGTGAAGTAAGGCCAGCGAGCCATTAAGTGTGGAGATTCCTTATTGGTTGACTGATGTATCTAGTTTATGTTAATTAAGATAAGCTGTGTGGAATGTATATATACCCCTCGTGTCCTACAACAAATGGCTCCCACTCCTACTGTATCAATGTACACAAGTTGCTAGTCACCCCCCGGTTATTTTGCTGTAGCCGGACTGCGGCAGATGGTGGCCCGCACCGGGAGCCCTGGGACACTCAGGGGTAAGTGACGAAAAAAATAGCTGCCCGTCCCTAGATAGGACGGGAGCAAATCTGCTCATCCCTAGGCAGATAGGGCAAGAGAAAAAAATGTCCACTTTGAGAAAATGAAGAAGATTGATACAATATGTTTGTGTCTTGTTTTGTCTCGAAATGTATTGTCTTTGTGATGAGAATATGGAAGGGTTGAAAAGTAAATTACTAAGGGAAAGAGGCACCCCAGTGGAACCAAGAATAGTTAGGGCATGTGTTGAGGGAAGCCCGGGAACTCTAGTCAGAAAAAAGAAAGTTCAGAGGAGGAAGGATTATCAGGAAAAAAGTTGCAGCAAAAGGCTATTACTGAATACTTTTCGTTACCAGAAGGTGCGTGAATCGGCCTGGCAGCTGCCAAGTGCACAAGCCGGTCATGGTGCAGCAAGGACTTTCCAAGTGGCAACAGCCGGCTCTTCCCTGGCCCCCACCCGGGGAGCAGGACACCACTGCGAGAGTCCAAATCTAGACCTGACCCGAAGGCACAGTCTCACGGGCTCTTGCTCCCTGTGCCCTGAAGCAGTTTGAATCCGGGACTCTCCCCAGGGCCATCTGGGGCTGCCCGGGACAGCTACAGCCAGTAGAAGACCCTACCAGCGTCCCTTATGTTTGGTCATTTTCAATGCCAATAACTAAGCTGTTCAGAAGGTTGTTTTCTTAGTGGAATGCTACAGGATTTTCTTTAGCCATCCGGAGTTCCTGCCTTCATCACAGTGCCGGTGAGGACAAAGGTGGAAGAATTTCCAGTGTTGCTGAGAACAGGACGAGACTTCGGATCAAGCTAGCTGCCTTCAGAACTTACCTGGACTGTGATTACCTGGACTGTTAGTTAATCTATTGAGACACTGTTTTACCTGGACTGAGACAAACTGTAATCTACAACAAATTGTAACTCGGTATCTTTGCAAATGGTGTCATTGCTGGTATAATTTTTCCAAGGGCTTCTTGCATGGAGCCATCAATTGGCTTGGTATTGTGGCATTTTGTATTCTCTCCTTCTGCTTGTAGCAGATTATTTATGGTGTTTGTGTAAAAACCACTATGGTCATTATTTAAATTAAACAAAAGGGGGAAATGTTAGAGTCTGTAAACAAGTCAGGATGGCCCCTGGCAAATGTTAGGGTCTGTAAACAAGTCTGGATGGCGCCTGGCATTTTGCCAGAGGGAGTGGTTAATGTTAAGGTCTGTAAAGAAGTCTGGATGGCGCCTGGCATATTGCCCGAGGGAGTGGTTTATGAAGTAACGCCAGCGCCATCGAGCCATTAAGTGTGGAGATTCCTTATTGGTTGACTGATGTATCTAGTTTATGCTAATTAAGATAAGCTGTGTGGAATGTATAAATACCGCTCCTGTCCTACAATAAACCGCTCCCACTCCTGCTGTATCAATCTACACAAGTTGCTAGTCACCCCCAGGTTATTTTGCTGCAGCCGGACTGCAGCACATTAGAAATAAAAGTCTATAATATAAACCATCAGTTCTATGGCACTCTGTTACAGCTTAACCTAAATGCACTTTCTGAAGAATTTTCTTTTCTTTCTCCTTACTTTGACATAACTGGCACATCTGACCACTTCCTCCTTTGTGACGTCCTGTCCACATAAGCCATTTTCTGTCCTAGATTATATTCATTTTTTAATCTTTGGTTTCCTTCTTTAATAAACTGTACTCTCTTTGAGTAAGAAAAATAAATACTATCCAAGTCCTTGTAAAGGCTGCTCCACAAATGGTTGTTGACCTGCATTTTTTATTTTTCACAGTAATATTTCTCTGAGTAGCACATATGTAGATAGTTATTGGTGGTGGTGCTCACAGCACTGTATCATGGTATCACCATGGAAGGCAACATGAGTGACACCTGCAAACTGGTCAGAACTGCGTGGCAGGCCCCACTCACTGGATCAGGATCTGCACTTTGACAAATTCCCAGGGGAATTTCAGCGCACCTTAAATTGTGAGGAACACTTTACAGTTTATATGTTGTCAAATCAAAGAGCCTGGGTTGAAGTCTCAGCCATAGCACTTCCTATCCTAGGCTCATAAGATGACTGAAGAAAGATTCCATTGACCTGTGTGATGGATGGAAACACAGGAAACAGTAGTTGGCAAAAGAAATTCCTTTAAGCAAAGATAAGCAACCCAATGAGACAAAATGAAGGCTTATTCAATGTCAGATGCTATACTCTAACTCATTTGAAGAATCACAACCCTCCTTTCTCTCTCTCTCTCTCTCTCTCTCTCTCTCTCTCTCTCTCTCTCTCTCTCCCTTTCCCTCTTCCTCCCAACTCTTCTCTCTCTCTCTCTCTCTCTCTCTCTCTCTCTCTCTCTCTCTCTCTCTGTCTTTCTTTCCTTGGAATTGAACCCAAGGCCTCCTGCATGCTAGGCAAACATTCTACCACTGAGCCACACCCCCTTTATTGCAATGGGGGAAAAAAGACTGATATTGGGGTGTTCTACTCAACATTGGACACAAAATCTTGAAAGCCTACAAGATGTCTACAAATTGAGGAAGATGCTTTTCGTAGAATAATAAGGAATGATTTAAGGGAAATATTGTCAGATGGAAGAACTATTAAAAGACAAACACAATAGTAAAGTGAGAAGTTATATTGACTTGTAAAATGTATTACTGGGAGTAGAATGTGGAAATAGGTTTGGAATATTTTGAAGAATGAGCTCCATCAACTATGGAGATTGGTTTGATGGAAGAGGAAGAGAGTTGAGGGAAATTTTTAAATGTTTGAGCTATGAAGTCTTGGAAAACAATAGCAGAGAGAACAAATGCAGAAAGAAAGCAGGAGAGAAAGAAATCCTCTCATAATTCCAATAAGCACTCTTGGATAATCTTGAATTATTCATCCTGTTATTGATAAATCCACCATAACATAATGCAATTAAAGTCTGAGACATAAGAACCTTCTCTTTATTCTTCATACTATTGTATGGTTGGTGTGTTGGTATAATTTTGCAATAGAAAAAAATCTTTAAGAACCCTAGAAAATGAAATTTCCTTACATGTAATGCATTTCTATGGGTAAAGCATTACTTTAGATACATCTGTGCATACTAAGTTGTAGAAAATCATAAGAAATATACAACGAGTGAAAATCTACATCATGTACAGCCACAAAAATGGGATCCTAAGTAGTGTAAGTTTTACTCTATGTATGCATAATATGTCAAAATACACTCTAAGGTCATGTATATCTAAAAGGAACAAATTAAAAAGAAATAAATAAGTAAAAAGAAATAAAAAGAATAGCATATTGTAAATTCATCTCTTATCAACCAATTTCCTCCACAAATTTATATTTCTTTATAAACATTTTATATCACTATTTGGCTACTGTTGTATTGCAAGTTTTAAAAATCTGAAAGCATAATGACTATCAACTTAAGAATAAAAGAAGAAATAAAACTTTATTGTTCTATGTAGTTCATTTGCTTATAGAGCACAGTCTTTTATGCCATTTGTAAAATAAACTTCATGGTCCATTTAAATTTGGTAGGGATACATGGGCTGGGTTAATTGGAGGAAGAAATAACAATTTTCAAACAACGTATTGTTAAATATGTGCATAATTTCATACCATTTCTTGACTTTATTTCATGGAAGCAGTTTAAACAAGGCTTAGGGAAAATGTATTTTTGGAGCTGCAACACTTTAACTTTCTGCTGTAGTTTATCACTGTAAAAATCATTTCTATAATTGTGCAGTCTTGCTTGCATTACTTGTTAATTAGCTTTAATTATGCTTTCAGCCAATTACTCAAAATGTGACCTTTTCTAACAAAAGTCAGGCAAGAAGAATGTAGGTGAGGCACTGGAACGAAACTGTATGCAATAAAGAAATCAGCAATGGTGATTTTTTTATGTTTTTGCTTATCTATTCAACACTAGGGTAACCCAATACTAATTTCATCTTCCCCTCTTTATTTTTATGAAATCCATTAACTTTTTCACCAAATTCCCAATAAACTAAAGTACAAAAATGTTTTTTAACCTTTACAGAGTAAGTAGCTTAAATGGACTTTTGCATCTGGAATGAATTAAGTGGATAGCTGTCAAGTAGTCAAGACTTATTTATTATCATATGCTTGAAAATATGTTATATCCTATAAACAGAAATTTGAGTTATAGCATCTGTACGGAAATATGATTCTCTTTTAATTATAATCTGCTAATGCAATTCTTGTTTGGAAAAAAAGATAATTTCCAAGCTATAGTACAAGCTATACCAGAGATTCAGTCCAGGAACACTTAACCACTGAGCCACATCCCCAGCCCTCCTTGCAATCCTCCTGCCTCAACCTCCTGAGACCCTGAGTATTCTTAATAAAATTAACAAAGTGCCTTCTCTTAGAAGGCACATAACTTGAGCACGAGTGACCTGGCGATGGCATTGCCTTGTCCCGCACCTTCACAACATGTGAACCACCCACAGTTTGTGGTTCCTTTAGCAGGAAATTTGTCCTCAACAAGATTTGAAAACAGTGAAAATTTCTGTGAACTTATAAATTTTGGAGGCTATCTAAGAACACATCATCTGTTGAATGGTAAATTAGGAAAGACTGAAATACATGTAGTAACTGCTGAAAATAACCTTCATTTTTACTAGTAATGAGTACAAATTAAAGTTCAAGTCACTGATAAGTGTGGTGGTGCACCTAGCCACTCAGCCGAGGAATGCAAGTTCGAAGCCTGCATAAGCAACTTAGTCCCTGTCTCAAAATTTTTAAAATAAACATCTTTTAGGATGTAAAATAATTAAAATAACCAATAATCTCTATAGTATATATTCTCTTTAAGGATTTTATATGACTCTTTGAACAAATCTAGTAGAACATATTGCCAGTTTTGTACAACAGTTTTATACCAACAGTTATGTCCAAAAGTTTTTAAATTATTTTAAATCCTTCTTAAAGTTATTTTAGTGATTGTGCAACTGCCCATGCTACATTTATGTTTATTTATCGTACTTAATAACATACTAATTTAACTTAACTACAAGTGGGTGAGGTATTTGGGATCTGCTTGCATCTTTAAAGTCTACAAGATTGACCCCCCCACTGTGGTATTTGCTCATCAAATCAGGTGCTTCTGTGCAAAAGACTTAAAGGAGAAATGCTCCAAGTTTTCATGACCATAGTTGAACATCATCTAATCTACTTCCAGTGCTATGGAGATCCCATAAATCAACATTTGTTTTAATTTTCAACATTTGTTTGATATCTCTATAGATTTCTCATGTTGTTGGTACAGGGAATCAAGAGCATTCTGAAAAACTTGGTTGGTTTTTTGTTGTTGTTGTTTCTGTTTTTTTGTTTGTGGTTCTGTTTTAATACAAGAGATTCAATCCAGGAACACTTAACCACTGAGCCACATCCCCAGCCCTTGTTGCAATCCTCCTGCCTCAACCTCCTGAGTCCCTGAGTATTCTTAATAAAATTAACATACTGCCTTCTCTTAGAAGGTCCAGAAGAATATGGAAAATTGTGGAAAATCTCTGCCTAATCCCCAACTTTCCCTTTAGGCTTTCAAGACTTTGCCTTTGACGTTCTTTCTTCCCTGCTGAATTCCAAAACCACTGAACTCAGAGACCATACTTTAATATTCGGGATCATAAGTTCTAGTGTAATGTTCTCTGTAATAGGGTCCCAGTTATTAATGGTGATGAAGACAATGATAATAAAGAAAAGAAGGGAGGAATGGTGAACTGGAAAATGTGAACAACAGAAAAGAATTATTCTGTGTTCCACACTTAATTCCACAGCAGACCTCTGTCCTTTCCCCTGTACGGCATACTTACTGATGCCTACAACATGCAGAGCACTGAGCTCATAATCAATTCCTGTCTACTTCCTTGGCTGAGTGAAATATTTAAGAAAATTCAGTTATGGGCCCATGATACTTATTTCAACTGGGCTCATTAGTCAATTATATAATTTAACTATCTCATAGACAGTGGAATTTGAGTTCAAAACGGAAGGTAATTCTTGTTTCCATGAACAGTGCATAATTTAGATAGACCAGCTAAAGGCCAATGGCATAATAAAAAAATGTAGAATTAGATACATTCAAGATAACCAGAAAAGGCTTTTAAACCAGAAGATTAAAAACTCTGTTTTTCAAGTTTGTTTTTAAGTTTCTGCCCTAATTCATGTACACTGAAACCAGAAATTAAAGTTAAGTTTTCAAATGAGACTTATTCAAGAAAAATATTGAGGATCTCCAATCAGCATATGTATTCTATAAACAAAACCAACTCTGTCTCCACATGCATGTTTTTAAGCCTAAATGAAAAAAAACATAGTTAATGTTAGAGATGTATCTTTTATAAGTACATATTTTAACTACATTTTGAAAAAATAAATCAACTCAAAGAAATTAGTTTTATATGGGCATCAGGATTTTAATTTATGTCTCAGTTGTAAAATGTGCTAGTGGAAGAATTTTGGGTTATGTACTTCTCTTCTCTAAACTGAATTCCCCCCCATCGATAAAATATCATAATTGGAATAGATTAACCATGTGGTCGGTTCCAGCTCTTAGGGGGAATCTATGATTACAAAGAAGTAGGATCCAACATAACATGAGAGGGAGAACAAAGTAAAACCAGTTCAACCAAGTTTGGTTAAATAAAATGTTAACTTTGTTGGGGAAATGATGAATTCTTAGGATTAAGGATGAAATGACCCTGTCCACAGTCCATTCTTCTCTTTATTGTTTCATAATTGAATAGCATCCAGCCAGTGGGACAGTTCTCTGGGTGATCTTAAGCTAACCCCGGTCCCCTTTCACTGTCATGCTTATAATTATCACAGATAACTGTAAAACCTGCTGGGGATGCACCATCCTGGGATAGGCAGGAATTATCTAAAACATTCCTGTCCCTCCTAGGGAATAGAACCTATTTTTTATACGTGCATATTAATTTTTGTATATGTGCATATTAACCATACAGAATAATGGTTGTACTGTGGCACATTCACACAAACATAAGATACCTTAATCTTTTGCACCCTCACATTACTTTCTTTGGCCTTCCCTCTTTCTTCCCAAGAGCCCCTTTTTCTTCTCCAACAGTCTCACTTCTATTTTCATAATGTCTCTGTTCTCCACTAGATTCCACATAGGAGAGCAAATATGTGATTCTTGTCTTTCTGAACCTGACTTATTTCACTTAGCGTCATGATCATCAGTTTTGTCCATTTTCCTCCAAACAACATGATTTCATTTGACGTGATGACTGAATGATCCTCCACAGTGTGTATATACCACCTCTTGTTCATCCATTCATTGATGAGCAACTTAGCTGATTCCATAATTTATCTTTTGGGAATTATGCTCCCATGAACATGATATTGTGGTTTGGATCTGAAATGTCCCCAAAACTTCATGTGTTAACCAGTGCAGCAATGTTCAGAGGCAAATTGTTTGGATTATAAAGGTGCTGATCCTCCTTAGAGAATTAATGTATTTGATGGATTCAAAATTTAAATAGATTTACAGGGTGGTGCTGAAAACTGTAGTTAAAAAAAATGTGACTATAGTGAAAAGGAGTAGGTCATTAGGGGCATGACCTTGGACCCTCTATCTGGGCCTGGCCCTTTCTTGTCCTCTTTTTTGCTTGTGAGATGCCTGAATCGAACCTATTTCCCCTGCCACACACTTCCTCCTTGTTGTTATGCCCAGGGCAATGGAGTCATCCAGCCATGGACTGAGACCTCGGAAACTGTGAACCAAAATAAACTGCTGTTCTTGTCAGCCATCTTGATCAGAGAGGTGATCAAAATGGTATGCATGTATCTTCGATGGGGGATGACTGTAGTAGAGGAGTGCATAGATGTACCATACAGTATTTCTACTTTTTGAGGAACCTCCATACTGATTTCCACAGTGGATATACAAATTCACATCCCCACCCACAGTGTGTATAAGGGCTCCTTTTCCCCTGCATCTTTGACAGTATTCATTGCTTTTTGTGTTCTTGATAATTTCCATTCTGATGGCAGTGAAAAGGCATCTGAATGTAGTTTTAAACTGAATTTATAAATGGTGGAGAATTTTCCAGATAATTGTTGGCCCTTGGAACTTCCTTGGTAAAAGTTGTGTTGAGTGCATTTATTTATTTATAGATGGGTTGTTTGTGTTTGTGTGTGTGTGTGTGTGTGTGTGTGTCTGTGTGTTAGATCTCTTGACTTTTTATAAATATTCTGGATATCAGTCCTCTATCAGAAAGTAACTGGCAAAGAGTTTCTTCCTTTCTGTGCTCTCTCTTCACTCTTTTGTTTCCTTTGCTGTGCAGAAGCTTTTTATTTTGATGCCATTCCAATAGTCTACTCTTGCTTTTGTTTCCTGAGCTACTAGAGTCCTTTTCTGGAAGTCATCAACTATGTCTACATAATGAAATGTTTCCACTACGTTTTTTTTTTTTTTCTAGAAGTTTCAAAGTTCCAGGTCTTACAATTAGGACTGTGATCCATTTTGAGTTGATTTTTGTACAGGGTAACCGATAGGAATCTAGTTTCAATCTTCTACATAGGGATATCTACTTCTCCTGCACCATTTGTTAAAGAGGATGTCTGGTCTCCAGTTTATGTTTAGAGCTTCTTCATCAAGAGTCAGATGGCTGTAGCTGCATGGATTTATCTTGTGTCCCCCACTCCATTTTATCCGTCTATGTCTGCTTTGTACCAGTACCATGTTGTTTTTGTCACCCTGGCTCTGGAGTGTATTTTGACATCAGG
Source organism: Urocitellus parryii (assembly GCF_045843805.1). Taxonomy (NCBI): domain Eukaryota; kingdom Metazoa; phylum Chordata; class Mammalia; order Rodentia; family Sciuridae; genus Urocitellus; species Urocitellus parryii. The sequence continues at coordinate 109,837,692 of NC_135532.1, forward strand.
CACTGGGATGCCTCCAGAATACCTCTTTATGTTCAGTATTCTTTTTCATATTCAGTCTTTTATTTTATTCCAATGGATTTTAGATTTTTTTTTCTAGTTTTGTGAAGAATGGCATTAGTATTTCATGGCAGTTGCATTGAATTTCTCTAGATTGCTTTCCGTAATGCAGCCATTTTTACAATATTCATTCTGCTAATCCACAAAGGTGGTAGGTCTTTCCACCTTGCAGTCTCCTCAATTTCTTTCTTTGGTGTTTCATAATTTTCAATATAGAAGTCTTTCATTTCTTTAAGCTTATTCCTAGGTGTTTTGTTTTGTTTTGTAACTATTGTTTTCTAACTAACAGGTTTGGGTTTGGTACATAGAAAAACTACTAACTTCTGTGCGTCAATTTTGTGTCCTTTTACTTTGCAAAATTTGTTTATCAAATCTAAAAGTCTTTTTGGTAGAATCTCTAGGGTATGCCTACAATAGGATCATATCACCTGCAAATAGGTTAATTTAACTTCTACTGTCTTTATTTATATCCTTTTTATTCCGTTCTCTGTCCTCATTGTTCTGGCTAATTTCAAGCACATATTGAATGGTGAGAGTGAACATGTTTATCTCATTCCCGATTTTAAAGAAAATGCTTTTAGTTTTTCCCAATTCATTATGAAGCTGGTTATGCATTTTTTTGTAGATAGCTTTACTATGTAACTTAGCATACCTGTTTATCACAGTTTCTACCATCACTAAATGCCTTTTTTCTATTATAAGAATTACTCTGCATTTTTATGGTGAGATTAACTTATACCTATTTCTATATTTTAAGCCTTGACCAATAAAGCAACATAGACATTTTAAGATACTGTTCTGCATGTTGCTACCACCTAAAAATACTTCGTAAGCTGCTTGTGGTCAGACTTAATTCTTTGAATTTCCATTACCCAGCATGCATCCCAGGAGTGAGGACACTCTGCATACTGAGAGCATGCAAAGAGTGGTTGGAAATGTGAACAGAACATGGGTCAGAATAATCCAATCAGTGCTTGTGTTTATTTACCAAATTGCTTTATGCCTAACCTTTCATATGAAGTGTCCACTGCACACAGCTACCTAATAAAGGCTACTGTCAAAAGAGTGTGCTATAAAATTCACAGACAATCAAAAAGCAAGGTGAATGTTTTGTAGTTCACCATGATTTGATTCTCTCTCTCTTTTATTTTATTTAGTTCAAATCTGTTGTAAGCTACTTTGGAAAAATTTTAATGTTATAATGGAATGTTAGCCATTTTTTTCTATAGCATATTTTATGCTTTCATTAGATAAAATCCACTGAAAGGCAATTTGGGTACACACAGATACATCAAATATCTATTTCTCTATGTTTTTTGTTTTCTTAATGGTCTACAAAACAAGTTTGAAAATTTGACCATAGTTCAGATTTTTATATTTTCTAAAAAATTCAGGTTAGTGTAACAGAAACTATATATAGAATGTAATCCATTGGTATAAATGTAATTAAAATATTCATTATTTTGTTTTCAGTATTATTGATATGAAAACTGATGCTATATGAACATGCTATTGTTCATCTGATATTTGTTCCATACTTGTAAGAAATTTAGATTAGTATATGGGGAATGGAATTATGTTCACTTTTATACTAGTTAATAATGTCCTTTGAAGAAGTAAAATTTAATAAGTGACATTTTGTCCTGCTCACAAAGAATTTGGACCATCACTGAAATTTGTTATCAACCATAAATGAATGCAGAATTATACTGAATAATTTCCAACTTTAGAAATACTATACATTTACTTTCCATTCCAGTAATGGTATATTAGAAAAAAACAGGTATTTATATTCACTACCAATGGAAATGTACACTATCATCACATTTTTATAATAAAATTTACAAATAAAATTGAGAGGCTTTCAAAATTTTGCTCTATAAACTAGCTATTCTATTTTTTGAAAACTATTCAAGGAAATAAAGACAGAAGTGGATAAGAATTCATGAGAAAAGATGTTTATGGTAAATATCATTTGAATACCAAAGTTCAAAGCAACCCAGATATTCCAAAATGATAGACCAGTTAAATAACTTCTACATGTGAGTGAAGTAATTAAAATTATATTTTATGAAGGGCCACAATTATTCTATGAATGCTTATAATATTAGATGAGAATTTTTTTACAATCAAACATTCTTATAAAAATAAATGTAAAGATTACCATTAAACAGGGATGAGAGGTGGGAGGGAAAGGGAGAGAGAAGGGAAATTGCATGGAAATGGAAGGAGACCCTCATTGTTATAAAAAATTACATACAAGAGGATGTGAGGGGAACGGGAAAAAATAAGAGAGAGAAATGAGTTACAATAGATGGGGTAGAGAGAGGGAAAGGGAGGGGAGGGGATGGGAGGGGGGATAGGAAGGGGATAGGAAAGGCAGCAGAATACAACATACACTAGTATGGTAATATGTAAAAACGTGGATGTGTAACCGATGTGATTCTGCAATCTGTATACGGGGTAAAAATGGGAGTTCATAACCCACTTGAATCAAATGTGTGAAATATGATATGTCAAGAGCTTTGTAATGTTTTGAACAACTAACAATAAAAAAATAAATAAATAAATAAATAAATAAATAAAATAAATATCTTGTACGATAAAAAAATAGAATAAAATAAATGTACTTTTATTATACAATTTAATAATAACTAAGTTAAAATATAATAAAGACTTTTATTCCACTTTTATGATTTCTGTATTCCCCTGTCTTTGTACTGAGGATTATTATGATTTTTTTAAGTATCTTTTTTTAATATATGACTCTGATCTCTCCTTTGATCTTACATTTTACTATCCCTACAAGACTCGGCACAGTTCCTTGTTGGGAAACGATCTCAAAAGTGCTACAAAAGATTATGCATACATCCTAAAAGATGGTAGCCATATTTATGCCATTGTTTTCTGAGGGCTTTGAGTTCTCTCCCTGTGTTTTCCTAGTGCAGTCTGTCTTCTCCCCTATCCTCCCCTGGCTACATCCTCTCCTCTTCCTTTCACCTTTGTTCTAAGTGGCTGGTAGCCTCCAGGTTTTCTCCACACTTTGGGTTTGCACAAGGCTCTGTGCCCTACTGCTCATGTTCAAATAAAAAAGAAGAAACATCTGGATCTTGGAAAAAAGCAAACATTGTAAGAACAAAGGCATGAAAGATGGATTGGATTTTAGTACAGGCTATTGTTCCATCCTGGGATTTTCTCTTGTCACATAAACACACATGGCAAACAACACAGGCTGAGCTTCTTTTTGGTCTCTCTCCTAGTCCCTCTCAGAGGTACCTGTGTCATGGCAAAATGGGAAAAAGAAAGCTTAAGTGACCACCTGAAAGTGATCCTCTCTAAACATGTTATAAAACATGAAACGGAGAGCAGAGTGCTATTTATTAAGACTACTGTGTGTGCGGGTTCCTTTCCAACAGAGCTGGTTGGGAGATGGAAATGTTCTGGTTCTGTGGTCCAATCCCGAGCCACCAGCCACATGCAACTATTGGGCCCTTGGAATGGCTAGTGTGACTCAGACTTGAATTTTTAATTTTGTTGTTTAAGTAACTTAAATCTAACTACCCACGTGTGCTTATAGGATACCATATTGGACACTGCAGTTGTATTCATATTTAGCCTGAATATGGGATAAACATATATAACTTCACTATCACTATGAAGCTATAATTCCTTATTACCACCTATTAAAAAGAATTTAAATTTTCAGAAAAGTCAAGGGATCACCACTATTATTATTGTCAGATTTGGTCCCAGTTTAAAAATGCAACACTTGATTTGTAAAATATAAGAAAACAAAATGAAGTCATATTGCATGATAATTTTTTACAAAATTGCGTAATACAAAGTTGTTCTGTATAATCCAAGTAAAAAGGCAAAAAATTAAAATTCTGTAACTAGACAATATACAAGAAAATAAAAAGGAAAAAGAAGAAGCGTATCTTCATTATACATTCATATATTAATATGTCAATGTTAACTCTAAGGAATTAAATGAGTTTGAATTTAACTTTTTAATGTTATAAACCATATCTAATAAACAGCTTTCATCTATGTAAGAAGAGTTCATTGCATATAATAAGGTTTTACATTCTCATTTTACAAAAGATGTACATTATTATGCAATATAAATATTTTAATATATAGAAAAGTTGAAATAGAAAATTCCAATTAACCAAAGATATCTACTATTATCATCATAAGTGTTTCCTTTATTACCTTAACTAACTTTATGATATTTACCTATGTAATTGTGTAATCTTAGTAAAACTCTTCATAAACCTTTTAATGCCTGTGTAGTATTTCACTGAGTAGATGTACAACATTCATTTAACCATTGTATTTTAGGATATGTAAATTATAGTCAATATTTTATATTAAAATAAAGAGAGGAAAACGACCAATTTTTAAAGTCTGGATTGGTATCATCAACAATTAATACCACTCTTGCCCATGGAGATAATTTACTGCCATCACATTCTGAAAGAAGTCTCTCTAGAATACACTGTAATGATAGTTTCTGGACAGAAGGGGAAAACAGTGTATTTTGTTTGGATAATTATAATTTAGGCTTGCCATGTTGCCAACATAATGTAACAAATTTGCCGTTCAGTTTTCCATGTAAATTTTCATGATAATAATAATATCAAAATGAAAACATATTTTCTTGCTCACAACCAGTAACAGTTTCTTTCAAACCTATTTAAAACAAACAAGTAAACAGCATGCACATTGGCAGGTTGTGTTCTGGTACCCATTCAATGATAAATGTTTCTTTTCCATAAGAAAAGCAGAGAAAGGAATTTGCCCTGCTTTTTAAAATTGTTGTTGTTTTTATTATTATTATTATTTTGGTCTCACATCATGTGAAGAAAGGAGAAATCTATTCATATGGACCTATGTGTTCACTACAGTTAATTCCCAAATCTTCACTTTTAGGTTTGAAGACTGTTCTTCATATCAAATAATATATGATTTAGAAATATTGAAGCAATTTTTAATTTAGAAAGTCAGCAGACTTAATTTCTCAGACTTAAGGTTTTCAACTCATGAAAATTAAGATAAACAAGTCCATTATTGGGTCTGTCCCCAAAGGGTTTAGTCAGCTTCCTGCTATGGTAAGGTATATAGATGACAACAAAATAACAGTTTGAATATAAAATGTCTTTAAAATGAGGCAGAAAAATATTTAGAAAGGAAAAACTATATGCCACATAAATCAGACAGAAAGGGATCAAGATGAAAAAACCAGAAGCCTCTTTATTTACATTCCACAATTTCATTATGTGTGTATAAGCTATTGAGCAATTCTAATATTAAATCTGTACCCATAGAGCTACATATTCTTTATTCATACCTTTCTTCCTGTTAATAATATACAGACTTCTATGTATTTTTGCTCAACTACAATTTTTTGATAGTTTAGAAGGTGTTGAAATTCAATTTAATGGCTGAAACAAAAGATTAAATGGTGTGCTTTCTGTTTTGTGAATCGCAGACGCTGCTTTACTGATACAACACCCAAGATTCTAAGCTGACATCAAAGCAAAAAAAAAAAAAATCATCTGAAATGACAGCAGCAGCTGCAGCATCCGCCTCTAAATTAGGCTGTGTTTCAAAGTCTGGACTCAACTGCTAAGCAGTATAAAGACCCAGGAGGAAGGGCTGCCCAGAAAAGAGGGAGCCTTCCAACCTAACACATCAAAGTCACACATGCTAGGAAGAGCAATAGACGCATGTGGCCCGCATTCACGTGCCGCCTAATTGCGCTGGGCTCATGGAACCAAGACAAACCTTCGGCTGATTCCTGGTTTAAGAGAGGATTTGAGATTTTTTTTTCCTATGCAGAAAGCTGACACAAATTGGTTGCAGATTAGAGTCTGATTTTGCAATGAAGCATTCCATAATTTCAAAAGATGGCCATTTTGGTGTCATATGGCATCTTCAAAACACTGACTTCTTAATGTAGCAACATAGAAACTAACCATTAGGTATAAATAACAGTTTAAAAATAAGCTTCATAAATGAAGAAAGCCTTAATTTGTACATTCAAAGATAGATGCTTTGAGGAAAGGCTTTCTCATTTGCTTTGCATATAAATTACCAATTTTGAGGGCATTTGTCTTCTAAAGCATAAGCTATTTAACAAGAACTTAGAATACTAATATCTATTAAAAGAGGAGAGAAATAGTTATATGTCTTAGGAGTAATTTTTACTAGAAATGCCTAATGTTAGAAGGTTTGTATTAACGGATCATTACTATATATGCAGACGATGTAATATATTTAGTAGCACAATTTGCAATTAAATGCACACATAGAAACACACAATAAGAAAAGCTTAATATATAGAACTCTAAGTTCTTTTATCCTGCAGTTCATACCCTTTATGCTCTACTGTATTTTGCAGTACAATGAGCTATTATTCTACCAAATACTCTTCTGTATGTGTGAATTGCCAAAGTTAACTTACACAATTACCTGAGGAGGCTTTAATTATAATTAGTGGAAGGCTGATAATTAATCCTATTAAGTGAAATATGCATGAGTCTTCACTGAACATATGCACTGAGAGAAAAAAACTCAGAAATATTCAGGGTGGTTAGAAATTGTAAGAGTATAAAGAAAGAAAATGCCTCTGCTGAAATTCCAAAAATTCTGGTCATAAATTTAACTAAATAAATATAATTGCATGGCATTGAGAATCACCATCATCTCAGTAGTCAAGAGACACATATCATAAAAGATTCTGCAAGAATATAGCTTTATCACATATTACGAACCAATTCCCAGAATTCTGATGAAGGGCAGAGTCCACTGACATTAATCAGCTCTGAATTTATGTCTAGGATATTAAGTAGGTTGGGTCATTGTCTTTTCTTAGAAAATATAAGCATTAAATACTTTGCAGTAGGAAAATCCATAATGGATCATTTTTCATTTGGAGGGTGTGGATTGAATGAATTAAAAAACAATCATTCCAAACCATTGATTCAACAGTCTCTGTCACCAAGTGTGTTAGACTGTCACCAATGTGTACTACTTACCGTGGAGGCCAAAGGCCAGGAAAAACACTTTGCTTACCTATGTGGCCATGGTGATTGCCATGTCTCTCAGGACATTTTTGCATTCCTTAATGTCACACGATTGTTTCATTTTAAGTACAATGTTACTTCAAAGGATGTGATTCATCAGAGCTATGAAATTGGAATATGACCATATCACAAAGACAATAGCTCAGATCCTGAAAGAGTGCAATGGATTTGTCCCTTTGAGAAATCTCCCCCATCTGGATCAACCTGAACTAGCATTACTAGATCTTGGTACTACAGGTGATCTGCCAAGGAAGGTGTGTCAGGATGAGCCAACCCAACAAGCACCCTGAGTTTCCCTGGTTGGGAACCGGTCCCTCCACATGGTACATGCCAACCCCAGTGGGGAATTGCATTCTTCTTTCTCAGAGTTGTTGACTTTCTTGGTTTCCTACCTGGTCGACAACTGCAACCATCTAATGATCTATCATTAAGAGCGATGTGAAGTCATTTTGGTAGCCACAGAAAGCCAGGACTGTGGCATCTGAGAGGACTGTGGCAGTGACATACAGATGAATGGGCATTGTCCAGTGTGTGCACAGGCCACATGTGGAAAGGCAATGAGACACTGGCACATTTTCCTTTCTAGTCGCAGTTCTGAGCTCCACATTGGTGGTAACTGCACCAGTGAACTCTCCACATCTGTAAGCAGTCTCACCCTGTGCGAACTCTTGCATCTAATTGAAGAATTAGATAAAGATTTTTGAAGCAAGACTGGTGACATTTTCAAAATAACTCTAACCAGCAATTGTAGATACTTCACAGTTTACGAAGTTTGTTTCACTCGTATTATCTTGTTCACTGTCAATGTTCAATTATAGGTGAGGAAATCCAAGTTCAGACAGAAATGTGCTTTCAATCATACAGATAGTAAAGCAGCCCATTCTGGACTGCACCCCATGTCTTTGGCCTCTGTGCCCTTTGTAGTCCCCATGTTCCTCACAGCCAGCTTCTGCACAGAAAACCAGGAAACATCTCATATTTTTTTTTTAAATTCCCTGGTAAAGACTTATTTTAGATCACTTATTAAAATTATGGTCTTACCTAAAAATATAATTCTATCTCATTTATGCCTCAACAGATTCACAATGACGTTTGGCTAACTCTATAATTTTTTTAAAAATGTATCATAATGTGGGTGGCTTAACCCAAAATGAGGGAAGACATACTGTAAAGTTTTAAGATTGAAAACCTTTAACCTGGCTACTTAAAATTTATTATTTCTGTTCTATGAGAATAAAATCCTTTATTATTTTACATCATGGAGAATATTCTGATTTGATGTGTTCTTTAATTAGGCAATATGCTCAGATATCATTGTTGATTGAGAAGTTTTTGCAGCATGCATCATCATCACAGAAAGAATGGCACATTAGCTTTAACCAGAGAGACCCTAGGTCCCGAGGCAATTCCATGAAAAGAAAAACGTTTCTTAATTTCTTTCATCAATATCTCAATATATTGTCTTCTCCCCCTACCCAGGTATTTAGCAAGAAATTACATCATACCCACCATGGATACAAACACAGACAAATGTATGCATGCATGCATACACACACACACACACACACACACACACACACACACATCCATACATACATATCCATGTACAGTTATGTTCTGTCTTATTGACAACTGTGTCTACAAATACTAATTTCAATAAGTGCTATGAAGCAAAATAGAGGGAAGATAAAAGATTGTAAAGGTCAAGCTAGGCCTCTCTAATGAGATGGTATTACAATTAAAAAGAAGTGAGCCAGGAGAAAAGTTGGGGAAAGAATACTTAAGAGTGAAGAATCGATTTGTATTGTTTACTATTCAGAGAGAAGCTTGCTTTATTGAAGCAAGCTAGACCTGGCATGGAGACTGCGTCAGCACTGCTTAAGTTTACTCAGCACAGGGACAAACAGCTGAAGAGTTTCAAGTGACTGTATGGAGGCCTTATGTTTGGCTCAGCTGGTGAAGGACTCCCCAGAGGAACAAGAACAGAATCAGGTGGGCCGTTAAAAGGCCATCGAAGGGGCTGGGGATGTGGCTCAAGCGGTAGTGCGCTCGCCTGGCATGCTCGAGACGCTGGGTTCCATCCTCAGCACCACATACAAACAATGATGTTGTGTCCGCTGAAAACTAAAAAAATAAATATTGAGAAATTCTCTCTCTCTTTAAAAAAAAGAAAAGGCCATTGAAGAGCTCAGGTGAGCATGATCGCATTGGCAAGAACATTTTAATTGGATGGAGATGGAGAAGAGTAATGAAGATTGCATGGTGCTTATAAAAGTCAGTTTGAAAAATAGTCTACCCATATTTGACATAAAGCTTCTAAAATGTATTCTTTCAAAAATTAGTACATTAAGCACACCAACAGCAAAAGAGCAATTTTAAATATTGCACAAGCCGTGAATCCTATATATACACTTATTTAATATGATTTCTCTCAGGGATACGCTAAATTTGTTCATGCCTTTAGTAAAACTTTTCTAATGGCCATAATACCAAAAGCAGTCTACGTATTCAATGTAATCCCCTTTAAAATTCCAATGACACTAGTCGAAGAACCAGAAAAAAAGAAAAAACTTAAATATCATATGGAAACCAAAAGACTCTGAATAACCCAAGCAATCCTAAACAAAAAGAATAATGCTGGAAACACCATAATACTCAATTTAAAAATATATTATACAACCATGGTAACAAAACCAGCAAGGTATTGGCATAATAACAGACATAAAAACCAGTAGAATAGAATAGAAGGCAACAAGACAAACCTACACAGATAGACTCATCTGATTCTTGACAAATATGGCAAAATGTGGAGAAAAGACAGTTTTTCAAATAAATGATGGGGAAACTGGATATCTGTATGTAGAAGAATGAAACTAGATACCTCTCTCACCATGCACAAAAAGACAATTCAAAATGGATCAAAGACCTAAATGTAAGACCCGAATTTTGAAACTGCTAGAAAATAACATAGGGGAAACACAGATATAGGCACAGATAATGACTTCCTGAATAAATCTCCTATAGCTCAGGAAATAACACCAAGAATATACAAATGGGATGGCATTGAGTTAAAATACTTCTGTATTGCAAAAAACAATAGCATAACAGAGGTCCTACAAAACGGGAAAAAATCTTTGCCCTCTACTCCTCCAAAGGAAGATTAATATACAAAATATATGAAGAACTAAAAATAACCCTCCAGATCAAAAGAAAAATAGCCCAATCAATCAATGAGAAAATGAAATACAAAAAAGTATTAATGGACAATAAATCAATTAAAAAATGCTCAACATATTTAGCCATCAGGGAAATGCAAGTTAAAATTACATTGATATTTCATCTCACTCCACCAGAATGTCTAGCATCAAGAATACAAACAACAGCAAATGCTGTCAAGGACGTAGAGAAAAAGGAACTATTGTACAATATTGTTGAAATGTAAATTAGTACAGCCACTACTTGAATCCAGTGTATTTGTTCCTCAAAGGACAAAAGGTATAACTACCACATGACCCAGCTCTACCACTCCTCAATTTTATGCAAACAAATTGAAGTGAACTGCTTTAGTAAAGCATATATTCTCTTGTTTATCACAGCATAATTCACAATAGCCAAGCAATGGAAACAGACCAAGAGAAAATGTGGTGAATATATACAACAGAATTTTATTCAACCATAAAAACCAAAAGTATGTCATTTTCAGGAAAAAAAAATTCTCTCTCTCTATATATATATCTGGAAAGTATCATGCTAAGCAAAATAAGTCAGACTCAAAGACAAGTATGGAATGTGTTCTCTCATGTGTGTAAGCAAGAGGGGGAAAAAGGAGATGTCACACTAACAGAGAGAAGACTATTAGGAAACAGCAAAAGGAATAAGGGGAGGGAGGGGGTATATATGCATGTACGAATATGCCACAATGAAATCCAGTATTTGGTAAAATTATCCTGCACCAACCAAAAAGGAAAAAGAAAATATTGTGGCAGACTCTAGGTGTTTACATGTTTTGTGAATTTCCCTGTGGCAATAAAAGTGGTAGAAAAAAATTAATCTGCCTAAATATATTTTATTATCCTATTCTAGATCTCTGAATGCAGCTTACATTAAAAAAATTAATATGCATTTCTAAATATGTCAACTTTAGCATTGCCTTTATTAAATGGAGACTTTCTCATTTTCCCCCTATTTTTAATGAGAATATATTCTGTTCTGTGATATACAATAAAAATCAGATGAAAACTGTTGGGTGTGTGGGAGACTCCCCGCTGAAGTTAAGTTTCCATCTCGTAAGAACATCACGGAATCCCTTACCCCTCCCTCTCCTCTCCCAAGGGTGCCAAGCTGAAGAGGGTCAAATTCAAAAGTTCTCTCAACCAATCCCCGCAGACACCGCGGCCGCTCACCGTTCCTGAGTCACCTTGCCAATCAGCACCCGTCACCTATACAACCCTTCTTAAGCGGAAGCCTGCAAGCTCACACTCTCTGCCCTCTTCCTCTTCTTTCTCTCCTTTCTCTGCTCTTTCTCTCTGCTGTCTACCTAGGCTCTCCGCTCTTTTTCTCTGTGCCCTCTTCCTCTCCTCTCTGTGCTCTCTGCCTCTCCTTTTCTTCCCCTTCGGGCAGCCCCCCTATCAAATCTCTTGGTTGAATCTCTGTCTCAGGTGAGTCACTCGCCTTTCAAATACAAGTCTACCATAAACCCTATTTGTTTTCTTATTATAGATGCTGAGTTCCTTATCTATTTTGTATCAGCCTTTTATAAAATATATGATTTGAATATATTTTCTTTGGATCTTTGGTTGTCTCTTGAGCCTGTTGATTGTTTTCTTTGCTGTACAGATGCTTTTTGATTTGATTTAATCCTGTTTGCCTATTTTGTCTTCTGTGTTTGCAGATTCATCTCCAAAACATCATTGTACAGACAAATATCATATAACTTCCCCCCACATTGTCATCTGACAGGCTTACCATTAGTCCTATGTTTGAGTCTTTAATCCATTTTGAGTTGATTTTGTTCATGATATGAGATAAGGAATTCATTTCATTCTTCTGCATGTGGTTATCCAGTTCTCCCAAGACCATTTATTAGGAGGATGTTTTTTCCCTACATTATATTATTGGGCTTTGATTCAAAAATCAACTGACCAGAAATTTAAGGACTTATTTCTGGAATCTTCATTCTGTTCCAATGACCTGTGTGTTGATTTTTATGTGGGTACCACACTGTTTCAATTACTATAGTTTTATATTATGCTTTGAAGTCAGGTAGCAAACTTATGGTATGAAGCCCTATAATAATCAAAAGTAAATTGCATATATCCAATATACAATGACACAGAGTAAACATTTACATTCTAAAAATGAGGAATAAGGGCAAAGAAAGAAGGGACGGAACCAAAACAAGACCAAAACCCATCCAGGCAAACGGGTCTCCTAATTACACATAGAATGTCTAATACACATGATGGTGAGATGTGTTTTCCAAATGACTTGGTCGGCTCTGCACCCTTGGCTCTGCTGGTTACAGCCCACATAGCTCCTCTAAAGCCTGGTTTTCTTTGCAGCTAGCTTCTCTTCTCAACAGAAAGTCCCTATTACCAGCATCTCTTGATTCCTGGAATCTCCATTCCATCTTCAGCTTCATCTTTGCAGCTCCATGCATAACCTCTTCAGGAGCAACCCACAAGAATTCTGAACCTGATACACTTTGTCTGGCCTCCTAGTCCTTCCTCTGAATTCTTGGTTGAAGCTACCAAGACTTCCTAGCTCCAGCATCTTGCATTCCTGCAGAACCAGCAGGATGTGCCAGTGTCTCTTGTCAGCTTGCACGATAGCTAGGCCCCCTGGGATCCAGGTTGCAGTGGCTTCTGAGTGCCTACATAGTTAATCAGGGCAAAACAACTTCCTAAACCTCACCACTCTCATGTAAGAAGGGTGGCCTTAAGATGTCTTCTGAAAGGAGTTTTCCCTTCTCCACCTTTGAGCCTTCAATGGGTGCAATCTTGCAAAGATGTCCTCAAGCCCTTGTTTCTATCTCTGTAAAGTACTTAATGCCTCTTGAGTGGTTGTGATCTTTTTCACAACTGCAACTGCCTTGTTCCCATTTTTACATTCAATTTTCAGGCAAACTGCAAGTTTTTAAAGTCCTTCTCCTCTGCATTCTTCTCCTTATTCTCACAGTAAATCATGTAAAAGCTACCAGTAAAAGGTAAGCCTAGAGCTGGGGATATAGCTTGGTTGGTAAGTAGAGTGCTTGCCTCACATGCATAAAGCCTCAGTTCAATCCCCAGCACCACACAAAAAGAAAAAAAAAAAAAAGGATGCCTCTTCACTGTGAGTAAGCTTTTAAAATTGATTTAATTCCACTTGTTAATACTTGTTTTTATTTCCCACACTTTTGGAATAGTATCCAGGAAATCATTTGTTCTACCAATATCTTGGAGAATTTTTCCTGTTTTCCTCTAGTAATTTAAGACCTTCAGGTCTTATCTTAAGGCCTTTGATCCATTGCAAGAGGTAGGGGGCAAGCTTTAGCATTCTGCATATGGATACCTGGATTTCCCCAAAACCATTTGTTAAGAGGCTGTCTTTTCTCCAATGTGTGTTTCTGGTGCTTTGTCAAGAATCAGTTATCTGCAGATGCATGGATTTAATTGTGGATCCTCTATTCTGTTTCATGGGTCTATGTGTCTGTTTCTATGCCAGTACCATGCTGATTTTGTCACTCTGGTTCTGTAGGGCATCTTAACAGCTGGTATTGTGATGCCTCCAGCTTTACTCTTGGTGCCAGGATTGCTTTGGCTATTCACAGTCTTTTGTGCCCTATATGATTATTAGGATTATTTCTTCTACTTCTGAGAAGAGTTTCATTGGTATTTTGGTGGGGATTGCATTGAATCTGTAGATGACTTTGGGTAATACGAACAGGTTAACATTATTAATTCTTACAGTCAATGAATATATCGATCTTTCACCTTTTAGTGTCTTCTTTGATCTTTTCCTTCACTGTTTTGTATTTTAACTATAAAGGGATTTTACTTTCTTAGTTAAATTTATTCTTAGCTATTGTGTGTGTGTAAGAGTGTGTGTGTGTGTGTGTGTGCATGACTATTGTGAATGTGATTGCTTTCATTATTTCTTTCTCAAAGAATTCATTACTGATGTAGAGCAGGGCTACTGATTTTTGTATATTGATTTTGTATTGTACTACCTTACTAAATTCACTTATCAGTTCTAGAAGTCTTTTGGTGAAGCCTTTAGGTTTTTCTGCATATGGAATCCTTCATAGGAATAAAGATAATATGATTTTCTTCTTTCCTATTTTTATGCCTTTTTTTTCTCTTTCTTGTTTAATTGCACTAAATTTTCTAATACTGTAAGAAATAAGTACAGCGAGAATGGACTCCTTCTCTTGTTCCTAATCTTAGAGAAAATTCTTTCAGAGTTTTGTTTTGACTTTTTTTTTCTTTTCAATTCAGTATTATGTTGGTCATGGTTTGTCATATATAACTTCATCATATAGAGATATAATATGTGAATATATGATTCGTTCAGGCCCTTTATCAAGAAAGAATGTCAACTTTTTTCAAATAACAGTTTTCTTCATCTATTAAGATAATTTGATGTTTACCCTTCCTTCTATTTTTGTGAGGTATTATCTTTATTTATTCATTTATTTATTTCCTTGCTTTCCTGGAATGAAACCAACCTCATCATGGTGTATGTTCTGATTGATGTGCTGTTAAATTTGATGTGTTAAGTATTTTGCTAAGGGGTTTTCCATCAGTGTTCTTCAAGTAGTTTTATTTTTGTGATGTACTTGTCAGCTTTTGGTAGCAGGGTAATGCCAAAGTCCTTGAATGAGTTTGGAGGGTTCCCTTCCTTGTAAACCTGTGATATTATTTGAGAAGCATTGGTGCTGGTCTTTCTTTAGAAGTTTTGTAAAATTCAGCAATAAAGCCATATGATCCTGGGCTTTTTGTTCATTTAGGGACTCATTATTGATTCAACCTCATTAATTGCTATTGGTCTATTCAAGTTTTTGTATCATTTTTATTTGATTTGGGCAGGTCATATATTTCTACATATTTTCCATTCATTCTAGATTTTCTGTTAACCTATAGTTTTTTTTTTAATTATCCCTAATAATACTTTGAATATCTACTTTTTCTTCTCTAATTTTATTTATTTGGGTTCTATCTCTGTTATGTTTATCAATTAAGGCTTTGCCAATTTTGTTTCTCTTTTCAAAGAAGAAACTCTTGCTCCATTGATAATTTGTATTAATCTTTAAACTCTTTTTTATTTACTTGTGATCTTATTTTTATTGGTTCTTGCCTTCTACTAATTTGGTGCATGATTCAGTCTGATGTTTCTATATGTTTTGTCTAAAAGGTCTATTCAATTGTGAGAGTGGAGTATTAAAAGCCCCAAATATTATTGTATTGGATATATCTCTCCCTTTAAGTTAATCAGTGTTTGTTTTATAAAATTGGTTCTTTGTTATTAAGTTTATGTAGCTTTATATTATTATATATCGTTATATCTTCTTGTTTGGTTGTTTAAGCATTATATTGAGCTTCTTTATTTTTTTTAAAGTTTTGTCTTGAAATCTATTTTGTCATATGTAAGTAAAGCTACTCTTGATTGTTTCCAGAGTCCAATTGCTTGGAATGTCATTCTCCATTTACACTTTCAGTCTGTGTGTGTCCCTGCTGGTGAGGAGAGACAGAATATTATTGTGTTTTGGTTTTTAATCTATACAGTGAGAATATACCTTTAACAGGATAATTAAGCTCATTACATTAAATTTTGTTGATGATGGTATGGACTTGTTCCTGTCACTTTGCTGATTGTCTTCCTGTTTTTGTATTTTTTTTAATATTCTTCATTTGATTCTTCCTCTTCTATTCATTTGTGTGGTTTGATGGTTTACTCTATTGATAATATTTGACTCTTTTCTATTCCTCATTTAGATATCCATTATTCTAGTAGGATTTACACCTTCACATGCTATCTTAATGGCAGCTCTGGTTTATTAACTTCTATCCAGAAGGACTCCCTTAGGCATCTTTCACTAGGTTGGTCAATGGTCATGAATGGAGTTAGTTTTCACTTATCTTTATAAGTGAAAAATTTATCTTGGAAGTTTCTTGTTTCTTTAATTCTGAAGGATAGCCTCACTGAGAATGAAAATTTTTGTTGGCAACTATTTTATTTCAGGACTTGAAATATATCATTCATCCTAGTCTGTAGGTTTTCTGCTACAATTTTTGTTTTAAGTTTAATGGGTTTGTCCTTAAATATGACTTGAAATATTTCTCTTGTAGATTTTAAAATTCTTTTTCCTATATTTTTGACAATTTGAATATAACCTATCTTAGGGGGATATTTTATGGTCACGTCTATTTCAGGTTTTATAGGAATCTTGTACTTGGATTCCCATGTCTTTTCTAAGATTAGGGAAGTTTTCTGCTATGATTTCATTGAAGATGATTACTATGCCCTTAATCTTCATTTTTTCTCTTCAATTATGCTAATGAGATGGATGTAAGATATTCTACTGGTTTCCAAAAGGTCTGGAAGACTATCATTATTCTTCCTTATTTTTTTTTCTTTTTTTTCTGTGTATATGTAACATTTCAAAAGATTTGTCCTCAAGCTCTGATATTTCTTCTCTTTAATCTAATCTGCTGTTGAGGTTTTCAACTGAATTTTTATCTGACTTGCAGAGCTCTTTATTTCCAAAATTTCTGATATGGTCTTTACTTTCTTTAAGTGCTGTTATCCAACATTGGTAACATGTAAATTCCAGTTTGTTGAATAAGTTTGGAAGTGTTTCTTCCACTTCAGTTTTCTAGAAGAGGTTAAGAAAAAGTGGTATTCTTTTGTTGTTATTGTTGTTGTTGTTCTAATTACTTAGACACAACAGTAGAATGCATTTTGATACATTGTACACAAATTGAGCACAACTTCTCCTTCCTCTGGTCACACCAGTAGTGTAATCACACATGTATATAGGGTAATAATTTCTGTCTCATCCCACCATCCTTCCCCAGCCCTACATCCCCTCTCCTCTCCTCATTCTCCTCTGCAAAATACAAAGTTATATGTTTAGTAGAAGTCAACAATGAAACCCTCGGATCCTGGATTTTCTTAGATGGCAGGTGTTTTAATTATTATTATTTTTGTTATTGTTGCTTCATTCTCCCTGATCAATGTTGGTTTGTGCCACTTTTCTATGTCTTCCTGATTCTGTTTTGGTAGGTTGTGTGTGTCAAAGAATCTGCCATTTCTTCTAGGCAATGTAATTTGTTGGTATGTGACTGTTTGGAGAAGTCTCTTAAAACCATTTGCATTTCTGTGCTTTCAGTTGTAACATCTCTCTTTACATTGATGCCTTTCATTTATTTGATTCTTCTCTATTTTTTTCCTTATTAAAGCTGTTATGGTTTGTCCCCCAAAGTTCATGTGTGGAAGACTTGAACCTTCAACATTGACAGTTGCAGCTGTGTTGAGGAGCAGGACTTTTTTGGGAAGAGATTGAACTATGAGGGTTCTGATTTCATCAATAGACTAATGCACTGAGCGATTATAGCTGAATGGACTATTGGGAAGTGATGAAAACTGCAGGAGGTGATACTGAGTTGAGGGGAATGGATCCATGGGAGATTCCCTTGGTTACTAAATCTCATCCCTAGCTCCTTCTTCTCTTCTTTCCCTGCCATGACGGGAGCAGCTCTGCTCTTCTATGTCTTCCCAGCCATAACACTGTGCCTTGCCTCAGGCCTGAAAACAGGGGAGCCAGCATGAACTGAAACCATGAGCCACAACAAATCTTTCCTCCTTTAAGTTGTTTTTCTGAAGTATTTTGTCACAGTAACAGAAAGCTGAATAATGTACCAGTTAAATGTTTGTCAGATTTATCTATCCAAAAACCAACTCAATTTTGGTAAACTATTCTATTATGTATTTTTAAAAAATCTTCATCTTTATTATGTTTAATTCTCCTATGATATTTAGTATTCCTGTCCTATTAAAACTGGAACTTAGTTTGCTCTTTGTTCTAGTTTCTTAGGTAGCTATGAAACTTTTTATAGTAACTTAGTGGGAGTGTCGATAAACTTACTACATAAAGCCACAGGAAAATAGCTTTAAAATTCTTATTATTGTCTAGCTTATGTATCTTTGATAGTGTTTTACATGAAATATTTGTGTATTATGAAATTCACTATTACTTTTCTCTTTTATAACACTGATAATACTGAAATTTTATAATGATAATTTTTGTTTTGAAAGCAATGTTCCTGAAATTTTAAAAAAAATTATATCTGAAAATGTTTAACACTTAACCATTTTTCTCCTTTTAGTGAAGAATGAAAGAGATCAATCTGCCATGTTGAAAAAAAAAGTACTATAAGATATATGATCAATATCACTTTGATATTTACGTACTTTTATAGACTTTTCTTTGCTTTTGTTTTAAAACTGATCTAGCATTTTCAGTCCTTTTCTCATGTCCTGACTTGTCAACTTAATTTTTATCCTTTAAAAAATTAAAGCTGCTGCATTAACTGGGTTTTTTTTTCCATTCCAATTTCCATTCCTGCTGAAAGAGGTACCTGATACATTCACGCCTGCATCTCATGGAAAGGAATAGGATATCCATAAAGCTTTGGAGGTGGTTTCATCAGAGAAGGACACATCAGAAGTGGCTATGAGGAATGTTGATGCTCCCAGATATGTGTGCGTTTTTAAGGGTTTTAATCTTTCACCAATGAGCAGGTGATGGTTATGAGTAATGTTCCTAAATCCCTACCCATCACAATGAAACATAAATTATCATCTCATCATAGTGTTTCAGAAGGCAAAGGACTCCTTTGATCATCTGCTCTATCCTTCAACAGACTTAACTTTGGTTCTGAGAGAATGTCTTCCAGAGTTTGTTCAAAAATTTCGTTTTCTTTGACAATGAGTGTTTCTCCACTTCACTAGATGGGTGAAGTAACATTTCTGAAAACCATGTTACATTTATATTTGAGAGGCTCCATCTATCTTATTAGTTCTAAATATTCATAAATAAAACTCATGCCCTAAAATTTTTAAGAACTATCTTCTTAATTAGAACAGCTTAAACATAATTGTTAACAAATATAAAATTTAAGACAATTGCTTACAAGATAATCCACACATCATTATAAAACGTCTCTATATTTCTATCTGAAACACCCTAGTAGCCAAACATTGGTTGAGTTTTTGTCACTCTGTGTCAGCTAATAGCCATTTTTATATGATGGCACTAAAAGGGTTAAATATAAATGAAGAATCCCCTCCCATCCTTCTCCCCCTACCTACTACCAACAAAAAAAATGCTCACATCTTTGGAAAGCAGTTCTATTTGGAGTACTTTATCCTAAGGAAATAATACAAAGGAAGGGAAAGATCTATATATCAAAGAGATTCCCTTAAGGGAAAAGTGGAAACAACTTAAATACCTAGCAGTGTGGGAATTGTTAATGAAGCTGGTTTTCCACCTAATAGCGCCTTTTCAAGCTCAGCCTGTGCTAGTAGCAGTTCCAGCAAACCTGGAAGGCAATGGGTGCTCCAAATGCATCTGCCGAGTGAGTGAATGATGTGTCCATTTGCTTTATGATTAGAAACTTTCTGTCATGACTCATGAAAAGAAAACAGAAATCAGTAGAGTAGGAGGAGGGGATAAGCCGGGGAGGAAGGAGAGGTACCAGGGAAGAAAATTGACCAAATTATATTATGTACATGTGCAAACATGTCATAATTACTCTATTATGTGTAGATATAATGCCCGACAAAAAAGTTAAAAAGAAACAGTATGTAATTAAATGGCCTCGGATGAGGAATGGGAATGTAGCTCAGTGGTAAAATCTTTGCATTGCATGCAGGATGCCCTGGGTTCAGTCCCTGCAATTGGTGATGATGAAGATGATGATGATGATGATGTTGATGATATTTCCAATGCAAAGAGCAAAGCTTAGCAGAGAAAGTAAATATAGAAATGTATCTATAATTTGGTGTTATAAAAAATATGTGGGCTGGTGGAAAAGAATCAAATATGAGCATATTTATCAAGATTATTTTCCTGCTTGTGAATATTCTATCATATTGTTCTTTTGTAAAAAGAACTCAAAACAGAAGTGTACATGAGTGGCCAAGCCTCGAATGCTGTACCCACCCTGATGAACTCAGCCTGAGGCCAGCTCTTCCCCACTCAAGCCCTAAGCTTTGATTATGTACTGCCTGGCTTGCATGGCATTTTCTCTATTCTCTCCCTCACCCTGATCTATCCTGCCTCTTCCAGTATTTGCAATAGCAAGAAAAAATCTTCTTGATAATGCTGGGTAGAGGTGATCTGTAAGTCACTGGCATAAAACTCATACTATGGCTCTGATTTGCCAGGAAGAAGAAAATGTATAACTTAACCTCCATCCTTGTGATAAAGCACATTCATTTCTGAATACAAGTCTGTATTGAAATTTTCAGAAGCCAAAGTAATGATTTTAATTAGATAAATGTTATAGAGTAATAGCTATTTATAGACTAAGACAAAGAGGAGCAAAAATCCTGAAAATATGTTAGAAGTTAGATAAAGAATAAAAGTCCATGGGATGTACTTCAAACTTGGAGAAGACAAAGGAATATAAGTGTTTAATAACTGGCAAATGTTCCTAAAAAAAAAAGCACTCGTGATTTTCCCCTTACCAAGAATATTATCCCAGAAAAGTGAATTAAGTTTATTCCATTGTCTTAAAACATTCATAGATTAGCAAAGAGGTCATCATGATGTTAAAGGAGCACCTCTTTCTAGAAGTGGAATGGGACAGATGTTGTGAGTCTAAGCTAGATGAGGACATGTGGGGTGTGGCCTTATACCATGTTGCATTTTTAGCATTTCTTTATATGATTATATTTAGAAGAGAAGGTTTATAATATCAGGGACCAAGTATCCTCATCACACAACATGTTGCCTAACATATTTTGAATTGTATCATACCTAAAACTCCATAGAGAATAAATCAAAGCCTTGTTTTTTGCAACAATATTGAAAAACCCTGCTAAAGATTGAACTATGACATACTATTCCATGTTAAGACTAGGCAAATTTTTGCAAATGTATGTAAAAAAGGTGAGACTTAGAAATACAGTATGGTAGTGGTAAACTCAAAAATATGTACTAAATGAACCATACAATATAAATGTCCTCAGAAAACTTTTTGACCTTAGTTTTGTTTTGTCTCATTTGGTTGGTAATAGCACAGCTAAGCTACACAGTATTGTCCAAGTTCTTAGAGACGGTTGGAATTATGCAACTTTAGAGGTCAGAAGAATGTTAGCAGTAATCCAGTCCATACCATAATCAATAAAAGAGAAAAATCAGGCTCATGGAGATGAGATGTTCAAGGATCCAATTCTGTTACATCACATGGCAATCATAGAATGCCTAAGATTAAAGCTTGTTTTTAAAAATTGACTATCAGCTGCACCAACTGCAATAATACATAGCAAAATAATATATTACATTAGGTATTAATGACTACAAATCTAATAATCCATAAAATCATAGTCTTATGAATTCTTAAATTCAGTGATTTATCTCTGATTCTATTAACCTGTCTCTCACATCTCACCTTGGTCCACAGACAGGAGCTTTATAACATTGTTCTGCCAACATTAAGCATGATAAAAGTAGATAGCTGTTAGTCCAATTGTGGCCAGAATTATAAAATCCATAAAAAAGAATGAATTTCCTGGTATTCTTCCCCTCAAAAACCCATTAAAGTAAGAATCATCACATTTACTCATTCCACCCATGTTTCAAAATTTATCCTTTGAAATGACTGTTTTGATTTATGATATGCATCTATAGTCTAATAGGTCTATTTTAATTCTTTCCTCCCCTGACAGAACTGACCACAGCTATAAACTAAACAGGCATGCTCACTAAGCTGTGTGCAGCCATGTAAAGATTCCTGCTATGGGAAGTTTTAGGCACAGCTGTGAGAAAGGCAAGTTTCGTTTAAATAAGTTTCATGAGTCTAAAACCACAAATTCCATTGAGATGATTCTTCAGCCCTTGGGTTTCATTTGGAATATCATGTTCACACAGTTTCAAAAGAAATAGCAAACACTAGAGATCTCACTGGTTTTCTAAGCCTTTTAGTGACTATTTTGCTCCATCATCTGTGATTAATTCTACCTAAGAGAGTGTACCTAAAGGGCCATCTTGAAAACAATGTAGACCTTGTGGACAAATCATTCCATGCTGCCATATTTTTATGAAAAATTACATTGGAAGGAGTATGACAAACACAGAGAAAAGCTAGGAGACTGGGTCTCCTAGGTGATTTTCCAAGTGCTGAGATGAGACTTAAAATTGAAACTCTGCAGTTGTTCTAGTGCAACCCCACAAACCATCCAAAGCATATTCTCCCACAGCCCTGATGGCTGAGCTTGAGCTTTCTTTTCTACACACTCCACATACCTTCCCCTGTCCTTTCTCCCTTCCCCTCATCTTCTCTCCACTCCCATCTTCACTCCTACGCAAGAGCTCTCATGCAAGCTCTCTTTCATGATTATTATATAATTAATATTTCTGAAAAGAAATATGCAACTTCTTTAAAAGTGGAAGAGATGCAGAAGGGAAATTAGGTGGACAGTGGTAAGATCATCTTTGATTATCTGGGAAAGCTAGAATGTGTGAAATAAATATGTTCCCAAATCAATTGCATCTGACCGTTCCCATTCCATAATCAAATCTACTACTCTCTTATAATGCATTTTGGTATAAAGATAGCCTGCTTATAAGTGTTTTTCTCACTATAATATTTTTAGATGTCCTCCAGTTCCTGTGTTTTAATTTTTAAAATATGAAAGTCTATAAGGTTTTTTAATATGAGACATAGGCATATTTTTCCTGCATGATTAGTTGGTTGTCACACTACTTTCTGAATGATTTAGCCTTTCCATACAAAGTTGAAATGATCTCTATAAAATAAACATACATACACACACATTTTATTTATTTTTTATTCATTTTTTAAAATTTATATATGACATCAAAATGCATTACAATTCATATTTCACATATAGAGCACAATTTTTCATACCTTTGGTTGTATACAAAGTATATTCACCCCAATTCGTGTCTTCATACATGGACTTTGGAAAATGATGACCATCACTCCACCATCATTTCTTTTCTTTTTTTTTATATGACAGCAGAATGCATTACAATTCTTATTACACATATAGAACACAATTTCTCATGTCTCTGGTTGTATACAAAGTATATTTACACCAATCCATGTCTTCATACCTGTACTTTAGAAAATAATGATCTTCACATTCCACCATCATTTCTAACCCCATGCTCCTCCCTTCCCCTCCAACCCTCTGCCCTATTTACAGTTCATCTATTCTTTCCATGCTCCCCCTCCCTACCCCACTATGGATCAGCCTCCTTATATGAGAGAAAACATTTGGCATTTGTTTTTTTGGGATTGGCTAACTTCAGTTAGCATTATCTTTTCCAAATCCATCCACTTACCGGCAAATGCCATGATTTTATTGCTGAGTAATATTCTATTGTGTATATATGCCACATTTTTTTTTATCCATTCATCTACTGAAAGGCAGCCAGTTTGGTTCCATAGTTCAGCTATTGTGAATTGTGCTGCTATAAACATTGATGTTACTGTGTCCCTGTAGTATGCTTTTTTAAGTCCTTTGGGTATAGACCAAGGAGAGGGATAGCTGGGTCAAATGGTGCACCACACATTTTAGCAATCTTTATTCTGTCCCATCTATATCTCCAATGCTACAACATATTGTCTTAATGTTATTATGCAGTTTATTAACCTCACATACTACAAATACCTGTCTAATTTCAAAGCATAATTGATTCTTCTCATTATGTATCCTCTCAGACTCTTGATAAAAATTTTCTCAAATTACCAACATAATACCATTGAAAAATTGTTCAGAAATACCTTAAATTTATGTAATACTTTAATTTCAGCCAGAATCTTAATTTCACTAAAACTCCTCAACTAGAAACTTCATCTTTTGTAGCACATAAACAATTTTCTAGATTTGAATTTTTTTTTTTTGGTAGAAAGATTCTATTTTTTTATTTGTTGTTTTTAGTCACACATAACAGTAGGGGGTAGGGTATATTTTGACATATTATACATACACAGAGTTCAACCTATTCAAATTTGGATTCCATTCTTATGGTCGTACATGACGTGGAGTTACACTGGTCATGGATTCATCTAGGAGCATAGGAAAGTTATGTCTGATTCATTCTACTGTCTTTCCCATGCCCTCCTCCCCTACCTTCCCTTCACAGTTAATTTCTAGATTTTTATAATATAAGTGGAATGTATTTGTTTACTATATTTTATAGTTTGTTGTTGATGTTCTATAGGAAACCTATATAAAGAAGCTACTGTAGAGTAAAAATTATGTTCAGCATCAGAAATGGAAAATGGAAGAAGCAGAGGGGGGAGAGGAGAACGTGCTAATTCAAGGAGCACACAGATTAGGTCAGTGATGTCACCAACTGGGTTAGTAACAAAATCACAATGTTCTTGACGAGGCTCATGACAGACCCTAGATGGTGAGCTCTATTGATTACGGCTACCATCTCTGCCATCTGTACAGGTTTTACTTCCTAAAATATTTGTGCTAAATCATCCCAAAGGTAAAACGGACTTATCTAGGGAGTTTTTTCTATAGAGCCTAATTACTTGCCCAATATTACCTGATTGAATTACCATGAAACTACCATGTGCCTGACATTTTGATGGGTAATGGGGATACAATGGATGAAAAAAATAGACATAATTGAGGTATTCCCATGTATTCACATAATGAATAATGGACCTGGTTAGATGTAAAAGCCTTTTTTGAAGTCAGTATTGTCAAGGCCTAAACAGGGGAATCTGAGTGGATTTATACACACATGCTAGTATTTACACAAACACACACACACACACACACACAAACTGCTATAAGGAAAAATATCATAGGTGAGAAATACAATCATCTCACCTTCTTTTCAAGGACTTGAAAAACTACATAGTAGGCTGGTGTAGGTTAAAATACTCTCTCCTCTCTCAAAGGAATCCATGTCCTGACTCCTGGAACCTATACAATGTTACTTTACATGGT
Source organism: Urocitellus parryii (assembly GCF_045843805.1). NCBI lineage: Eukaryota > Metazoa > Chordata > Mammalia > Rodentia > Sciuridae > Urocitellus > Urocitellus parryii. The sequence goes on from NC_135532.1 coordinate 109,863,044, forward strand.
AAAGGGGACTTTGCAATGGGATTAGGTAAGGGATCTCAGCACTGGGAGAAAATCTGAGACTATCTGTGTGGTCCATATGTGGCCACTGGGGTTCTTATAAAATAGAGGTGGGAAGGTCAGAGCAAAGTGACATCAGAAGCAGAGGGGAGGAAGAAGTGGAGGTGGAAGAGTCAAATGCAGTAAGCCAGGGGCCAGGAGCCAGTAAATGCAGGTGACACCTGGAACTCTGAAAGGCAGAGAGGTGGACGCCCCTGAGAGCCTCCAGAAGGACCCCGCAGCACTAGTCCCTTTAAACTTCAGACTTCCAAAACAGAGGATGGCAAATTGGCATTGTCTTCATCCATCAAATACATGGTAATTTGTTACAGCAGCCATAGGAAATGAAAAGAGCTGCTTTGTCTGCGTTTTTCATTACAACACTCCCAACTTTCTCTCAAGTAGCAACAGCAAACTCTCTAGTTGTTGCTATCACAGCCTCCTAACCTGGCACACTCAAAGCAGCATCCCCATGGGCACCACCCTCTCCCTGCCTTCCATGGCTTTCTCCATCCATCCCCAGCTCATGGCCATCCCCTGCTTAAAGCCAAACTCTACGTTTATTTTCATCTACCAATTTGAATCTTCCACATGAAGATATCCAAAAAAGTAGCTTTTTTAACTCAATATTCTGCTTGTAATTGTTTTGAAATAGTCAATCGTTCACTAGATTATAACTATATATAACTATATAAAAAGCCCAAAGCATATACATACATATATATTTGCTTTTGGCTTTTATTCATTCTGACAGGGCTTCCCAAATTTCTGATGTCATGGTGCAGAAAGAAAGTAGTAGAATTTGCACCACAAGTGAGTAAATGCATGAAGTTGTTTCTGACCCAGTCTCTGGCCACCCAGGACCTGTCTAAAGGTCTTAGAACCCATTCAGAACCTGGAAATTGGAAAACTCTTCCAGGTGTTTAACACCATTCCACACACATTCAATACAATCACTAAACCATCTTCTTATATAGCTGTGGTAGTTCTGAAACCAAATAGATATATTTGTTGGGGGGGCGGGGAAAGCCAGAAGCCCTTTATACTTCCACAGAACCATTGTTTACAAAGCATTTTACATACTATTTCAGTGAGTAATGCAAGAATTCTAAGAAGATAGACATTTCTACTGCTATTTTATAAATAAAAAGGCAAATCAATTTCCAGAGCTCATACATTGAAGAACCTGGACTGGAAACAGCACTACTAAATACACATTCATTTTTTTGTTTTTTGATTTCTGTTTTTGTTCTGCTTTCATCCCCACAATTTCTGAAGGCTCCTAAAGCTAATAATGATATTTCTCAAACTCAGATAAAAGTGTAAGTTCATCCTTTAATTTTCATGAAAAAAAATTAAAACTTTGTATTCTATGATCCAGGTCTCTTTATTTTTTAAATTTTTCTTTTTTCCTTTATTCAAATTTTTCTTAATTTTCTATTTTAATTTTTAAAGCCATTAACTCATACCAGAAGTTGAAAAAATTTTGTGTTATATTGTATTTATCTTCGAAGAAAGACCCAAGTGGCCTCACACTACTAAACATAAAAGTTTTAAGTCTTATAGTTAACTTGCTGAGGCAGCAGACCACAGCTCCATTGGGAGAGTGCTACAGGGATTTGAAGATAAGAGAACAACTCAGAAAGAGAATCGTATGCATTATGAAAAACGCTTGGGGGTTTGTATGGCTGCAGGATGAGGAAGACATACACCTCTCTGCCCCCAGAAGCCCGAACAACTCAATTCTTGTATTCATATATCACCTATTGAAGTCAGCAAGTTCTCCCAAGAGCAATCGATACAACAGCTGCATACTTGGAAGGGATAGTAGTCAGTTATCCATCTCTCCCTTTTTTCAGACTTAAAGGGAAGAAAAATGCAATGTATTCAAATTACGAGCAATGATAAGATAACCTACCTATGTGACAGGCAAACCTGCTTAAGATGACAGCAGTGTCATCCTGGGTCCCCTTGGGATCTGTACAAATGATAAAAAAGGAAATAATTCCCATGTCCTCTCTATCTCTTCTGTCACTTGACGGTTATTCATTAGTAAGACCATTCCTTCCAGTGGTTCTTCAGGAAGCATGTGTGTGGGAAGGAGGCAAATTGTGTTTCAAAGATTAGAGAGTTCTGTTGTTGGACTTCTCCTTCATTCATTCCAAGGAGCGTGGTTGGAGCAGTTTTCTGTACCTCTTCTCTCTCATGCTAGTTTTTGTGATTGGTCACTTTTAAATGGAGATAGTTTGCTGGAGTAATAAATAGGACCAAGGAAAGCAAAATAGGGTTATCTCTGTAGAAGACCTCACTGGGCACATTACTAGCTAGCATTAAATCACAAGTACTCCTCTGTAAAACTGGGTGATAAAAATACCCAACAAAGAATTTCTGTGAATCTTATAACACATTCAAAGTGCTCAGTGCAGTGTCTAGCACATGTCCATCTCCTCAGTCAGAGTCTCTCTTAAAATTATTTTCAGAAAATATTTACATCTCTCTACATGTTCCAATCAGAACAATATGATAGCATTGGTGGACTAATAATAATAATAATAAAAATAATAATAATTTTATGCCCAGAGATTCTCTTACATTAAAATATATGTACATGTATATGCTGAGAATGGTGACACATGACTATAACTCCATTGACACAGGAGGCTGAGGCAGGAGGATCAAGAGCAGCCTCAGCAACTTAGAGAAACCCTGTCTCAAAATAAAATTAAATTAATATAAATATAAGGGTTAGAGGTATATGGCTTGATGATAGAGTGCCCCTAGGTTCAATTCCCAGTACCACAAAAGTAAATAAATAAAACACACACACACACACACACACACACACACACACACACACAAACAGTACTTCATTGCACAGTAACATTTTAGAATTTTTTTGAAAGTAATATCAATTAGCTAAAATATATGAATCAAAACAAGAACCTTGAGTTTTGATTCTTACCATGGAGCAAAATACATGTGTGTGTTTTCCTTTATTCAGTGGTGAAATAGAATAAAATATCACCTGTGGTCAATACCTGAAGGTATTAGGACACAGAGATAATCATATTCTAATACACCATGTGCTTTTATTCCCTAGTTGCAGAGCTTAATATTTAATTCTTACAATAAAACAATGGAATTCAACATATCGACAAGAATGGTAGGCTCATTTCCATAGGATTTTTCATGAGCTAGATGGTGTATCTTATCAGTCCCCACAACACTTCGATGAAGCAGGGACTATTATCACCCTTTCTCTGCACCTGGGAAGACATTACTTAATTCACCAGATGCCTGCCCATCAGGAAGCAGCAAAGACCAAGTTCACATCTGAGTCCAACTGTGAAGCTCCGATTCGTTAAGCTCTATGGCTACAGGTGTCTGTGTTCTCAAATATAAATTCAAATTTAAAGCCAAAGAGGAAAGTCAACCAAAAGTTAGAAACACAACAGAACAAAAGATAGAGAATCAAATAACTATGCTTACCTCTCCCAAAACCTTCTCCCCAAGGCCAGAGTGTAGTCAGAGGAACACAGCTCTTATGCTAGCAGTTCTGTGACCCTGTGAGGGTCATTCCGTCTCTTGGAGCTCAGGGTCCTTGTGAGCCCAATGAGAAGAGTAACTCTTTTTTGCAGAACTGAGGTGAAGACCAGAGGTGAGCTGTGTTGAGCCTAGCATGGTGTAAGTGTTGGGTAAACATCAGCTGTTGTCATTAGCCACACAAGGCCTGGCTCAAAGAGCTCTTGTATTTTCACCTACCCTGAATCTAAACATCCTTCTGGAGAATACTCCAGTATCTGGTATAGTACGTTTTGATAAGACACACAATTTTTCATGAACATCTCTCTTTAGAGTAGCATCTTAATGATATCAAGATATAGTAATATTGATGAGTGTTATTCCAGTTAACACAATGGCCAACACCCCTATTTCTAACAGCATTTTGAAGAGGCAGTGTAACAGGGATTAGTAGGTGGGAACAACAAAGGCTCACAGAGAAAGACATAAAAGGGAAAAGGTGTTCTTCCAACCAGGAGGCAGAGGCTTTCCTCCTGTTCCCGGCCACCATCAGGAACTGTGGGATGGGACTGAAGCAGGACAACTGCCACTGGATGTACCACAACAACCTTAAGCTGGAAGAAAGCAAAATGAAGAGGACAGTCAGAATGAAGAACAAAAAAAAAAAGATAATTAATTTTTTTAAAAAAACTGCTTATAAACAAATAGCTGGAACTGGCTGATATAAGCACATTTTTTAAATGTGATGAAATTTTTTCTCCAGGTCTTTTAACCTTGAAAGTGAATCTTCAGTGAGGACCCATGTTGCTTGGGACCCAGGCCACCTTCACAGGTGCTCACTAATACAGGGCCAAAATTGAACAGTGACCATATTTTAGCACCAAAGACCAGATTTAATCTGCAGTATCATTGAAATAAATGCCACGTGTCCTCAAAATAAAACAGCTTCATTCATTCCTCATCCTCATTCATTCCTAGTGAATAAAGCACAAAGATGACTTGTAATAATGGTATATCAATCTGTGTGTGAATATACATACCCATATATTTGTGAATTTACTAATGCCAAATCAAATAAACACTTTGGAAACTATCCATCACCTTAAGGTAATCACCTAAGAATATCGAAAACCACTAGATATTTGTATGAATAATCGTCCAAATAAAGTAATTCCTTAAAAAACCGGCAAACCAACCAGACCTCTACTCTCCAAGATTTTAGGAAATGAACACACCATCTTTTTCCCACAGCAAGAATACAAGGCATGTGAAAGTCATGTATAAGTTATTTATATTAAAACCTTTGAGTGCTCTCTTGTTTATTTTTGAAATCTTAATTTCTTACAAATGTTTCCAGTAAGTTTCCTCAGGCTGCCATTAGAGGGCATGAAAGAATAATGCGCAGACCAAAATCAGACAGTCCCGGTATCAGCCTTGAAGGAAAGAGCTACCCTTTATTTTTGGTTTCAAAACAAGAGTTTACAAAACAAATTAATAGTAGAAATAATTTTTATGTAAGAATTTTAGATGGAAGGATATCTATACACAAACTAAGGTGCTATTGGTTATTTTGTGTGTAAAAGAAGCAAATCACAAAAGTTTCAGGAGGTATATTTTGACAATCTCAAAGTCAGTTATCTGGTAACAGTCTCTAGGGCACCTCAAGGAAAAAAAAATAGAAAACAGAAAGAAAACTAAAAGAAAGAAAACACACAAAAAAAAAATCAGTGGGATCAGAGGAAGAGAAATACAGACAGAATGAGGGAAATAAAATCTTATCTCAAATGTTGACTCATGGAGGAAAAAAAAAAAAAAGAATGAAAGAAAAAAATAATCCAGAGATACATATCTCTTTGAGAAGCCCAGGATCAGATTGGGGACTTCTACAAGTACCCTAATCTGGCCAGTCCTTCTCTGGTCTCCTTAACACCACTTGTTTCTTACCTAGGGTCAATGACAACAAAAATTCAGCCAAAGGAAGAATAGATTTCAAACATGGGAAAATAATCTGAATCTTCCTGTTCTTTAAATTACTTGATATTTTAAGGGATTTTAAGCATACGTTCTGTTCTTAAATGCCATCTTCAAAACTTGCAAAATAAATGAACCCACATCCAATTAGGAGCATATTTTTTCTCCTGAAATAAATGTTAATCAGCTGGTACCAACCTAGTCAGTCTGTTTTTAACCTGTAGGGGAAAAAATACAGCTTATATTTTAGGCCAACATAAAACCCTCTCTTATATAAGATGCCCCCTCTGTAGCAATCACTCTTTCCTTTATTGAATTCCAGGATAAATTTACGATATCAATCCCTTTCTTTAATTTACAAAACAGTAAAATCCCAAGATCGCCTTCAAACAGAAGGAACACAGCCTCAATATGTTTCTATCATGCTACAAAGACTGTTAAGACTCCCTATAGGGCACTTTGACTTAAATCCTATAAATTTCCTGCTTAAATTTTCAAACAGGAGCAACCAGGGATACATACGAGAACATAAACCCACCTTTCAGTGATGGTTCTGTGCTAGTCTGTATTGCTGAAGGGTAGAAGAGAAGCCATAAAATGACTGGAATTATAGTGAACAGGATCTCAGATGCCACACTGTATTTGTAAACACAGAACTCTGTAAAGTGCACAGAGACAGATGGGGGAAATATTTTCCAATATCTGGGATGGGAGGAAGGTACTTAGCAAGCCATCTACCCCATAGGAGGCGTATGACTGACCAGCGACTTATCTGATGAAGTTCACCAGATAGAAATGAAAAGGTAGCATACACATATGCTAGCTACATATCTCATTGCTTATTTTAATTATTTTATTTTTCATCTCCTACTTCATTTATTATGTGGGCAAAGATTACATGGAGGTTAAAAATAATAAATTTTGCTATTTGAGTCATCCTTGTTGGTACTTTCTGTGTTTAAGAAATAGAGAAAACAGAGATAAAGTACCAAGGAGAAGTTGGGAGTTTTCTTTATCTGGTTTGGGGGAAAAAAAATAATTGATCTCTTATTTAAGGAAGATGTTGTATTTTAGGATCAGAAACGGTCATAGAAAAAGTCCTTGATACTTGTTTGGGGTATTGAGAAAAGCCTCAACAGACAAGAAAAATTATCTTTGGTTCTGTAATTTGTAACTACGCTTTTTGTTCAGTTTAACATTTTTTAAGCATCCGTTATGTACCAGAAACCATTATAGGCTCCGGGAATGCAGCGATAAATATAAGATGATTAAGAACTCTGTCCCCCATGACACTGACCTTCATTGGGAATCATAAGAACAGAACAACTGATACTGGGAACATGAAAAGAGGCTAGCATATAGTAAAAATCCAAAAGCTTCTGCTTCACAGTAAATATATATATATATATATATATATTTCTAGAAACATAAAAAAAGAAACATAATAATCATACAGTCTCATGAGGGTGTGGGGAGAGGTCTAAAGTTAGTAGTGTATACTGCCTCGATTTCTAAACACAGAAGGATCTCAAATAGCCTGACCTTACGTTCTCTCTCCATTCTGCTCCTGCAGATTAGATCTTCTAGGTGAATAACCATCCTTATCCAATGGAACAAAAGCAGCTTCTTTTGTACCAGAGTCACAGGTTTCAGTTCCCAGTAGCCTTCAGAATTATTTAAAGTAGCTAATCATACCCCCCAGAGGAAAGGGGGCGGGAGGTGGGGCTGCACCTCTTTATATCACAAAGCTCGCCTACCATTGCCCTGAAGTGTTCCCACTGCCCAGTTGCAATCTCCCTGGTGGCCAAGAATGGTACATAACATCCTGCTCCCCAAGGCTGTGAGTATATGTGACTGGCAAGCTGCTGTCAATCTCCTCTGTCCATTACTGAGTGCTGTGTGTTCAGCCAGTCCTACAGACCTAGGGTGGGAGTCCTTCCGTCACCCACGTGGGGACCAAGCGGCAGTCAAACAAAGAGTTCTTCATCTCCAATCCCAAATCCCATCGTGATGGGTGCGTTTTCATGGACACAGTGCTGGCTCTAGAATCAAACCCAGGGCAAATCGTTTCAGCTTTCTTGAGCCTGCTCAGCTTCCTGAATCAATAAAAAGAAGACCATCTTCATACTTACACAGAAATATATTTCATCTAGAATAATTTTTGAAAAGTTCCCAGGCACATCGTAGTTACTCAAAGCCTGCCTGTGTTACACTGTGCCTTTAGCAAGCAGTCCATAGCTCTTCCTGAAGAACTTTTCTCCCATAGCCCTGGCACCTCAAATAGCTGCCTGTGACTGTGTCTTTTTACCTCTCCTCCCAATTTTTTTCTTCCAATCTAAAACCTTCCTAGCTTTTTGCCAGTTTGAAGTGTTTTTCCGACTATAGTAACACCCATAACACCATGGCACACATTTAATGCTTCAAACTCACTAACTTCTGTTGTTTGGGTGTTTCGTCCGGTTTTTACCTTTCTGTGCACTCATGTCACCTTCCAGCCCAGAGTGTGTTCCATAACAGCAGAGTCTGTAGCCTTTGATGTATCGCTTTATGTTTCCAGAGCCTTGTAAATAAGTACAAACTCTGTAAATGTCCATAAAATCACTAAGTATGGGCCCTGCTTCTCTGTAGCCTTTTGCTTAATCTGGAATAAAATTGCTGATGAAAAACTCTTTTGATTTTGCATTCATCATCGTAGAGGCTAAGTACTACAGTAAGGGCATAACTCATAGAAGAAACACTTAAGCAGATTCAAGAGCTTTGACATGCAACTCAAATGATCAGGAGCTGCTTTTTATTACTGTATGATGAAATTTTGCAGGATCTGAATTTGAACAGAAAATTTAATTTTTTAAAAATGGGCAGAAAAACACTTTCAGAACCATCATTTACTTTCTGCACGCAGGTTCTCAACCATCAAAGCTTCGCTTTTTCCCAGCATTAAAAAGCATGAAGCATTCCAGCCTGGCCAGGCGCGGCACAGCCCTACAGCAGTGATCGACCCTTGAGACTGCTGATTGACTGGATGGATTAAACAGATTCTAAAATGCCTCCAACGCTATCAATTAAAAAAAATTAAATCCTAGCAATGATAGAAACACTCTCGATTATTCAGAATCCCTGATAAAATCTGTCCTTTAAAATATATTCGACAGAATAAAATGTGCAACCTCTATTCCAAATTGCACACCTATTTATAAACACACTTGTATGAAGCCATTTTAGTGTTTTAGGTATTGGATACATCTAAGCTGCTATTCAATGCAATCGGCTGTTACATGAGCTTATTTTAGCTGAATGTGAAAATGCTTTATATATTTGAATTTTAATGATTTCAGAGAGGGCAATTACTCTCACATCTCCTGAGACCTGATGTCCACTGTCTTTCCCTTGGCTTGTCTTTTGCCTGTGTGGACAGCAATCTACCACAGGGTTCTGAATCTGCAGAAATACCTCTCTGAGGCTGTAGGGTACTAGAAAAATAGCACTAAAAGGGAAAGTCACAAGTCCTGGGTGCAAGTCATGCCTCTAACTATGTGAGCTTGTGCAACTCACCTCATTGCTCTGGATCTCAATTATGTCACCTGGGAAATAGGAAGTTGGGCTAATCGCTTACCATGCTTAGAATAATATAAACTCACTCTAGATTACATAATATTTATTTGTGATAACTAGAACCTGTTTTATACTAAAATCAAAAAGATGAAAGAAAATGGACTTTTCCACCCTCAATCATCACTTTTATTGTATTTTTTCCCATATTTTTTAGTGGTGCATTACCATTATACACAGCTATGGGATTCGATGTTACATATTTGTACTTGCACATTTTATAACAATGGAATTTGGACAATATCATTCCCCAGTATGTTCCCTCTCCCTTCCCTCCTCCCACCCCCTGGTTCCCTTCCTCTCCTCTTCTACTACATCCTCTTTATGTCCCCTCCCCCACTATTCTGTTCCTTTTTCCTCTCTAGCCTCCATATGAGACAGACAACATGTGACCTTTGACTTTCTGAGTTTATATGTCTACCTGGTAAGTGTCTACACACTACAGTTATTGTATACCCCCAAAAGATTCCTATTAAATTTTATCCATCCCAAATCCTTCACCAAAAGCTTTTAAATCAATTCTGATATTTTTAAATTCCTGTAAATGCATATTATAACATCATGTTATATCCTACAAATATAAAAGATGTATGATTACTCTTTGTCAATTACAATTAAAAATACTTTTAACCATTCATTCATCATTTAGCCCTAAACTGTCTTTTATAATAATGAAATTCTAGAGTGTTCTGAAAAGAAAATATGAAGTAAACAATGTGTCAAATTTTAATATTATGGAAGAGCTTCTTTTTTGAAATCACAATATTATTCAGATAACAATAGCATAGAGCTTGTGGTATGATATTTTTTTCCTTACAGCAATTCTTTAAGTGAGAAGAAAAGTATTTGAATTGTGTTAAGCTTTTGGGGAGATTTCAAAGAACAGGTCAGAGTCCTGGTGACATCCTTAGTGCCAATCTGTAGAGAACTGTCTGTCCTGTTGGTGTGCAGCCAAACCCAGGTCACCATTATCAAGGGCATTGCTGGAAGGTGGCTGAGTCATGGGTAGAGACAAGCCCGAGAAACCCTCAAAAGATCCAAGCTTGCTCTACTTTTCTACCTGCTCTCTGAGGCACTGTTATGGCTTAGAAATGAGGTGTTCCCCAAAAGCTCCTGTGCAAGACAAGGCAAGAAAGTTTACTGGTAAAATGATTGAGTTACAAGAAATTTAACCTAATTGATGCTTTAATTCATTTTTTTAATCCACTCATCTATTGATAGGAATTAACTGACGATAACTATAAGCAGGTAGGGTGTGGCTAGAGCTTGTCCATCACCCAGGCTGTGCACTAGGGGTTTATATTTGGTCCCTGGTGAGCTGATCTCTCTCTGCTTCCTGATTGCCTTGTGCTGAACAACTTTTCTTCTTCATGCCCTCCCGCCAGGTTGTTCTACCTCACTCAGGCCCAGAGCTGTGGAGTCAGCCATCTAGGACTGAGACTTCAGAAACCATGAGACCCAAATAAATTTTACCTCCTCTATGTTGCTCTGGTCAGGACATTTGGTCACAGCGGTGAAAAAACTGACTGAAACAGGCACTTTCTTGTTTTTTGAAGCACACTTCTACAGTAATTTCAGGTATAACTCCAGTCACTCACTACTAGATACAATACATTTAAAATTTTAGGATTTAAGTCATTTTATACCTCTAAGTTAAAAACTTAACCAAGGTTCTAAGAAGAGCTTCAAGATATATCTACATTAAAAGGTGTGATCTTTTGACAACTTCAAATATAATTTTAATTTAAATTCAGAATGGAAAGTTCAACATAAAAAATACTGAAGATATACAGTGTATTATATCAGTCATTCCAGAATTATCAAACTATCCTTAATTAAGTTTTTGTGATGAAAAAACAATACCTGGTATCAGAAAACTGAAATAATTCGTTACTTATAGAGAGGACAGTAACAATAGCTGTGTAGCTCATTTATGATAGACGAACTTTTAGATAATTGCAATACTAAATGTAAAGATTCTGATACTTATCATCTTTCTCATTATTTTATGAATAAGAAGATTTATATATATATATATTAAAAGTTATGTCAAAGTACTAAGAAAAATATTTTGAAATTCAGATATTTAGAAATGTCTACCATAACAGTGGAATAAACAATGTTTTTCTATGTTACATATCAACTAATAAAAATTCTTCTTTCCTAAATAAAAGCAACAAATTGTGCTATATCAAAGGGATTTATTTTTACATTTTAAACCATTTGATTTGTCTACATGTTTAATACCTGATTATATTGACAAAAATCACTTTTAATAAATTTATTTGGCTACCTGGGATTCACTATACAACAGGCACCAATTTGTTTGGGAAGTAACTCAAAACTGATGACATTCTAAAGGAAATGCTTATCCCAGGCTTGGAGGAAAACCCCTGGAATCAACACATCAAAGGAAGTAAAGAGGGAAGGGACCCAGGAAGTAGGTGCTACTGGAAGAATGGCAAAGTCGGCCTACAGTGAAAATATAAAATAACCCTGAGGGTAAACATTGTAGGACAAACCACATTCATTGTTTTTTTTCTTTCTTTGATCAGTTATTCAGAATATCAGGGTTCATTTTGACATATTTATTTAAGAATGGAATATAATTTTCTCCAATTCAGTCCCCAGGACTTCCTATTTCTTTCCTCTCCTTCCTCCCCCTGTTTTTTTTTTTTTCTTACTACTCTGGAGGTCTTTTATATATATATATATATATATATATTTTTAATTAGCACTTTATAGAAGTACATAAAGGTGAAATTCACTGTGATATATTCATATATGTACAAAGATTTTATCAATTTCATTCTACTATTCCTTCCTTTTCTTAGCCTCTCCTCTCTCCCTCTCAATCCCCTTCCTCTCTTCCATTGGTCTCCTTTCTATTTTCATGGGCTTCCTCCTTACACACTTTTTTTTCTTTCTTTCTTATTTTCATCTAACTTCTGCATAGGAGAGAAAACACTCAACCCTTGACTTTCCCAGTCTGGCTTATTTCACTTAGTACAATGTTCTCTAGTTCCATCCATTAATCAGCAAACGCCATAATTTTATTCTTCTTAATAGCTGAGTAAAATTCTACTGTGTATATGTACCACATTTTCTTAATTTATTCACTTATTGATGGGTATCTAGCCTGGTTCCATAAATTATGAATTATAGTGCTATAAACATTGATGTGGCTGTATCACTATAGTTTGTTATTTTTTTTTCTTTTGATAAAGGCAAAGGAGTGGGATAGCTGGGTCATATGGTGGTTCCACTCCTAGTTTTGTGAGGAATCTCCTTATAGCTTCCCAGAATGGTTGTATTAATTTGCACTCCCACCAACAGTGTTTGAGTGTACCTTTTCTCCCACAACCTTGCCAGCAATTACTGTTATTTGTATTCTTGGTAATTGCTATTCTAACTGGAACAAGATGAAATCCCAGTCAAGCTACATGTTGTTTTTTCCTACAACAATCATAGCTAGTAACATACTCCAGACATCATTATGCCTGGGTTCTTCTCCAAACAACACATATCAAGGACAAAAGTGATTATAGGTTATTATAATTTTATCCTACCTTGTGAATGGAGAAAAAGGATTTTTAATATAGAAGTAAAGAATGAAATATGGTATAGAAGATCATATAAAAAATGTCTCATTCAGAATCTGAATGGGAAATACCAATATGAACTCAAATGCAGAACTACAGAATATCTGTTTGTATGTATAAGAGAGCCTTCCTTCCTCTTTCAGTTGAAGCAGCCTAGAGACAATGAGAACCAAGTTTTCTTAGAGCCCAGACAATGGTCATTTTAAAGCCATCCAATTGAAGAGATCCCCACTGCTAATGATAAAACATCATGAGCTTCAAAAACAATAACACTTTTAATTAAAACAAAAATGTTTTAATCTGTGATACAGTAATGTAAAAAAAAATGAAGACTAATAAGTCATCTCTCAAAAGCCATAGGAAATCACCCTCAACTAGTAACAAATGGGAAAGAATGGAGGCTTAGTCTGACTTTCTCGGATGACCTGCTCCTCTGGGTAACAAAATAGGTGAGGGGAGGAATCTACTTTATCCCCTCGATATTCAAAAAGAAATGACAGAACTAGAAAGTCATCATTTGCATTTCCCAATAAATTAATAGACTTTAAGCACTGAACATCAATAGCAGCTAACATCAAAGCATCAAAAGGGAGATAGAGAGAGGAAGAATGGGAGAGGGAGAAGCAGCATCAAATGTCTCCTGTTGAAAGAAAACACAAAAGTGATCACATCAATCTGATCAGGCTCCTGGATCAAGAAAATCTGGAAAACAAAACACTTATTTGAATTATAGTCTAGGGTCCCTCACCCCGCAGCTTCTCCAACAAATAAATTAGCAAGAAAGAAAAATGACGAATTGGGAAGCCAGTAGATTAAGAGAGATATAAAATATTTAATTTCTCAATTGGTCAAGATTAAACTTGGATGCACGCCTGAGTATTAAGACCATAAGGATGCAAACACAGTGGATACTTTCAGGAGAGCAAACTTGGTGTAACAGGCAGTAGGCAGCTGAGGAATTTCTCTGGCAGGAGGCCACCTTCCGTTTCTTGGTCTGGATGGTAGTTAAAAAGACACAGGCTTTAAAGTGATCTATAAAGCACATTTGTACAGCTTTTCTCTGTTAGTGCTTTATTTACAATAAGTCATCTAAATAAGTAACATTACATTCAAATGTTTTGGGTCTTAAGTAAGGTTTTGATGGAACAATTTCAAAGTAATTTCATAATGTAATGATATGATACTAAAAAAATTGAGCAAACAAAAAAATTGTACTTCTCTTAGAAGAAGAAAATAATCCATCATAATATAACACAGAAAATAAAGTCCCAAATACTTATCTGCCCTTTCAAGTAATCATAGAGCTTACGTATGACACAAAGTTCTAACCATACAATCAGTGCTGCTCTCAAGACTGGTTAGTTAAAAGCATTTAAACAAAATGTTCTGCTCATTGCCTACTTGGGGATATTTTTGTACTACATGAGTCAGTTAATGCTTTTTATTACTGACTGAACTAAATAATCAGTCTGTAAGTCGATTTTAGACTGTTTTTTTAAAAAAATCTGAACAGTTTTATATGGATTAAGAAGAAAAAAAGGGGGCTGGGGGTGTAGCTCAGTGGCAAAGCACATGCCTATCATGCAGAAGGTCCTGAATTTAACCCATAACACAGAGGAACGAAGAAATAAAGAAGGGAGGGGAGAGTAAGGACTTTAGCAATTAGAAAATGAGGTATATAGATTAATATATATGAAGCTTCTTTGCTTGAGTTAAATATATTTTCTTAAAGTGTATACCAGAGTTAATAAGTAAAATAAAGGCTAAAAATATCTTCCAAACTAACCACTGGGAATCAGGCAGTCGTAGACAATTGCATTGTTTTTTTGTTGCTTTTTTAAAAGAAGTTTTAAAAATGACATTCTTTAATGTAGTACTGTTGTACTCATAGTTTTTGAAATATTTTAGGTTATTTATTTATTCATGAAAATGAATATCATATTGTTCAAGTTTAACAAATGCTAATTAATACCTGCAACAAAATTACATATTGTATTTCTAGGCTTTTCAAAGAAACTAGATATCATTTTTCTGAACTTGTCTTCACAAGAAATCTAGTTATTCAAAGTTTTATATTGATATGAACTAAAAAAGTGAAGTGTTTCATTTTCAAAGCACAACCTTGGCAACATTTGGCAAGCACACCTAGAGATAAATCAAATGGGCAACTTTTAAGTTTTGCAGACTTTTCTAGCAAAGGCACTCAGTAGAGGAAAATTTAAAATATACAAAAAAGAAGAAGCTTGTTTTAAATGAATTAGTTATATGAGATTTATTAAATTAGATATTGTTGGTTTCCTTTGGATCCCAAATGATATATACGTGTGTGTGTGTGTGTGTGTGTGTGTGTGTGTGTTTGTGTGAGTGCACATGCACCAATATGGTGTTAATGGTTTCTCCTCCCAATGCACTCTCTCCAGGGAATGGAAAGAGATCAAAAGACATGTAGTAATTATTGAGGTGTGGATGTGGGCAAAGAGGAAGTGTCACATCCTCTGACATCTGTGCTTTGAAGAGAGAAACTTAACCTTTAGAGATATTTGTAGACTTGTCAACAAAATAAATAAAACCATTCAGGTAAATGGATAAGATCCATATGGAAAAGGTTTGATGTTTCTTAATTATGGTCACTGTATTAAAAACTATGATTTTACAGCAGGATTACAAGCCATGATTTTAAAGCATTAATTTAATAGAAAAATCTCTTTAATAATCAGGTTACTCAATCAGTTGGGAAATGCTATGGAATCCGAGAATTGCAGGGACCACTATAATCTCTGGAGTAAAGAAGAAATGTGAAAATATTCTCATGTTGGAATAGATGGCCAACTTGGAGTCTGGCACTAGGAGTGTCATCTAACACTCTTCACTCCGTGCATGATGCTGGTTAACCCTATCACTGTGACACACAGGTTCCATCCGAGGGTCCCAGGAGCACTCTGACTCCCATGAGCAGGACTTGTGCCTGTGCTTTGGCACTGTTCTATCTTGGTCCACTCTCAGATCCTCGTTGGTGGAGCTTTCCACCAACTGAAGACAAGAGGTAGCAGCTCACTAGGGGGTGACTAAGGATAATCTGTGTTGACCTCTTTCCTACCATTAAGTATCATCCTTCAAGAGAACCCAGGTGATTTGACCTCTCTTCTTCCAACATAAAAACTGACACATTCAGAATACTCTAAAATTAGTTAACCAAAAAGGTATGTTCCATTGTAAAATGGCCATAATGAACCTTCCCTTGGTTCTCTCACGAATCCAGTCAAAATGCAGTGAACAAAATCTGTCACTTCCACTGAACACAATTATAAATCTGAACAGAATGCATGGGAATAACTATATCAGGACTTTCAAATTGCTACCAGGCACCTTAGTGAAGAACAAACTTAGAAGGACCTGCAAATGAACAATGAATGTACCTCGTTTTCCCCTTCTGAGATCCACCCGTTTTGATCCAACATAAAATGAAAGTGACCATTGACCCAGAAACAGGGAGCTGAAAGAAACTCTCTCATTCTGATGTAAGGGGTGGGAGGAGTCTCTCAATGCTCAGAGAAGTTAAAAATCACCTCATAATCTCCTTTGGTTTTCTTCGTGTCCCCTTTCTTTTGCTCCTAGGAAGTGGGGATGACGACAAGAGTGTAAATGAGGCTATCTCTGCTGCGATCTCCACTGGAGATGGAGGGAAATGTCCCCCATCATCTGAGAAATGGCAGCAGGCAAAGTTCCTTTTATTGTTGTTGTTCTCCATTTTTCCAAGACATGGGCAGAGTCATGGAAAGTGTCCAGCAGAGCAAGGTATATAAAGAACCAATTTTCCAAAGAGAGGACCAAAAGGAGAAACCCCAGAGAGCTCCAGTGAAAGGAGACTGCTGGGGAGCCAGGGAAAAGGGAACACAGGGGAAAGGAATCCAGGAGTTCTTTATGAACTGGTGTACACCTGTGGATCTCACACTAAAGACCTTGAGAACTGAGCCAACATGTACGCCATAGCACAGGCAGGAGACTCGCCAGTGTGACTCACGGTAAAGACAAATCCAAATAACACTGCAAATTCCTTAAAAACAGGACATATAATGAATCCCAAATTCACGGAGCCTGGGTGGAAATCATGCCCAAACTGAACTAAGTCAATCACCAGAAAAAAAAAATTGGCATTTTATGAAGAATGGAAACAAGATCTAATATCTGTCAACATAATATTTAAAATTTCCAGGATACAATAGAAAATATTTGGCATGGAATGAACAAGAAAATATTCAACTTGCTTAATAAAAGTCACTTAACAAACACCAGCACAAAAAAAGACATGGGTCATGGAATAAGAACTTTTTAAATCAATTGTGGTGTCAATACTCTTTAAGAAGTGAAGATTCACCTGGCATGATGGTATGCACCTGCAGCCCAGCTACTTTGGAGGCTGAGGCAGGAGGATCACCTGATTTTAGGAGTTCAAAGCCAGCCTGAGCAACGTAGCAAGGTCTTGTCTCAAGAGAAAATGGAGTGATAGAGAAAGTTAGGATGAGGGTGAATACTCTTTAAGCAAATAAAAAGAAAGTCTGAGAAGAGAAATAGAAGAAACAAAGGGGAATTTTAAAACTGAAAAGTATAATTACATATAAAACACCCCCCTAACGGTTCTCAATAATTGCACACAGAAGTAACAGAGGAAAGAGGGTATGTACTTTGAAAACAGATCAATAAGAAGCATTCCGTTTGAACAAGAAAGGAAAAGATTGGAAAAAAGAAGGACTCAAAGACTGTGAGACTTTTCCCAATAATAAAATATTTTATGTCTCTAAAGGCCCAAGAAGAGACCAGATAGATTATGATGCAGAAAAGGCATTTGAAGAAATAATGACTGAAAACTTCCTAAACCGATCTCAGGATACTCAAGAATCATAGTACATTCCACAGAATAAACTCAAAAACACAAACACTTGCCCAGATGCATCATATTTACACTGCTGAAAAACAAAGACAAAGGGAAAAATCTTGAAAGCAACCAAAGAAAAACAAGCATTAATGACAAAGGAAGAAGGGTTTCAGAGTTCACATGGAGAGGGTGGTAGTCACGTGGAAGTGGGGCAGGGTCTTCACAGTGCTCAAAAAAGAAAGCTTTCAGCCCAGAATGCTAGACCTAGCCAAGGTATCCTGCAGGGAGGAATGGAAAACAAGGGAAGGGGAAGAGATTTTGTTATCAGACCTACTCTAAATGGAGCCTAAAGACCTAGGGCACAGGTAATGGTACTACGAGGGAATGTGTAGCATCAAGAATGGAGAGCAAATGTGGATTTGGGTATTTACAGCACCCTCCTTCTGTAGAGTTCTTCAAAGTATGACTGAAAGTAAAAACGAAAATAATGATAGCCTTGACAAGGTCTTTATCATCTGTAGGTGTAACCCATAGAAGAATTTCAATTTAGGGAGTGAAAAATGTCAACATATGACAGTGATGAAAGTTTCTACACTTCACTTCAAATACTAACCCTTAAGGAGACAATAAATGTTGAACATCTGTATTTTGACAGTTAGACCATCCAAGAAGACTACATAAATAGATGATATATAGATAAGCAATTAGTATATCTTGTGTGTGTGTGTGTGTGTGTGTGTGTGTGTGTAGCTGAGGATTGAACCCAGGGCTTTGTACATGTGAGGCAAACATACTACCAACTATAGACAGAGTAAAAAAATACAATAGAAAAATTTAGATAGGATAGTAAAAAAAAAAAATGGAATAACCCCAAAGTGGCAGGAGAGGAGAAATAGAGGAATAAAAACAGAAAAATCAAGCATAAAGTGATAGACAAAATTCCAAATAGGTAAGATTATGATTAAATGCAAATGGAATATAAATAAGATGTCAAAGGAATTGATGAAATTTATGCTTTTTAAAAAAGTAATTGACTACCTTTTGTCTCTAAGAAATTTGCCTTGCAGACACAATGTCCCATACTTTCAATCCCAGCAAATCCTCTCAACTTGCTAAGGAAGGAGGATTGCAAGTTCAAAGGTAATTTAGTAATTTAGCAAGGCCCTAAGCAATTTAGTGAGACCCTGTCTCAAAATAAAAAATAAAAATGGCTGGAGATGTGGCTCAGTGGTTAAGAGCCCCTTGATTCAAACCCCAGCACCAAAAAAAAAAAATTAAATTTAATTTAAAAATAGAAAAGATATTAGCCTTGACTGTAATGACATAGATAAGTTAAAAATACAAGGAAGGGGATAGATTTTACTGGGCACACCCTGCACATCCAAGTCACAGGAGAGCAGAGTGGATAGATTAGTACCAGGTAAAGTTCGCCTAACAAGAAAAACATTACCAAACTAAAGACACATTATAAAACAGCAAAAGAAGCAATTCACCAGGAAGACATAAGAAAGTACATGAAAACACAACTTCATTATTGCTAAAGCCAAAACAGCTCAAACAGAAGGAGAACCAGATGAACACATGATTATCGCTAAGGACTTCAGGACTCTTTATTCAGTCCTGATAAAATCAGGAAATTCAGAACTATTCAACACTGCCAACCAACCAGATCTAAATGATACTTTATTTATGGAACAATCTACCCAACAACAGCAGAATAAACACTTATTTCCAATGCACATGGAATAATTACCAAGATAGATCACAGACAAGGTTATAAAACAAACCTTAACAAAATTTAAAAGTAAGTCAAACAAATTATATTTTCTGAACATAAGAAAATTAATTTTAAAAACTAGAAATTAACAAAAGAAAGAAAGGAAAAGCTTTAAATGCTCTGTAAGTGACACACTGTAGAATAACCCATAGATAAAAGAGAAAAATCTGTGAAGAAATTAGAAAATATTTAATGTGAACATAATGAAAATTCAACACATTAAAGTTGTAAGATGCCACTAAAGCAGACCACAGAGGAAAATTCAGAGCATTGAGTGATGTTAGAAAGAAGAAAGTCTCCAGTGAACAGCCTAAGCTTGCATGTTAAGAATAAAAGAGCAAAATAAACCCGTAGCAAGCAAAAGTAAGGAAATAATAAATATAGGAACAATCAATAACATTAAAACAAAGTACAATAGAGAATATTCTACATTCTAAGGAACACTCTCAACACATGTTGGGTTACACCCCTGTCTTTCAGTACAGAACATGAAACTAAATTCTAGGTCATTGAAAAGAGGAATGAAACTGAAAACTTGTTAGACAAACTCACAAAGGAAAAAATAAAGGGAAAGCATGAATTAATAAATAGTATTCTCATTAAGGAAATAATGAAATTGCTAGTTCCTCATAGATTTGGAGTTTAAAAACTGTGTATCACTCCATGCACAGTGGTGAACACCTATAATCTCAGCAGCTCAGGAGGCTGAGACAGGAAGATCACAAGCTCAAATCCAGCCTCAGTAACTTATAAAGACCCTGACTTAAAATAAAACATAAAAAGTGCTGTGGATGTTGCTCAGAGATTAAGTGCCCCTGGACCTAATCCCTGGTAACAAGCAAACAAACAAAACTATCACCTTTAAAAAAAATTATTTGGGAATCTTCTCTTCAAAAGTTGCCTAAGGACATAAGAACTGTCCTGGGATCCAAGTACAATTAACGCTAGGTGTTTCCAGGTTAGAAAGTTAGATGCTCCCAGGGACCTTGGCCAAAAAAAATACTGGACAAGGTGTGCATTATCATATGCGCCCCAGATACTGCAGGAAAAGGTGCAGAATAAAAGTCGGCATCACCTTTTGAGGTGATGTGGATTGTGCCCTATGCAAGACACCAATAGAAAGGACAGAGGGAAGGAGCAGAAGTCCAGCAAAGTTCACTCAACTTGCCATGGACTGTATTCCCCTAGAGGAATGGATGACTTCCTCTAATTCTCACAGTGGTGTCACCTAGTCAATGAGGAAGCACCATGCCAAGGCAAGCATGTGGGCTAGGAGAGGCCACTGTGGACACACTGGCCCACCTCAGGGGACTAGATCAAGAAGAGATTGCACCTGGACCCAGCCTCTGACTGACTCTGGAAGTCACCCTGCTGAGCCAACCACAGGTGAAATGATTGGACAAACTGTAGCTGATACATGACTTTGGACTGAAATGATTCGCTCTTCAGAGCCCCGATAGGAGTTCAGTACAGACAGGCAGGGATGTGACCCAACATGTGTTGAGAGTGCCCCTCAGAATGTAGATGACTGGGAAGGAAGGGCAGGGCTGGTGTGGGAATCAAGAGAGCCAGCCTGGGCACTAACGAGACTGCGGCCCCCTCCGGCAGAGAGGAAAGCAGAGTCTTTGAACTGGAATCCCCTTGGGATTCTTGAACCATAGGAAAGCAGAGCAGTAGTGAGCAGAATCGGTGTACTTTATTGTTAATAATAGAAAAAATAATGAAAAATACAGAGAAATTATATATATATGTGTGTGTGTGTGTGTGTGTGTGTGTGTGTGTGTGTATCTATCTCCAAGGCCTTGCCCAATCTTGCCTCCATCAAATCTCAGAGTGTACAACCCACTCTCTGGGTCAGCTGTAGTGCCCACCCCTGCCATTCTCAAGTACAAGGGGCACAGTTCAACCTTAGGGACTTTGCATCTGGCCTCCAAGTCCCTTCCCTGAGTGTATTCATGGCTCACCCTCTGACCTCCTTCAGATTCTCTCTTAAATTCATCTTTTCAGTGAAATCTCTCTTGTTCACCTAAAGTTGCAAAGGCTGCCCCTCCATTCTCCATGCTTCCCCTTTCCCTTCCTGATTTCTTCTTCTCTCTGCACTTGCTCCCTTCCAGCCTGAGAAATATTTCACTCACCAGGTCTGATTAATTGTGCCTCACACAACTAGAATATAATCTCCCTCCAGGCAGTGATTTCTATCTTATTTTTCCACTGTTAATCTCCAACATGAACTCTATCATTTCTACCAAATATTAAAATTTAACTAATATTCTATATGCTGAATATGTGTTCATTTTCCCTTTTTAGAAACATTGGTGACTATAGAGTGTTTTAGCTCTTCATATTTTTTTTGTATTTTCTGTATCTAAAGTATTTTGAAATATAAGATTGACTCTGGTTAAGCCACTGTATCATCGATGCTACTAATTTTCCAAAACTGAGAGAAGTTCAGGAGAGTTGGGAGTTACTCCCCGTGTTCATGGCAGTCTGTGGTGGCTGTCTGTGACAGGCCTGAGGTCTAGAGAACACAGAGGTACCACTGTGGCCAAACACAGGTGGCAAAATTACAACCCCAGTCCTTTCCAACAAGAGCAATAATGCTAATAATACTAAAAACTAACAGTGGCTGAGTCCTTGTAATTTGTCGCTATTCAAAGCCCCTCACCTATATTTGTTCATTTATGAGACACAACAGCCTTAAGATACAGGAATAGTTATTAACCCCACTGTGACACACAGAGTGAGAGGTTAAATAATTTGCTCCAAGGTCTGACGTATAATAAGCTACAGAAACAGGTCTGAGAACCCTCTAGAGGGTGATCTTCACCAATGTGCTATGCCTTTTATTTTATTTTTGCATCTGTTTTCATAAAAAGATGTTTTTCCTTAGTTTTCTTTTCTTGTGATATTCTTATCTAAGTTTAATATCAGGGCAATACTAGTCTTTTAGAGTTAGTTGGAAAGTGTTTTCTCCTCTTCTGCATTTTGGAAGAGTTTGAGAAAGAATGGACTTAACTCTTCTTTAACATTTGACAGAAATCAATCTGAATATAGGGTTTCTGTGAACATATTTTAAATATGTACACATTTAGATTTTCTTTCTATTCATGAATCAGTTTCAACAGTTTATGATTTTCTAGAAAAATGTCTCATTCCATCTTTATAATCTATTTTATCATAAAATTTTCATAGTATTATTATAATCCTTTTTTTATTTCTGCAAACTCTGTAGTGATAGCTCTTTCATTCCTAAATTTATTAATGTAAGTCTTCCCTCTCTTTTTTCTTTGTCATTTTAAAGATTCTTCAACATTCTTTATCATTTAAAAGAATAAACTTTTTGTTTTATTGAATTTCTTGTTTATTTCACATCCATTTTCATCTGTATTATTTCCCTTCTTCTTGTTTTGGACTTAATTTGCTCTTATTTCTCTTTTTCCTAAGGTGGGGATGTTGTGGCATTATTTGAAAGTTTTATTGTTTTTCATATAGATGGTAGCAGCCAGAAATATCAAGGTCAGCAATGCTATGGAGATAGCCCATATGTATTCATTTTCATTCATCTCAAAATATTTTCTGATGTTTATTGTGGTTTCTTTTTTGATGGTGAAGACAGTGCTGTTTAATTTCCAGAGGGGAATTTGAAAGTGTCCAACATATTGTGGAGGAATCCAGAAGGTCCTACACATTTACAGGCCTCAGCATGCTCAGGAAACCCCAGAGAAGGTCGATGCCTCACCTCTGACCTTGACACTCTGACAAACTGGAGGAGAAGGTGAAGGCAGAGATGAAAGTGGCGGGTGTTGGCATATGAATGTGAAATGCTCAGAGAAGACTGGGAAGCTTGCAGGTTCACATCATCAAGAAACCTCACCTGTCACTAGTAGACCACTATCCTAAATGAGCAGGTGCACATGAAAGTAAACCTGATCTCAGAAAAACACCCCAGAGAGTCACAAAGTAATCGAACAGGCATGAGGAAAAATAAACAGCAAAACAACCTCTGAGGGCAGAAGATCTCTTCTTCTCCAGAATTTTTACATTGCATTTTTAAATAAGTTTGGTGGTCAAAAAAGAAAAATGGTGATACATGTAGAAGAATTGTAATACATGGAAGAACCACAAAAATATTGCTCATATGGGGAGGAGCAGAAATTGCTCACATGCTGGATATGCTACAGATTTGAGTTGTGCTGCTATTACTGTAACAAAATTAAAATGCTATATCCAAAGAATTAAAAAAAAAACAATTAACAATCATGGCCACAATTATATTTAAAAATATATATAAAATATATTTTAAAAATAACCAACTAGGTAATCCAGAGTTAAACATTATAACCAAAAATAAAAATTTACTAGAAAGCCTCAAAAACAGAGCTGAACTGGTGTAAGAAACCATCAGGGAATTTGAAGAGAGGTCAATTGTTTTGGGTTGTTTAAAATGGTTCCATTTTTCTCTTTAAACTTTCTGTTTGTTTGCTTTGTTGTGATGTTTGTTTGTTTTTGGTCAAACACTTGCCACTGGGGGTTTGGCTCATTTCCCAGTATCTCACTTTTAGAACCCATTCATTATTGCAAGGATATTCAGAGTGAGCTCTGAGGCCAAGTAAAGACAAGTCCTGATAAATATAAGGCAATAGAGTGTTAAGTCCAGGAAGCTGCCAGACAGCTCAAACAGCGACAGTTCTCTGGTGAAGGGGTTTGGGGGCTCAGTCCCCTGTGGCCCTCCCTCTCCAAAGCTGCTGATCTGCTGGGTCCCCTCCGCAAGGCTTCCAGGCTACCTACTTTCAAACTTTCTGATGAACTGAAGAGAAGGAAATGGAAATAGAGCAAGTTAAAACTCTAAGCAGCTCACTGTTCTTATACAGATTCACCTATGTTTCTTACACCCATGCTCCTTGGACTATTAGAATCCTTTGGTTTATTTCCAGAGTTCTGAAACATTGCTTTTGACTAGTTTTGCAATGATAGGGAGGATCAGTTTCCAGAAGCTCTTAGTCACCAGTCTAGAGTGCTTTGCCTCAAGTTTAGGATGGAAAAGTCGGAAAGTATTCTTTCCAGAAGATTCTCTTTCAATAAAGATGATGAAAATCTGGGGATGCCAGGAAATGCAAAATGAAGAGCTGTCATGAGACTAAAATTATTCAGCACTGCCACGACTGGAAGAGAGGACCAGAGGCAGACCGCAAAACATTGCTCCAAGACTGAATTAATGTCATTTGAAGCCAGTGCAATGTGGCATGTGGTAACTCAATAAATAATTGCCAAAAGGGAAATAAAGTAATTAAATATTTAAACAAAATATTCCCTAATCCCAAGGGCCTTAAGAAATTTATTCAGAGTGAATGCTGTGTTTCATCAAATCTAAGACACCTGTAAACCGCTTCTCTATTTCAAGGAGGTGGAATTGTGGTAAAACTTCGCATGTCAGTGTTAATGAAATCTGCTTATAAAGCTATGATTCCACATGTCATATTATCATGAGAGTCGTAAGTTTGGTATGAATCACATTTTAAGAAAGGTATCATTTGATTGAAGAAAATCAAGAAGGTCTACTGAATTTTGAAAATTTGAGAGTTTTTCATGAAAGAGATAAAGCACTGGATTGGTTGGAATTAGAATAAGAAAAATATCAACAAGGGAAATTCTAGCTCCTTTTAAGACAAAAGTAAGAAGGCATTCAGAAGTTACTAGAAATTTGGGAGAAGGAATGCAATCTGTTTGCAATAAAAGAATACCCCTGCAACTGTAGATGGGAACGGATTCTAAAAGTCAGTTGCTGGAAAATGAGGTGTTTGAGAATATTGTGCGTTTAAGATGCCAGTAGCATGTCACTGGAGAATACATAATAAACCAATAGAAATATAGTTAGGAAATTATTCAAAGATGATGATATCAATTTAGGAAAAAACTCCTCGAAGTCTTCACTTGAAGGGGTAAAAGTGGAGATAGTGGTCAAAGAGAAAATGGAGAGGAATAAAAAACTAGGGACCAAAAAAAATATATGAGAAAGGTATGTACTAAGTGTTAAATATCTAAAGAAGATTTTGAATGGTTATAGAGAAGAAATAAGGAAAGAAGGAAGAGATCAGGTAAAGGAAAGATGTAGGGAGTTTCAGTGTGAGCACCAGGGTCAAAGGTCAAGATCAGGCAGATTCAGGATGAAGAAGGAAACCATCCACTTCACAGATAAAGGTTCCAGGAACTTCTGCTACAGCAATTTCAGTAAAAGATGAAAAGCCACATGCGAGCACAGGAAATTCTCCACTGAGCCTAGAAAATCTCACTCTGGATAAGAGTGAGCGGCTTTTGGATCACACTGTTCCCCCAAGATCTGGTTTAAGAAAAAAAAAAAAGTCAACTGCAAAGTCTGCATAAGACAATGCGATGCCATCCACTAAGCAAAACACTTACCTTACTTCTGCAAAGAATCAAAACTGAGACCATAAACATGAGAAAACAAGAACCGTCTCCTCTCCAAGCAGAACAGCACCTTCAGCATATTGTACGCTGACTAGCATTACCCACCATACAAGCCACTAACTTTAAGTGAGAAGGGAAAAATGGAAATATCAATATGAAAGACATAGAAGGACAAATGTGCGAGAGAGAGAACGCTGTAAACTCCAGTGCCCGGGAACCAGGAGGAACCAAGGGAGCGCCCTGGGAAGTGGGAGGTGGAAGGCATGGGCAGCAGATGTGCGGGCAGGCATCACCTCCAGTTCCCTGCAGCTTCAGAGAACAGGAGGAGGAGGTACGGGAGAACGGCTGGGTCACGTGGTGAAGCATTTTTCCCCAATGCCAATGGTTAAGAGCAGAAAAATCCACATAATGCTTTGGAACAAGAAGAAAGCATCTTAATAACAGATTCTAGTTCAGAGACTACGTATTAATTCTGAGAGACTGTGCAAGAAAGAGAAGGCTTGACAGGCACCGACATTGGTTTTGTGAGTTGAAAATTACCTGGAAGACAAGATACAGAAAAGCTTTGTAAATCAGAACTAGAATTCTTCTGCTCTTTAAATTATAGGTCACAGAAATATTTGATTTAACCAGTCTCTAATGGTGCCAGGCTGTCAGACTGAAGATTACTTACATGAGTTGCTTACAATGCAAATAATAACCCTGCTAAAATTAAGAAGGTTTAAAATGCATTTCCTTTTGACGGGATTAAGAAAGTCCTAATATTTAGAAAAAGGAAATTAATATTAATTTTCTGAGAAGATCGACCTGCTTTAAATATATTTAAATAACAAAAGAATCACTTTTATCTTTACCTAAGAATTTTGGAAGGTGAATGGTGTGTGGAAAAAATTGTTTTTTTTAATATTTGCAAGCATTTGATAAATTTTAAGGGGCTGTTGATCCCTGTTCTTTATTAATGTGCATAGAGAATAATTGCAGAGGCCAAAGAAAGAGAAAAAGAAAGAGCAAAGAAATATCAGCTAACTGCCTACCACGGTTGCAAAATCTAAATTTATAGTCTGTTTTGTGTATCATTATCACTTCCTTTTAGGAATTCCAATAAAAACCTTTGTTGTTTGTAACACGTCTGTATACAGTGAAATAAAAAGATACTAGAAAATTTTGTGTTCTCTAAAGATTAAAAATGTCAAAGCCACTTAACCACATGTTTTGTGCCCCCCCACACCCCTATACTGTCTATCTGAGTCAGCTGGTAATGGGAGAGGAGATGAGACAAATACTGAGGAACTCAGTTCACAAGAGCCAAGGAGGATATTGCCTTTAGCTCAAGGCATCTTCGCTATGATAATTTATTATCTGTCCACCTGTATTGTTGAAGTTTATAAAGACATTTTTGTTTTATTTTGTTTTCGGCATCTATTCATCTGAAAATCAACTGCAGACTCCCTTTTCAATGGGAGTCTTTTCAATGGGAAAAATCTGCCCCTGTGGCAGGACAACCCTGAGCACCAAAGGAATATTTCATTACTACAAAGTGACTGGTAAGTTGCAACCCCTAGATGCAGTAGCAATACTTGTCTTACTTTTTTGGGCAAGAATCCATAAAACAGAAAGAAGTCAGTGTAAGACCTGGCGCCAAAATCTGTTTGAGTCTCATGTATTTTTTAAAATGAAAATTTGCTTTATATTCTGTTCTAATAATATATTTTAGTGGGTTCTAATGGGATTGTTTTAAATTACTCCCCAAGGAGTAACATAAATACCCTCAGAAAGTATTCCGCTTGTATACCACAGTCTCTAGCTTGCTCAGGGCTACCCAAGAGTTCAAACAGGAGGAGTCTGCACTACAGTTTGAAAACAGAGCTCTGTAACATTGAACTTAATACTTAAAAGATCTATAGGCAATGTCCCAATAGTGATACATCACTGACAAATTTCACAAACTTTACAAACTCTGCTATAACGAAACATCTTTGAAATTATGACACTAATAAAGAAAGCTCATCTAAGGAGAATGTTTGGGTCAGAGAGAAGGAAGGCATTCCCTAAAATAAATGAAAAATGACATTTCTTTTATGATAAAATCATCAACTGCCCAAACTCAAAGACAAGCAGGAAGCATTCACAAATGAAAATATGCGCTGTGATCAAATTGGGTTCTAATCTCTTCAAAAAAACCTTCATGCAGGGCTCCCTCTGTTGACTTCTTTGCAGTCTACATATATTTCTTAATGAAGGTCAGGCAACCTTCCAATGTTGAAGATGTGCAAAGATTCATTAGGAAAGGTCTGGAATTAGCCAAGCAGATTTTCTTCCCAACTTGATGATTAATGTCATTTATCAACTAAGGGTTTCTTTATAGGTCTACTAAACAGATACATTTGGAAGTGAATATTCATTGTTTTTAGCAAGGAAAAAAATTACGTATTCCTGAATAAGAAAGATGATGTATATAGTATAAAAATTCAGTATTTATATTATCAAAAGGAAAAAAATCTTTAAATTATATAAAATGATATTATAACAAACTCTTTTTTCTTTCTTTGGGATTGTAATAGATCCTGCGATTAAAATTCATATGAACAAGACATTTAAAATAATCCATCAGGTTTCCCTACATTCTCTTAGTTTCTTTCCATTCTTCTTCTATTTCTCCAACCTGCTTTCCCTCTCCCTCTCTTCCTATTGTCCATCCTTTCTTTCCTCTCTGCCTCCGAATCATTTCATTTGGCCCTCTCCCTAGTTCTGAATCCCCTGATCCTCTGGAAAAAAAAAAAAGAGATATCATTAGCAATACTCATTTCAAATTTTCCTATCATTTCACAAACGTCCCCTCAAACCATTTCAGTTTTCTTAAACCTCACATAGAATATTCAATTATTTTACCTCAGCAGTTGTTTATTTTCTTTTTTCTCTAAAATCTGAGGGAGATTGTGGTCTAACACCCAGCCTGGGACACACTGAAGTCACACACTCAATCCCAGGTACAGCGTGGCTTCCTGGACTGACAGAAGCTGAGCTCAGTGTTGGAGAGTTACTGTCCAGAGACCTGAAGAAAAGAGAGAGAGAGAGAGGAAAAAAAAGTCCCTAATAAGGAATCATCATGTGATACCACCCTGCTATTTTAGCTTCTCTGTTTGCTTCCCCATTTTAATTAGGCAAAAGTAATGAGCCTTTTGTTCTGCAGAATTGTTCTAAAAACTTCTTCAACAGCAGTCCTTCCGGCAAAGTAACATATGTTAATTCTACATATTCCAAATTCAACCAGCTATCACTAAAAATGGGTTGCAAGTAGGACTTTATCTCCTATTAAACATTCAGACCCTATTTCCCATCACCTGTAGTAATCCATAGGCAATCCGAGAGCTCTTTCATAGTAAAAATTCTATACCAGAATAATCATGTTGAGAATAGGAAAAAATGAATTCTAAATCTCTTTACTCCCATATAATCTTTAATACTGTTTGAGGATCATATTGTGGGGTGGGCATGGGTGACATTAACATTGTCAGGAGCTCCATTTTTGTAAGCCCCCATGTTAAATAAAGCCTCATTCTAAATTCCAAACTTACACACTAGACTATGTTAAAACAGCCTGAAAACCTTATTAAGTGCTATTTAAAGGGCCCGGGACAGAACACTGAAATCTCACTGTCATTTTCTTTTCTTTCTTTCTTTCTTTTTTTTTTTTTTTTTTTTTTTTTTTTGTTCCACAGGGTTAGTGGTTTAAGACCATTTAGAATAGTGAAATCTCACAGTTATTTTAAATTCCTTTTCTTTTCTGATTTATCTGTAGTCCACGGATTACAATGTTTTTAATGATAGATTGCTATTCTGACTTATGTCATTGGGCGCTTTGGACTTAAACTATGTGATTCCGCACATTTTACTTTGTGCTCCTCTGACTGCTGTTATTAAGAAGTAATGTTCTCAGGAAATCTCCCATCGTAGCTCAGAGCCAATCATTACAGTTGAAAGCATCCAAGGCATCAAATGATAATGTCAAAAGTGAATTACAGCTTTCAAAATAAATTATTGTTGGGCTACACTACATTGTGAAAGTGGTGTACTTTTCAATCAAGGGTTTATATTGCTTTCAATAGCATTTTTTGAAAGACTTTCAAGATATTAACTTTCCAAACATTTTCAGAAATTTCAACCCTTCTGAATTTTTGCCATCTCTTTGCAGGTGTCAACTGAGCTATCTACAAAACCAACAAAAGCAAGAGTTGTCTAAGGGCCACGTTACTGGTGCTTAGGATTCTGGTTATTCCTTTTTTATTCACTACTTGTTAGACATTGGTTTGTTTTTTCTTGGTTTTGATTATTGGGTATTCCTATATTAAGTGGATTTGAATCACTACAAACCAGGTCATTGATATCTCAATGAAAAGCAATGTCACAAATTACTGTGGATCCTCCATTTTATCTTGTTGTCTGCACAATTTTACCTTGTGCTTTACAGAGCACCATGATCTCTACAACAGGTGTAACCAGATAATCACCAATGATTAGGTGCACATCTGACTAAATATGAAGGGGTCCATGCCTTACACATGGGACTCTTGGGAATCTTCTCAAATGATGGGTTTGTTGAAGACTAGAGATGAGTTTATACATTTCATCAAAAATAGAGATTGCATTTTGGAAAAATAATAAATCCCAGCTGGCTGGGTTAATGTCACCATCAGTTCTTGGCCACAACCCTCAAATCAACACCATTAAATGCTTAAGAATCCAACCAATTTGTTTTTCCTCTCCTCACATCTACAGTTTAACAACTTCTTCTTTTTGTAATATCTGACCTCCCTTCATCCTCTCATACCCAACAGAAGATTTTAAAACATTCTTCATCAAGAAAATAAAAGCTTAAATATGAAATCATTCACCTTTATACCCTAAAAATCTAGCTGAATTTGCATCTTTTCACTCCTGCTAGATAAAAAAATAACTGAGTTCCTACAACTTTAACTGGATTATCAAGACCCTATATGCAAACAAGGTCACACACACAAGAATAAGATGTGACTAAAACATGTTTACTTGATGGACACAAGTCAACTGCCTACTACAACTTCTTTTTCTCATGGCTTATTATTTTTAAAAATTTTTATCAGATACTTTTAATTATACATGGCAATAGAATTCATTTTTACATCATTAGGAAAGTGTGAATATAACTGGTTCTAATTCAGTTCTCCCTCCACCTGTTCCCTGCCCTCTAATCTACTAATTTTTCTGCTATTTACTTATAGATTTTTTTAAATTAATGTCTTCTGGAAGTACATGATGGAGAGATTCACTGTAGTATATTCACATATGTACATAGGAAGGTTAGGTCAGATATACTCAACTATCTCTCCTTATCCTATCTCTCTTATCTACCCTTCAATCCCCTTTGTCTAATATTCTGGTCTTTCTTTTGCTCCTTTTATCCTCCCGGTGTCTTATTTGAGCTCTTTTCCTATTCATATTCCTTTAATTTATTTCTATTGCCTAATTGTTCTGGATAGATTTTCAAGGACTATATTGAATAAGAATGGTTAAAGTGGTATCCTTGTCTTGTTCCTGTTTTTGGAGGAAATGCTTTCAATTTTTCTCCATTCAATATAATGTCACCTTTGGTTTGTAAACAAATTTACAATGTTGAGGTAAGTTCCTTTTATCCCTAGTTTTTCTAGCATTTTAAACATGAATGGGTGCAGTACTTTGTCAAATGCTTTTTCTGCATCTATTGAGATAATCATGTGATTGTTTGCTTAAGTCTATTTATGTGGTGACTGATATTTTTGATTTCCATATGTTGAACCAGCCTTGCATCTCTGAGATAAAACCCACTTAATCATGATGCACTCTTTTTAATGTGTTTTTTGAATGTATGTGGTTTGCCAATATTTTATTACAAAATTTTGCGTCTATGTTTTTCGAAGAATCTTGGTCTGAAGTTTTCTTTCTGTATGGTTTTGATAGCAGGGTGATACTGGCTTCATAGAATGAGTTTGACAATGTTCCTTCTTTTTCTATTTTATGGAATAATTTGAGGAGGATTGGTATTAGTTCTCCTTTAAAGGTCTGATAGAACTCAGCTGAGAATCCATCCAGTCTTGAGCTTTTCTTTGTTGGAAAGCTTTTGGTGACTGCTTTAATTTCTATTTAAGTTTCTATGTACTCTTCAATTTGGGTAGGTCATGTGTCTCTAGGAATTTGTCAATAACTTCAAGATATTCTACCTTATTTGAGTATATATTTATAAATTTTCAAGAATTTCTAATGATCCTCTGGATTTTAATAGTGTATGTGGTGATATTTCCTTTTAAATTTCATATTTTGATAATTTGAGTTTTCCCCACTTTCCTTTGGTTGGTTTGGCTAAGAATTTATCAATTCTGTTTATCCTTTCAAAAAGCCAACTCTTTATTTTATTGATCTTTTGTATTGTGTCTTTTTTTTCTAAATCTCAGTTTTATTGATTTTGGCTCTGATTTTAATTATTTCCTGTCCTTCATTTATTTGGGTGTTGCTTTATTCTTTTTCAAGGGATTTGAGATGTAATATTAGATTATTTAATTGGTATCTTTCTGTTCTTTTAATGTATGAGATCAATGCTATGAACTTTCCTTTTGCTGTTCCAGAGATTTGATAAGTTACATCACTATTCTTATTTACTTCTAAGATTTTTTTTTATTTCTCCCCTTGATTTCTTCTTATATTCATGCATCATTCAGAAGTGTATTCCTTTATGTTCACATGTTAGATTGGTTTCCATTTTTTATCTTATCATTGTTTTCTAATTTTATTCCATGATGGTCTAATAGAATGCAAGATATTATTTTATTTTGTGTGTGTGTGCTTGCTAAGATATGCTTTGTGATCTAAAATATTGTCTGTTTTAGAAAATGTTCCATATGCTGCTAAGAATATAAACTCAGTCATTGATAGATGCAATATTCTACAGATGTCCTTTAGATCCATGTTATTAATTGTAGTTTTTAGTTCTGTAGAATATTTACTTAGCTTTTGTTTGGATGCTCTATCCAGTGGTGAGAAAGGCATGTTAATTTCACCCAGTATTATTGTATTATGGTCTGTTAGATTCTTAATATTGAGAAAGATTTGTTTGATGTACCTAGATATTCTGTTGTTTGGGGAATAAATACAATAATTATATCCCTTAAGCAGTATTAAATGACCTTCTTTTTTCTCTTCTGATTAATCTTGTCTTGAAGTGCACTTTATCTGATATGAGAATAGCATCCCCTGCTTGTTTATAAAACCCATGTGAATGGTATGTGTTTTTTTTTTTTTTTTCTGTTCTGTCACCTTCAGTCTGTGGATGTCTTTGCCTGTGAAGTGAGTGTCTTTCAGAAAGCATATTGTTATAGAGTCTTGTTTTTTAATCCAGTCTGACAGCTTATGTCTTTTGATTGGACAGTTTAGACCATTTATATTATGACTTTTATTTCCTGCCATTTTGATTTATTTGTAATGTTTAAATTGGACTTGATTCTCTTTAAATTCACTATTTTTCTTAGGGTAATTTCTTCCTATGCTACTTTTCTTTCTTTCTTTCTTTCTTTCATTCTTTCTTTCTTTTTTTCATTTCTTCTTTATGAAACATTTTATTGAGTATTTTTATAGTGCAGCTTTCTAGTTAGAAATTCTTTTAGTTTTTGTTTATCATGAAAGGTTTTAATTTTATCTTCAGCTCTGAAGTTTAATTTTGCTGGGTAAGGTATTCTTGGTTGGCATCTATCTATTTTCTCTCAGAGTTTGGTCTATATTGTTCCAAACCCTCCTAGCTTTTAGGGTCTGGGTTGAGAATAAGTTGAAATTTGGATTGGTTTACTTGTAAATGTGACAAGTCATTTTTCTCTAGCAGCTTTTGAAATTCTATTCTTATTCTGTAGGTTAGGCATTTTTATAATAATGTGTCTTAGAGTGGATCTTTTGTGTCTTCGTAAATTTGGAGTCTAAGATGCCTTCTGTATTTGAATTTCCATTTCATTCTTAAGGTTTGGGAAATTTTATGTTATTATTTCATTGAAAAGATTATGCATTCCTTTACTTTGTATTTCAGAGCCTTTATCTATCCCAATGAGTCTTAAATTGGACCTTTGAATGTTATCCCATATTTATTGACTATCTTGTTCATGGTCTTCTAACATTTTTCTCCATATTCAATATTATATAATTTGTCTTTGAGGCCTGAAAATCTACCTTCAAAGTGTTCTAATTTATTGGTGATACTTTTCATTGAATATTTAGTTTGGTTTATTGATTCTTTCATTTTGAGTATTTCCACTTGGTTCTTTTTCAGAATCTCTCTCTCTTTATTGAAGCAATATTTCACTTTCTGTATTTTCTCTGATTTCACTCCTTGCATCTTCTTCTTAGAAAACAGAACAGTTTAACTATAAACTTTCTAATGTCTTTCAATATTTCCTCCACTGTGTTGTCAATGGAGTTTTTGAAGTATTATGAGCTGTTTGGGATGGTTTTCCCTTTCTCCCTTTCTTTTTTATGTTATTTGTATATCTATCCATCTATTGGTATAGTTATGACTTCTTTTAAGTGAAGAACTACTTTATGAGCTTCTTTTTCTTAAGATCCTTGGGTTGGGTAAATATCGAGATAATGATATTTTAAAACAATGTGTGACCTCTGTTGATCCCAATATCAGCACCACTTTAAGAGAGGCCACTGACCTGGGCATGGTGGCACAAGCTTGTAATTCCAGCAGCTTAGGAAACTGAGGCAGGAAGATAGTGATTTTGAAGTCAACCTCAGCAAAAGCAAGATGCTAAACAACTCAGTGAGACCCAGTCTCTAAATAAAATACAAAATAGGGCTGGGGATGTGGCTAGTGGCTGAGTGCCCCTGAGTTCAATTCCTGGTATCCCATGCCCCCCCCATAAAAGAGATGTCACTGAGCCCTATTTATTATCATCACTTCAGAGCCCAGCCTGGTTCTATTCAATATTAAGAGAAAGAAAAACTTGTTGTAATTGTTTCTTCAGTTCCTTATACTTAAGTATAAACATATAATAAATTTCTGTAATAGGTAAAAAATAGTCATTAAATTTAGTAAACTTATTATAACCTTAACTGAAGGCTAAAAGGTGGAGGGAGGAAGAAAGGGCACTCTGGAGAGGGAAATAGAAAGAAAGAGAAAAATTATAAAGGGAAAATTTACACCAAGGTAGAAAGGAAAAATAGATGAATGGTGGTCATTGAGGTATTAGCAGAGAATGCAAGGGGATAAGTAGAAGATAACAGGAGCAGGTACAAAGTAGAGCTTGGAAAACAAAGACAAGAAGATTAATTTCAATTAATGCCTTAAACCATGAGATGAAATACATTCAAATGGGTTGAAGGCACAATGTCAATTATTGGGTTAACACTTATCATTCAAGTTAAGGTTATTTATAGGATCGAAGCTGATATTAGAGTTATTTATAGTACATTATGACAAGATAAAAAAATCTTGCTGAATATTGATTTGGATTTCACTGATGTGTGACATTTAGCAGATGTCCATCAGTCTTTGGCTGTGGATCTCTCCTGAGTTTTAGGGACACCCGGGCCAATTTCTTAGTTGCTATGAACCTCCTTCCAGCAGTTTCTGGTTTGTCATCGCAGGGGCCTGCATCTGACTGCTCAGATCATGCAGTGTTATGGTTTGGCTGTTTCTATTGTGTGCTATATTTCAGGATGCAGGCTCTGGAGTACCTCTGTGATTGCTGTGGGTCACCATGCACCTGCTCCCCTCTACATAATCCTTTTCATGATAGTGAAGATTCTGGAAGAGACCCCCACCTACCTGCTCTTTTCCTTTATTTGTGGTGACCTTTAACCTGTGTTCTCTGATCAGCCCCCAAAATACTCAGGGTCAAAACAATTTTTTCATGAGTCTTGGGTCTTTCTGAGAAGCTCATCATTGTTGGCCTTCTGTGATTCCCAAAGATATTTTTTCCTTAGAATCCTACTTTCCTAAGATTTCACTCAATAATAAATTCAAATTTCCTCTTAATAGATTATCAGCTAACAAAAAAAAACTAATTTGGGATCAATTCACAGGTTCAATGCAAGGTAATATATTACTGTTCTAAATAGGATGTTTTTGTTAATTGAATATTATTATTTGTCAATATTTATTATGGTTTAGATGTGGTGTCCCCAAAAAGCTCATGTGTGAAACAAAGCAAGAAGGTTTGGAGGAGAAATGATTCCATTGCAGCTTTAACCTAACCAGTGATTTAATCCCTGATGGGACTAACTGAATGGTAACTAGAGGCAGGTGGCCTATGGCTGCAGGAAGTAGTTCATTGGAGGTGTGGCTATGGGATTTATATTTTGTACCTAGAGAGTGGAGTCTCCCTCTACTTCCTGATCATCATTTGACCTGTGTCCCTCTGCCACACCATTCTACCATGATGGACCTGGCTATATGCGGACTGAGACCTCTGAAACCATGAGCCCTTAAATAAACTTTCCTCCTCTACAATTGATATGCCATCTTTTAGGCATAGCAGCAAAAAAAGCTGACTAAAACAATATTCAATTTTAGCAATAACCTGTTAGTTTAAATGCTACAGATCTTATAATCTTACATTATTAGATTGTTAAATGCAATTTAGGCATTCATGAATGTATTATTATTATTATTATTATTATGCCTCTGTTTCATGCATAAATATGCTGTATTTTAATAATATTTTATAATTTCCTATAAACTGAGACATCCATTCTGAAAAACATCTAATCTCTTAAAAATGATGTAAACCACAAATTTAAGTATGCCCATGATAAAATATTTTCTTTCATTTCTGTTTAAAAAACAAAATTTTGCTTAGTAATAAATAACATAATTCACTATTTTTCCCATGTATGCTGTTTTCTTTCTTTCTTTTCTTTTTTTTTTTTTGTACCAGGGATTAAACCCAGAGGGGCTTAACCACTGAGTCTCATACTCAGGTTTTTTATTTATTTTTTTTTATTTTGAGACAAGCTCATGCTAAATTACTTAGGGTGTTGTTAAATTGCTGAGGCTGGCTTGGCACTTGTGATCCTCCTGCCTCAGCCTCCTGGGTTGCTGGAATTACAGGGGTACCCTCCATACCCAGCTTAGTGTGTTTCTAATGGTATAAATTTTAAAAGCGTAAGGGGATTGCTGCTAAATAAAATGGCATTATTTAATCACATCATCTCTGGAGAAGAAATTTCTCAGCATACTATCAGTTCTTTGCCTCTAAAACATGCAACAACTTAAGTGTGAAAATGCTGTCTTCCCCTGATCTTTAATTGATATCTTCTTTTAAATTCCAGTTTTTCCCAGCCACACCTATTAACTACTGTATAAATCTATTCTTAAAAAATACTCTTAATGTACCATATCATTGGTTTGTCAGTATGATTATGACATAGGAAGGGAAGAAAGAAGAAAGGGAAGAAAGGAGAAGAGGAAGGCAGAGAAAGAGAAGCAAACAGGAAATTCTGTTTGGTTGGTATATGTGAGCAAAGAAATTGATTAGGCATTCCCCTTTATTTAAGAGATATATCAGTACATAGAGTCACAGTCTGCCCTCATTTAGTCTTTTCATTTGCGATACTCCATATTACATGAGAGCACATCTATTTGAATCTCTTTAATATTCATGATCCTCTCACCATCCTGAGCAAAAGAGCTAAAGCATTTGATAGCAATCTGAGGAACTTGATTAACAATGTACTAATCATCAGTACCATTGACCTGATTCAAAAATGTTTTCAATTCATCCATCACTTTTATAACCAAAGATGATTGCATTACTTTACCATTTTTTATTTAAATAAAGACCCCATGAGCTGAAAATATCAAGCTATGTCTACTAAATGCACCTTGAAACCAATTTAATTTATTTTTAAACTAAGTTCTAAAGTGACCTATAATAACCAATTAGTACTTGAACATAGAAAACCAGAGCACAAGTAGTCTGTAATAAAATCAATTCACTTTGATTCACATCACTAAAGATTAAATTGTGCCAAGAAATTAATTTTGCAATAAATTGTTATTGTTGTTACGAAAATTCAACTAAGAATATTATAGAAGTAATTATCCATATGCATTGAATGCAGAGTGTGAACTTTAATTATACTCAAATTGCTTATCATTCAAATGTTAATTTTCAGGATTTGATTTTGTAGCCATATCTCACTTTTTTATTTTTAAGAACATAGAACATATTTTAATACATTCTAATAAATTGAATACTATCATAATAAATTCAATAATGTAAAACTTATACTAGCCTATCACTTTTAAATTCAATTATTACTTATATTAGGCTAACATAAGATTATACTGTCTTCTAGTCATGGAATAGCTTACCTTTTATGCCAGCATGTCACTGAGAACTGGGTTTACTGGTGACTTTGCACAGGATCACTTATTTTTAAAAAGAAATTAGCACCATGAAATTGAATACAACATGAAATGAGAAAAAGAGCAATATAATTATGCAAATGTATTGAAACATATCTGCATAGTAACAGGTCCAAAGTGATAGATAATTTGGCTATTTTTTGCACATCCTCTTCCAATTTTTCAAATATCAAATTATATTTAATGCCATATGCAGCAGCACACCTGTTGCTAAGTATTTCATATCATGATTTTCACATTCATTCCACATAAATTTATTCCTCACTTAACTTTTCCTGAAATATGATCATAAAGAGAGCTTAGTTAACATTATAAATATGTATTTATAATGACAAATATATTTAAATCAATATTTGGGATGGCCAGCTATTGAGAAAATTATTATGATAGATTCTAATACCTCCAGTCCAACTTTCAACATGAGAATCTAATTTTTCAAGTAATAAAATTATTTGTTGATCCACTGGCCAAATGTTCACATAATTACATGTAGGTAAATAGAACAAAAAACCTAATGAAACATAAAGTCTTCATATCTGCAGGGCCAGGAACTTGTGGAAATCACTCCACTTATTTCTATGTGGACCAATCTCAAGAAATCCAGTATCCAATAAATTTAAGCAATTTCTGTTAAGGATATTTTATTTCATACTTTCAATGTAGCTATTTAAAAAAATATCATATTATAATTTTTGTTGATCAATTTTAGTTTATAAATACTGACAACAAATGTTTATTAGAAAAATATATAATAATTATAATAATTATTATTTCTAAGGGATTATTAATTATAAAATTTAAATAATAAATGATCTTATTCAATTTTAAATGATTATTAAGCCATACAATTTTTCAATTTCCAAAAGTATAAAGATATACATTTATATAAAAACATTTCATATTTACAAAAGTATTAAAAACTTTTGAAAAAGACTTAACTAATCTATATGAGGGTTGATTTTCTTATATGATTTGATGTTCCATATGTACAACAGGTTTTTTCTTTTATTTAAAAGTCTGAATCATAATATCATATGGAATGAAGAAATAATTGAAAGCATTTTCCCTAAAATTAGGAACATGACAAGGATGTACATTCTTGTCATTTCCTACACAATATAGTTCTCAAAAGTCTAGTCAGAGCAATCAGGCAAGAGAAGAAAATTAAAGGGATGCAAATAAGAAAAGAAGTCAAATTATCCCAGTTTGCTGATGACCTGATCTTATATTTAGAAGACACAAAACACTCCACTAGAAAACTTCCAGAGCTTACAAATTCAAGAAAGTGTAACAAGATGTAAGATCAACATACAATATTTAATAGCTTTCCTTTACACTAATAACAGATATATTGAGAAAGAAATCAGTAAAACAATTCCATTCACAATAGCCTCAAAAAAAAATTAGGAACAAATCTAACCAAGGAGGCAAAAGACCTCCACAGTGAAAATTATAGAAGGCTGAAGACAGAAATTAAAGAAGACCTTAGAAGATTCTAAGACCTCCCATGTTCTTGAATAGGAAAATTAATATTGTCAAAATGGCCATATTACCCAAAGCAATCGACAGACTCAATGTGATTTCTATCAAAATATCAATCTCATTCTTTTTTTGTTTTTTAATATTTTTTTATAGTTGTAGTTGAACACAATGCCTTTATTTTTATGTGGTACTGAGGATCGAACCCAGTGCCTCACACATGCTAGGCAAGCACTCTACTGCTGAGCCACAACCCCAGCCCATCAATGATATTCTTTACATGACAAGAAAATACAATCCTAAAATTCATATGGAAGAATAAAAGATCAGAATAGCCAAAGCAATCCTGAGCAACAAGAGCAAGGCCATAGTTATCACAATACCTGATCTCAAATTATACTGCAGAATTACAGTAAGAAAAACAGCATGGAACTAGCATAAAAACAGAAATTAAGACTCATGGAATAGAAAGGAAGACACAGAGACAAACCCACATAAACACAGTCACCTGATACTCGACAAAGATGCTAAAAATATATGTCGGAGAAAAGATGTCCTTTTTTAAGAAAAATGATGCTGGGAAAACTGGATAGTCATATGCAGAAAAATGAAACTGAATCCTTATCTCTCAAATATAAACTCAAAGTGGATGAGAGACCCAGGAATTAGTCCATAAACACTGAAACTGCCCAAACAAAACATGGGATCAGCAATCCAACATATTTGCACAAGCACTGACTTCCTTAACAAGACCTCAAAAAGGCAAGAAATAAAACCAAGAATCAATAAGTGGGATGGCATTAAATTTAAAAATCTGCACAACAAAAGAAACAAATTAAAAGCAACAAGAGAGAGCCTGCAGATATTCATTAAACAGGGGACTGGTATCCAAATATATAAAGAACTCAAAAACTTTAACACCCAAAAAAAAAAAAAGGAGAAAAAAATCAATAAGTGGGCAAATGAACTAAATAGTCATTTCTCAAAAAAAGAGGAAATACAAATGGCTAACAAATGTATGAAAAAAATTTAACATTTTTAGCAATCAGGCTAATGCAAATCAAAAATACCCTGAGATTTCATCTCACTCCAGTTAGAATGGCAATCATTATGAATATAAATAACAAGAATTGCTGGTGAGAATGTGGGGAAAATGTTACATTTTTGCTTTGTTGGTGGGACTACAAATTAGTGCAATCATTTTAAAAAGAAGTATGGAGATTGCTCAAAAGACTAGAACTGGAACACCATATGGCACAACTATCCCATTCCTTGATATTTATTCAAAAGAGCTAAAATCAAGCCAGGTGGGTCGTGCACACCTGTAATCCCAGCAATTAAAGAGGCTGAAGCAGGAGGATTTTAATTTCTAGACCAGCCTTCACCTTTAGTGAAGCTTAAGCAACTATGCAAGACCCTGTCTCAAAAAAAAAAGAATGAATAAGTAAAAAGAACTAAAATCAGCATAAAATAGCACACGAATATCAATGTTTATAACAGCTATTCATGAGTTGTGGAACCAGTTTAGGGACCTATCAACAAATAAAGGAATAAAGAAAATGTGACATATATTCACAGATGGAGTTGTATTAAATCATGAAGAAGAATGAAAATATGACGTCTGATGATAAATGGATGGAACCAGAGAACATCATGTTAAGTGGAAGAAGCCAGTGAGAGAAAGTCAAGGGCCACATATTTTCTCTCATATGCAGAAGACAGAGGAAAATGAGGAATAAATAAAAAGATGACCTCATGAAAATAGTAGGGGGAACAGTGAAGCAGAAGACATGGACAGAGAGAGGTAGGAGTGTTGGTTAAAAGGAAAGCAGAATAAAATTAACCAAATTAGGCATTGTGCATGTATGAATATGTCACAGTGAATGTTATCTTTATGTGTAACTATAAAGCACTCATTTATCTCAAAAAATAAGTAAATAGAAGGAAGATTAGAAAACTAGAGGAAGAGAATCAGGGATATGGAAAAGAGGAGGAAAAGGGAAAGTACTAGGAATTGAAAAGCAGCATATTATATGCATTTCTGAATACATCAAAATGGGCCCATTATTATGTACAACTATAGTGCACTAATGAAAACGTAGAAACATGAGTCCCATCTAACAGGTAACTTCCTAGACAATATGCTCATATATGAATAGTTAGCAAAATGAAAATCACAAACATTGGCTATATTCTGCCCATTTAAATATTAAATATAGTTTTGATGGTTGGGCATTATAGATATAAGGATAGATTAATTTCTTCTTCTTTTTCACATTGTTTTATACATAATATTTAGTGATGTATTAAGGAGATATTAGAATAGTTTTGCAAATAACTCTATAAAGTTTTAATATTTTCTTGCATTTGGACCATGCTATTCTTACTATGTGTAAATGGCAATACTAGATAAAGTGTTTTAATGAACCATTTTTTTCCTTAGTGTATTTGAGAAATGCAGATAAAGATGAAAGATGTTTCCAAATAATGAAACTGGCCAAGAAATCTAGGTCATCATTTTCCCATGATGGATAACTGCTGGGCAGAGCAGAGACTGAAGTATAAACTTCAGTGGACACTTGTCATACAAAAATCCCAAAATACCATCAGTAAGAAAATCTCTGTAAAGTTCTGCCACTGAATTGTCCTTTTGGTCAAACAATTTATTATATTAATGAAGTGGAATAAAAAACTGAAAATCTAAATGAATTAACAGCAAAAAAAAAAGGAAATTTCAAAGAGTTAAGCAGAATCTTCCATTCTTAAGGAAAACCAAAGTTAGTCAAAGCTGAGGTGAAATATTGGCAACCCAACAAATCAAAGCTAAATTGGAATATTGGTAACCCAACGAATAAACTAATGTTCCTCTGTCTTTTGCTTTCAAAATGTTAAAAAGCACACATACACATGTGTATACAAGTAGATATGTAAATAATCATTAATGAAAAGGCTAACCTTCCCTTCATCTAATCTAATGTGGGATATGAAGTAATGTTTGGTATGTCTCAATTATGTCTTGAAAGTTCCATGTGGTCGCAGTAAGGGGAGTGGGTAGCAATCATGGGAACAAGTCAAAACCAGAAAAAAGAAAGAAAAAGTAAAGAAAAAAGCTGGGATGGGGAACAATATTTATCCTGACATTAAGAACAAACATCAACAGAATGGAGTATGTGAGTTGATCTTCATGGGGAGGGGAAGGGTTTGTGTGACAATGTCTGTAATTCTCACCCAGCTTGGAACTTTGTAGTTGGGTCGCATTTTCTCATAATGGAATGTCTTCTTCTGGTGGGGTATTTGTTCTTGAACTCTAAACTGGTTGGAAGAACCCTGGACATGCTTTGTGGTGGGAGGTGGAAAAGCTCTTGAACTTGCACCTGGATTTATGTAGATAATAGCTATGTTACTCTTAAAGCCATGATTAATAGAGTCCATTTGTAATAACTGAAACAACCTTCAGTAAACTGAAATTTTCAGTTTTAAACAGCTTAAGGTGCATTCAGGTAAATACAGCCAAAGAGTTTATAATTAGTCTGACATTTCTAGACACAATTAACTTGCAGATTCAAACAGTTGATTTACATATATAAATATCATCATGCACTGACAATTCATAGTCTTCCTTTAAAAATGTAACTTCATCATAAGTCATTCTGCATAGA
Organism: Urocitellus parryii; assembly: GCF_045843805.1. NCBI lineage: Eukaryota > Metazoa > Chordata > Mammalia > Rodentia > Sciuridae > Urocitellus > Urocitellus parryii. Next base: position 109,906,425 of record NC_135532.1, read on the forward strand.
TATTTAATTCACTTTATGGCTTCTCTCTCTCTCTCTCTCTCTCTCTCTCTCTCTCTCTCTCTCTCTCTCTCACACACACACACACACACACACACACACACACACACACCATTGAGGAAATCTTTACTTGATCACTAAAAAATATTGCTAAGCCATAGATTTCCTTATACAGTAGCCCCATACAGCTAATGTGGCCTTAAGCCGTAAATAAAATTCTTCAAATTTTTGATTGAAGGGAAAATTTAGAAAATTATTTTTATATTACAGATCCCTTTTACCCATTTCCATCTTTTTATTTCTTCACAAAATTCTCTTCACTACTTTTTGTGTTAGACCTTTTAAAATCTGAGTTTTTTTTTTTTTTTTTTGGAGCCAGTAAGTATGACTTTTATTTATTTATTCAGTTCATAATAGTTATATATAACATTGGGATTTTGATATAGTTATAAATGAAGTATAGTTTGGTACAATTAAGGAGATTACCCTTAACCTCCCCCTTCTCCCTCTTGCTATTCCCTTTCTTCTACTTCACTAAATCTATTTAATCTTTTTTTAAATATTAGCATCTTGTGTATATACATAATGATGAGATTCATTGCAGTATATTCATATATGTACATTGGAAAGTTAGATCAGATTCATTCCACTCTTTTTCCCTTATTTTGTCCATCCTCTCTCTCCTTCAATCTCCTTCTTCTATTCTCCTGATTTTTATTTTATTTTGATGGAATCCTCCCATTTCTTTTTTTTTTCTCTCTCTCTCTCTTACCAATTTTAGACTAGCTTCTGCATATCAGAGAAAACATTCGACCTTTGACTCTCTGAGTCTGACTTACTTCACTTAGCATGATAGTCTCCAGTTCCATCCATTTACTAGCAAATGACATAATTTCATTCATTTTCATGGCTGAGTCCATGAGTATTTATGTGGTATATATACTCAGTTATGTATATATACTATATTTTCTTTATCGATTCATCTGTTGAAGGGCACCTTAGTTGGCTCAATAGTAAGGATATTGTGAATTGTGCTGGTATAAATTGATGTGACTGTCTCCCTAAAATATGCTGATTTTAGATCTTTTTTAAGGTTTTTTTTATTGGTTGTTCACAACATTACACAGATCTTGACATATCATATTTCATATATTAGATTCAAGTGGGTTATGAACTCCAAATTTTTACCCCAAATGCAGATTGCAGAATCACATCGGTTACACATCCACAATTTTACATGATGCCCTATTAGTAACTCTTGTATTCTGCTACCTTTCCTATCCTCTACTATCCCCCCTCCCCTCCCCTCCCATCTTCTCTCTCTACCCCATCTACTGTAATTTATTACTCTCATTGTTTATTTTCCCATTCCCCTCACAACCTCTTATATGTAATTTTGTATAGCAATGAGGGTCTCCCTCCATTTCCATGCAATTTCCCTTTTCTCTCCTTTTCTCTCCCATCTCATGTCTCTGTTTAATGTTAATCTTTTCTTCCTGCTCTTCCTCCCTGCTCTGTTCTTAGTTGCTCTCATTATATCAAAGAAGACATTTGGTATTTGTTTTTTAGGGATTGGCTAGCTTCACTAAGCATAATCTGCTCTAGTGCCATCCATTTCCCTGCAAATTCCATGATTTTGTCATTTTTTAGTGCTGCGTAATATGGTGTATAAATGCCACATTTTTTTATCCATTCATCTATTGAAGGGCATCTGGGTTGGTTCCACAGTCTAGCTATTGTGAATTGTGCTGCTATGAACATAAAATCTGAGTTTTAAGAATCACTTTAAATGAGCACAAAGAAGTTATTTTCATTATGGCATTGAAAATATAGATTCAAATATCAATGTTATTATTCAGATCCTCAAATGGGAATCTATTTAATGGAATAAATATTTGGCAGACATAAGAGACTAAATGTCCCATGTATTCCTTCACCAAATAACACAACTTACAGTCATATTTGTATGCACCTCTTTTATTAAAAATCAACAAATGACATTGGAAAGGTAAGCCAGAGTAGAAAATAGAGAAAACTACAAAATTAAATTTAAAAAAGTCCCAACTCATATGGATGGGTTAAAGTACACATTCGCCATAACCTATGTATTTTTTGAAAAAGTATGCATTTCTTTAAAGAGCTATTTATATAAACCATTTATTTTCCACTATTTTAAGAAAGTGCCACTTAAACTGGGATATTTTTGTACCATAAAATGTTTAAATTGAACAGAATTAATTTTAGGTCCAGGGACATGCATAGTTATCAAGTATTTAAAGCTGAAATCTGTTGCCTTAAGAATCCCTGGGAACCACAGCCTCTGAAATTCCAACAGTCTGTCTGTCCATTTGTCTGGCCGCCATCAGTGAGACTATTGTGGGCACGTTGGTGTGAAGATGACCCCAGGGCCGCACCGTGCCAAGCCCTCAAATAGGAATTACTGCCTTTCTTGCCTCAGTTCCCAGCTGTATTATGTCACCAAATCCCATCACAGTGTAATCAAAGATGAATAAAATATTTTTTTTCTTTTCCTTAAATGCTTTTTCTGTCAATTACAATCAAAGGACATGATTTCAGGTCTGTCAGCCTGTGAAGCTCTTTCCTACTGATGACTAAAGCTGTAATCTGCTAAATATAAAATGAATCAGAAAAGTCTTAGAATGATTTTGCTATTAAGAAGAGAATGTTTTTTTTTCCTCCTCCCACAGGGGACAAAAAAAAAAAGTAATTGGCCTTTAAAGAATGAAATCAAAGAATTTTTTAATTTTTTTTTTTTTAAGAATGACTCCTTTGGTTTTCTTCCTTTCATGCTTGCCTCTTCCTGACTTAATTCTAAATCTTCTGTTGCAACACTGGTTTGCTTTTCTGAGAAAATATACATAGTACTCCAAAACTATATGACTCTTTGTAAATATTTTATTAGCCCCTTGTCTTTGCATGTGTGTAACTTTCTTGCCATGATACTATCAATTAGGTGCCCTGTAATATTAGCGGTAATTCTGCTATGACCCCCAACTTCTAGACAGGTTGCAGGCTTGATTATATTATTAACCATAATAAAAAAAAACATTTTCCTAGAATGATTTTAGCTTGGTAGTTGGGATTGCTTTCTTTGATCTTCTTAGTGTTATTTTACGATAGGTTGCTCCTCATTTACACTACAAATGCTGGCAAAAATGAAAGTCGTATCTCTGCTAGCAATGCCTGATAAAATAAAATAACTGGTCCAGCAGTCTGGCAGCTGCTTTCATCGATGAAAATCAGGTTGTTTATCAAGGGGCAGAGGGGCTTAGAATGTAAATGTTTGCCATCAGGAGAAGCTTTATATAACCTGACATCAACTTCTGACTCTCCCATTAGATTTACCTTATTTCTATTTTTAACATGACTTAAGCATGTATTTGTGAATAAAGATACTTTCCTTTTGTGCCACACCAAATACCATTGTTGGGGGATCAATTTCTACAAACACTTAGGAAAGTTAAGAATACAGATGACATTGATATGAACTTAATTTTTACCCCCAGAATTTCCAATAAGTCCCTTAGTTTGTCTGTTCTTCTCCTTTAGCTTATATTATTGTTTATTTACCAAAATAAGACACAATTGGCTGTTACCACATTGTATTTGTATTATTGAGGGTGGGAGGGAAAAAATTAGACATCTGTTATCCAGTATTTTTCTGTTATTCACACACATACACATGCACACACACACACACACACACACACACAAGTGGAAATACCATATTGAGAAAAAGCAGGGTGTTAAGCACTGTATATTTCCAATAATAAATATAAAAATTTAGTGCTATATCGCTTTCATATACCAGGAGGTATTGTTGTAAATCACTTGAAATAATATGTCATATACTGAGAAACTCTAGTTTCTTCAAAGTATTTTGATCAATAAACTAAAAAAAATATTCACCAATATAAAAAAGGAAAACTCTGCTTTTATTTAAAGGAAAAATAAAGGAAACCTCCAAAAGAGGGAACAAAGACAGATATACTTTTGGTTTTATTTTTGTCCCTGGATATGTGGTCTTAAATGCAAACTCACCAGATTTCAGCTTCTATAAAACAATTTGTAAATCACAGTCTGATTAACAATCCTACTAGTCCCAAAAGCTAAAGAAATTATACACACAAAATTTCCTCCATGAAACCTGGTACAACTCTTGATCTTATTTTACAAATGAAAAATAAAGGGCCCCAATGTTTATTGACAGTGAAAGGCAAAAAGCTTTAATTAACAGGTCTAGAATCAAGGCTTCTCTAAAGCAAAAGGCTGTCTGAAAAGGTCCAGGATCAACTTTCACATCTATATAAAAAATGTCTAGAAAAAAATGAAAGTGACTTTTTAAAAATAAACTTTAAGTACATAATTAATATCTGAATATATTCTTGAAAAATAAGATACTTTGCATGAAGTTAATATCTCTTCAATTCCCAACTCAAATTTCAATCTCCTTTACTCAACACCTTCCTACAAAAACAAAGAAAAAAAACTTTATCAGAATAATTTATTCCATTCCATTTTTTAAAAATGTATTGATATACACATATATGCACCCACTGAGAGGTGGGGGATTACTATTTGGGAAGGAATCTGAATGCCATCTCAGACTCAGGCCATCTTAACTTGGATTGAAGCCCAGGACCCAGTACTGACAAGCAAGGACAGAACACCTTGGAAGGAAACCTCTGACAATGGTATCAACAAAGATGTCTTCATACATGTGCACAATTTTTCTTTACAATACTGAATTTGAATCCTTTTTCAGTACTTTTTAGCAGTAGAACTGAACAAATCATTTAAGCCCTCTGAAAATCATTATCCTTATCTATGTACAATGAAGATCATATTATCTACCCCACTGAGTTCCTGTGAGGACTATATAAAATCATATACACAGGACATAGTGTTTACTTGTAGTATCACATATTACTTTTAATTGAAATTAATTAGCATTTTTTTCCTATGGATGTGCTGGTTACTTCAGAGAACATAAAACAGTGGATGTTTACCTTTATGTTCTTCATTATATTGCACAGTCAGATAACATATATTAGTCACTCAAAAACATGATTAGCTGGATGGATAGGTAGATTAGCAAAATATGCACATGATTCAAGAAAAGGAAAAAATAGAAATTACTTGGTAAATTTGGTTGATTTATAGATAACAAGCTCTAAATACAACTTTCCTTTCTCCTTAAATGTTTTGTATAATGAATATTTTCAAAACTTTCATTCCGCACATACACCCTCTACATGACTTCTTCCTAGCAGAAAATCACAAACACTAGGGCTTCTCAAATTTTATCCAACCACACAAAATTAACATTTGTAAAACTCACTGGGGCACACCCTGTCAGAAGTCAGGGGAGAGAGGATCTCAGCCATCTCAATTCCAGCCAGATCCCAGGGAGACACGCAGGTCTCTGGTAACCCCCATAGCACCATAGACTCACAAATGAACAAGGATTTACTGAATATTTACTGAACTACTGAAAATATTGCCTCGAGTTAATCTTGTCCTAGGGCCAATATCTGTGAATTTACACATATTATGACCTATATTTTGCTAAAGAATAATAATGAAAAACCTCAGGAGTCCTGAGGCCTTAAACAACATGGATTTCTTTCTCACTTGTGCCCCTTGTTTGCTAAGGTCTGGAATGCTCTGAGAAGCTCCATGTCATCCCCACTCCAGGACTAAGTCTGAAGGAGCCTTCCTGTCTAGAATGTCCCTGCCCATTGTGTCCAGTGGGAAGACACCAGGTCACATGTTGGTTATTAAAGATTTCTGCCACAATTTCAGCGAACAAACAGACTCAGGGCCATGACAAGGGATGGGGGTGTGAGGAAAAGCTATCCTGTCACATGCCTGACAGGGGACCACAAACTCATGATAAGTCCTAATGATGGCCCTTTATTTCCTTTTATTTTTCCTCCTTGAATGTGATTAAGAGGTCTTAGCATAAGGAAGCATATGTAAAAAATTGTACATCAAAAATAGCAATCAAGGCAGTTCTTTTATAAAAGAGAATATTAAAATGCTATTTTATCCTAGGAATACAGAGAGAGAAATATCATATCAGTAATAAGAGCCATCACTGATAATTGCAAAATCAATTTTGTACCTGGGTTTGCTTTATTTCTCATTGTTTTTACCCAGCTATCATTGAGAAATGCTAAATTTTCAAAATTCTAAGATGTCTTCAACACAATAGTCCATGAAAACATACAATTTACTTTTTTTTAAAGTTGTAGATGGACAGAATACTTTTATTTTATTTATTTTCATATGGTGCTGAGAATCGAACCCAGTGACTCACACATGCTAGGCAAACGCTCTACCACTGAGCCCCAGTCCCAGCCCTACAGTTCACTTTTTAAAGATACCATAACTCTATTATCCAGGACGGAAAGCTTATGCAAGCTCAAGTACGCCGTTGTTCTGATAGATTTCCTTGAGCCACAGCCCACCTCTCAGTGGCAGATGCAGCTGCCCTGTGGTCCCCTGACGGACATATCACAATCACAGTCATTTCCCTGCATTAACTATGATCTTCCTGCCAGTCCACTGTTGATCCCACATCACAGAACCAGTATATTTCATCTAAGTAGCTATCAAGCAGAGATCAGAGTGGTCTGATAGTTAATAAAGTGTAAGACACCTGACAAAGCCATATAGGTTGGAGATAAATACATGGATGCAGGGAAATTTTTCTTAGAGGAAAAATTACTATAATGAGAAATGTGTCAGGGTAATATTTGCAATTGGGGAGGGGAGGAGGAAAGCATTCAAATGGTAGTAGTCTGTACAGCATCATGTAACAAAGTTTCTGGAAATTATATATATATATATATATATATATATATATATATATATATATATATAATATTGATAATATATGTAATTATAGTACTATATATAATAGCTTTTCATTTGGATGTCTTAATACTTCTCTGTCTCATTTTATGGAAATTACATGAAAACAGCACATTTTGTACCCCACATACAGTGCTTGCACTGACAGGTGGCAGGTGGAGAAGCAACCCTGGAAGGAACGTGCCCCTATACTTACTTCTAAATGCCCTGTGGCATACCTTGATGATACACAGGATGATCCAAAAATATGTGCCCTAAATCTTCAATATGGCAGCCGATTCCCATTCTGTGCACAAAGCAAACCGGAAACACAGAGACCTGATGGAACATGCATCCTTCAACCTGGTAAATGCAGTTAGATTAGCAAAAATATTTTAAAGCCGCCAATAAGTGTAAAAGTGTTACTTGCCATTGCATAATTATTTAATAAACCACATAAGATACGAACGCGCTTCGGTCACAGAGGCCCTCTTCGCTCCGCACCATATGGCTAATAGCTTCGATCGCACATCACACCACACTGAGCGCTCCTTCTCATCGTACCGCATTGGCTGCAGGCTCAGTTTGCGGCTAATGTGCATGTTACCCTTTCACTGCATGTTTATTTTATGAAATGGCGGTGCCTCTTTTTTGGTGTTGATTCTAAAATGACAAATGACTATTTTTATATCCTAACAAGGAAATGACCTCAATGTGAATTTTCCAAAGTGGATTTTTAAATTCTTTTTTTTTTTTTTTTTTTGGTTATCTTTTTGCAAGCTGCAACTCCAAACTGGGGCCTTTTGCATTTTGATAGATGTCAATAGGGATGTCTATGTTTATTAGGATGTCACTGCTAGGTGTAAAAAGCTAAAATAAATTATGCCCTGGCAACACTTGAGAACATTTCACCAGTCAATTTCTTCCCTGGGTCTATTATAGGATTGGGGGGTTCCAAATAATTTCATTATAGAAATGATCTTCCATATCCAGTCTCCTCGAGTATCTCCGGTGAGCATATCACTGCAACTTCTCACTGAATATCAGTACATGTTGGAATATTTCCGACCCGTGCATCAGCATCCTGCTTTCTAAATGAACACTCATTGCGTAATGGATGTTTATGGTTTTAAGGATTTTTTTAAAAACAGGGAAAAAATGTTAGGATGAAATATTGCAAAAAGTAATTTATCAGCTTATTTTTTTTAAAACTAAAACTAAATATTTGGGCAATTTATTCAGATTTAACAAGCATCTAAAATATTTTTCCAACTTCCCAGACCAGATGTTTTGGCACTGGTCGTGGATTCTAAAAATGTTGTGGAGAGAAGGAATGAAATCATCCCTTGGAACAAAGAGAAGGACCATCTATCTAAACAACAACAAAAAAGGGGAAAGTGAAAAGCACATGGTCAGCACCACACTCTCTTTGCCTGAAAATAGAAGGACGGACAAGAAAATAGCATTTTTTTTTCATTTGGGATTTTTAAAAAAGATATAGTCTCAATTTCATGTTAGGAAAGCCTATTTCTGCTTGACAAATTTTCTGTTTCTAAACATTGAGAATGTCACAAGGTAGAAAAAAATGTTTACCCTCTTAGAATTTAATCAAATTTGTTGATGACAGAAATTAGCATGACTAGTGCTTAGCAGAAAATCAAGATGATTACTGCTAACATGTCCCAGCTTTAAAGAGCCCAACATGCTCATTTTATATTTCATCCAACATAATTTTATAACAGTTTGGTTTCAACTGTTTTTCAAAGATGAAAAGAATAAACGATTAAGTTTTCCTGTTCAAAGAGATATCGTTTAACGATGAGACAAATTTGGGTACTATTTTTGCTTGAGATAAACGTTTCATATTTATACAAATTCACATGTTAAGACATGGAATTAAATGAACAAAAGGCCTCTTGAGTTTGAAAGAAAAAAAAAAAAAAAACTACTGTATTATTCCCAAATCTTACAGAGCACTCTTACCTTCATTGGGCCACATATTTGACAAGTAAGGTTTCATGTATTTGTGTGTTTCTTTAAAGTAGATACTAAAACTCAAATATATCCAGTTTTTAGAAGCAGGACAGTGAATGTGCCTTCTTGGTTCACTCTGAGTTTTCCCAGTTTGGAATTAATAGCTGAGTAAATTTGAAATCCTAGTTTCAAAAAGAATTAAATATCACAAACAACATCAGTACTAGCCAACTATTGAAATTAGCAACTGAGAAAGCACTTAGTTCTTTCAAAAGAACTTTAACCAACTTGTACATTACTCCCATTACATAAAAAAATGCCTACATTTCAATTGTAACAAATTTATTTGCCATTACAATCTGCTCTGTTAGAATATGATCTTGGTAATTCATAAGTGGGCAGTGGAGGCAAGATTTATTAAAACTCTGATTATCTATTACTGTGAGGCTTTAGCTGCTTCCCTTTTGGGCCTTATTATCAATCTAGTTATGAGTTAATTTTTTTTTAGGTAGCCAATAATGAGAAACAATATGCATAAGGGTTGTCTTTATTAAGTGTCAACTTCCTCCCTGATTTTTGCTTCAAGGGATAAAGGAAATCTTTGGTTTGTTTTTTTCTTTTTCCCCCAGTGAGCAAGAAATAAGCCTGAAAAATCACACAACACATAAAAGAAAGGCTTGGGTGATTTGTCATCAGGGATTATTAGCTTGCTCTAATGTTTCTGCCTTACAGAGACCTCGGATGAAATTTGTGCTGTGGCTGGAGCTGTACCCAGCTGGTTTAACTACCATGCGTCCCTGCCACTTCACTGAGCTACTGCCTCCCATTTGTAAGGTCTGGCTTCTTGGCACCATATGATTTTATTATGCCTCAGTCTACGGTGATGTGGGGTATGCAACGGCACCAGGATGCCCACAGTAAATAAGTTGTTTCAATGCACCTAATAGTACCCTGGTGCCCAGCAAGTGTTAATTTACTTCACATGAATGAACAGTCTGCTTCCAGACAGCAGTTTACCCACCCGGCTCACCATAGGCTTGGCCCATTATTAATAAGGCTCTTGCCTTTGTTCACTCTGGGACAGGCCCTGTCTTTGTTAGCTATCTCTTTTTGGTTCGATTCAATGATATAAAAATCTTTTTTTATTTTTTTTCCTCTAACCAAGATAAAATTATGGCTCAGTTTGATAAGAAAATTTAGCAATTTATAACTCAAAACAAATTGACACCAGTTTTATGGTTGTTTCTGATTCTTCTCCAAGGTTCTTCAGGCATTTCCAGTAAATGATAGCTGGGGAAAAGAACAGGTCCAACATGCTAAGCTCTCTGTTGAATACTGTACACAAAAACACACCAAGAAAAAAAAAAAGACTAAGCTTTAATTGCTTGTTAATAAGTTTTTTTAATTGACCTACTCCAGGTTTGGTGCATTCTCTGTTATCTTTTGCTTGTTTTATCAGAGACCATGCTGTGATATTGTCTCAATGAACCCAAGACAAGGAAATGCACAGCCTGGGTATGTGTAAACTGAAACAGTTGGCATTTCCCTCTCCTGTGATTTTTGTTCTTTGTAAAGCTACTAAGAATTTTTTTTTTGAAAAGATATTAGAAAAACCAAAGTAGCAATAAGGAAACTTTCCTTTCTATGGATTATCTCACATGTTTGGAAACTTACCCTCTCTCCTCAATCACATAGTTAACATGTTTCTACATTTTGAACCTATTCAAAGCTAAACTTTCCTATAATGTGTTGCACTAGCATTTACTTTTGAATTTTTTGTGGGTTTTGTTGTTGTTGCTAGTGTTTTGTAGAAAATTCGATTTCCTCAAGAGCAGACCCCGAAGTCAACAGGTTAAACCATATCAAAAACAAATTTTCAGCAGGTTTTAAACTTAGAAAAAAATCACATTATCTGTCCACTTTAATTATAGAAGCTATTTTAGATAAAAGCGTACCCTACTAGGCAATTTACTATATTTTATATATGAGATTATACCATAGTTTACGTACATGCACATATCTGTGACTGTATCAACTGTAAACATTCATTTTGGGGGGATATGCACTGGAAGGGCAGTAGGAAATGGTAGAACACCTAATCTGTCTGTCATGGGGAAGAGAGCCAACTGTAGGAAATGTGAGAACTGAAGCAGGTGAGTTCTGACAATAAAGTAATGAAATTAATTTCGTCATGTGGTTCATAAATACTGCCAAAATTAGTTTCATGAATGGAGCTCCAAAAATGCTCTGAACAGGGGCAATACTATAGAAATCACATCACTTCAGAAGTTAAGGTATAGTATACATATGACTGTTAACATTTTTATATTTGGATAAATGAACTTACCTTCTTAAATACCTCACCGTATGAAATTCTCTTAGACCTAATTATTTGGGAAATCTGTCACAAGGATCTTGGAGCTATTTAAGAAAGCTTTGAAATTCCAATTTTTTTTAAACACAAATTTTTACGTTGTACATAATTTACATGTTATAACATATTCTGGTGAGTATACTTGTTTTGTTTTTCTAACCTGAATGTCAGGAGTGCGAATAATAATTTTCTGGGAAGCAGTCTAAGTGACTTGAAGAGGAAATCTAATAAGATCCATCAAGAAGTATCAATGGACCAAGAAGAATCCCAGTATTCAAGAAAATCTCCAAAAAGAGAACTCCAGGTGAGGGAAAAGAAACTAATATCTCTTTTCCTGATTGCTCTTTATGTTCTGAAGTGACTTCAACTGGATTGTATATTAAAAATTCAAAATATTACCCCATAGCTCCTTTGAATTTCAAGAGCTAAATCTTAAACCTTAATTGAAACTAATCTAAATTGGGAAGGAGGCAGGGATTACACTTTTTATAACAGGCAAAGAATGGGCCTCATTTGATAGTTTTTGACATTTGATAATAATTGCTGTATCAAATTGCTTCTTCACCTGAAATTAAATCTTTCTCCCAAGTTTTTTACATTAATTATTTCTAGTCAGATGACATGAGTTCTCTTGTAAATGAAGGAACACATTCAATGGTTTATAAGCCAAAATAGGAAATAAAGCTTTTGCTGATATCTAGTCTCAATAAAAGAATCAATTCCTAGTCATTGCCCAAATCCCTTTAAAAAATATGATGTATCAGTGCCCACACATCTGATGCATCAATTCATGGGTGGAAGGTCGTTTTCAAATTATTAACTTGTGGCCTCATGAGTAGGAAAACCGAGACCCACAGAAGTGAAGTGGTTTGCTCACTATCTCACAGCAAATGGTGGCAGAGCCAGAAGGAAAACCCAGAGTTATAAGCCCTCTGTGACCAACGCCAGTCTCTTCTGCTTTTCAGAGCCAGTCACAATTATCCAAGTCCAGATTCTTCTCTCAGAAGGGGCCATTGGTCAGGGCCAGTTGCAGAGCCTCCTGGCCACAAAGCAGTCTACCAGTGACTAATGGCCTGGCCGTGGTTCAGACAGGTGCTAGCATATGAAATGGTACCAACAGCAAACCCAGGGATAGTTGCTGTGCTGTTTGGCTCTGCTCATGGGCAGTGTCCGAGGACGTGAAGGGAAGCTGAAGTTCAGCCCAAGCTCAGTACGATGGCTGATTTGATCCATCAACTTGGATGGGTCGTGGTGCCAAGATATCTAGTCACACATTTTTCTGGTATTTCTGTGAAGGTGTTTCTTGGATGAAGTCAACATTTACTTTGGAAGACCCTGAATAAAGCAGATAACCCTTAATAATGCAAGTGGAACTCTCCCAACATTGGAGGTCTCAGTAGGAAAGAGAATATCTTCTCCCGAGAAAGAAGAAATTCTGCCTGCAGCTGCATCTTGTCCTGAGACAAGGTGAACAAGTTCCTTGGAATAAATCAAATGTCTCCCTGTGTCTCCTGTCTTTGTCTTTCTCTCTCTCTCTCTCTCTCTCTCTCTCTCTCTCTCTCTCTCTCTCTCTCTCCTCTCTCTCTCTCTCTTTCTCTCTCTGTCAAAAAGGAAACACAGCTGCCATCAGGTACCATGGCAAAACCTTTCTCTTCACAAAGGTAGGCTTTAGGACAGTAGAATTTGATATGTATTTATTCGTTTCCAGGGAAAACTTGGGAATGATAACAAGAAAAAAAAAAGTGTGAGGAATTGGTTTCAGAACTTCCACATATACCCAAATCCACAAATGCTCAAGCTCCTTGAATAAAATGGCCATAATGTTGCGTATTATCTACACACATCCCCCCCCATGTCCTTTAACTCATCCCTAAAGGTTTATGTTATACAAGGTGAATAGTTGCTATACACTTCATTATTTAGGGAATGATAACAAGAAAAAAAATTTATACAGGTAAAGTGCGATTTTTTTCAAATGTTTTCCATCCAGAGTTGATGGAATCAGTACTTGTGAACAAGTATGGGGACTGGTGGCCATGTGTGCATGTGTGTGCTCACTCATCCTGTTGATCCTGTTGCCATGGATCTGATAGCACGCTGCTCACTGCTTTGGGCATGTCTCTCTAATCTTCATCAAGGTACTGGTATCAGCTGGCCCCAATCTTTCCTTCATTGTCACTTATTCTTCACCCCATAACTAATAATAAACTAAACATTCCAAGTTTGAGTCAATTCGTCAGAATAGGTTTTTATTTTTTTATTATTTTTTTTTTAGTTGTAGATGGACACAACCTCTTTATTTTGTTTATTTACTTTTATGTGGTGCTGAGGATCAAACCCAGTGCATCACACATGCTAGGCAAGCCCTCTACCACTGAGCTGCAACCCCAGCCCTCAGAATAGATTTTTTAAGTAGTAAACAAAATTTGAAACATAACCTTGAAAGATGCCTGAGGATTTAAAGTTATCTGTGACACACTATTCTGGGAAAAAGGAAACTCAGAGCTACCCCCAGGGACATAAACTTTCTCTTGACAAAGGAAGATTTGAGGGTAGTAGAATTTGACATGTACTTCTTAACTCAAGCACACTGCTTAGAAAATAAATGGGAATAGTAACAAGGAAAAAAAGTAGGTTCGTGTCAAGTACAGATACGATTCTTTTTCAAATCTTTCCCGTCCATTGGTGATGAAATCGGCATCTGTTGAACCCATGGATGCAGACAGCCAACTTTCTGTGATTATTTCTCCATACATTATTAGCATTTATTTATTACTAACTGGAGCATGTTTCCATTCCCTGAAAGTAAAATACTAGAATTCAGTGGTATCTCGAACCATTTGCTTTTTTCATCTTGTAGCGTATTTGACATAACGAACTTTCTTACCTTAAATGATGCATATCAAAAATATTTAAACTCGGTAAAAACGCGACAGCCATATGTTTCTAATGAGTGTGACAAAGAGGGGAACTTCATCAGCATAATTGAAATAAAAATTTCTAATGAATGGTCTCAAGGCAGAGGACCACATATTATGGTGTTGACAGAAGATGGGCTGAAACATACCATACTGCACAGGCTCCAGTCAGGGAGAAAGAGAAATTGAGGATTATAGCAAGTGAGAAAAAAAAAACACACAATTTTTGGTGATTTTTTTGGTTCTCTGTATAATGAGTTTGAAATATTCTTACAAATATATGTTAGCATATACTTACAATTTTAAAGGTTCTTCTAAGACATGTGAGGTAAGATGATTTGAGTGTGGTTTGGCTCAGTGATGGGTGATGAAGTAATTGGAGACATAAGCAAGGGGGACATTTTTAAAGCAAAGCCTGGTTTGTTAAACACATAAGCTACCCATGTATAGGGAATGCCATCATTTCTTCCTTTTTCCTGATGCCTCTCGACTTCTTGGGTCCTAGATATTTTGATACCACAGTTCAGCTTTGTAGCCTTTCTAGCTCCTTAGTTTGATGCTCATCCATTCACCTAGGCTGTTATGTTTTGATGCACACACCTTATTGTATTATTCAATTTCAGCTTTTTCATGGAACAATTGGGTTTCTAAGAATTCTTTTTACCTTGCACATGGGGCTTTCCCATTGAATGGTCAATAGTTTCTTAGCTGATTGGAGAGTGCTGTTTCCTTTTGGGTCTACACTGACCCTATAAAATAAGATCAGCTTTCTGTGTTAATGCATGATGAAGACAATGACCATTGTCAATTGGATTGAGTTGAGCTAAGTAAAAAAAGAAGCCATACTTGGTCCTCCAGAACCACTAAAGTTGACAAATTTTTAGGTATTAACATAAAAATCCAAGAAGGTGACATCATCTGTATTCACCCTCCTGTGGCTCCTTGGCAGCAAGGAGCAAGCGCAATTATAGAAGAAATTCAGCCAAGTAAGTAGCTCTTTTATGTTCACCAGGCAGCTGTATATATTCTGTTTGTGCTGGTAGCTTAATGGCTTTCGTTCTATAATAAGTTTCTAACATCTCTGCTCTATAAAGCATTCCACAATCAGCTCTGCATACAGCCTGCTGCCACCCTCAAATTCATGTAAGATGGTTTTGTTTTACATCTTCATTAGAAATGAAAAATCAACTGGCCCTAGAGAGAGTCACTCTTTCTCAAAAATACTTAGACATAAACTTTGGAAATATCAGCTGCTGTTGGGTACCAGCTTTCCACGAGTTTTATTAGATTTATATGCCTGTGTCAAAGTCTTGAGCAAAGTAGGAAAAGAAACCATTCTCCAGATTAACTTATAATTCATCAGTGAGTTTGAAAAATGTTGATGGGATACAAACAGTGTTCTAGGCACAGCACTTGTTCTGGGGAGACTGTCAACAAGTCACATCTGGTTTGGGTCCTCAAAGGGCTACCAACAAAATGACAAAATTGGATAAGAAGAGGGACTCCATCTTCAAGTTTGTTAAAAAAAAAAATCTTCTGAGGCCATAAAATATGTAAAACAATTAAAAAAAGATATTCTGAATGAAGTTAACTACAATACGATGTTCTAACAAGCACAAACTCATGATAAAATTGACATTTGAACATGAAATTATGAAGCTGAATAGAGAAAAAATAATGCCCTGTCACAGTAGTTTGTGGCAGAGCCAGCTCTGAAATGCTTGTTTTCTGACAGATTGCGTCACTTGATGAAGTCGGGAAAGGACATGGCCTGGAACAGATCAGCTGAGATCCGGGTGAGTCAGACA
Source organism: Urocitellus parryii (assembly GCF_045843805.1). Classification (NCBI taxonomy): domain Eukaryota; kingdom Metazoa; phylum Chordata; class Mammalia; order Rodentia; family Sciuridae; genus Urocitellus; species Urocitellus parryii. The sequence goes on from NC_135532.1 coordinate 109,922,375, forward strand.
GGTTCCCTTTCCCCCTTATCTACGGCCTCCTCTGATTCTCTCCAGGACTCTCACTTTCCTGAAGAGAATAAATCACAGACAAGACAAAGAAGCTAAGAACTGCATTGTTATTACCTGTGGCTCGAGTCAAAGGGGACTTGCCCCCTGAGTCTTTCTGAATTGGGAGATTTCTTTTATTTGATTCCTTTCCTTTCTATGTGATGAGAGAAAACACAACAGCATCTCTCAGGGAAGAAGTTCTGAAATTACAACCATAAACATTAAAAAGAAGAAGCAAGTTAGATTTCTCTCTCTGAATCACATATCTGAAACGATTTCTAGAAAATAACTGGTTTCCCCAGCATTGCCCACGAAAATCATTGACCAACTTTCAATAAACCAAGGCTGCTGCTTCTCACTCAAGAACATTCCACAAGGTCACCCCCCAACAAATTATGAGACCCCATATTTATTGGAGAGCCCCCAAATTGCCTCTCAAAGTAAATTTCCTGAGTGGGCACACTTAAGTCACAGCATGCCAGATACACACCCAAACTTATGGCAAATACACTGGACCAACTTCAGGTGGAATAGTAAAAGAAAACAGAGATTTCAACATGTGTCTCATATATGTGATGGTGTCAGAAGATTGCTATTTATCAATCTCCAAGACTGAGCACCTTTATTTATATAATTCTATCAAATTTATGTTTGGTTTTAATGCATACTTTTTTCAAACCAGCATTCGTCTCACAAGAATCTGAGAGTCTGTACCCTCAAAATTACTCCATGTAGAATCAACAGGACCTACATCAAAAGCTGTTTTTAAAAGGTTGCAATTACATTTGTAACTAACAAAGAAGATATAAGCTTTTTACCAATTCAAATAAAATGTCCTAAGTACTCAAAATACATCATAATTACTGGAAATATATCATAATTTTTTTTTATTTTAAGGGGATTTTTTATTTGTGATAAAAAAATCACAAAGTATGAAATTTCCCATCTTGGCCATTTTTAAATGCAACATACAGTGGTGTTACCTGTATGGATAACTGTACCTGCAGATCATTGGGCAGCAGATCCCTAGAAATGTTTAACTACTAAAACCAAGACTTTGCATCTATTTCTCCCTGCCCCAGCTCCAGACTACCATCTCAACATTCCGTCTCTTAAAAGTTTGACTACTTTAGTACCTCATATAAGTGGTGTTCATCTATTTGGGGCTGACTTAATTCACTTGGCATCATGTCCTCGAAAGTCATTATGTGTCAGGTTTCCTTCTTTTCTAAGCCTGAATATTTCATTATATGTATATAACTCATTTTCTCTATCCATTCATCTATTCTATGGACACTTAGGTTGCTTCAAGCTCTTGCTCTTGTGAATAAGGCCACAATGAGCACAGGTGAGCAAATATGTCTTCAGGATCCCGTTTTCCATTCCTTTGGTTATGTAACCAGATGTTCGCTATCATATTCGATATGGGTTGGGTAAGTTTTGAGTGTCTCCCGGGACTTTGTATGTTAAATTTTAATAGTCAATGTTAGCTATTAAGAAGGTGAGGGGCTGGGGATGTGGCTCAATCGGTATCGCGCTCGCCTGGCATGTGTGGGGCACTGGGTTCGATCCTCAGCACGACATAAAATAAAAGATGTTGTGTCCACCGAAAACTAAAAAATAAACATTAAAAAATTCTCTCTCTCTCTCTTCTCTCAATCTCTCTCTCTTAAAAAAAAGAAGGTTGAAACAATATGACTATGGTATTTAAAGATAGGATCTTTGAAAAGAGATGAAGATTAGATAAATTAATGAGGATGAAGCTCCCATGATTGAATCCTGATAGTTTTACTAGAAGAGGTAAAGAGATCATATTGACATACACATACACATGTGCACACACTCAGGCCCCTGTCTTTTACCATGTGATACCCTGGGCTACCTCAGGTCTCTGCCAATAAAAAGGCCATCACCTGTTGTGTCCCTCAAATGTGTATGTCCAGATTCATGAGCCAAAATAAACTGCTCTTCTTTATAAAGTATTCTGCCTCAGGTATTGTGTTATAGTAACAAAGAATGGACTAATACAATATAGTAATCAATTTTTAGTTTTCTGACAAACCTCTGCAGTGTTTCTGATAGAAGCTACACCATTTTACACTTTCACCAACAGTGTACAAGAGCTGTAATTTCTCCACCCCCCGCACCAGCACTCATTATTCTCTCAGTTTGTCTCTTCAGTTTGTTTGCTAAATAAACATCCTAATGGGTTCAAGGTGATACCTCATTGTGAATTTGATTTGCATATCCCTGATAATTGATTATATTGGGCTTCTTTTCATATGCTCATTGGTTTTATATATATATAAATGAGTTTATATATATATATATATATATATATATATATATATATATATATATATATATATTTTCTAGGACCTAATCCAACAATATGAAGTCTTTTCCCCATGTTTTTTGGTAAGAGTTTGTAGTTTCAAGTCCCTTTGTCTTTGACTTTAGACAGTTTAAGTATAATGTGCCTCAGTGTGGGGCTCTTTGGGTTCATTGGAGCCAAAGTCCTGAGCTCCTTAAATTTGGAAGGCCACTTCATTTCTAAGATTGGGAAGTTTTAACCACTATTACTTATAATTACTCTGTTCCTTTATCTCTCACTCTTCTTCTTCTGGGATGAACCTAAGAAATATATTGGTCTGTTTGGTGATTATCTCATAATTCTTTCAGGTTTTCTTTACCTTTCTCCATTTTTTTCTCTTTGTTTCATTAGCTCAATAATTTCTAATGACTTATCTTCAAATTCATTAATTTTTTTCTTTTATTTGTTCAAGTTTTCTGTTAAAACCTACTAGCAAATTTTTAATTCCGTTATTTGTGTTCTTCAGCTACAAAATTTTTGTTTGATTCGGTTTTATAGGGTTTCTCTCTCTGTTGCTATTCTCCTTCTGTTAGTACATCATCTTCTAGATTTCTTTTAGTGCTCTATATTCTCTTGCAGTACACTGAGCTTCTTTAAGACAATTGGTTTGAATTCTTTTTAAGGACATTCATTCTTTAGGGCATGTTTGTGGAGATTTAATTTGTTCCTTTGATTGGGTCATGTTAACCTGGTTCTTTTACATGTCTCATTTGCTAGGATGCTTGCATTTTATACAGCCACCTCTCCAATTTTTATGGAACAAGTTTATATGGGGAAAACCTTTATCAACCAGCTTGACTAAGACTCTAGGGACCTCTTTAAACCTTTTGGGGGCATACATTTTCTCTGGCTTTGTGCATATAGTTCCTCAATTAGAAATGTTTGCCTTTTCTTTTCAGAATCTTGAAATTTATTGCTCCCTCTTGTGTTTATCCTCAGTACTGCATGTTCTTCCGTGCAGGAACAAGTCAGGGCTCTTTTGTCACCAGTAATACCCAAACTTCTAAAGTATTCCAGTTCCATCAGTACTTCAAGTCAAGAGAGGCAGAAGCAGTCTCTTGGACAATACCCTAAAATGCCAGGATGTTGGTAATATCACGTTTTACTCTTCTGTTTCTCTAACAAGAAAGAAGCCACAAGCTCTATATTAGTCTATGGTACTACTGGTTCTCTGATGCTGCTGCGAACAACGAGTTCTCTTTTGTTCTCACTATTCTGGTTCTCTATTAGTGATTTGTGTTCCCCATTAGCTTTCTATCACTGTGACAAAATGCTTGAGATAATCCACTTAAAAGGAAGAAAGGTTTATTTTATTTCATGGCCTCAGAAATTTCAGGCCACAGTCACTTGGCTCTGTTGTTTGGGTCTTGGTGGCACAGTACATCATGGCCAGAAGTACATGCCAAAGGAAGCTGTTTATCTCATGGTGAGGAAGGGATCAAGGTTCCCATATCCCATTCAAGGGCATGCCCCTGTGACCTCACATCCTTCCACTTGGCCAAATCTTCTGAAGGTTTTACCACCTCTTTATAGTGCCCAGACTGGCAACCACATCTTTAGCAATGGCCTTTTGGGAACATTCAGGAGCCAAACTAGAGCATGTGGTAAGTCAGACAAGACATAAACCAGTGCCTTGTTTGGTCCCAATCACTAGAATGTTAGACTTCTATTCCACTCTTCTATGTCCCTCTTGCAGGAGAATCAGTGGGTGATTATTTCTAGTGGTACTAACCTTTGAGGACCACATGAAATGGAGCAGATTGCTTTACTCATTACCATGCAGCTGCTCCTGATTTTGAGCTTGCCTATGATACTGCTACTTGTTTACTCGTTTCTGGAGTTATCTTATGTACTTAAGTTGTGTTGGAGAGAGAGAGAGAGAGAGAGAGAGAGAAGATGGCGGGCCAAAGGAAGGCAGCATTCTGTGTAGCTCCATGATCCAGATCTCACCTAGTTGGAATACCGCATCTCTGAGAGTGTTAGAGGACCCCTATCCAGCTGCTCTATGCAGAAATCACCAGCACTGTGACCACCAGTGCAGGGCTGCAAACCTCAGTGTTCCAGCAGGACTCTGGACTCCTGGCTCCCGACACTCAAAGCCCACAGTTCTAACCCATGCAGGGCTCACAAGCACCTTAGCAGAATCATCTATCAGCACCTCTGCAGAACTCTAAGACTTCGCTCTGCTCCCAAGCGTGTCATGTGGCTGCTACCTACCCACAGCACAACGCCATCGCACAGCTCCCCCCACCTCACCAGACTCCCCAGCACTGGAAGCAGACTGCTTCCATCTTGGATAATCTTTCTCACTATATTTGGTGGGGCCAGCTGCCAGATCCGATTTCCATCTGGCCAGGTACCAAGTTTCCAACTTCCCCTCTCCCCAGCAGTGGTAACTCAGCACAGTAGCTGCCCAACACAAAACAGCTCTCAGTTGGGCAGGTGTGCAGTGCAACCAGGGCACCGCCCACCTGGTGTGAGCCTTGGTGTGAGAAGTCCTGCAATTGGGAAGTGTTAAGGGACAGGGAGATGGGGCTGAAGTCTGGAGCCTAACAGAGAGACCAAGAACGGGGAAATCTCCAGGCACTCAAGTCATAAGAGCGGTCCTAAAAGGAGACCCATGAGATGCAGTCTTTCTACAGGGACTGGCAGGTGGGACTCCCAGCTTCCAGGCACCCTACACCAGGACCAGTCCTCCCACCCTGGTTACCTCCACCATCTTGAGGGCAGAGACAATAGCTTACAACAGACAACCACACCTATTGGATGAGAAGACAAACAGGAAAGATACGGATCTCTAAAACGAGCAACAACCCTGGTTTCTTCCTTCAAGTATTTTTTTTAAATCTTTCTCTTCTACTCCTCTATCCTCCAGCCCTCACATCTCCAACATATGTGAAACCAAGAACTTTGTGTGAAATAGGATTTTGAGGACTGAGTCATCTGAATAATATAATATAGAGGTGTTGCATATGCTCTTTTTTCTTTTCTTTTTTCTTCTTTCATTTTTACCCCTCTCCAAATTTTACCATTTTAACATCCTGTATTTTTCTAAATACATATGTGTGTGTGTGTTATTTACTCTACTGTCTTCTCATGTACTGTCTATCCTAAATTACTTCCTGTCTATTCTATTGCTACTAACCCTTTTCATTAGATTTCTCTTTCAAACTTCCTAAGATATATTAACTCTATATCCTCACATTCTACCTCCTTAGCATATCATCCTATGCCCCAGTTTATTGTACACCATCAGAAACTGTAAACCTTTTTACAAAATTACTGATTAAATTTTGGATAATAATTGAATTCAATATTTCTGTACATTGAGACTAAACTGTAAATGTCTTAATAACAACAAATTGTTCATAGGTGGTATATTGTTGATATTGGAATATCTTAACATTGTTCCTTCCCCATAAAGGAGAGATCTTGGAACCCTACTAGAGCACTACAAATGTACAGGGTAAAAACAGTAACATTCCAGATCCACAGAGCTGGAAAGAAAGACACATGAGCAACATAAAATCACAAGGGAAGAAAGTGCCCCAAACAAAGTGCATGATCTTTTTGATATATTTTGTATTCGATCTGAGATTCGATCTGGGTTCGATCCTCAGCACCACATAAAATGAAAAATAAAGATGTTGTGTCCACTGAAAACTGAAAACTAAATATTAAAAAATTCTCTCTCTCTCTCTCTCTCTCTCTCTCTCTCTCTCTCTTTGAAAAAAAGAAGAAGAAAATCAATTCAAATTAAATAATGAAAATAAACAAATATGGCTGGGAATACAAACCATGTCTCAATAATAATGCTGAATGTTAATAGCTTAAACTCACCAATCAAAAGACATAGGCTAGCAGATTGGATTTTAAAAAAAAAAGACCCAACAATATGCTGCCTCCAAGAGACTCATCTGAGAGGAAAAGACATACATAGACTGAAGGTGAAAGGTTGGGAAAAATCATGCCACTCACATGGACTGCAGATCAAGCAGGAGTTTCTATCCTCATATTAAATAAAGTAGACTTCAAGCCAAGGTTAACCAAAAGGAATAAAGATGGACATTATATATTGCTCAAGGGAAACATACACCAACAAGACATAACAATCATAGATATATATGCCCCAAACAATGGTGAAGCTATGTTCATCAAACAAACTCTTCTCAAGTTCAAGAATCAAATAGACCACAACACAATAATCTTGGGTGACTTTAGTACACCTCTCTCAACACTGTATAGATCATCCAAACAAAAGTTGAATAAAGAAACTATAGAACTCAATAATACATATATAAGATATATATAGAATATTTCAACCTGTATTAAGTGATATACTTTCTTCTCAGCAGCACATGGATCCTTCTATATTATAGACCACATAATATGCCACAAAGCAACTCTTAGCAAATCCAAAAAAGTAGAGATACTACCTGTATTTTATCAGATCATAATGAAATAAAATTGGAAGTCAATGACAAAACAAAAAATAAAAATTAATTCAACACCTGGAGACTAAACAATATGTACTGAATAAACAATGGGTTGCAGAAGACATCAAGGAGGAGATTTAAAAAGTTCTTCGAGTTAAATGAGAACATAGACATAACATATCGGAATCTCTGGGACACTATCAAAGCAATTCAAAGAGGAAAGTTCATTGCATGGAGTTCATTCCTTAAAAGAAGAAAAGTCAACAAATAAATGACCTCACATTACATCTCAAAGTCCTAGAAAAAGAATAACTAATCAACAGCAAAAGCAGTAGAAGACAAGAAATTAATTAAAATTAGAGCTGAAATCAATGAAATTGAAACAAAAGAAATAATTGAAAAAAATTTACAAAATAAAAAGTTGGCTCTTTGAAAAAATAAATAAAATTGACAGACCTTTAACTACACTAATGAAGAGAAGGAGAGAGAAAATTAAAGTCACCAGCATATGTGATAAAAAAAATAATATCACAACAGACACTACAGAAATACAGAGGATATCTAGAAATTATTTTGAAAACTTATACTCCAATAAAATAGAAGACATTGAAGGCATCAACAAATTTCTTAAGTCATACAATTTGCCCAGATTGAACCAGGAAGATATACACAATTTTAAAAGACCAATATCAAGTTATGAAATAGAAGACACCATCAGAAGCCTACCAAACAAGAAAAGCCTGGGACTGGATGGTTACACAGCTCAGTTCTAGAAGACCTTTAAAGGACATAGAAAAAGATGTCTTTTTCTTCCAAAAAGACACTTCCAAACTCATTCTATAAGGCCAACATCACCCTGAATCCAAAACCAGGAAAAGAAACATCAAAGAAAGAAACCTTCAGACCAATATCTCTAATAAACATAGATGCAAAAATTCTCAGATCGAATACAAAATATATCAAAAAGATCATGCACTATGATCAAGTGGGATTCATCCCAGGGATGAAAGGTTGGTTTAACATATAGAAAACAATAAATGTAATTCATCACATCAATAGACTGAAAGATAAGAATCATATGATCATCTCAATAGATGCAGAAAAAGCATTGGACAAAATATAGCACCCCATTATGTTCAAAACACTAGAAAAATTAGGGATAACAGGAACATATCTCAACATCATAAAGGCCATCTATGCTAAGCCCCAGGCCAACATCATTCTAAATGGAGGAATAATTAAAAGCATTCCCTCTAAAAACTGGAACAAGACAGGGATGCCCTCTTTCACTACTTCTATTTAACATAGTTCTTGAAAAACTGGCCAGAGCAATTAGACAGATGAAAGAAATTAAAGGGATATGTATAGGAAAAGAAGAACTTAAATTAGCACTATTTGCTGATGATATGATTCTATACCTAGAAATCCCAAAAAGTTCCACCAGAAAACTTCTATAACTAGAAAATGAATTCAGCAAAGTAGCAGGATATAAAATCAACATCCATAAATCAAAGGCATTTCTATATATTAGTGACAAATATTCTGAGAGGGAAATGAGGAAAACTACCCCATTTGCAATAGCCTCAAAAAATAAAATACTTGGGAATCAACGAAAGAGGTGAAAGATCTATACAATGGAAATTACAGAATCCTAAAGAAAGAAATCAAAGAAGACCTTAGAAGATGGAAAGATATACATTGCTCTTGGATAGGCAGAATTAATATTATCAAAATGACTATACTACCAAAAGCACTGTACATATTTAATGCAATTTCAATCAAAATCTCAATGGCATCCCTTATAGAAATAGAAAAAGCAATGATGAAATTCATCTGGAAAAATAAGAGACCCATAATAGCTAAAGCAATTCTTAGCAGGAAGAGTGAAGCAGGTGGCATCACTATACCAGACCTTAAACTATATTACAGAGCAATAGTAACAAAAACAGCATGGTATTGGCACCAAAACATATTGGTAGACCAATGGTACAGAATAGAGGACACAGAGACTAACCCACAACAATTATCTTATATTAGACAAAGGTGCCAAAAACATGCATTGGAGAAAAGATAGCCTCTTCAACAAATGGTGTTGGGAAAACTGGAAATCCATATGCAACAAAATGAAATTAAACCCCTGTCTCTTATCATGCACAAAACTCAACTCAAAATGGATCAAGGACTTAGGAATAAAACCAGAAACCCTGCATCTAATAGAAGAAAAAGTAGGCCCTAATCTAATCATGTGAGATTAGGCCGCAACTTCCTTAATGAGACTCCTATAGCACAAGAATTAAAACCAAGAATCAATAAATGGGATGGACTCAAACTAAAAAGTTTCTTCTCAGCAAAAGAAACAATCTGTGAAGTGAGTAGAGAGCCTACATTTTGGGAGCAAATTATTACCCCTCACACATCAGACAGAGCACTAATTTCTAGGGTATATAAAGAACTCAAAAAGCTAAGCACCAAAAAGACAAATAACCCAATCAATAAATGGGCCAAGGACCTTAACAGACACTTCTCAGAAGATGATATACAATCAATCAACAAATACATGAAAAAATGTTCATTATCTCTAGCAATTAGAGAAATGCAAATCAAATACTCAAAGATATCATCTCACTCCAGTCAGAATGGTAGCTATTATGAAGACAACAATAAGTGTTAGCAAGGATGTGGGGGAAAAGGTACACTCATACATTGCTGATGGGAATGCAAACTGGTGCATTCAATATGGAAAGCAGTATGGAGAATGCTTGGAAATGGAATGGAACCACCATTTGACCTAGCTATCCCTCTCCTTTGTCTATACCCAAAAGACTTAAAAACAGCATACTACAGGGACACAGCCACATCGATGTTTATAGCAGCATAATTCACAATAGCTAAACTGCGGGGCCAACCTTGATGCCCTTCAGTAGATGAATGGATAAAAAAAATGTGGCATATATACACAATGGAATATTACTCAGCAATAACAAGAGAATAAAATCATGGCATTTGCACGTAAATGGATGGAGTTGGAGAAGATAATGCTAAGTGAAGTTAGCAAATCCCCACCTAAAAATGCCAAATGTTTCCTCTGATATAAGGAGGCTGATTCATAGTTGGGTGGGGAGGGGGAGCATGGGAGGAATAGATGAACTCTAGAAAAGGCAGAGGGTTGGGAAGGGAAGGGAGTAGGTAGGGGGTTAGCAAGGATGGTGGAAAGTGATAGACATCATTATCCAAAATACATGTATGAAGACACAAATTGATGTGAACATACTTTATATACAACCAAAGATAGGGACACAGCCACATCAATGTTTATAGCATCTATAAAATCGCACTATATATGTGCAATAAGAATTGTAATGCACTCCTCTATCATTAAATTTTTAAAAATCAATTTTAAAAAAAGACGTGTTGGATCATGCATTGTGGTTAAGCTGGTGTTTTTGTAAGAAAATGAGTCCTTGGGTTTCCTATTTTGCTATCTCCCTAATGTCACTAGCATTGTGTATCTTTACTTCATTTATATTCCCCAAACATTAGTGTCTCCTTATGCTAGCCCTAGACTAAATACTGGTGGTGCAAAGATAAATGGCATAGTATCTAGGTTTTCATCATTATAATTTTACTGGTTGCTACATGCTCCTAGGATATCTTATTTTCAGGAAAACTACAAAGTTATATATATATATATATATATATATATATATATATATATATATATATATCAATTCACAATATATATTGTGAATTGATAAATACAATCAATAAGAGTATAAGTTATAGGTATAGATTAGCAAAAAATATAGATTATAGGTATAAGATTTTGATAAGTGAGATAAGACAATTATAAAGCAAGAACTGTCATAGATAGGCCTAAGGCTCCATTTTGCTGCCTTTTATAAAAAACAGTTACAAGAGCTATTTTGAGAAACTGAAATGAAAGCTGTTTTCTTATAAAAATTGTTTTTCTGTACTTTGAACCCCACAAATTGTACCCTACTCAGGATGGTCCTGGTGAGCTATATAACCTGAGTGTGAAAGCCCTTGTGGATCCACATGACTTTGAAGTAGATTTTCACCCCACTGATCCCCACCCTAATTCAGGATGCAACTATCTAGCACCTGCTTGAACCCATGACTGTGGTCAACTGAACTGCAAAGCTAATGTTTTTTTAGTTTCTGTTTATGGGTTGCTTGCTGACTGTAAAATTCCAGTCCTGCCTAGAGCCCATAGGTCTCACTTATTAATGCTTTAATTTCTATGATTAGCTAGCTTACATGACGATAAGCAAGTCACTGAGTTGTGGTTTTTGTGCTTATATTCCCTTTGGATGGACCAGGAAGCTGCTGTCCTCCCACAGAGCTTAAATCTCTGCGGTGGGTGTCAGTCCCTGGCCAGGTAAATAAAGCTCTCTTTTGATTTGAAATTCAAACTTAGAGTGCTTTCTAATACTTATTTCTCCCCATTTTACACACACACACACACACACACACACACACACACACATACACACATATATAGATTTACTCATTTTTTAAATGTGCACTCATATTTTAGCCTTAATATATTGCTAGTTGTTCATTTCTTATCAAACCTGATATTTTAGAAGTATTTGCAATGATTTCTAATAAAAATGATGCAAAATATTATAACATGCATTCAAATGATTTCACAGAACTTCTATCAACTGAAGCACTTTACATGTGTCACAATGTAAACGAATCTGATTTATAAATAACATCTCAGTAAAGATCTATAGAGAAAAAAATGCACATATTTCTTCCAAATCTGCATTCTTTCTCTAAATAAATTTATCATTACATATGGAATGATTATATACAATTAATTCTGATACTTTGAAATTTGATGTTAATAACAACTAAATAGTTATAACTAAATAAAAAGGTCTTCATATTTAAATACAACTTTTTATCATAAATATCATAAATATTGTGCAGATGCTACTGGTCCAGGGGCCACAATTTGAGAATTTTGGGGTTGCTCTTTTGGCTTGTTTCTTTGTGTGAGTCTCCTTGCCAGTTCCTAACTGATATTCAATTCCTATGCCTTGCAGGGGATACATTTGATGAGTCTGCTTGGAGGCTCTGCCTTTTCACATGCCTCCTACCCAAATTTTGTGCATTCAAAACTTCTCCCCTGGCTAGAATCAAATGGATGAGAGATGAACACTGACTGCATTCGACTACCTCCTGAGAATGTGCAACTGGAACTCAGAGACATCAATTTAGTCTAGGTTTATAATATGTGAATTCAAAACCTAAGGGAAACAACAATCAATCATATGAACTAAGATGCATTAGTATATTGGTTTTCCAAAAATTAAAAGTAAAATAAATGTAGAAAAAGAAAACCAGACATACATTTGAAAGAAAAAGCTATGTGAGACTTTTGCATCATTTCTGATGGCCACCTGTGTTTCCACACTTGGAGTTATTGAAGCCTCCCAGCTAGAATCATAAAAATGCCTTCTAATTATTCAAGGTAGGTCAAGTTGTTCTCTGTTAAACTCTTTGGATGCAAGTAACACATCACTATGAAAAAAAATATATCTCCTATTCCAAGGGAATGACCACATATTCTGTACAAATTGTTTCAAATTGTTGCTTTGTTGTCTGTAATGAATTCATCCTTTCTGGAGATCTGCTTGTGCCTAGAAGGAAATTACTTCAAGGTAAGATCCAACCTAGTAAATTTTCTATAACAAAATCACCTGTAGTAACCCATGGACAACTGTCTGTTGATTGGATCACCTGTCTCCCGTGCCAACATTAGACTGATTACAATGTTTCCTGGAATCGAGTACTCTACCCAAACAGTGGTAAATCAACTGTCCACACTGCAAATGCCCCTGCCTCTTCTGTGGCAGTCCTACGTTCAAGTGAAGAGTCACAGAGAAGTGTATCACATCAGCTTGAGGGCTTCCTCACCATGTGTGATGGAAAGGCTCTTCTAGTGCCCCAGAGTGGAAAAGGCTAACTGGCATGAAATGAGGATTAATTTTCATTTCTTATGTTGCTAACCTGGCTGGCTTTCCTTGCCAACAAAAGCCTTTTCAAAGTTATGATATATATTTTTTTTTTTAATTTTGAACAAAGTGATCATTTTTATGTGAGTTCTTTTAAATAACTAGACTGGATTTAGTCTTGAAAAGACTAAAATTCCATTCAATAAGCAACTACTCGGTCCCTGGCCAGTTACCTTCATAAAGAACAGATGTTCTTCAACATAATAAATCCGTGCTCTCTCCCCTCACACTCCAACTGAAGTACAGAGTTTTCCACGGCAGCAGACCAAGAACACAGCAGGCTGATGATGTGTCTGTCACCAGCCAAAATTACCCCCATCCACTTCACCTCCTACCTCTTTACTTTTTTGTTTACCCATCTTAGACTTCTTGCTTCCTGCTCCCAAAAAGTTTTAAGAATTACAACAAACACGATCTGTTTGACTGGTCTTTCTATAGTTTCTTGACTTCTTTAAGGAAAGTCAATATATAAAACTCATAAAAAAATACATTCAATTCAAATGTACTTAGAGGTAGTAAAGACTTTCATTGACTATAGACTGTGAAGCTTATTTTATGTTTATAAATCAAATTTTGTTGGCACATTGGCCCTACTCCTTGAATTCCATGAACACTTCTAATAGCTAAACACTGTCACCACGTGGTTTTTTTCCTAGCCTGTTTCCTGAATAAGGTGCCAATCAAGCTGAAGGAAAATGTTTAATCTATGATGTAGTCTATGGGCAGTTCAAGTTGACCTCATTTATCATCTTCTTAAGCAAGAGCTTTAAAATGTAGCCAAAGGACACAGTCCTAAGTTGAATAACCCATATGGTGAAAGTATAATCCTACTGCTATTAAGGTGCCATTATTAATACCTCATTGCCAAAGTAGCAGAACACAGAGCATTCTCAAACATAAAAGCCTTGTGCTGTTCTTGAGGGAATTCAGTTAGTCATTGACTGTGTAAATGCGCAATTTGTTTCTACTATATAGACCTTGAAATGAGCTACATCCCAAAGGGTGCACCAAAACATCTGGAAGATTGTGCCTGGGTCAAAAAATTCTGCTGTGGGATTTTTCTTTTGAAATGCTGGTTTATAGATAGATACCAAGAGGTATGCTTTAATCTGAATGTTATGTATCTGAATAATATTAAGAAAATAGTTATGTAAATCTCATATCATAGTTATTGCTTGGAAATCAATTAGAAATAGACACATTTATTTTCTGGTATTTAAAGGAAATCTGATGCTCTCTGAATCAATGCTTCACCCCCAACAGAGCCTCTCTTACACTGCTGTAACCAAGCAGTACATTCATTTAATGCTTTCTTGAGAAATGACATTCCATGGCTCAGGCCCATCATGTGAGAGACTGGTTCTCAAACTGAAACATGCCTCACAATCATCAGGAGGATGATTCCAGGACTGATAAGACTCCTGAGTTTCTGATTCAGTAGATCCTGGGTTGAGCTCAAGAATTTTCATTTCTATCAGGTTCAGATGTACCATGGATGCTATTGTGCAGATGCTACTGGTCCAGGGGCCACAATTTGAGAATTAAAGTCATAAGTAATAAAAGGACTGTTTGTGGTGAGGTGGCCCATTTTCTGTTGGCAGTTACCCATATAAAACAATCAAGTACAAGAACAAAGCATAACAGGAAAAAAACTACCTTTCCATGAACTATCATTGTAGAAATCAATCCAGTCTAGGACATTCGCTTTATCTGTGATCGCAATACAGAAATTGCTAGTCGGTGGTTCCTAATGTGGAGAATTGAGCTAACGATGTGTCATTTAGCCAGAAATTCCATGTCCTGACAAGTTTTTTCATCATCCTTGACTACAGTAATGAAATATCCTCCAACCTTCCCTTTAATCTGTTAAGAATCCTCTAATCTCTAGTACCCGAGGCATTAGCGAGAGGGCATGGAGGGCTTAGTAGGAAAATTCACTTACATATAACTCGCAACTATACTAATGATAATTTTTTTTTCTATTTCAAAACTCTTTGCTAATTTTTCTTCTTAAGGAATATTTTCATGTGTGCATACAATTTGAATTTTTTTATTCTTCACCCCATTGCCCTAAGGTCAAGTGAATATTTCCTGACTTTCATATGGTTTTCATCCCCTCCTGCAGATCCTGAAAGAGCTTTTAAGCGTACAGCTATTCCCACCTCCCTGCCACCCAACTGAGAAGAGATGAGCCAGACAGTCAATGGCCCTAAAGAGAGGATAGTGTTGCTCAGCTTGGTGCATAGCAGTTGGAGTGATAGTGTGGCTCATAAACAATGGGGGAAATTACTCCTAAGGGGAAAATGACAAAAGAAATATGAGAAGATCTTTATAACAAAAATTAGTTATTTTATTTCAAGTGTTCTGAATTCTGAAGCCTTCACTAAATTGGGTGCTGATGTCTCTAATTTTATGGTCATTTCACCTGAAATTTGTCTTATATTCACCAGTATTTTTTAAACCTTTGTATTATCTTTGAAGCAAAAAAAAAATATCCAATTAATGGTACAACTAAGATTATAGGAGAGATTTTTAAACAAAAGACTACATGTGCTTAATATCCCCACAATATCACACATGCATCTATTTATTACCAATTTACTAATCACAAATAATTCTTGGCCATTCATAGAGATGTGTCTACTAAGGATTCCTACGAAGCCTTATAAGAATTGTAGTAAGTGTGTTAAAATATTTGAAAGGCAAGAACTTTTAAAAATAGATAATTCTGGTTTTCCTCCAAGTTAGGATGAATTAGGTAAGTTTCACTGAAAGTTTACACAACAAAACACATATAAGTTCTTCTTTGGTTTGCCACTTTCTCAGCTTTTCCATTTCATGTTTTCTGTTAGCATAAATATCTCCCCCATAACCGTTACCACTATCCCAGGCTGACATTTAGCTCATACTGCCAGGATTTCTTTTCTTGGAACACTGTGAAACATCTTGTCCTTTTTAATGCATTCCAGTGTGCTTTTGTTTTTCAGGGACTTCTTCAAAATGTTTTCTTATCATTTTATTTATTTTTTATTATTATTATCAACTAGAGTCCTCAAAAAATAAGCCCCAATATAACATTTTAAAGGAAACTTGAGATTCTGAGTTCCCATAAAACATTTTACTTAAATGCCTAAATTATCATGGCAAGATAGTAGAAATGAATACTCTGGTAGCAATAGTGACCTATGGATGAGCTGAAAGATATGGTGGTGTCATTATGGGAATAGCTGATCTGAAATGATGAACACTTTGAAAACCATTTCCTAAATTAGTTTAATCCCCATGTCTGTATAGGTCACTTCAAAATTAATATGTGACCTTTCCACTAAGTGTTGGCCTTACAAATAGAAAGCCCCATGGTGTGCAGGCATGAAGATCCTGACTTCAAGGAGAGGCATGGAGAATACACAAATATTTTAAGCATGACATATACATGCAATTTCATCTGTCCCTCACAAAGCGTCCGTATTGACTTTGTTTTTATGTGGTTTCAATCTTAATTGTCCCCTATGTTACTGACACAGCTTGTCCAAAACATGTAAACTAAGTTATACTGCAAATTTATGAATATAAAAAATTGATACTTAATATATTGTCAGTAATTTCCTAATGCACTCCAAGCATTGGACTTCATATCATAAACTATTTAGGGGTAAAAAAGTTTAAATATCAATGCATTCTTCTTTTACATCAGAAATAGGAAAAAACGGTTTTTATTGTATTCTCTTTTCTGAGAGAAAGAAAGGTACACATTTATTTGGAGATTTAATAAAATTATCTTCAGAAAGATGAATTCTGTAACTATAATAATTAAATGATATTTAAAGAGGATCATGTGCTCCCTTATAAATTGAAAAAAAAATAATCCTAGTAGATATTTCCATAGTTTTAAGGATAAAGTCTTAACCAAAGACTCACTACATTGGCCTAAGTATGGATCCACGTGTTAAATTTTGTGCTCTGCAATAAAAAAAAATTGACATTTTTTACCAGTAAATTATGATATGAAATTTTAATCTCCTTCTCTCTGCCTACATAAACCATATGAAGAACTATATCTGCTGATGAGACTATGAAAATATTAAACACTTTTTTTTGCCTTGTGAAAAATAAATAGGACTTGTGATTGACCAAAGAGCAAAACTGTTCAGACTTTAATCTTCCCAGTAGGAAAAAAGAAAAAAAAATGAGTCTGTTTTCTTTCTCTTTTACTTTCATTAAAATCTACTAATTTGCTGGATGTCAGATGCTGTCAAGACCATGGTTATAATCAGTTCATCCTTGAATACCCAGTTTCTAAAACAATACCGTTTACAATCAGATATTCAATAAACGTTTGCCAGATTGTACCCTTCAGAAAACCAGATTAAATAAGTCTTTGGGCATTACATAAACAGGCAAGATTCATGTCAGTATACTTCCCATGAAGCATCACACCTACCAATTGACATTGATAAAATCTGTGGACAAAAATCACAACTAACATGATACTTCTGTCGGGCCTTTGAAGCTCCCAGGAACCTCCTCCAACTGCATTACTGGGAAGGGACATTTTTTTTTTCTTTTACTGCATAGCTCTCTCATTTCTTGTGATTCTTTTAAACTTCATATTCAGTTGAAACCAGAACATCCCTACTAAGATCAAAAGGTAAATCATTGACCTTGATTTTAAATAATATTCTCCTATAAGTATCGATTAGACAAGATTTACTTCGTGCCATTTTCAACCAACTGTACACACAGGCAGTATGTATATAAAATAAATTCCTCTATTCAAGCTAACAAAAATATGTCATCTACTCTTTGTTTATCCATGGGAAGAAACTGAGCATGTCCTCTGCAGTTTTACTACAGGTCATCTGAAGGGCAGCCCCTGGATTCCTCTGATCCATGCAGACTTCCCAAGGGCCAAAGAACAAGGCCCGTTTGATCCAGCACCTGCTGGGAGCCCATCCCTTGGATACTTTTTCTGCAAATTTTTGCCAGACTGTGAATAGAGTAATATGTAAAGAGAAAAAAAAAAACACCTCAAAGAGCAATAGGATGATGGCAGGAAATCAACAAAAATACTATGAAGAATACTGACAATTGTCTTAGTATTACTTTCCCCGATGTGGCTACCCTTGCAAGAGGCTAGCAATGAGCTCCCGGACTGAGAGAGGTTGTTTACATGTTTTATGGCTTAAGACACCTTTGTTTGCTTCTTATGTGTGATTCAGGTGGGCAGTGAGAAGGAATCTTTCATTTCTATTTAGATAATGTTGTAGGCAATTGAAATTTGTACTTGATTCAGTACTTGAAACTCATTCTTAATACAGCAAACAACATGGTATTCCATAAGAGAGAGAAAAGAAGATCTGTATTTCTAAATGTAGTTAAGAAATGACTTAGAAGTTGGGGTTAATAAGACACTCAAATCTCAGAGATAGCAATCCAATGTGAAATAAAATCTACATATATTATTGTTCTAAGCCCCCTAAGTTGATAGAAATCAATCCAAAATTATTTTCTACCAATTTTTACAAATGATATCCAAATTTAACTGACTACAAGCACAAGGAGGATAAGAAATCATTATATCCTGAGTCATTTAGTCAGCATCTATCCTGAGATGCTGGCTTCCTGACTTGGTACCAAAAAAAAAAAAAAAAAAGCCAGTACTACATGCTAGAAGACTAAAAGCAGCATCTACAATAGACAAGAAAAAAAGCCCAAATGTACTAACTCCTCTCCCAGGCTTCTCAGCTATATTTATTAAACTAGGTCTGCTGGTATTTATTTTTTGAACCATCAGGAAAAAAAAAAGCCTCAGCAAAAACAACCCATCTGTTTGCCAAAGGAGACCATGAAAGAATTTGAGGCATATACACAAATGGGGGTGTAAGGAGGAGTACTGGGAGCACAGCACCGCTGACTGGTAGACTCTCAGGAGACGGTCAAGGAGGACCTGGAAGGGCAAGCTGAACTACAGGAGCAAGGGTAAGCAGTTTCCCTTTCATGAAGAGTATTTGTAATCAAAGCACCTCATGTTCTGCCCTCAGTGCTATGCCATCACATCATGTAGGGCCCTCATTCTCAGACTTCTCAGGCTGCAGAACTCTAAGAAGTATATCTCTTAGATATAAGAGATATATTTCATAAATTATCCAGTCTCAGGTACTCTGTTACAGCAACACAAAAATGTTTAAGAAAGGATTCAATATGTACTTGCTACTGGAACTATTTTCCTAAGGAATAATTACACTGCTGTATTAATAATATTTGGGCCTAGCATCCTTGACCAGATGCAATCTCATGCTAACCTTTCTTTTTAATTGTATTACACAATATTCCCTGAAGGGCACAGAAACTTACTTCTATATATCAGTGAGCATGGCTTTGTCCATGACATACACCACCCAGAATGATCTTTCTTTACCATCATCTTTGCTAATTAAGCTTTTATGAATCCTTGAAGATCCAGATAAATATCATCTCCTCCCAAAACCCAAGCAGTGGTTATTACTCCCTCCTCTGAACTCTGTAAAATTTTGTTTTATAATGATTGCTTTCTCAAACTAAATCCTTTAAAAATAAGGTGCTATATCTTTAATCAAATTTCTTCATTTCTTACACATGTAGTCATTAAATAAATATTTTGAAGGGATTAGTTCCAAAGTCACCATAACTGATGAATTTGAATTTGTTAAATTGAAAAGAAAATAAGTCATCTATGTTTAAGGAAATGAGAAGAAAGTAGCAAAACTAACCCATAATATTTCCATTGATCAAAACCAACACCTCACAAATATCTAAACATAATCTTCTCTTTCAAGCTCCACTTTCACATATGTACAGTACGACTCTCTTCTCAAATTGTGTGATAAAAGCTTAATATCTCAACAGGCTTTTATATGAAACTACATTTTCAAATAAAACATAAAATACTTTCTCTCTGACTCTTTAGAGGAAAATAAAAAATATCACTGGCAACAAAACATAATCTAATCTCTACAACAGAGAAGGCATTACTCTGTAGTTAGATGTCTCTCAACCCCAGTCAACAATACTGACCATTCCTAAATCAAATGCCATGTCTTCACAAACATCAGTTAAATAGCTTACCCTGCTATCATTGATTTCTGTTATCACTATATTATACTTAAAACCCACAGTTTTGGTGCATGAGAAAAAAATATATAATTGTCAATCTGATTTTCTACATTAGTAAACTGTACTTATAAAACTAATAAACAACACTAAAATCTGTAAATCACAACAACAATTCAGTACATCAATTGCTTTTAAAGACATCAAACGTCTTTAAAATAAAAAAAAATTGACAAAATATCAATCATTCCCAATCTCATTGTTATACTTGCAATGTTATACTTAACCTACATCAAAATATAGGACACTAAGAATCTAACTTATTGTTGGACTGCTTTTTACTTATCTCTGGACTTAACAATAAACAAGAAAACATCCAAGAAAAGATACTTATACAGCCTATATGGTTTACAGATTTTTTATTATGAACGTGGAGGTTATCAGCTGGAACATGAATCTAGAAGGAGATGAAGGTTTCCCCAAAGATTCAAACCCATGTCACATTCTCCAGGCCAGACCTTCATTTTTCTTAAGTTCAAGTTTATTTCCTATGCTAATAGTGTTTCCGGTCCTTGCTTACACAGAATTTTGAATTTTCAATTACTCCATTCTTTATTCCTGAAATGATGAGTCTTATATTGATTCAGCATCAATTTATTAATAATAAGTTTGTTTTATTAGTTCAAAAACTAGCAAAAAGGTAGTTTGAAGCATTTCTTCAATAGACCCTGGTTACTTTGGATGGAAAAGAGTATTACAGACCAAAATTCGGGTTCTAGGTACAACTCATATCGTTCCAAACAATTTCAAGAGGTAATCTAGATAATTATCTTTAAGACAGAACTAAAATATACATTCATTTGGTAGCCCATGAGCTCAAAAGGATAGTGTAATGTGGTCTTAACATCAATAAACTCTTTTATCTTAAGTAAAAATATTTTCATTTGTTGCTCCACCAGAAGCTTCAAATTTTTACCAATCTCCTGAACTATAATTGTACGCTCTTTTCTAATTATCTGCGTTGTCTACAGCCTATTTCTGTAGTCATCTTCTTTATATCACAAACTTTCTTGGAGGAAGCTGGCCTAATTGTGTGACTGGTTTAGGAAGGAAAAAGATGAACTCAATCAGGTATTATTACAGCACTGAATTCAGCTTCTCTGAAGTCGTCTATTCTGACGCACATTTTCTTGGACATCATTTTTCTTAATCAACTTCCTGCTGACAGGAGATAAGGCCTCTTGTTCCCTAATCTGTCTTCTCCATTGTCTTATCTTTAAATTCATCGTCAAATGGTCACTAATTTACTTCCTCTCAAGAAAATGGTTCCATGATTTTTTATAATTAATTCTGAATTATGTAACACTAATTATACTACTCGGAAGATACAAATCATCCACACGGGAAAAAAATGGTGTATTATTTCTGGTTCTAGCTCAAGAAATGAGAGCATAATATGAAGGTTGCATTTCCCCCCCCCAGCATCAACTTACAGACTTTCTGGTTTGTGGAAAGACTGCCCCTTTGCTATCATACTCCTTCGAGTTAGTAATATATGAAAAATTGTATTGCTTTTGCTGGTAAAAATAATAATAACAAAAACAAGAGATAATAAACTGAGACATGAACTTTCCTGTTGAAAGTGGCATTTTGAGTGCATTGACAATACAGCAGTTTACTGGAAAGAAATCACAAGTGGATCCAGTATTCAATTATAATTAAATTAAAAAGTTATATTTTTTAAAAAACTGGCAAAAATAATTTCACAATTCTTCCAAATGGTTGTTGGAAGGTCACATTCAGCTTTATCCAACTGCCCCTTATACTTACTTCCCAGAGAAAATGATCAGGAGATGGCATTTATTTAACCACTTGTCACTTGCATAAATTTCTTTCCTATTTGTGTCAGTTTTCAACTTAATCTTCTCAGCTTCAGATCTACCTCTCCTTGCCCTCTTTGCAATACTAAAGCTGGAATTTATAAGCATATCTCTTCTGGAATGACAGCTAAGGGTACAGGAGGGTGACTGTGGTGGAAAGGGGTTACTATTTGGTTCTAGAATCATTTTATGATTTTTCTTTTCTGATAACAGGGAGCCGCCCAGCAACTTCAGCAACCCCACCACCAGCAGCTTCCTGCTGGATTGCCAACAGATGGTTTCCGACCTCCAGCCTGGCCTGGTGCACCGAGGAGAACACCTCTACCCTGAAGAGCCGTAGCACCACTCTCTGCAAGGAGATCTGAATCTCAGTCTTGAAGATGGGGGATGCACCCAAGGTGGTTCCTCTCTTTGACTCCCTTCTCCATCCCCAGGGGTCTTCGCTGCCCTCTGCGTCGGCTACTCCTCTATGCTTTGGGGTTTTCTTTATCTTTAGCATCCAATCTCTCATACCCCAATACTCTGTTTCTAACTATATTAGTTTTGTGTTAAACTTACTCTGATCAAATTCTATATGGTTTCTGACTCCTGACTAAACCAACTGATGTTCCTTTCATAAGAGTATTTTGACATGTTCAATTTTACACATCTCACTATGTCCACCAGTACCCAGTCTAGGATTACCTGCCCCACAGATCCCCAAAACAATCTGAGAAATATTTTTCTGTGTCTGATAGAGAAATAATTACAATTAATCTCTTCCCTTTCCTCATGCCCCTTAGTCACGCCCTCCCTGTTGCCCATTGACTGCAACAGTGACTTGTTTTGGACAGTAGGGAATGCTATGTGAGAAAGGTTTAAAAAGTAGTTTCGCAATGGGGCTTACCTTCTTCTACTGTTCTTGCAACCTGGAAAATACTTTGGAATGACTCTGAGACACTACACCAAAAAACAAGAGGTCATATGCATGAGATCTAGGATACCCCTGGCAACATCTTTGAGTAAGTCCATCCTGTATCATCCAGCTACCTACCCGCCAATCAGCCACTAATGCATAGCCCAGGGACACCTCCCAACTGACCTACAGAATTATGAAAATAATACATAAATAAATGTTCTATTAAGAATAGAATAATAAAATGAATGAACAATAAAACAACAGAATAAATGAAATGAATGTTCTATTAAGCCTCTAAATTTGTGGGTGATTTGCCATGGACCAACAGCTAACTAATACAAATACCAACTTCATTCTGTTGTTTCTCAAATGGGGAAAAAAGAGGGATGAAAATCAAAATTTTTAGTTTAATGCAATGAATTGAAATTAATCCCAGGAATAACAAAAATTTGATCTGGAGAAAGTCGTCTCTGAAAATAGAAGTTGGTTTGACCAGCCTAAAAGCAGTCTAATCTTTCCATGAATCATTAAAACAGAAACAGATGTCAGAAGTGTTCTTTCATTTTTCTAATTATTTGACCTACTGAAGTGAGTGAAAATAGTTAAAATTAAAAGTTTGGGTATGATCATTAGTACTATTTTAAATATTTTTGAAATGGTAAAGAGAGTTTCACAGAATTCTCAAACAACACAGTGGCTTTTATAGAACAGATATTATAATACTAACTATGCAACAGAATTTTACTTTGTATCATAATTGCATTGCAGAAAGTTTCATGAAAGTAGTGTAAAATCCTTTGTTCAATTTAGGGTTTTCTTCTAATGTTAAATTAGATTATAAATTATTTACACATGGATGCACCATAGAACTATAAACAAAACAGAATAAAAGCTCATTTTTTTCCTGTAAATCTAAATCTTTTTTCTATTTGTTGTTATAACAGCAAGTTTGCCATATAATTAATGCACATCCCATAAACATGGGAATTTCTGTAGACTCTTTTTCTCCTTTAGGTTCATTTTCAACCTGGGTCACGCTAAATCTTCTTGACCTTCTTTTAAGTATGCCTTTTTCTTTCCATCTCCACTGCCAGAACTTTAAGCACTTAGAGCCCCTCTGCCACCACCTCTTCTTATTTCTGGGTACTCATCTGGTGACAAGGATCTCTCCCAGTCGGTTCTTCCCATGTATGTCCCCCATTCCCCACAAGTCAGTGCCCTCCCCCTTCCTTCCTTCCTTCCTTCCTTCATCTCTCCTGCCTCCCACACTCCTCCTCACCTTTGGCCTCAACCTCAGGTTAGTTCTCCTGCTCTCAGATAAACAGTTGAACCTCGCCATTGGCATCTATGCTACTCTGGGCTCCTGACCTTCTATCACTATTTCCATTCTCTTCATTCAGTTCCTCTTTCACTTTCCTAAGTTTTTGATGATTCTTCAGTTTACTCTTTCTCCACTCTCTAATAATATATCTATGAAAGTGCCTTATCAGTACCCATATGAATATCAGTGTAACTTTGCAGAAAAAAATATTTGATAGTGTTCACCAATTATTTATCATCTCTTTTGATTAGAGCATTTATAATCATTTCTTTTAGCTATTTTGAAATAGATAGTTCATTATTACTAACCATAGTTGTTCAGTAGAATATCAGAATTTATTCCCCCTAACGAACTGTGTCCACTTTCTCTGACTACTAGCCCCAGGCCTCAGTAACCCCCATTCTACTCTGTAATTCTATGCAGTCGTCTTTCTTAGATTTCACATGTGAGATCATATATTATTTGTCTCTCTGTGCCTGGCTTATTGGACATAACATAATGTCCTCTAGGTTTACTGGTATGGTCACAAATGTCAGTCTTTCTGGGTTTTTTAAAGATGAATAGTATATGGATGTGTGATAGAAAAAAAATTTTTTTTTCACCACACATCCATATACCACTGAGCTACAACCCCAGCCTTCTTTTTAAAAAGAATGAATGGACTAACATTTAGGAAATAATTAAAGGCTCCATTATCTCCAAGAAGGATTTTCTATTCTTTGGGCATATATATATATATATATATATATATATATATATATATATACACACACACACACACACACACACACACACACACATGTATATTGCATTTCTTAAATTTCTTCATTCATGGATGGACACTTAGATTATTTTCACGTATTTCATACCTTTTCATTGAAAACTCATGTAGCTTGGGGCTGGGGATGTGGCTCAAGCGGTAGCACAAACGCCTGGCATGCGTGTGGCCCGGGTTCGATACTCAGCACCACATACAAACAAAGATATTGTGTCTGCCGAAAACTAGAAAATGAATATTAAAGAGTTCTCCTCTCTCTCTCTCTCTCTCTCTCTCTCTCTCTCTCTCTTAAAAAAAACTCATGTAGCATAAACACAATATCATATGTCTCATATATATTACATATTTTAACTTTCTTCATTCATGGATGGACACTTTTATTAATTTCATTTATTTGATAAATTTTCATTTAAAAACCATATATCCACATTTTTTTATCCATTTATCTACTGAAGGGCATCTAGGTTGGTTTCACAGTTATTGTGAATTGTGCTGCAATGAACATTGATGTGGCTGTGTTCCTGTAGTATGCTGTTTTTAAATCTTTTGGGTATGGATCAAGGAGGAGAGGGATAGCTGGGTCAAATGGTGATTCCATTCCCAATTTTCCAAGGGATCTCCATACTGCTTTCCATATTGGCTGCACCAATTTGCAGTCCAGTAGTATATGAGTGTACCTTTTCCCCACATCCTCACCAACACTTATTGTTGTTTGTGTTCATAATAGCTGCCATTCTGACTGGAGTGGGATGAAATCTTAGAGTGGTTTTGATTTGCATTTCTCTATCATGGCATTTGCAGGTAAATGGATGAAGTTAGAGAATATAATGCTAAGTGAAGTTAGCCCATCCCTCAAAAACAAATACCGAATGTTTTCTCTGATATAAGGAAGCTGATTCATAGTGGGGTAGGGAGGGGAAGCATGGAAGGAGTAGATGAACTCTGGATAGGGCAAAGGGTTGGAAGAGAAAAGGAGAAGTCATGGGGTTGGAAATGATGTTGGAACGTGATGGACATCATTATCTAAAGTATATGTATGAAGAAGCGAATTGGTGTGAATATACTTTGTATACAACCAGAGATATGAAAATCTGTGCTGTATTTGTTTAATATGAATTGTAATGCATTCTGCTGTCATATATAAATAAAAAACTAATAATAAAAAAACCATATAGCATAAGCATGATATGATTATGTCTGATAAACACAGAATTAAAGAAAATATTTTCTAAAATTTATAGGACTATACATTTTTCACTGCACATTCATATATTCTTTAAGATAAAGAAGAGAACCTTTAAATAGGGACATCATATTCTTAATCTATTATAGATTTCATGCTGTTGAGATTCTATGGGAGGAAAACTTGGAATAATTTTAGAGTGATTAAGCATATGAGTTTTGAAATAAAAAAGTTTTAAGGATCAAGGGGGCTTTCTACATACCAGCTGTGACAAATTTCTTAAATTGTACATTTTAACTCTCTTACTTCACTTATATTTAAAATGGAAAAGTATCTAATTTCGAGGTCTCCTAAGAATTTCAATGAAATGATACATTTAGTGCTTATCACAATTTCTAGCACCGAACAAACATACGGTGAATGGAACTCAAAGCAATAATTTACTCTTTGCGTCTCTTTTTTCTTTCTTTACTTCCAGATATCTCCTCTACCTTCTTTTTTAAATTATTTTTTAGTTATAAATGAACACAATACCTTTTATTTTATTTATTTATTTTCATGTAGCGCTGAGGATCAAACCCAGTGCCTCACACATGCTAGGCAAGCGCTCTACCACAGAGCCCCAGCCCCAGCCCATCCACTACCTTCTTTAAAAAAAGAAAAGGCAGAGGCTGGTGTTGTGGCTCAGTGGTAGAGTGCTCGCCTGGCATGCACGAGGCACTGGGTTTGATCCTCAGCACCACATAAATGTAAAATGAAGATATTGTGTCCACCTAAAACTTAAGAATAAACATTTTTTAAAAAAAGTTTGGGTTAACACTTAGGAAATAATTAAAGGTTCCATGGATGTTCTCCAAGAAGGATTTTCACTTCTTTGAGCATACACAAAGTGAACTTTAAAATGGAACTTGTAGAAGAGTGATGTACACCGTCATTGGTCATCTTAACAACATACAAGGCAGAAAAGGAAAGTGGTGAAGATGAGGAAGAGTCTCCCTTGGATGTAGGTGGAGATATATAGGCACAGATTCTTTGTAAGCCAGTGTCTGTACAGACTAGAGGACTTGGAAGTGGAGTAAAACAGCTATGCCATTTTCAATCACAAAACAGGCCAAATTCCAGAGGGAAGAAAACTCCCAGAGTGACCAGGTTTCTGAAAGAAACAGAGGGAAAGGGAAGGAAAAGCTGGTCCCCGAGAGTGGTTAGCCTACACATCTGCCTGATGGGTACTCGGTATCTTTTTAAAAACATTCCCTGCAAACTCTTAAGTTCTCTGTCTTATTTGTCGTCTTCCTTTAGTTTGACTGTGTTTTTAAAAGTCTCAGCACAATAAAGTGCATGCAAAGAATGGTCTTTAGTGGTTGAGGTAGCTCCCCAACCCCAGGTATTCTGAATGTTAGATTTATGGGCACACAGGTTCCTTTTTCATTGCTCTTCCAGGGTCTCTCCATTTCCATTCTAGTTGTTCACATCCTGTTTCAAGAGACACCCTAGGGGGCTGATGGCATGCAGAAGAGTTTGTTTCAAAGTCTTTTATTTATTAGGAAAATTCTCTTTCAGAATCCTGGCATCAAGAAGAAGGCCCCAGAGTCCCATGACCATATAAATGTGCGGATCTTCCTCAATCCTCAGACTGGCCTTTTTCCTTCCTTTTCCCAATTCATCATCCCTTCCATTTTACAAATCACAAAGAAATTTCAAACCGAGTGCCTCAAAGGAATGCTGGGTTACAATTCACAGCAATGCAATTTCACATTAATTTTGGAATTTCATTATTCTCAATGCAGTAAATCTGATATTTTATGTGCCTGATCATGCTATTCACAAATATTGGCTTCCCTTTTGTATCATCCTCTTATAAATAAACTAACATCATTATTATCCAGCCAACAGTATGATGATTGGAGCAAAAGCAAAAATGGGCAGGCCACGGGTTAGATTCAGCTCCTAAGTACACTGTTTGACCCTCGAAATATTTTAAAGTCTTTTTTGAGTTTTTTTTGAGAGCATATTAAAATCACAATTTTATGTTGAATCTGGATTTCCTGGTTCTTGTGGCTACCAGAATGTCTCCCAACACTGGCTTCACTGCTCTTCTTGAAAACAGCTAAAACTCTCTGAGCAACATGTGCATTTCATTTTTCCAAAATAGACCCTAACACTCCTGGTGTCTTTCTCCCTTCCCACCTCTTCTACTTCTCTGCATCCTGCCCTCTTTCTGCTCTCACATTTGAGATTCCTGCTCATGTTAGTACACACACACACACACACACACACACACACACGCACACACACACACACACACAAATGGTATCCGATGTCTAATGCGAGCAGAATATTTTCCAAAATTTTCATATTGCATACTTTTTTATCAACAACTATTACCTGATTTAACTCAGAATCAGTTCTACCTAAAGATGGTGTTCAAAACCTGAGTTTCACAGGAAAACTTCCAAGTGGAACAGAATTCCAGACAGGTCCAGATGTCCCTAGTGGCCTTAAGGGAACATCCCAGGGGAGTGGAGAAGGCACAGGAACTGGACCTGGAGTAGGGAAGTGATCCTAAGCAGCAAAGCTATGTCTAAGTGATCTTGACCCAGTTCCCATTCACTTTTTCATGGGTCCAAAGGTGAGGGAGAAAAACAGTAGAAACTTTGAGAACTAGTCCTTAAAAACCTCTGAGGGACAGTGGAGCACATAAGACAGGGCTCTGTTAGCCTGCCAGAGTGTAGCCAGGACAATCACTAACTTACATTAACCAACAGAGATAGTTTTGACAGCCTAGAATTTTCATTTTAATACACAACATGAAGATAATGGAATACATTAAATTAGATGAATATATGTTTCATCTTGAGATTCAAAAAAAAAACACAAAGCATGGGAAAATAGAGAATTATCAATTTGGCTATATAGATAAACCTTTGAAACATCTGCATGGTTTCAATAAATCCAATGAAAGTGGAAATCTATTTGCAGGACAGATGATGAAGTGAAAATATCTTTAATATGTAAGGTGTTCTTATAAAAGTCCTATAACCAATAGGATTTACCTAAAACTAAACAAAGAATGTAAAATATTCATCACAGAAAACTACATGTCTAGAAATACATCAACAAGTGTTGAATGTCATCTATTACTTGAAAATATAAATGAAATGTGAGAACTCTTTTTTGCCTACTGTATTAGCAAATATGAAGAAAGCATAATATCCTTATAGGCCACTGGACGTGAAAACTGCTACCTCCTTTCTAAAGGGCTTTTCAGCAAGTATCAAAAATGGTGATTTTCATAGCCTTCAATTCAGCAGCTCCTCTTTCAAAAATGCAAAGACATAGACACGAAATGCTTATTGGAAGTTTGCTCTTTTTCATAGTAGAAAACTGAATTAAAAAGAAATGTCATATTAAAAGCAATCACAGCAATTTCATATTCACAAAATAGAACACCATTCCTGCTGTTTAAAAGAAAAACTGTATTACAAGGAAACTTATGGATAAAGAATAAGTACAGAATATGTTGATTAGCATAAAATGTGTGCTAAATTGTATCATATACAGAACATGTCGCTAAAGGAGAGATACTTCATGAAGAATATACATCAAAATGCATACAGTGCTCATATAAATTCCAGGTGTTATTTCTTGTCTTTGATGCTTTCAAAGTCAGCTATGTTTTTTATGAGGTCTGAAATCTGTAACTAGAATAAACATCAAATTTTCTTTAAATGTCAATCAAAAAAGGCAACAGTGGATAAAATAAACAGCTTAATTCCAGACTTACATCAAAAGTTAGTTAAACTGCCAGGCCCGGTGGTACATGCCTATAATCCCAGTTGATTTGGGAGGCTGGGGCAGGAAGATCGTAGGTTCAAAGCCAGCCTCAGCAGAAGTGGGGTGACACGCAACTCAGAGAGACCCTGTCTCTAAATAAAGTACAAAATAGGGCTGGGAATGTGGCTCAGTGCTTGATGCCCCTGAATTCAATCCCCAGTACAAAAAAAAAAAAAAAACTGGATGGTACAGCCATTACAAAAAGCAGTATAGAGATTCCTAAAAAAAATTAAAATTAGAGCTGCAGCACAACACAATCCAGAAATCCCTCTGCTAAATAGCCAAAGAAAGGGAAAAAAATCAGCACATCAATGTGCATTACAGCATAAATCCCAAGAGCCAGAATGTGGAAAAACCCTGTGTCTATCAGTGGATGGATAAAAAAAAAAGTATGACAGATGATGGACAGAAATTCCTTGACTTATGATGAGGTTACATCCATAAATTTAAAGTATCTTAGACTGAAAACTCGTTTAATATATCCCAAATCCCAAACATCATCCTGGCAGTAGTACACTGGAGCGTGGGCTGCTTACCCTCACAATCCCATAGCAGACTGCAGATCAGGGGGAGAGGGTCACTGCACATATCCCTGCTAGCCCAGGAAAAGATCAAAATGATCTCTTTCTCATCATCATAAGTCATGTTGAATCATTAGGTTGGGGACTATCTATATAGATATATATGATATACATGCCACATACATTATATTATATCCATTATATCTGTATCTATCTAGATAGATGATAGAAAAATAGATAATGGATGTGATTGAGCCTTTAAATACAGGAGACACTTCCTTGGCAATTTGCTAAATGAAATAAGCAGACATAAAAAAAATGTTGCATGATCTCATTTTTATGCAAAATCTTACAAAAATCAAATACTTAGAAAAGCAATAGTTAGCAATGGCAGGGAGGAGAAAAAGGAGTACAAATTCCCAGTTATGTAGAATGAATAAGCCTATATATAGATATAATATCCATAAGAACCATACCTAAATTATTACATTGTATACTAAAACTTTGCTGAGAGTAGATTTTAGGTGTTCTTACCACAAAGAAAAAGTAACTATGTGAGGGGAGGGCTATGTCAATTTGATTGACTGAACTAATCAGTTGGCTATGTCCATGTGTTTCAAAACATCATGTTGTAGACCTCAGATATATATAATAAAAATGAATAAGTGCAAAAAAATAATAAAATTAAAAAGATTTTTAAATAAATTTTGGGCAGAAGGCTATCGCTAGAGCAGTGGTCTGCAGTGGGAGTGGAAGGCTTTCAGTCATCCAGCAGAAACAACAGAAATCCCTGGCAGCCATAAAAATTCTCAGTGGAAAGGTGGCAGCACCCAGGGACAGCAAGCCCAGTCAACGGCAGGAGAACCAGCAGAAGTGATTCATTTTTCATGCTATGAACAGTAACGCCTGTGTTCATATATATTACTCTTTCATATGTATTTTGTTGACCCATAAAATAGGTTTTGTTAGGTTTACTTCTGTTTCTGAATGAAATATACAATTTAACTATTAGTTAATGATTTAAACAAATATTTCCCGTAAAACAAGACCATTTCATGAAGCCAAATGATTAAAAAAAAAATTGAAGCCGTTTTTCTGTTTTAGGCTATAATATTATTTTATAAGTATAATCACTATAATTTTTTATGCTCCAAAACAGGGTAAAATCAACCTGCCTAAAGTTTTTAGAGCTTCTTGTACATGCAGCTCTAATAAAGGGTAAGATTATAATGGTACAATTAAATAGCATTCAAATGCAAAACATTTGTAATTTAGCAATCCTCATGAACACGACGGATTTAGTTCAGGAAATGTATTATTATAACATTTGAATACACCTTTTCAGTCTCAGAATGTATCTATGCAAACAAGATCCAAGGAATAATTTGCATCTTGCAATTCTATTTCTAAACCTCTATCAATTTGTTGTTGTATATCCAATTAACTGATTTTTTAAAAAATGTCAATCACCTGATTTCTACACATTTTTACAAAGGAAAGAGAAGCTATATAATGCACATGTGTCAAGTCTTAAATCATTGTGCAAACTGGGTCATGTGTGTACTATTCTTTATAGTTTTGCTTATGTGTAAAACTTCTCATAATAAAAATGATGTCTCAAGATTTTTAACTGCTGATTCAAACAAACCTCCTGCCTTTCTAACATCTGCACATAAGTTCATTCCTATGTTACCATTTCATATCATGGAGGAAAAGTTTTCATACTGAGCAATGGTCTTACTACACTCCATCTATAACTCAAGAGTTTTTCTAGACACACTGGAGGATATTGTTCTTTCATGCCCAGTCAACTTTAATAAACAGGCATGCAATGCATGAACCCTTCTGTGACTTCTGACGCATTCTCTTTCAAATAGGCCAGATCTGTACCTTTCTAATTTCAAGAATAAAGTCCCTAACATTGATAATGACACAGTTATCGCTCATCAGTGTTCTAGACATGCACTTAAGAAGTTTGCCTAGCACATGCTCTGGGCTTTCCCAGTCCTGAAATCATGTCCTAAAGCTGCAGTCATTGCAGAATTATTTGTCCAAAGGCACAAAGATTAAGCCACTTTAGCATCACATAGTATCATATTGTTTAGTTGTCACAGAGAGCTGCCATACAGAAACTCACTAGTTACCCTAACTGGATCCAAATGCTTCCACTTTTTTGATACACCTGTCATGGTCCCTCCACTCTTTGAGATCTCCTGTCATTTTCCCAGGACAGTTGCAGTTAATGCTTTTTTTTCCCCATACAATTATTAAAACATTCCATTTTATCCAACCTAACACATTTCCTACATTTAATATAACCATTAAACATTTATTCTTTCTAATATGTACTTTGAAATATACGTATGTACCCACTTTTTCTTTGTACCTTTGAACATTGTCTTCTCTGGCTAGAATGTACCCTGTACATAGAATTGCCTTCATTACCAAATGACAATATACCATTCAGGCAAATTTGAACTTGAGATAAACAATGCGTAAGTATACACCCAAAACACATTTATACTAAAAAAGTATTCATTGTTGACCTAAAACTCAAACAAAACCTGGGTGACCTATGTTGTATATGGCAACCCCATCCACACCCCAATCCATAGCCAAAGCCTAACTGTAACGTTTCTTCCACTCCATAATCTTTACACAGCCCTCTTTCTTCTCCCAATGCTGCCTCCAGGAGTATTGTAGCTGTGCCTCTCTTTCTGATACTGAATGTTCTCACTAGCATCAAAACCACTCCTGTATACGTCTCCCATCTTCTACTTAATGTAAGTTGAGAACAAGAACTATACACTATTTTTCCCCATTGCATTAGAAATCACATATTGACCAATACTAGCAATCAATATAAATTGTTGGTCTAGAAATAACTGTTTTAGTGATCTTAGTTAAACTTAAAAAAATTAACAAAATGTTTAAATTTCCCTAGAATTTTTTTTTTCATTTTGTTTTGTTGAGTTGGGGTCTTTCTATGTTGCCCAGGCTGACCTCCAACTTCTAAGCTTGTGCCATCCCCTTGCCTCTGCCTCCAGAGTAACGGGGACTACAAGTGCAGACCACTTTATCTGGCTGCCTCAGATATTGTGAAACTCCTTCTGATGACTTAATGGCTTCTCCCAAGCACAGCTGAATAATAAAATCCATACCTATTTCAGAATTTAAAATACAGTTATTAAGTTCATTGACTGTAACAAATGTACCACTGGGGAGTGGGAAGGTGATAGTGGAGGAAGACATGGCTATGTGGAACAGGATATAGGTGGGAACTCTATACTTCACACACAATTTTGCTATGAACTTAAAACGTCTCTCAATAAAGTGTATTTTAATAATTCAAAAAGGTCAATTTGAATTGAGCTTAAAAAGTACAGCTGCTAAAATAATGCTAAGTGATGAATTATATCCTTGCCATGTATATTATTAAAAGTACTCTATTTTCAAAACTTATTCTGGATCTGAGTAGCTTTATCTTGAAAATTGAACTTAAAACCTTTTCATGATGACCTTCATCATGGTTACAGGTTTTTAAACTAATCAAAGCAAGCAAGCTCTATTTACCTCTTGCTCTCTAGTGGATAGTGACATTTCAGTGTGCATCTTTTATAAATATTACCAGAATATCTCATCTGCTAAGAGAATTAGATTCAATATAATTTTAGTCTCTGAATATAAAGATCAGTTGCACAAATAATTTTAGCACTATTTATTTTCTTGTGCACATGTGTGCCCCCGGATATGCATGCACACCCTGCAGAAATAGAATCAAGCCAATTAATTATTGCTGACTTTCATACTTTATCCAAAGGACAGAAATAATCACCTGTTGGCTAAATTGTTTTTGCAAAATTATATCTTACTATAAAGATATTTTCCCTTTCTCATGCCTTTCTTTGGGATCATTCATCCACTGTTCATTTGACAATTGACTGCACATGTATTAGCTGTGGCTCCGTGCTTGGCTGTTATCACAGAGCTTATTATGGTTTCCAACACAACAATCTAAAAGATGTATATTAAATATTTTTGAAAACAGAAACATTAGAATTAAATGTGCAAGCTCAAATGTGTTTTTTTTCCCCTTAAAGAAAGACCTGAGATTTGTAATGCTACACCAAATTTAAAAAAAAAAATGTTTGAATCCACTTTTGGTTAAACAATTTAACCTTACAATTTGAAGCCATCTATCAGAACATTAGTCATAGGTCAAATGAAGACATGACAAAAGGAAAAAAAATCATTTCCATTTCGACAAAAATTGAGAGGTTTTGGTCTCCCAGGGCTGATACCATTCTTTGTCTACGCACAGATTTAGGCATGTGAGGAAAGTATAGGGACCAGCCCAGTAAGACAGATCAGCTGAAACAACCCTAGTCGTCAGTGGGATCCAGATGTCACAGATAGACCATACCTAGAGCCACAAAGAAAATGCACTTTGTGACCCAAGAAAGAAGGCAAACACTACAGTCTCCTTGGAACAACAAGGGATTCCAATAAGATATAAATTCTATTGTTGCCAATGAAATCCAGAGTTTGGTTCTGAGCTCCACATAGAGAAAGAAAATTGGATTTAATAAAATTCTAAATAAATTCCCTTTCTTACGGAACTGTAAATAAATGTGCATACAATTGAAAAACATGATGGTAATTTTGTTTTTTACTAATAGTGTTGTCTCCACAGATACTTCACCATGACGGCTCAAGAGCAGTGGCGTTTTGCTAATTTCTAAGTAAGTTGGAAGATAAAGTGATTCACGGGAAATAGAACTGATCTTCTCCTCACCACTGCATAAATAGTATTTGTTATAAAAGTTTAAAAGCCACATTTATGCATTGAATTATTAAAGCAAATATAATACACGATGCTCCCATATTGTATTGTTTTGCAAGGGTTATCGGGGACTCGTCACCATTTATCATACATGTACTTCTGTCTTTTTTTCTACTCAGAAGCACAGCATGAAAAAACTTCATTTCACATTGAAACATCACTGTGTGGAACAGTGAGATGAAATGAGACACAGGAGGAGTTATACTCCGGTAAACAGTTGGTCTACGGGAATGATAGCATTTTATGCTGAGACTGATATATCAATTTTAAGTCCTAAGAGATGACTGATCTGAAAGCCAGAATGTCACTAGTGATGAACTATACACATGTGAAAAATTACAGGTAACGAGACTGGGCCCGCTGGGAGGCCTCTCACCCAGGCCTGTTTTACAAACCAACACAGAATGTGATGGGTCCTCCTCCAGAGACCCTTCCGATTAATTATTCCAAATCACTGGTGGACAAAAGCATGCGTTTTGTCATAGACATCTAATGTGTCACCAAATAATCTATTCGGTGATGTTGTAAATGTGACCAGAAATATATCTCACAGCCTGCATTTTGGAATGCATACATTTTTTTACATAAGGAAAAAAAAGATGGACATTTTAGGAGAGAAACTGTTTCATTCAACAATCAGAGAATACAGAGAGTAGAATCCACACACTATTTTTCTTGGCTCAAATAAAAGAAGCAGCACCTAGTTTTGTTTTTTCCCACATTTCCAAAGTGTGAAGTATTTCTCACTTTATATACAAATTGTGGGACGATTTTGAAAATATTTTCTTGATGAAAATAAGAGGCTTCAGAGCTACTGCTGGCAGCTATAGCCACATGGATACAAAGTGACATTTTATCACACCATCAGAGTCAAAAATAAAGGTTGGCAATACTGGCTTTATTTTTTTAACTTCAATATTTTAACTATCATTAAAATATTCAAAACTGAGCTGAAGATCTGTATGGTATAAAATAATGCCTTTGGGATAGCCATGGACAAGTTCTCTATATCTTAGTTCCTTACCTGTAAAATGGACATAATAGAATACTTGCTCAGATAGTCAGGAGATTTAAATAGCATGTAGCAAATGCTAAGTATGGATTTGCTGCTATTTGCTCTTATTCATCATTTCTTCAGGAATTTGAGGAAACATTTTTTCAAAGCAAATAGCTTTACAAATAATAACACATTAACATCATAACAAAATTTTAATAAATATGTCACAAGGCATGGCCAAAAGATGAAAAACATACAACAAAATGTTGTTTCTTGTCAGCCCTTCATTAATATCCAGAAGGACCACATTCCCAGGAGCAGGTCAAGGGTTCAGAACCAGAGTTTGGGTTTGACTTCCATTTTCAGAATTTACTCATTACAGTCAAGTCGTAAAATCCTTTGAGCCACCGTTTTCTTATCTAAAATGACAATATCCTCCAGAAGTTAGGAATGGAACCATTATATGACCCAGTATCCCACACCTTGGTATTTATCCAAAAGATCTAAAATCAGCATACTATAGTGATACAGCCACTTTAATGTTTATAGCAGCACAATTCATAATAGCCAAATGATGTAGCCAAATTATGGAATCAACCCAAATGCCCATCAATAAATGAATGGATCAAGAAAATGTAGTATATTCACACAATGGCCAGCCATTAAGAAGAAGGAAATGGTAGTATTTGTCGGCAAATGTATGGACTGGAAAACATCATGCTCAGTGAAATAAATTGAACTCAGAAAATCGAGAGTCAAATGTTTTCTCTCATATGTGGAAGTAGAGTTAAAACAAAGGAAAGAAGAAGGGGAGATCAGATATAATAAAGATAAAGGAAGATCAGTAGAATATAAGGAGATCAAAAGGGAGAAAGGAAAGACAGAAAAGGGGAGGAAATGCTGAATAAATTTTTAAAAATCATGCTATATGCATATATACAAAAATACCACCGTGAATTTCACCTTTAGGTATAAAACCAAAAATAAATAAATAGATGAGCAAAAGGAAGATCAGTAGAGTAGAAGTAGGAGAATAAAGGATAGGGGAGGGAAAGAGGGAGAGACACAAACTAAAATCAAATTATATGCATACATGATTTTTGGGGGGAATGAATCCAACTACTCTGTAGAGCTACAATGCTCTAATAAAAAATAGAATAAAATGGGAAAATCATCCTTCTCAAAAAAATGTGCAGCAAACTTCAAATATGATGACATTTCTAAGGACACTGGTGGTAGAATATAAAAACACATTCTCTACCATTTGCCAATATAAGCTACAATTAATAATAAGATCTTCCCTCCTACCTGTGCTCTCACATAGCTTCAATGATGTAACTGCCTTATTTTTTTTTTAATTTTAACATTGTTTTAATCAAGTAATGCAGCTGTTTCGTGGTTTATTAGATGTAACTGCCTTATGAGAAAACACTGCTATAAGGTCTCTTGAAGATACTCGAGGAAGGAAATAACTGCAAAAGAACTTACCACTAATTGAAATGGCTGACTGTAAGAAAGTCTTAAGAATGAAAATGTAAACAATCTTTAAAATGGCTCATGTATAATCTGCTTTGTTTTTGAAGGGATTCAACATATGAGTGTCCTTGCCAAAATCTTTTCAGTTAGCAACTGATCTTCTGACATTTTCTCAAAGCTCTGAGCCTTGGCCTCTATTCTCAATGACCAATCCATATGGGCATATTTTTCTTTTAACCTATAGTAGCCTGAGACGTTAGTGTTATTAAAACTATTATTCTTTTCCTTGATGGTTATCCATTATTTTATGCTTAGAAAGTCCCTCCTCACCCAGAAATCAATCAATAATCTCTTCGCTCTTTCTCTTATGTTTTCATTTATTACCCAGCAGTTACTTGGAACTTATTTTTATATGATGCAAGAAGAAACTCATGTATTTCCACCAGTAAATTAATTGTCCCTAAACTATTTATTAAGTAATATTTTTAAGAAAGCAAGCTGCTCATGATGACAAACTTTTTCCTTTTTATAAGAACCCATGAAATGTATCTGTAATGTGGCCAACCGTCTGGGGATTTGTAAACTCACGTACCTAGACCAGACAGGAATCACAATAATCCTTGCTTAAAATAGGGTAGGAACTATGGTGAGTTTGAGTGGAAACTCTAACTTCACAGATTAGAGTATGTATGCACACTTGAAAGCTTAAACAGTTTTCAGGCTACACAAGCCACATGTGACCCTAGAGAGCACCCAGGACACATCCCTATTACGTGGTTGTGGATTCTTTCTCAAGGTCTTTGCCATCATCATCACCAGCAAACCCCATTCATTAATGCTACTGCAGGGGGAACCCTGGAAGGGCTACCAAACAATGTAGGAGCAAACTTCAACTATGATGTCCAAAACTTCAGACTTCATAACAGAAACAAGTGTGCAGAGATTTCAGAGACATTGCAAGATGTGAAATATGAAAAACCTTATGGGTTTTGTATTAGAAAAGAAGTTATTATTTTCATTTTGAAGCCAGATTTTATTTTATGAAGTACAGATTTAGAGATCTGCTTGTGAATGGAAGGTCAAAGGAGATAGTATAGTTTAAATCTCCTCATGTGAGAGTGGCAAAACTGATATAGAAAGAGAGACCATTAGTTACTGAGGATATACTTAATGGAAGTATTAGCTGCAAAGAAGTGTCTCTGGACAGTACTGATATAGGCATTATATTGTTAACATATTTCTAAAGTATATCTGACACTTATCTGTGGTAAATTAAAAATAAATACTATTTTTATTTTATATAAAATGACTGTCAATTTCCAAGATTTCAAAGAGGGGGATTGATAGTCTGCTGATTTTTAAAGTATGTATAAAGCTTGTGTTATATGGATTTAAAATACAGTAACTGTGAAGGGGGACAATTAGGAAAGGGGACCTGGGTGCAGAGAGGGAAATAAAAAGGTAGGTGACATCAAAGCACACTATATGCATTATGAAAATGTTACAACACAAACCATTATTTTGTATAGTTAATTTGCACTAATAATTATAACCAAAATATTACAAAAAATACTATTTAAAACAGCATAAATTTTACTCCAAACCGTTTATATGTTTTT
The DNA here is from genome assembly GCF_045843805.1 of Urocitellus parryii. Taxonomy (NCBI): domain Eukaryota; kingdom Metazoa; phylum Chordata; class Mammalia; order Rodentia; family Sciuridae; genus Urocitellus; species Urocitellus parryii. The sequence goes on from NC_135532.1 coordinate 109,961,710, forward strand.
TTTTTTCCTTTTGGTACCAGGAATTGAACCTAGGGACACTTAACCACTGAGCCATATCCATGCCCTTTTCAATATTTTATTTAGAGACAGGGTCTCACAGAGTTGCTTAGGGCCTCACTGAGTTCCTGAGGCTGGCTTTGAACTCACAATCCCCTGCCTTAGCCTCCTGAGCTCTATGTTCTTTTAATTTTATTTTTTAAATAAGCATAGAGTAAAAATGGCCTTTGTATGCAGCTGTATGAATTTTGCCACTTGTTTAAGTTACACACTCATGACCGCCATCAGTATCCAGAACATCCCCCACCCCAACGCCCTGTCACCTTTATGTGGTCACATTAAAGCCCTCACCTTTCTGTCGTGGAAACCACTGCTTGGCCCTCTTCTGTAATAATTCTGTCCTTTTGAGAATGTCAGATCCTATATGGTTTCATATTTCCCTTCACTCAGCAAAGGGACACTGCCAGATTTAGCAATGTCAATATTGTTGCTCTAAACAACCTGAGCAGGTGTTTATGTAAACTAAGTTTCCATTTCTCTTATATAAGCATCTAGGACTGGAACTGCTGGATCATAGAATAAAGATGATTATAACAGTACCTTTTTTTTAAAAAAAGTGCCAAACTAATTTGCATTTCCACCAGTAGTAGGTAAAAAGTTTAGTATCTCTATACCCCCATCAGCCCCTGATAATTTTTTTTGGGGGGGTCATACACATCTATTGGTAGCTCATCAAATTTTAATATTTATTTTACTAATGATGCTAAAAATTATTCATATGTTTATTAGCCCTCCATATGTCCTCTTCAGTGAAGCGTGTTCAAATAATTTGTCCAATTTTAAATTGATTTCTTACCAGTGAGTTTTTGAGAGACCTTTATACATTCTGGATATGAGTCTTTTGCCAGATGTATGATCTGTAAATACTTTTCCCAATCTGTACTTGTCCTCTAATGCTCTTGATAATGTCTTTCATACAACAATAACAACAAAAAAGTTTGACTTAAATAAAGTTCAATTTGTTGATTTTTGTTTCATGAATCATAGTTTGGTGTCATGTCTAAGTTTTCTTTACTTAATCACAGTTCATGAAGATTTTCATCTATGATAGCTTCAGAGATTTTTATAGTTATTTTCATTATTTTCTTTTTACATCCAGGTCTAGGATCAATTTTGAATTAATGTTTTTAACATAAATATGAGTTTTAGGTTGAAATTTATTGCACATATATACACAGTTGTTTCAACATCATTTGTTGAAAATGTTTTATTGGCCCATGTTCCTTTGTCAAAATTCTTTGGCCATGTTTGAAACAGCCCATTTCAAGACATTATACCCTGTTCCAATAATCTATATATCTGTTCTTTCACCAATACTACACTGTTTTAATCATTGTAGCTTCACAGTAAGTCTTGGACAATATCATTTGCCTAATTTTATTTTTGCTTTTTAAAATTGTTTTGCTTACTCTGGTTTCTTTGGTTTTCCACATACATTGTAGAACTAACTTGTGTGTATGTGTGTGTATGTGCATGTGAACACACACATATGTATGTGTGTATATGTGTATATGTGTGTGTGTTGTGTATATATATATATACACAACACACACATATATACCATGATAGGATTTTAATTGCACTAATCAATCTAGGGAGAAATTAATCATTACTGAGTTTTTCAATTCATAAACACAGTATTATCTCCATTTATTTAAATCTTTATTTTCAGCATATGATTTACTTCATTTATTTCTAAGTATTGCCATTTCAGGGAGAAGGACTATTGTAAGTGATATTTTAAAATTTGTTTTCAATAGTTAATTACATTTCTATAGTAATATTATTGGTTTTTATATATAAGATATATACACAGCAACCTAGAATGAATACCTTTATTAATTTTCAGAGTTTTACATTGTATTTCATGGAATTTTCCATAGGCAAAAAACTATGCAAATAGGTATAGTTTTATTTCTTTCTTTCCAATTTGTATGCCTGTTCTTTCTTTTTCTTTCCTTGTTACTCTAGTTGGGGATTCTAACACAATGCTGAATAATGTAAATTAGAGTGGACACTCGTATCTTGTTCCCAACCTAAAGAAGAAAGCCTTGAGCTACCCAATGTAATATTAGTATGACAGTAGATGTAAATCTCTTGTACATGTCTTTTTGTCACATTGAAAAAGTTCCCTTGTATTCCTAACTTGCTGAAATTGTCTTTCAGGAATGCTTTTTCAATATTAATTATGATAACAAAATAATTATAATTATTTAGATTAATTTGGTAGATTAGATTTATTTTTAAATATTGAATTGGCCTTGCATTTCTAAATGAATCTTACTTACATATATAATTAATATGTACTAATACTTACATAAATGTTTGTATATGAATGTGTATTTATATGTGTTTTTATGTTGTATGTATATATATATATATACATGTATATATATATATATATAATACATATATGCACACACACTGATGGCTAGATTAAATATACTTGTGTCTATTTTCATGAGGAATATTATTCAGTATTTCTTTCTTTGATTTTTCAATGAGGTGGGGCCAGATTCATAGAAAGAGTTAAGTTAATCTTTTCTGTTTTCTCAGAGAGATTGTGCAGAATTGGTGTTATTTTTCGTTAAAATATTTTGTAGAACTTTCTTGCGAAACCATGTAGGCCTGAAGATTACTCTACTGGATGGTTTTAAGAATTCGATGGTTTTCCTTATTATAGGACTATGTATATTATACGTTTCATCTTAGATAAAGTTGGGTCCTTTGAGATTTTTGAGGAAATGGTCAATTTCATCTAAGTTGTCAGATGTATTTGTGTAAAGTTGTCTGTCGTATTTCATTATTACCTTTTTTCAAGTGTTCTGTAGTAATATCTCCCTACCTCTCTGTCTCCCTCTCTCTCTCTCTCTCTCTTTTTTTTTTTTTTTAGACTTGGAATTGAACCCAGGGGTTCTGTACCACTGAGCTACATCCCCAGTCCTTTTCATTTTTTCCTTTGAAAACAGGGTCTTTTTAAATTGCTGAACTTGCAGTCCTCCTGCTCAGCCCCCCAAGTCTCTGGGATTTCCAACATACACCTCAGCACGTGGCTTTTTTTCATTCTTGATTTGGGTAATTTGTATGTTCTCTCTCTGACTTCCTCTGAATTATGGATCACTTAGATATATACTGCTGACTTTCCAAGTATTTGGACATATTTCTGTTGTCTTTCTCATACTAATTTCTCATTCAATTCCGTGTGGTATTTTTGTTTAATTTTTAAGGCTTACTGTACAGTCTCATATGTGGTGTGTTGCTGTGACAGTCCATGTACACTTAAAAAAGAGTGCATGCAGATTACCTTTCTACCCTTTTAGATTCTCTTAGAGAAACATTTTTAAACATTTTTGTATTTATAGTTTGTCTATTTGTCCTTCCAGTGTTATGAATTTTTGCTTTAACAAAACAGAAATTCCATTGTTGGGGAATTGATGCTTAGAATTATTGTTTTTTTGTTTTGAATAAACATTTTTATAATATATAATGCCTTTATTGAAGGAATTTTTGCTTTGATAATATTTTATCTAATATTAATAAATTGCCCAGATTTTTTGGATGAGTGTTTGAATGACAAATCATCTTTTCTTTCTTTTTTAAGACATCTACAAGATTATATTTGATTATAAATAAAGCCACATAACATAATATTCAAAATGACCTGCATTCGACTCAAAATTACTCAATATAAAGAACCTAAACTCAGAAGGGAAAACAACAAACAATAGATGCTGACTCTGATGTGTCTTCATGAAATTTGATTTGCCCCCAACACAAAACCAATTATACTGGATGGTTAATGCTGAGCTCGAAACAAGTGGGCTTAAATGCATAACAGGTGGATTCCATCAAATGTCAGAGGTGAATGACAATGAGACACCTAAAATTTCAGAAAAGTTAAGATTAGTACTTTTCAGTTAAGTTTAGGAATGATCCTGCTTAGAAACCAAGGATGGCTTAAATAGATTCGTGGAGTCACCCCTGCTTCCTTTGGTTCTAAAATAACATGACAAATAATAATCAAGGAAAATTTCATTATTGTTCAAGATGGTATAATATTTTTTTATAGTTCAGTGCTTGCCTGGCATGTAGGAGACCCTGACTTCCATCCTCAGCACTGAAATATGTGTAAACACACACACACACACACACAATCCTAACATAGTCCTATGTGTTAAGATCAGATATGTGTGGAATATATATTATATATTACTGCAGACACGATTTTTCTAGAAGTCTCTGAAATTTTAGATTTTAGAAATTTTAGAAATAATTGAGAATTATAAGAAAACACTATATTCATTTCAAAAAAAAGACATACAATAAATTCAAAATTTATAGACCCATCCTAGGACTCCATAGGCATCATATTAAAATTCCTTATTTGTTTAATACTTGAATAAATCAAATTTATTTTTCTGATGTTATATTTATTTCATTTAAATAACTGGAATTGCCTAGGAATCCACATTTTATCTTTGTTACATAAAATTCAGTCTATTCTAAAAAAGCCTATTCATAAAAAAGTTGGCATTTAACACAATTTTCCTGTTTTATTAAAATATGTCAGATATTCTTTTAACATAGACAATTATTTAGTAACATCCACTAAATTCTCATCAAATGAATAATGCATTATTTTTTAAAAGACCTGAAAATTTGTTAAAGTGAAACAAGATAAATCATATAGTATACTTAATTTCACTTAAGAAATAGAAATGAAAATAGGACACAAGTTATGAATGAATGGCAAAGACAATAATGCCCTTTGAATAGGTGGATGTAGATGGGGTCATAGCAGTGTTCAGAAGTGGTTTTTATAGTCAAAAACTTTCAAATTATATTATATAATTTATATAATATAATATATATAAACTTTCAAACAATATGCTTATACACATTATATATATATAATATATAATATAAAATATATATATATATAAGCTAGGGGAAAAATAAAAAAGATATTGATAAGGGTTAAAGGAGAAATCAATGCAAATAAAAACAAAAACTGAAACTCAAAACACAGTAAAATTGATCATGAAAACCAAGAGCTGAGTATTTTCAAGAACTACAACATAAAAAAAACTTCAACAGTATGATCAAGAAAAATAAAAGATCTGGATGAATGAATAGGATCAAGGAAAGCGATGCCAACAGAGCTATTGAAAATCTGGACTAGAGAGCCGCAAAGACTTCATTGCTGTGAATTTATAAATCCAGGCAAATGTGAAGTGCAATGATCTGATTCTGGAAAGCAGAAGGAACCGGAAGCGGCCCCACACCCGGGGTCCAGTGGCAGCCCGAGGAGCCTTTCAGGGAGGAGGATACCTTCAGGGAAGTCCCCACCAGCCACGGGGGGACCAGAGGGAAGGAGGAGAGACCACAGAGGTTTTGTGAGGGATTGAATGGGAAACTCTGGAACAAGGAGCAATATCTAAAGCGATTTTTTAGGGATTGTACATTGTTACTATTGTTTGAAGAATTGCAAAATACCCACGGTGTCCCCTGAATAATAAAGAGCTCTAATATTCTTAGGTTACCTTGAGTCAGATCATTATTTCTTTGAATACAACAGCATGTATGAGTAGAAACAGGATTTAGGGATTCTAGGTACAGATCCCAATGCAAGTGAATGAATAGAAAACTAGAAAAGTGTTCATCAAACAATAGTAACTCTGGAAATAGGATTAACATAAGGAAAGTCATGGGTGAGGGAAAGGTTTTCCAATTCACTGTAAAACTATGTTACTCTTCAGGGTTTGTTTTGTTTTGTTTTGTTTTGTGGTTGTTGTTTACAATGGCTACACACATATATAGACACACATGTATAAATATATATGCAACATATACTTTTGTAAATAAAATTTAGCTTTGTTTTCCTTTTTTCCTGCTTTTTTATTGGTGCATTATAGTTGTACAGAATGATGAGATTTGTTACATATTTGTACATTCATATCATATAACTATGTAATTTAGCCAATACTAAATAGTACTCCCCCTCCCTTTCCTCTACTGATCTCCCTTTGATTTTCATGAGATCTTCTACCACCTTTCTTTTCCTTTTTCCTGTCTAGCTTCTGTATATGAGAGAAAAGATAGGACCCTTGACCTTCTAAGTTTGACATTTCATTTTACATGATTGTCACTAGTTCTACCCATTTTCCTTGCAAATGACATAATTTTATTCTTCTTTATGGCTGAATAAAACTCCAATGAACATGTAAACCACATTTTGTTTATTGATTCATCCATTGATGGCCACCTGTGCTAGTTCCATAGCTTGGCTATTGTGAATTGTAAAGTATAACTTTGTTTTCTAAAAACTAATAAAATTTATTTCATTACCCATTTGAGATTCATAGGGTTAATTCTCCCATATATGATTATAAGTTTTTCATATTTTCCATGTCATTCATTTATTCACTTATACATTCAAATATAGAACTAAAGAAACAGTTCACAAGAAAATTATAATTTCCTTTAGGAAAGAGAATTAAAGATGCTTTTTGTTTGGCATTTTTTTTTTTTTAATGATCCAGTAGCAAATGAATGGCACCATGAAAAAACTACATGGGGACAAACAAGGTCAGAATATTGTGGCCTGTGAACATTTTGAGGGGATTTCATGGAGAACTTATTTTGGACAGGGAGAAGAAGGAAGAACATTTTCTTGGAAAGATGATGTTGGTATCTGAAGGCAGGGAGGAGAACTACAGCAGATGAAGCCAACTAGAATTCAAGCCCATGAGAAAGCCAATCAGAAAGTCAGGGTGGAGAGGGAGCCGGGAGGACCTTGAGCTTATTAGAAACCTCATGCATAGAAGTCAAGAGCTGTGACTCTGAACTTCCACAGATCAACATTTCTAATGCATTTTCCCCCTTTGTGGTCTGGGCAAGGATCTCAACCTCCCTGAACCTCAGAAAAATAAACTTAATACCAACACTGACTTCAAAGAATTACCATGAAGACCAAGTACTAGAGGTATTTAGTAAAGGATTTGCAGTGACCTCATAAATTTTAACCCTGTAAAAGTATTTTTATAGCATGCACAGAGTTTAATATCATGGCTTCCAAGAGGATAGCATTTTTCAAATTGTATCTTCTAAGACATTATTTTTTAGACATTTAATTGGTTTTACTCAAAGTAAAAGTTCCTTGGGTAAAATATCTTGAAAAAAAATAGGAATTCAACATTGTTTCTAAGACTCTAATATGCTAATGAGCATCAGCACTGTGTTTTAGGCAACATAGCCAAAACTGTTGTTTTGGAATTGTTTCGTGTATAAATTTTGTTCCTCAAAGCACCTTTTGGAATCAGCATTTCACACTGGGAAAACTACCAAAGGCAATGATATCACATGCAAGTCTTTGATCAGCAAAGTGGCATGAGGTAGAAAACAGTGTTTAGCTAAATCTGTGATCCCAAACAGGTTGGAGGGGAAAAAATTAAGTAAGGATTTTGCAAAACCTGAGATTTGATATCCACAGCCTGGACTCAGATTTATGTACTGGTAACATAAAGAAAAGACAAATTCCAATGGCAGGAGCAGAGGTGACCAGTTGGTGCAGGCTAAAGGGGGAAGAGAGGCGGTAGAATCCTAGCCAGAAAAATCATTTCCATTCAAACTTACCAGAATTAAGAAATTATTGCTAGAAAGAAGAAAGATATAACTTTTTAAAAATGGTTTAAAGTTAGGGGCCGGAGTTGTGACTCAGTGGTAGAGCACTTGCCTAGCATACCTGAGGCACAGGGCTTGATCCCCAGCACCAGGTAAAAATAAACAAATAAAATAAAGGTATTGTGTCCATCTACAACTATATATATATATAGTTTATTTATATTATATAAAGAATATTTATATATATTTTAATTAAAAAATGTTTAAAGTTAAAAATTTGAGACTTGGGACTTCCTCATGAAAATATGAAGAAACCCACTGAAAAAAAATACTGATACCCCGAAAAGAAGAGTAGGGCTCCTCCTAGCCCAAGGACATAAGCTAAATGCAGAAGCTTGAGAGGAATCAGCTCGGGACTACTGGCAAGTCCTGGGGGAGAAATGCCCACTGACCTGGGGGGGGGGGGATATAAGCCAACACCCCTAAGCATCTGGAGCCTGGCCAGGTCTGTGGGCAGGGGAATGAGGAGGAGAAAGAGAGCCAGCAGAGAGCTGGGGGCAGTTGGAAAAGATGGAAGGAAAGATGTAGCCTGACTCAGAGGTATTTTCTTTGGTGCATATTAATTATACAAAGTGATGGGTTTCTTCGTGGCATATTCATAGAGAAGTGGAATGTTTAAGAAAGAAAAGCCAATAGGGAGAAAGCAGAGAATGTGGGAGGAAATATAAATTAGCATTAAAAACATTGGCAAGTTATAACTATAGATTTTTATTTTGTCACTTTCTTGATTGATAGAGATCAAGTTAAAGGGTTTACTGAGCACTTATTTGGTGAGTAAAGCAGTAAGTAAACACTAGATGAAAAGATTAAAAAATAACATTTTTATTCAAGAAAAAGAAAAGAACCATCCAAAAAGACCAGATGGAACTGAATGAAGTACCAGAAAAGTCATTTCACTATACAACTTTTACAGGTATGAGGAAATTGCATAATTCAGAGGAAGAAGCTAGAGATGCCAAAGAATTTGTCATTTATGATCTCAAAGGAGGAAATGGGAAGGAATTAAAAAATTAGGTGGAGATGAGAGAGAAAGAAAAAAATGGATTTTTCCAAGTGATGGTTAAAAATTTTTAAAAAGAACAGACTAGGGGATACACATATAAACAAAGAACAATAACTGCTGAATAAATCTGTAAAAACTAGTGATTTTATCAATCCCTATGTCCAGTGTGTTCAGATTTTTTATTTGGTTTTGAATAGGGAAGAAAACAAATGGTAAGACAATTTTTCAGGTTACTGAATCATCAGAAATTAATAGAAAGTCTTCTTGGAGGTAGGTACCAGAAACAAATGGGAGAACAGAAGCTAGATTTGAGAAGAAAAAATAAAGAAAGAAAGGAAAAAGATCAAGAGTCCTTAGCATAAAGAACCTGCATAGATGACTCAATATTATATGATTTTAATCTGTAAACTACACCTGTATGTATACTTTTCTGTCAAAGCTTCTTCCACTCTATAGTCCCAAGACAAAGAAAAAGCATTAATTTAACTGAAAGAAAAAAATAGTCTTTATAATTCATGGCTTAGAAAAATATATAGATGAAAAATACAGAGATATCCAGAAATTCCGTTTACAAAATAGATTTATAAGAACCCACTACATATTATTAAACAAAACTAAGTGCTGAACTTGGGTGTAAAAGGGGTATAAAGAAGGCTACCATCTTTCTCACAGTACAACCCTTTTTGGAAAGCAAACAGATGTTCCCACATAACCCAGAATTGTCATTCTCATACTCCTTGTGAAAGTACCAAGAATTCTTCAGTTCTGAACAGTGATTAATATTATCACTTATTTTATTTTATAAAACCAAAACCTTGTGCTGGGAGTCCTGATACTTCCATCCATAATTGGAAGGATCTTTTAAACCTCATCTCACGTATCCAACGGAGGTCCTGGATTTCTGTTGTACTCACAAGACCCACAAGTACACTTTCAGAAGCCTACAAGAAGGCCCTGGAAGTCAGAGTTCAATGTAAACACCGTGCACTGAAATCATGTCCCCACTATAAAGTAGAACTTGATAAAGTGAAGTTATGACACTATCAAGTTATCAACTTTCAGGAAACACTCTGTGCCATCAGTGAGCATGTTCAACTATGAAATGCAGTCCATCACAATAATATTTTCAATAAAATTTCTGCAAAATTAGATGATAACAAGACCATGATATTTTAAATTGAATGAATTTGAAGATAGTTAAGAATTAGACTCCCAGCGGAATACTTGATGTCACAAGCTATGAACACTACTGTTTAATGGACACTCATGCTCCATCTGCTTCCTTTTCCATTACTCGAATCTCCTAACCAGTTTCTCATGCACACATTCCAGCTCCATGCTGTGTTTTCTATTTATTGAATACATTTCTCACTTCAACATTTTTCCACCTGAGCTGGCAGTTGTGGCTTTTATGGCTGTACACATGCAGGTCTCCCTAGATTATGAACTTCATATTTTTTCATTTGCCTCATGCTTCAGTTCTCCAGCTTAGTAGGCCCTAAAATGTGCAAATTGAGAGGTGTTTCGAGGCAGCCATGGCTATTCGAGGCCATTGACTTGTCATCAATTAGATTAAAACATTGGTTTACAAAAATAATGTTTTCTCTTTACTTCATAAAAAATAAAACACTTGCAAAAGGGAACCCAGCTGTGCTAAGAAGCAAATTACTTTATGTGGGTAAGCAAACATCTTCTGGTCAGGACTGCAATGTATTATTCAAGTCCACTTTACTACATCAGTTTTAAAGTAATGTGAATGTTACATGTTGTTTCTAAGTAAAATAAGGGAGGGGAGAATCCAAAGAGTTGACTTGCTTTTGTTTCTTTTTCTTTTTCAGATATTCAGGGATCCTTTGGGGTCTTAAATGCATGCTATCTCTAGTCCTAGAAGTAATAATAAACAACATGAGTGACAACCGAGGTCCTTATTTTCACAATGTCTCCAAATTCTCTATTTTTAAAAGCTTACAAGTAAGGAATTAACACCCAGTCTATAATCCTGAGTAATATTACAGTCCATAATCCTTGTAATATTGCAAAGTAGCCAAATATGTAAAAGTGGTCCACCTTGATATATGCATTGATTTAAGGACAAAGAAAACACCAATATATTTTCTTGCTTATCAGAAAAATTAAAAGACTTCATGTGTTTAGCAGAATCCAAAATAATCAATGAGATAAGGTTTTATGTACTAAGTTTTTGAATATTAAAATCATTCATAAAAGGATCCCATCCTACTTCCATGGACAGGTGATTTCTTCTATTTTTGCTCTTCAGCATCAAATAAATGTCTTTTAACCATTTGTTGTCTGCACAGCAACTAATTAAAAATGTGATCTTCCATCACAATCTTTTTCATGCAAATGTAGGACAGAATATTATCAGAAAGTCAGTAATAACAGAGCCAGTTGCCTTGGTACAAAAGTAGCATTTATATTTCCTGCTGGCAGATGCATTTGCCAGAAAATGTCTAACGAAATAAATTTAGACAATTTAACCAGCATGGTGGATTTGTCCATTTTTGCTGTCAAGCATCAACTCTTGCTCTTAACCTAAGTAGAAAGAGACACATGACTAAACTTACAATGAAAGATCCCAAAATCATTAATGGTCATAAAATAAGATATTTTCCTGGCTTGGGGTATGAACATACATACATGCATATGTATCATACAGCTGATGGAATTAATATCACCATGTGATGAAAAGTCATCTGAGTCTCTTAGTGTGTGAAAGAAGGAAAAGGTAATCCTAGTATAGTTTGCTTTTGCTGTTAAATATGTTCGAGAAAGTTAAATAATGCACAAAATATACAGGAATCAGCCAAATGCTGTCTAACCCTATCAAACACAGGTCAGTGCCATCGTCGCAGCCGACTGAAATTTCCTCCAGTGGAGCTCTGGACACACAGAAAGCCTAGAATTGAGACAGAATTACAGTGGCATTGTATAAATAATCTAACTGTGACCTGTGGGGTTAAAACCTATAATTGGAGTGATACTTCAAAGCAATGACTACTTTTTCAATGCTATTTTGTGCAGCCAGATAGGAAGATGACTTGTTGGGGTTTTATTGGCCAGGAATAGGACTGCAAAAGTGATATTTTCAACAGCTGCTGGTGCATTTGTGCTCTGACAAATTAGAGGCTAAATCAAAGCATTAAAGAACATCAAAGGCTTAATTTAATGCAAAAACAAGTACTCCAACTGGATCTATTTTACAGTGAATTAATAATGCAGATTTACATAGAATGTTGATGCTTTGTTTTTTTAAGGTTTAGAAGAAAATGTTTTGCTTACAAAATACAAGATCCATAGACTGTCATTTTTAACCATGCAAAAACAATGCAAAATAATTTGGTATGATGAGTACATTCTAGGTATTTGCTAAGTGGTTCTTTAAAGTGAAATGAGTATCGATTACCAGAACTAAATATATATTACCGTGAATGTGATAGTAGAATAGATGGTACAATAAAATCACTGGGCTCAGCTAAAATTCTACTTGATAATCACCCTAATGCTGAATGTATTCTTTGTGTATGGTTTTGATATAAGAAAAATATACATACATGTACACACTATTCATGCTGTGCTACGGATTTATGCATATTCAGTATAGTTGTCTAACTTACCAATGTTTCTTTCAAAAAATAAAAAAAAACATCTTGTGAGACATTTAGTGGAAATTTAAAATACAGGAAAAAATGAAAATTTTTCTGATGCTACTCAGAGTTGATATGAACATTAAAGACAATTCTAAGATGGTGGATTTTTTTAACTCTTTAGAAATAATCACAAATGTAAATTGTCCATCCTATGTAGATTAAGGTGATGATCATTATTATCCAAAGTACATGTATGAAAACACAAATTGGTATGAATATACTTTGTATACAACCAGAGATATGAAAAATTGTGCTCTATATGTGTAATGAGAATTGTAATGCATGCTGCTGTCATATATAAATTAAAAATGAAATATAAAAAAAGAAAAAAAAAGAATTAAAAAAAAATAATGTAAATTTTAGAATGCAGATTGGGATATTTAGAAAATCATCTACCATATAAGTTGAGTAAGATTTATCCTATTTGTTTTCAATAAATTCTAAATACTATCCTAGCCCAAGACTTTGCTAAGAATATTCCCAAGCTTTATCCAAAAATATACAAGTTCTAAGAAGAAATTAGGAAGGTTTGTCCAGGAAACATCCCCATATAATTGTGAGATTGGCATAGAATTCCTGGGAGAAACCAAGAACAAATTTCAAATTCTTTCTTATATTGGCACATGTGGTCATTTACACAATGAGCATTTAATTGTGCAATATTTCATCTAATATGTTTAACCTATGTAAGATTATGCTTATTTAAAATTTTCCTTTATCAAAAAAGATCATGTTGATCACTAAATATATCACCTAAATTAATATTAATTTCTTACTTGGGCCAATGGGGCAAAGTATGAGAAGTAATTAGTGCTCATTTTTTCTTCAGGAGGAGGACAGGTTCTGCCAAACTCACCCTGGTGAAAAGTACACAAAATATCAGAGCTCTAACGTAAACAGAATGCACAGTTTTAAAGTAGAGAATTTGTATTTATTATATATTACAATAAACCCGCCTTCCTCATTAATTTTACTGAAGACTCCAGATGGGAAGCAAAATATTAATTTTGTTCAGCCTTAGGCATTGTTGACTGTTAAGGTACTCACTAAATCACTGATCTTATTCACATTAATATTAGATTTCTGCTATAAAAATTTAGGACCCTTGGGTATGGAGTTCAGTTTGTCATAAGTATAATTAATTGTTTTTAAAAATGATTAATTTGTCAAAATAGCAAAAAAAAAAAAAAGAAATATTGGGCAGACGAGTCTCCTGAGCGAGCTAGCCTACCTTAAAGTCATGGTAATACTCATGAAATTATGCAAATTAATTGACTCTTTCAATGTTGCATAAAATGCTACTTCTAGTACAGTGCATGGAACATTAGGCTGTTCATCCAGCAAAAAAAAAAAAAATAAATAAGAGGGAAAAAGTTGCATTTCACAGGCTGGAATCTTTACAAGCAAGGCCCTGTGGTTGAGGATACTCACAACTACAATCTATTTTTCTACAGAGCATTTGGCTTTCAAACATTGCACACAAAACTTGTCCTGCTTATTACAATTTTTCCCCAAGCAACTGTCAAGAAAAAGTCAGCTGGATCTTGTGGGTATTTCCCTCTTCTTAATATAAAAATGAGGAAGAGATTTTGACTATTTGAACATGCTAAATAAAGTGATATTTATTCTAGAATTATTTAGCAATGCAGGTTTTAAATGAAAAAGCTCATGCAGAAGCCCCAGAAAAACTCATACTATGCTCAGAATCCCAATGCTTTACTTATATCAACATAGTTTACTTACTAAATAGCAAAAATCAGTGACAACAGCAAAATAAAAAGGATAATACCTTCAGAATAATTATCCTGTCCAAAGTAAATGCAAAAGTCAATTTTCCAAGACTAGGGTAAAATGATGACATACATTAGTGCATTTTTTAATTCCTGAAACAAATTCTTATTTAAGACCTATACTTCCAAAATGCGCAAAAATTAAATTTTAAAAATTAACAAAATTGTTCCATGGAATTATCAGAGCTACTTTAAGAAAATAACAAGATCTCCCATGTAAGATTTAGGCCTGAATCAAAGAGAGAAGATATTCCCTGGTTAGCTACTCTGTTCCCCATTAGACAAATGAGCTCAGGTAATCAATTGTTATGGTCTCAGGCAACAATTCCAGCCTTGGTCCAACAGACATTATTAATTTTCAACTCTGCTCCATCAATAATATTGCATTAATAAACATAGGGAAGCCCTACTGTCACAGTGTAGCATCTCAGACCCTAACTGCTTTGGCTTTTCTTATTACATTATTTTAAAACTCACCACTTGGTTATGAAATTATAATATTTTATTTCTACCTAATGACCATTTTATCTTAATGTTAACTTGACTGTTGTAGGCAAAATTCCATGCCTTACTGTGGTTCCAATATATCTCTAAATATCCCACTTGAATTTTATTTAATAAGAAAATCAAGTCCTAATAGAGTACATATTTCTAATACCAACTAATCTACTTATTAAGATAAATAAATGTAATTTAAAGATTTTTCCAAAGAGATGGGCAAGAATTTTCACAAAATAGTTTTAAGTTGCAGATATTTAAATTTGCTGTAAACTCCCACAATTCATAGGAAGACTTGGCATGCCTTTGATTTTTGCAGGAATTATTGATACTATTGACATTATTGGTCCATTTATTTATTTTTAAATGTGTATTAATCAGGCTGATTTTCTCAGTATACCTGGCTCATAGCAAGTCTGCACTGCATTGCTATTAAACAACTCTCACAAGTAGATGCTTACATTTTAAAAAGGGCTTAACTTCCCCGTGCTATTCTCCTATCTATATAAAAGGAAATCAATACCCTGAGAATACATCACATGCTATAATATCAGTTTTCCCTATATTTGCAATAGAGAGTGTTAATTTTGAAAGAAAACTTTAATTTTCTTTCAAAACTAGAAAATCAGGACAACAGCACATGCAAACACATTCGTATCTCAATGATAGACCCACATTTCTGCTCCGTGTGTATGCCAGTTTGTGGAAATCAGCAAATAAATGAGGAAATGTGCCTATTTAAACTAATTATGATCTGGCAATGTAATTACCCATTTCTGTCACCCAAGCATGTTTTCATTCATGCACATTTATAACTCTGTAGCTTATGCATTTTCTCCATAGTCCACCAATTTGGATATACTGATATACTGTGGCAAATCCCAGGTGACACCAATATTTATATTTATGGCCTATCACTGTTACTTCTTGATGCATTTGCTAAAAGCAATATAAACTGAGTTACTATGTTTTGCTTTCAAACCCAAGTTTCATGCCTCCATTCTGCCTGAGGTGGTTTCAGCCCCAGCTGGGAGCCTCCGGCTTAATCATCTAACTTTAGACAGACTCTGGGCAAAACCTGCTATGGCCACTTCTACAAGAGGCTGGAGTTGATTGTGTGCAATGCATTTTTTATGTGCAGTTCTCAAATGGAACCAGCTAATATATGCAAACAGGTGTCATGTTTAGCAATGTCTAAGTATTACCCTCCTCATCCCTTAGATGTGCATTAAGGAAGCCTTCTGCTTATTAAGAATCCCCAGGTCAGATCATTCCAAATGTTCCTTAAGAGCCCATATTTATACAAGGGATCACTAACACCGTGTACTAAGGTTGCCCACACTGTCATTATTTTTCAGCTATTCTATCTCCTCTGTTGTTTCTTCCTATATTGTTTCTGTACTGTGAGCAGCAATTTTGGAAATAAAGCCAATATCTGTATACATGAAAGATCTTAAAGAATAGACTGCTTAGGTGAATGATTAAAATTAGGAAAGATTAGGCAGATTCCATATAAGGTGCACAAAACTTGAGGTCACAAAATATCTTGCCCTTTGCACAGTCAGACAAAAGCACAAGATTACCACAGACCACTGTTGTCAGGTCTAACCTTTATTGAGTATTAGCACTGCGATCACATCTAAATTTGCATTGCACTTAACCTTCACAACTATCCTGTGGGGTGGAAATCTTGGTCTGGATCTTCTTGGAGGAACCTAAAGCATGGAGATGTCAGATATTTTGCTGGAGAGTCTCTCTTTTAAGTAGCTCAGTCAGCATTTGACATCCCACAAATGTCTACTTCCAGTGAGTTTTCTTAACTACTAACCTTTACTAACACCTCTGTCATATTTACAAAGAAATCCTCCTAGGCACCATTCACCGACTGTAATCCAATTTATGTGCTATTGTAGCACTTCATCCATAATTTCATATTTCTCTAAGGCAGGACCCTGTAATTTTTTTTTAACATGGTACCTGTCATAACACTGGTATACATGAAATGTTCAAGTGAAAAGAATTTAGGAGAGGCCAGAATCCAATATTCATCATTCTTACTATCAATGATTCAATGTTTATTCTTCCTAGTCCATTGCATTTATTTTATATGACAACAAGTGGTCCTTTTGGCAAACATATAGTGACCACCATTATTATCACTTGTGAGTTTTCATACCTCACCAGGAATGAATAGCGTTTTTAGCTTCTTAAGAATATCAATACCTAGAAATATGACACAAGTCTGCTCAAACTGCAACTGCTCTGCTTCCATAAAATTCTTCAAGAAAAAAACGGTAGGAATCAGTCGATTTATATCTCTGCCCTGGAAACTCTCACACCAGAAAGCCCAGGTTTGTTTCAGAAGCTGCAACGTGTTATGGATTAAAAATCCACAAAAAAAAAAAAAAGGACCAAAGCAACACATACTCAACAACTTCATTTGCATTACAAATAGGTAACCTGCCATGGTATTTTGCTACCCCACTGACACGTTGCCAGGGAACAACAGAAAAATAAAACCAGTGTGTCTACTCACAGGTGAGGAGCAGAGTTTGAATAAAGTGAAGCTGCTATTCAATCTGTTATGCAGCTCACCATATAAACACACACCCACTCTCCTCCCCAGCCAGCAGAAGAAAGATGACAGGGCAGCCACCCCTGCCTACTGGAGGTCCCCAGCACGGAGGGACCCTGAGGTTCTGCACATGCTGAACAGAATGTTGAAAAGAGAGAAGGAAATGAAGTAGTGGCATGGAGAAAAGCCAGTGTGTGCCTTGCCCAGAGAAAAGGCATCTCAAATCTAATAGCATCGCCTCCAAATAAAAGAGTGATAATTGGTTGTAGCAATTGCCAGCAGTAGCCTTAGCTAGGCCAGAGGAAACTATTTTGCCGTGCCAAAGCAAACTCATTTAAAAAAAAAAAAACTCATTTGATGAACATTTATTAAATGCACCATAATCTGGGTTTCTTTTAAAGTCCATTGTCATGGTTCTAGACAGTTTTTATTTGTTTTTGTTTGATCCCTGCATCTGTTCATCCTGAAAAAAAAAAAATGTCCAATTAACTAATAAATAGGCTGTGTTGGAGAGGGCAGTGACTTATCCATGGTTATTCTCCTGACAAGTGGGAGACCCAAGACACCTAAAATTGAAATCCAAATATATCTGACTCAAAAGGCCTTGTGTCTGCAGCTCTGTGCCATTACCACCCACAGCACTAGTATTTCAAGACCTCCCAGTCCTCTTTTGCCTGAATCAGATATACTGTGCATATACACACACTTGTCTCTTTCTCTGGTCACCATCTGGATTTTGTGAGGCCCTTGCCTGCCCACACCACCTTCTCTGCTCTTGTGAATCCCAGGGCAGCGGGGGGGGGGGGGGGGGGGGGGCTGTGCAGGGGGTTCTCTTTGAGGGCAAAGAAATTTTTTCTCCTAGAGAGAACAATTCTGCATGAGCATATTTGTCACCACCTCTTCACAGAACCCCCAAATTCGTCCTATGCAAGCCAGATGATGAATCAGAAGCCAGAGGAAGCCTAGGATTTACAAAGAATCCAAGTCTCTCCCCACCTCCTTCCTAAACCAGAAAGCGCTTCCCTAACAACACTGGACATGACCTGGGGGCCTGTTAGACATGCAGACCTGAGACTTCCAGTCTTGCTGAAGCAATTCTTCCACATCTTTAGGTGTAGGTGGTTTGTATGCACATCATCAATTGAAAACAATGCCCTCCAACTTAGGACAACTAGAAAAAAAGGACAATTTGAACTAGTGATACAGAACAAGGTTCACATAGATGATATTTATCAAAAGGGGACACTTAAATATTTGGTTGACATAGAAATAGAGTGCTCACCTAGCATAAGAGAGGCTCTGGTTCAATCCGAAAAACTGAAAAACAAAAGGTGTGTGTGTGTGTGTGTGTGTGTGTGTGTGTGTGTGTAAGGAATAATGCTTGTCCCTGGTTGTCTTAATTAGACCACTGTGATACTGTGCTCCTGCTTATAATCAGAAAAACAGATGTGCTAGATCTGAAATCTCACCCTGGGCAGTAGCTACTGGCTGGGTCGATAGGTTAGAGGATTCTAAGCTGTTTGCAAAATCCCTGAACAATGCCTTATCATAGCTGGTATTTGAGGACAACATCAAGACTCCTGCAGGTTCTAGGATCAGATGGGACACTGGGAGAATGAGACACCTCAAACCTACAACAATTATGAGGTGATGATATTTCTCCATGATAAAATGTCTGAGGCCTACAGATACATAGTTTTATTTTTAATATGTGATTAAAGATGTGGTGGATGTGAATGAAGATTGACAGAAGTGAACTGACTCTATTACCCAGATATTTTTTGCTACATAAAATCTGACATCTCTTTTGACTCTTAGTAATATATTTTTTTCCAACATTATATATCATCATCTTCTAGGAAAGAAAAAAGCTGAATATGGCTGAATTTATTGAAAATTTTACTCAGTGCATGTTTTCCTGCATGCGTATATATTTTTTACTGCTGAACTATTTGGGGATAGGTTCACGCATAGCAAAAATGGCTTTTTGGAGGTAAGCAGGGGCTTTCCAACCTGCAGTTTACAAAGTCCAGATTGCAGGCAAGTGAAATAAGAGATAAATCCTATTTCAATAAAACTAGATTTTATTATAGTTTTTATCCAAATCACATAGGTTTAGCTAACACCAAATAAAACATTGCATTCTTGGAATTACAATCTCTGCATATGTAACTGAAGTTGGATACAGCAGTATTCAGCCATAGCAAAAGGTGTGATGCACAGGACTGTCTGTAATGTTTGTAAACAACTTCTTCCATAACAAAAGCTGTAACATGGGAACATGATAGAAAAGGAATAAGGGAGCTAAGGAAGACATTTGTTTCAGCACTTAGACCTGGAGTTCATGCCAAGTCCCATTTGCAGGTGATGCTTTTCAGGACATTCTTTGAAAAGTGTTAATTCCTTACCAAAAAAAAAAAAATTGCAATGTAAATATATATGTATATAAGTGTAAAAATAATGGTTAATGTGTATTTAGAGCTAAAAAGTACCAGGTTCTTTCCTAAAAGCTCAATATATCTACTAGTTCATGTATAACTTATAACAATCCATGAGATAAATGTTACTGCTATTATTAAAGATGAAGAAACAGGCACAGCCACATTACACCATGAGCCCAGAGTCACCAAGTATTGAGAAGTACAACCAGGATCTGAGGGTGCCCCTCCTGACCACTGCATTTGCTGTCTCTCACAAGCACAAAATAATTTAAGGGTCATTTCTTTGCCAACCATGTGTGGTATTACTAAACAATTTGTTCCTAAGGCATGTGGATGCAACAGCTTATTTAGAGTGATGTTTTCAAGAAGGAACATGGTCCAAACGCACAGCAATTAAACCGCCCTAGATGCTCCAGATCTCTGGTTGTGAACAAACTTGCACAGTGTATACATACAGATTCCAGCCCATTCTACATGTGTGTAAGACAAACACACGGAGAGAGAAAGAGCCATGTTTTATGATTGCCATCAAAAAATGAAAACATGCTTAAAGAATTTTGAAGCTCTTTAATTTTACTATTGCCTTCAAGAGTGAAAATTAAGTGCTTGCTAAACTCCTATTAATGCAAGCCAAATCTGTGATTATGTCTGTTTCCAAAAAGTTGCCAAGAACATGGAAGCCAAGAAAATTGAGAGCCAAGTCTCATTTCTGCATGAGATGATAGAGAACAAAGTATATACAACAGAAAACATGTGTTTGATGGGAGATGGGGCTGCGTTTACATCTTCTGTCTGAAATTGGTCTCTATTCATATTTGACTCTGCTTGATAGTTCAAAATACTTGACAAAACATTATTTCACCAAAAGCAAAGAGTATTGAGATAATGCAAAAAAAAAAAATTTCTCTACCACATCCTAAAAGGCTTTTATCATTATGGCAAGAAAACACAACTGCTGAGCCACTGCTGAATTACTAAAGCTATTGCTTTGGCTGTCTTTAAAGTCAAGAGCAACAAATTGGAACAGCTCAATCATTCGTTTATCTCATGATGATCAAAGGTATTTGTCAAAGCTATTTAAATTTTATATAAAGAATAATGTTTGGCTAATTCCCATGTTAGTTGGAAAGTGTTTAATAAATCTATACTAACTTTGCCATTCTGGATAATCACTCACTCTTGGTAAGCAGAGAGATTTTATATTAAAGATCACTACAGATGTCTAAATGAATCACATTGTGTTAGACTGTGTTTCCACAAACTTGCCTGATGATTAGAGTCACCTATCTTGCTTCCCTCACACACAGGATTTTGAATTTGCCTTCCCAGACCCTAAAAGTCTCTGAAAAGTGTTCGAAAATTCTGATGGCTGAAAAAGTTTGGGAAACTCTGATTACATAACCAATTTCAACTAAACTTCTGTATATGATCAATTCTTGAATCTATATATCAACACCACTGGGTATGGTGGTAATTCCAGTGGCTTGGGAGGCTGAGGCAAGATGATTGCAAGTTCAAAGCCAGCCTCAACAACTCAGCAAGTCCCTAAGCAGCTTAGCAAGATGCTGTTTCAAAATTTAAAAAAAAAAAGTAAACAAAAATAAATGTCAGCACCATGTTCTGCTTGGGGGACAGCAGTGACATGTGTTAAGAAGTAAGACTGCTCAATATTTTGGCTTACACTTTGACTGAAATAACCAAATCTTTGGAGTTCTATACTAGCACAAATAATAAAAGTTAAATATTTTCTTCAACATAAAAGCAATGGTTGCAAATACTATGAATCTTTTCCATTTGCTTCTGTCAACATATTAAAACTCAAACAATTAAATAATTTTTAATAATATTTCATAGAAAGGGTTTTATAAAATAATTGATACAATCAAGACATTAAATACTTTTAAATTAGTATTGTGCACCATTAACAGCTTCCAGATTTTCTTGTTTATCTCTTTTTATATCTACTTTCTTTGGTTTTTTTGTGGGTTTTTGTTTTGTTTTGGTTTTTGGCAGTGTAGGGATTGTTCCCTGGGTCCCAGAGGCCAAGCACTCTACCATGGAGCAATACTGAGCACCAACTTTGTGAGAAATCCCACAAAATTCTGGCTATTTCACTTCTAGAGTCTCAAATACCATTTTTAAGTAAAATTAAATATTTTCATGGGCAAATATCATTTATATTTTTTTAAAGCAAAAGTTTTTATTGCATCACAATTAGTGCCTCTTTTCAAATTTACACCTCCTTCACACATAAAAATGCCACTATAACATCATGACTGTCAACACTGTTATTAAATTCCAAATGTACAAAGGAGCCCACAAACATTGGTAATCTGGGGAAAGGAAACAATTAAGTTTGAATTTAATTGTGTCATTTTCCATATGGCTTTTAAATTTGTTTAAAATTTTATTTTGGGGGAACTCTCTAATCCTTCCAAAAGCCACTTGAACACAGCTACCACATCTGAGGTATAACTTTATTTCTGCTTTACCAAGAAGTACCTAGGTATAAAAGATACAGTGTTGTAGATCAAACCCTCCTGTGTGCCTGAATGTGTGGTCTATCATCATTCTTTCGGATTTAATACTGCAGGGGCAGAGAGTGTAGGAGGAGAGGACAGCTCTGTGGTTTTTGAGCTGCCTGGAGGAAGAAGAACCTTGGGCTTGAGATGTGACATTCCGATGAGATGTGAGTGCTCCACTTAGAACAGAAAGCTGTCTCTGTCTCTCGGTTTTATGGAATTTAAATGCACTGGATTGTAGAACTCTATATATATCGCACCTCCCTTCTGTGAGGCCCGCCAGGGCACCCATAAAAAGAAGATGTATCTCAGTAGGGTTTTCCTTGTAAAATATTTAAATGAAAAATTGAGCATTTTAAGGCTTTCACCATTATTCTTTTTCATCATGCAATAAAAAATTCATACAATGCAAAAACACTGCAGTTGGAACAGCATTTTAATTTAAAAAATAAACAATACAATAGTGACTTCCAAGAATGCCATACGAGAGGAAGAAGAAACTATCGAGAGAAGGAAAGGGAATTATATTTTTAATCTCTGAGAATTTAATATTTAAAAAAACCTACCCTTCACTTTAATTTCAAACAAAAGTCTTTTTTTATTAGAGAAATCAAGACAAATTTAGTAGGCACAGCACAGAGGGCTTGCCTGTTTTATAGGTCCTTGGTCTTGTAAAGTGGCATATTCACTTTTATTACTTCATTGCTTTAGCCTATCACATGACTCAGTCTGCAAACCCAGAAAGACTACTCCATTCACTTAGGAAGTCATTTGGATTACTTATTAAATTTGGGAGCTGGAACATTTGATTATAAGGATACTTGGGAGGATAGCTCTATTAAAGAATGAAAAACTGTATGGCAATACAGTCTAGAAGTTTCTTAAAGAAAGTTCTTCTTTATTTAAGAAACTTCTAATGTTTTATACTTCCTATCTGGGTTCATGAATTAGTAAAAGGCAGTAGTTTAAGCTTTTTTTTTTTTGTAAAGAACTATTGTGAGTAAATTAAATGTAAGCATTTATACCATGTGTCTAAATACAATAAAATAATACAACGTGAACATTTGAAGCAGTATAGAAATAGATCTCAATGCATAAGAGTAAAATAACTTATGGTCAAACAATTTGGATTATGGTGAAATTAAGCACATACATTGCTGTATAATTCAAAGAAGAGAGTTCATCTTCTTTTCCTTTTTAAAATATTACAGGCACCACCACTGTAGCATATATCAAGTGAACTCTATGCTGTTGTAACTACAATCAGCAGTTGTTTATAATGGTCAGCCTTTTCCAAGGCTGTAGTATTTTTCAACTTAATTATGTATGTGTGCATGTATGTATTTATTTCTCACACACTAGGCATTTGAAGAGAGCTATCAGTTATTTGGAAGTTTGCATTTTATTTCTGAAAAAAATTTTCCTGGAATATATTATACAAAAGCCTAATCCTTAACGCTTCATCAGTAAAACACACAAACAAGAGGCTACTAAAATACATCGTGAGGTTGCCTTTGATGTCACCCAACTTTATATTAAAATTCAGTGTTACAACTCTGCAGGAAGTGAGCATACAGGGCACCTAGGGTTCCACCTAAGAGCCAGGCTCAGAAGGAATTGAAGTCAGCAGGGGTCACCAGATGTTAGAGAACCCCCAGTGTCACCTCCCAGCTGGTGATCTGCCTCTCTGCGGCCTCATTCCTGCGCTTGAATCAGGGGGATTCCCTTGGACTCCTGACTCTGACCTCCAGCGTTCCTGACCTGAGTTTACCAACCTGGCCTTGCTCTGGGGTGAGCCTGACCTTGATCTGACAGTCCGATTCTAATGTTCTGCTCCGTTTCTCATCTTGCTTCCTGTTTGCTCTGTCTGTACCACCCCAAGTCTTAATCTGTTTCTACAACCAGATCTTTCTCCTGACCGCCTTCTTTTTGACACTTTGGCACTTTTATGATGAGGCCTTCACCCTAGCCAGTTTGTCTGTTCTATAAAAGAAGGAAAGACCCTACCTAGCCTATGCCTTCCCAAATTTTAGATTCCATTGGTACAGCAATGTTTCTAGTTCTTAAGCTATATATAAACCGTACACAATCAACGTGTATGGACTCCCAGGTAGCCCCTTAACAAATTCAAGCTATCAATGGGTAAGTGTTGAACATTTCATATTCTCTATTAAGTCCATATATTACTGTGTAATTAAGTAACTACATTAACCCTAATAGAACAACTGTGTATTTTCAAAACATTTATCAAAAACTCCCTGTTATTTATCTTGAGATATTATAAAATGTGTATGAAAAGACAAAGCAGAAATTTTCAGCATAATAAACAAATAGCCATAATAAAACTCCACATCATGTGGCATCCTTTTTGGAAATACCATGTGGGATGAAGGTGTCACACTGTGAAAATTTAATTAAAACACAGATAAAATCCCATTGCTTGGCCAAGAATTATAAATCTCCTGACTTTGCATATCAGTCAAAGTTTTGTTGTCTAATACAATTGCTATCTAAATGGACTTGTGATTTTTAGTACAAGTAATGAAAAACTAATGTTCACTGATAGTTAAGTAACTAATCTGGCTTTATTATCATCGTATGAAACTTAAAACTAAAATCAGTCTGAAAACCCCAGATGACTTTTGCATATTTAGCATCCCAAAGAATAAAGAGTACATGTATTGATAAACTAATGCAGGCTCTTAAAGTCAATTAACAAATATTGCACATTCTGGTAGTTTCTAAGCAGTATTCTATAAATAACTGCTATTTAAAGAAATAGATAAAATATGAAGCCCAGAAATAATTTATGGTTGAAGTTGCATGAGTTATTGTACATTTCTTTGACAAATCATAGGTCAGAAAATCCAGGACCCAAACTGTGTCTTCTAATGGCCATATTGGTCTACACATGCATGTCCAAAAACCTAACCACCAACAGATAAGCAAGACATAAAATGGTAGAAAAACTGTGGGTAACTTCAGAACCATTCTGAAGTATACTCTGAATATTTGTTTGCTGGATAAATAAGGGGAAAATTTTTTTCTGTGAGAAATTAACATCTATTTCCCCTTCTGATAAAATTGTGATGGTCTCAAAGCTCCCACAGAGACACATAAGTGGATTTCACTGGAACTGATACCAGCCCCTAACTCTGGTATGAAAATCAAATTATATCTTCACCTCTTTCAACCCATTAATTTCTTTCTGAAATGCTATTACCTAAAAGAGTCTTCCTTCAGAGGAGGAAATCTCCACACGTTCCCAGCAACTGAGAGCAAGATGGAGTGAAATGTGTCCCACAGGAAATGGGAGCCATCAGCAGCAAAGAGGCCTAATAGGTTGTTCCACTTCAATTTGGCAGATATTTACCATAGTATCTGAAGCGGAGTGGGTACTTAATGTATTTATTTTTTTAATATTCTGACTTAATGCTAAATGGAATTTTTATGTTCAAGTAAAACTAAAGGGAAAGGAACAAAAAAAATGTACTTGTACAAATAGTGATAATTTCCTTCAACCAAAAAATGACTTGGTGTATTATTTCTCCCCTCTGGTTCCCCTCCCTGCCTAGTCTCAGTGTCCTAGAACCATCTGAGGGATCCTCTGAAGGGACCCTAACCTGCTATCCAATGTAACAGAGGTTCTAGATTCTAGTGTCAACCAGCTTAAAGGTTGCTTGCAGGACTGTGGAGACAGTCTACACTGAGAAATGCTCTGGTGTCTGGAAGGCAGATGGAGGAGCTGGAGGTAGTAGACAGAAGCCACTCTAACATCCCCTGAACAACCACATTATGGAAGTGAGACTGTATGCCACTGTACCTTGTGGAACTATTTCATAGTCCCTAGTGGCTCTCAGGACCTGTCAGAAGAATCAGGATGAAACATTTCCTTCTACCTCACACAGCCTCAGACACACCAAACGCACCCAATGACACTTTGGTTCATTGTTTTGTTCCATCTCCAAACTTGTCTAGACATTCAAGAATATTTAATGGAACAAATCCATTAAATTTTAGTTCAAAGGAGATGATAAAGAAATGTTCCAACCTAGAGGTATGGGTGGCTGTGGGTCTGGGTCCACTCTATAAAGCCAGTGAAAAAATCAACATGGTCCAACTACTTATTTAGTATTATATATCTAAAGAAATCTCATTTTTTTGTCTCCTTTTTTTTCTATTGCATTTTATCTGAAGAAACACTGCTTCAACCCACACCTCGGGGTTGGGGGGTAGACAAAGACTGGGGACCCTTTGTAAAATGAGCTCTCGCCTGCGAAGAATGGCCTCTGCTGGTAGCTGCTTTGTTTGTTTTCAACCATGCTGCCTTGGATAAGGAGCTATTTCAGAGCCTCAGACCACTGAGAGAGCCAAGCAGAATCATCTCTGCTCCTTTTAAAGCATCTCCATGTTCCAGTAGTCTCTGATTTGTAGCCTTACCACCCTTCTCTCTTTTTTAGCTACAACCGGTCCTTTCCCCCATTGATTTCAGGAAGGAGCGAACAAGAGTACTAACTAGCCTGTGGCTGAGAAACCATGGGGAAACCTTCTTTGGAAACAAAAAGAAGAAAAAAATAAAAAATAAAACTCTGTAGGACAGTAGCCTGGGAAAAACTGAAGTCCTGTGAAATATTTCAAGGCAACACCATCAAAATCTGAATTAGACAACTTCTATAGATTTTGTTTTGTTTTCTCATTCTTCCATTCTTAAGAAAAAAGAGAATGTTTCCTGTAATGCAATATTTTGGCAGGGATTAATTTTTCTCCATAATTTTATGGAGAGAATGTGCCTTAGATTAGCAGAAAAAAATCTAAGAGACAAAAATATCATAGCTTTTTGGTTGTGGTTAGTCACATTTTTAAATAGAATTTTAATATCTTGCCGCATACTAAGATCTAAATTCTATATATTAATGTTCAAAAAAGATGCTTAGAAGTACTTTTTCCATAAATGTCCCCCGCTCAGTCAACAATTTTTAAACTGTTTTTCAACTATGAATTTTAGTCATAGTATTGTGTGGTTTATATCCTACCTGTATTTATCTCAAACATTTCCCCCTAATTTGATAACTAGTAACTATTATTGATTCAAATCAATACCATGACATATTGTGAATGAGTTTAAGAAGCACAAGTAGTACTTGTGATCATATATTCTTTTGCATGGCTTGAAACTGCAGGTTAAGCAAATTACCACAAGGAGGGAAATCTTAATCCTGCCCATCATATAAGTGAATTATCAAGTCTCAACCTTCCCATGAGAGCTGCACTTCTTTCTAAATACCTTCCTACTTAGCAGCCTAAAGGGACCTGTCACATCAGTAACACCTCCTCTGCGCTGTCGCATACCAGCTTGAACACACTAAACTCGGGGGCCTTTGAAATCTTTAAAGCCAGTCATACATAAGACAGATTCTATATTGCAGGGCTGGCTGGCTACACTTCAGCACAAAACAATATTTCAAGCTTTCTGATATACATGTGTCACCTCTTTGTGACAAATAGCTGGTATTAATTAGGCACTAGACTTGGTGAGATTGCTGTTATTAACTGGGAGAAGATGGGTTGGATTTAATTGTGTGTGACATCAAAGTCAAGTGACTGATATTTCAAGCATCATTTAAAATGTTTGATATTGAAGTCATTGTATTCACATAAAGACTGTCTAAAAATATAGAGGAGACTGATGAGAGAAGAACCGAAATGCATTTGTACATCTATCTTATGAAGTGTATTTGATGTCATCTTACTGGTGTTTGCTCCCACATATATAACATGTATTTATTTAGCTGCATAAAATTTTCATTTCATAATGGGCTTGAAAGTTCTTAAAATTAATACTAAGCCAAACATAATCTAGTTTTAAGTGTAACGGCTTAGACAAAATACTAATTTGTTTTAAATATGTATTAAGATAAATGAAGTAAAATAGGAATATTGAGCAGAATTATCTCAATAAGCATATCATGCTATCTATAATTGGGAATTAAAAATAATATGCAGATTTGAATTTTTTAAATACTAAAACTTCATGAAGACTTACAGCAAAAGCAATTTTTCACATGAGAAATACTCTGAAATGTTATTACTAAAATTATTTCATAATGACAAGCTTTTGCTGTTTTGTATTAATACAAAAAAATGTATGACAGAAACATTGCAAATTAAGATTCATCCAACAAGTCTAATTAGTTGAAGGACATTCTAATATAAGAATATCATAATAATTTAATTGCTTTCAGAGAGATTAAGATATTTGTTTATTTGACAGTTGACATAAAATACACAAGACAATTACAACAAAATCTGCTTAATTGAAATGTATTATGTTGAAAGAAAATATCCCTTGGGTATTGTTTTAAGAAAAAATACAATTATTGATAGCCAAACGTTAATGTTGTACAGCATATCACCAAATGCTCTAGCAATAAGCCAAGCAAAGCTATCCAAAAGTAAATCTGTTGAGAGTTGGGTGAAAAACTTGATTATTTTTATCATTGCACTTGATTATTTTTGTCTTTTTAATAATGTGGATATATTCTTATAAAATTTTAACCAAAAAGCTATTCTTACATTTCTTTAAGTATGCTTTCATTTTTGCATTATGTATATAATTTCTGCCCTGCATTCTCAAAACTCTCTGAATTACTTATGAATACAATGATTAATCATTGGGTTCTATGAATTTGACTAATAATCAGAAACATAACTGAGGGAAAAATACAGCAATTTTTAAAATAAAAGTACTAAAACTCCATCTTTGAAATATTTTATACCTTTCCCCCAAATATTGTGTTCTGGTATTTTAAGGTGTTTATAACCTCTTAATTCTACACATAGAGGGTAAGATATATGTGAGTATGCCTGCACCTCTGTTACATACTGTATTTTCCAAGAGTAAGAAGAAACCCATCACTTTTACTCTTTGGATTTAAATATAAATAACGTTAAAAAGCCAACGTTACTAGACTAATAGAGATAACAGGTGTTTTGTTTTGGTCCTGGAGATTAAACCCAGGGGTGCTTTACCACTGAGTTGTATCCCCAACCTTTTCTATGTTTTATTTTGAGACAGGGTTTCACTAAGTTGTTGAGGCTGGCTTTGAATTGCAATCCTTCTGCTTTAGCCTCCCGAGCCTCTGAGATGACAAGTGCTGTGCCTGGAAACAGGTGTTTATTAATAATTTTTAACTATATGCCTTTTATAGTTCAATTTTTTAAAAAAATGAGATAAAATAAGCCACGCATATGCTAATTTACAATGGGGGCAGTTAGGGAAGGAATAGAGTTGGTAATTTAAATAGAGGGGAATGAAGGGAGGGGAGGGGAGGGGACATGGGGGAAGGAATGAATGATGTCAAATGAATCAGACTTTATTACCCTATGGACATCTATAACTATACAACCAGTATGATTCTACATCATGTAATGTTAGAGTCTGTAAACAAGTCAGGATGGTGCCTGACAAATGTTAGAGTCTGTAAACAAGTCTGGATGGCACCTGGCATATTGCCAGAGGGAGTGGTTTGTGAAGTAACGCCAGAGAGCCATTAAGTGTGGAGATTCCTTATTGGTTGACTGCTGTATCTAGTTTATGCTAATTAAGATAAGCTGTGTGGAATGTATAAATACCGCTCCTGTCCTACAATAAATGGCTCCCACTCCTGCTGTATCAATCTACACAAGTTGCTTGTCACACACCCCCAACCCTGGTTATTTTGCTGCAGCTGGACTGCGGCAATGTACAACCAGAAGAATGAGAAATTATACTCCATTACATATGATGTATCAAAGTGCGTTCTACTGTCATGATAACTAATAAAACAAAATAGTTTCACACAGTCACATTTGACCTTCAAAGAAACAGATGTCAAAATTATATTCAACTCAGCCATTGTAGTTACTTCAAATAGTGTGTTTAAACTATAAAAAAGTATTCAAATATAAAGTATACTAATATAAAACCATAGGAAGAATGTCCTTGTTACGATGGTCAAATATCTGGCCTCTCATCCACTCTAGGACACTTCTTAGCAGACAGAATCAAGCTCACTAACTGTGCTCTGGATCCATCATAAGGTAGGTAGCAATTGTAACCTCACTCTGCATACCATACTGTTATTTAGGAATTATTTTCCTTTTATTTAATGTTCACAGAAACTTTGAGGTACATAGGAATGTATATTTGTCCATGAGGTATATTATGAATTTTTTATGTTGTAAAATTCAGCAGGTGTCTGAGCAAGGAGAAGTATATATGCTATGATTAGGAGCTTCAGTTCTGTGCTAAGTGCAAGGAGAAAACCCCCTCCTTAGCTGGCCAGTTTTCCCATTCCAACAGCAATCCAGAGGAAATTCTCAACAACAACAATAACAATAAGCTCTTCCAGGTTCACCTTGATATTCCTGCTTTGCAATCAAGTAGTGGTCAATTATCAAAGGACTCCAGTTCCTCGGGTACCTTCAGGTGCAAGAGCTTCTTTCAGGCAACTTGACACCTTGACATATCAGCGACCAAGCAGTAGCTTCCTTGAGAATTTCAATTTATTCTTAGTTCTCTATTCCCACCTTTTGTCTATTTAATATAATCCTCTCAATTTTTTTAACTTTTATTACCATTATAATCTGTTTATTCTTATGACATTCTGTGTTCTAAATATCATGTCATATAGTGCCAAATTTGTTTTTAAAATAATGTTTAGGAACATCAATATAGGAAATGTTTCAATAATCTCTTCCTCAAGAAAAGTTTGACAAAATGAGAGGTTAAGCCAAGGGGACACATTCCCCACTTTAGAAAAAACAAGGGATTATTCTAAAAGGGTAAAAACACAGGTAATTTTGTTAAAAAAAATCATCTTTTGTGTTCTGTTCCACCAAGAGCTCATCATGAAGAAAGCCCTCAGTGAGTAGATCTTTCAGAGTTCTAATTACTAAAGTGAACATTTTTAAGGTATGTTAGTCTCTGAAGTAACACTCATTTTAATCATTAGTAAAACACTCATTTTTAATCATTAGTAAAACAAAAGTCCTTTCTTTGGAACACTGGCACCTAAAGGAGATTTTGTAGTAGCAACATGCAAAGTGTTTGTATATAGAAAGAGAAATGTACCTGCAGAAAACAGTAGAACCAAGGTCCTGAAAGATTCTTGTCAGCGACCACAAGGGGAAATTGTGACTTGAATGTTCTAATCAGGTTCTCTGAAGGACAAACCTTTCTGGACTCTTAGAAAGGGTCGTTTGGAGCAATGGAGACATTTCTGTGTATAATGAGATGATTTAAGTATGACTCTCCCCCTATGAAATCACACTTCCAAACTCTGTGCTCCCTGGCAGGGACACTGCAAGTGGACATCACTGCCACCTGTACCATCTCCTGCTACACTCACAGTGGCAGCCTCTGGAGGCCTTTTGTAGTTTCACTGAAAAACTTAGTTTTGCTAAAATAGCAAATATACACAATGTGTAATTAAACTTGGGAATGATTGTCACATACAAATAGATTTATTTATGCATCAGTTTATAAGGCAAAAAAGAAGCTTTCATGTTGAAAACAGAGAAATAGTGAGGACCCCAGCCCAGGCTAGTCCATGAGTTAGTGCAGAAGCTCCAATAGTGGAAATTCTTTCCTCTTCACCCTTCATCATTTTTCACAACTTTGGGTAGCATGGGGAAGACAGAGACCTAACAATTAATTTTATGTGTGTGCCTTAATGGAAAGAAGAGGAAAGAAGGGCAGAATGGAAAGAAAGAACCCTTGTAGAAAGTCCAACTAATATCTACTTTTTTCAATTAATAAAAAGCAAGGAGGTGAATTGGAAAATATCTGCTTGACAGCCCCACGTCGTCTTCAAGGGGACATTGACTGTGAGCTTTTTCTGATACCTAAAACTGAGTGTTGACAGCCAACATGCCTGAGATCATGGGTGAATGTAAGCAGCAATTTCTTTCTTTCTTTCTTTCTTTCTTTCTTTCTTTCTTTCTTTCTTTCTTTCTTTCTTTCTTTCTTTCTTCTTTCTTTCTTTCTTTCTTTCTTTTTAAATAGATGAGAGTGGAATGCATTGCAATTCTTATTACACATATAGAGCACAATTTTTCATATCTCTGATTGTATATAAAGTATGTTCACACCAATTTGTGTCTTCTTACATGTACTTTGGATGAAAAATGTCCATCACATTCCTCTATCATTGCTAATGCCCTGCCCCCTCCCTGCACCTCCTACCCCTCTGTCCTATATAGAATTCATCTGTTCCTCCCATGCACCCTCCCTACCGCACTATGAGTCAGTCACCTTGTATCAGAGAAAACATTTGACATTTTTTTTTGGGGGGTGAGGGGTGGGATTGGCTAACTTCACTTAGCATTATCTTTTCCAACTCCATCCATTTACCTGCAAATGCCATGATTTTATTCTCTTTGCTGAGTAATATTTCATTGTGTATAAATGCCACATTTTTTAATCCATTTGTCTATTGAAGGGATCTACTTTGGTTCCACAGTTTAGCTATTGTGAATTGTGCTGCTGTAAACATTGATGTGGCTGTGTCTCTGTAGTAGGATGTTTTTAAGTCCAATTTCTGACATAGAAAAAGTTCAATATGGCACCCTGGGATTTGGGTAAACTTCTAATACTTAATTCTTAAAACTTGTAATCCTAACTTGTTTCTAATTTTAATTAAATGGTCTTTAAGTATGAATATTTTAGCATTTGGTATTTTAATCTATACAATAAAGGCTTACTGAACATTTAGAAGACTGGATTACCACAACTCTCTTGCCATGTAGCAAACCAAATAATGGGTATACATTGGCTTTCATAAATTATGTCAACCAAGAATCTGGTTATAAAATTGAAATTACCTGATTTGGGAGATTAAATTCAGAAGGTACGATAAACATCAGAGGTCAGAGAAAGACACAGAGTTAAGAAATAAATAAAAGAAATAGAAAAAGAATGTTTGTTCTGTCTTAACTCTCCTGAGATACAAAGGAAATTTTCCTTCTGTTTCAGAAAATGCAAAATAAAGTCACATGGCCAATGAATGCAGAGTATAAACCTTATTAGTTGATAGCACAGGAGGGATTCCTGAGGTTTGGTGTTGTGTGGGTGTTTTTTTTTTTTAAGCATCTGCCTTGAAATTTTTATCACATAATTATGTAAAACAAACTATTATGTTTTGTAATATTTGCACTGGTGATTGTAACATCTTGCAATTCGTACAGCATAAGAACAGTCAGGCAGCATATTGAGATTGAAATTTAAGGCACTAAAAGAAAAAAAAGTCAAGAAATTGTACTAAATTTTTGCATATGAACCAAACTAGGGTTGTAGAAACATCCCTAGACTTCCAAGGCCCATTTTTAGATTAACAAATTCTATACACACACACACATATAGATGTACACACACACACACACACACACACACACACATACACACATACACACTTCATAAATCAGGCAATTTATGCAAACTAACTGAAGATTCTTGAAAACTGTCTCAATAAGTTTGTCTCTATACATATACGAGCAACACATATCAACTCTAACATATGTAAATTCACTATATTTTGTGAGAAGAATAAAATTCATCCAAAGACTCAGATATTATGCATATTATTGACTAATTCAGACAACTGTGTACCTATCACAGCGAAAGACTCAGAATAGTTATTTCTTTCAATGCTTTTGCACTTTGCTGTTTTTTTATATCCTTTCTCATTTTTTAAATGACAATGCTCTCCCATAAAATTTATACTTACTAGATACATAAGTCTTATACCAAGATGCACCAAAAAGTTCAAAATCTATAAACCTACTACTCAGAAAACACTACTATGTGAAATAAGCCCATCCCCAAAGAACCAAAGTCCAAATGTTTTCTCTGATATGCAGAAGCTAATTCACAATAAGGTGATGGTGGAGTGGATAGAGTTACTTTGAACTAGACAGAGGGGAGAGAAGGGAGGAGAGGGGCACAGGGTTAGGAATGATGTTAGAATAATCAGACATTATTACCCTCTGAGCATATGTGATTACATGACCTATATAACTACATCATGTACAACCAGATGAATAAGATATTAAACTCCATTTATGTATGATGTGTCAAGATGCATTTTACTGTCATGTATAACTAATTAGATCATATTTAAAAAAATATATGAAGACCAAAAAATAAAAGAAAAAGTAAACCCTGCTATGGATATTTGATGTATTTTTATGAGTGATGTCAAATGGACTCTGATCTGACTGTCCCTGAAACATCACTATGAATGTCCTGATGGTTCTCCCAATCTTTTTTTTTCCATAATATCATTTGGCCTGTGGACCAGACACAAAGCAAATAGGAAGCTTCCAGAACCAAACTCAGTAAATGCACCTTGACACTGAGCAGCCAGTGAGTCGGGTCGCCCTTCTCGAGGCTCACGGTGCAGGTGATGTTCCAAGGTGGAATCCCCTTCCCTGCCTGACCGGCACATTCAGAGAAGAACACCCCATGGTGTGGCTATGTGTTTGCCTCTGTGTCCATATGCAAGGACAAGCATTGCTCAACGATGCTGCATTTGAAAAGACAAATCCAAGATCTACTCCCAAGCTCCTCTGGGACCACAAGCTACTTCATGGCTTTGAGCATTGTTCGAACTTGTACAATTAACTTTTTACAAAGTTAAAATGAGATAAGGCACATACATGTACTGCATGACAAAGAACTAAAAACCTAAGGAGGAGCTGGGGAGGTATCCTGGTTGCAGAGCACAAGACCCAGTACAAAAAACAAAAACACACAAACGTTTAACAAAAAAACCCTAATGAGAAAATCAAAAGTTGCTCCAGGTATGGTGCTTCCTAAGACACAACATATTAGTGGTGAAAAAATAACGTTTTTATCATTATTTTACTTAATAAAAATCATCATTGTTGAAAGCTGAGTGTTGTTCACCTGGAAAAATAAAATTAGTTCCTGTTGAATTTATTAATGTGCCACTTAAAAACATTTTCTATTTTTCTAAGCTTTCCCTTATGTGAATAAAAAGTTGTTCACCACTATTTTAGGATATTAAATTACCTAACTGAACCTACTGTTCACTGATTTAGGATGATGATTAAAACAGACACAATTGAGTCACAAGTGCACATGAATTTTATGTGTGAAAATTTGTTGCCTTCTAAAATAGAATTTCTTCATGAGATATAGTAGCCCCAATTTTATAATAAACTCAAAAATGACAATCAGATATCTACAAACTTTACTGCTGGCATGTAAGAAATCACATTTGTTCTTTTGAAAAAAAAAAACTTAAAAACATGAGAAGCCAAAAAATATTCTCCTATTCTATTCAAATTGCATCAGATCCAACCATATTTATAATTGTACAGCTAAGTAGCTTTTTTAAAACAAAGAAAACCTCTTTTCATTGACCGAGAACTAATTTCTATATTCACTTAACTTTGGTATATTATTTAAGTTAAATCAGATTTTAACAAATCACTTTTATCTCTGCTTATCCACTAAGATAAAATTGATAGTTTTCTAGAAAAATATGCAAACTACTAAAATTGATTCTAATAAACTTTATTAAATATAATTCAATTATTTTATAAATATCACAATTAAAAAGATACTAGAACCACAATGTCTTATAAACTATCAATGAAGAGATCATTTATGCCTTTTGAAAATTATTCTAAGTCATTGTTAATAATTAGAAGTTACCTAATTGATTTTATTACTTTAACATAACACTGATACCTGTAGGGCAATACAAACATAAAAGACATTTTAGAATCTCACTTAAGAACATAGGTAAAGCCAGGCACAGTGGCACACACCGGTAATCCCAGTGGCTTGGGAGGGAGACTGACACAGGAGAATCTCGAGTTCACGCCAGCCTCAGCAAATTAACTGGCCCTAAGGAACTTAACCAGGCCTTAAGCAAATAAATTTTAAAATATATATTAAAAAGGGCTGGGGATGTGGCTCACTGATTAAGTACCCCTGGGATAAGAAGGAGGAGGAAGAGGAGGAGGAGGAGGAGGAGGAGGAGGAGGAGGAGGCAAGAATATAGGTAGAAAATGTCTAAATTAGATTATTAGTAAGTAAACTTATGATGATAAAGTAGAATTTATAAGAGAAATAAAAGATAATTCCAGATCAGAAAATCCTTTCTTGTAATATAACACATTATAGAATTAAAGAAAAGAAATTGACAAATAGAAACACTATGATACTTAGCCTAATAAATCATCATGAACAAATATCTCATGATAAATACCATAAGGATAAATGTGTAGAAGCATTCTGTTGTTAGATCACACAATCAAGGCAAGAATACCCTCTAATCCTTCTGTTTTACAGTACACTGTAGGTCTTGGCAAAAGCATGAAGGCAAGATAAAAAAAAGAAACTATAAACAACAGAGGGATTGAAAATTTATTTACAAACAGTATTACTGTCTAACTAGAAAATCCAAAATAATCTATACAAATGGAGAAGAGGACTTCTGAAATATGGAAATAGGAAGATTACTGAATAAAACACCAACCCATAAAAATCCAAAATGTGCCTATATACCTGTACCAATCAGTTAGAATACAGAATAGATAAATAAGAGTTGGCATTTGCTATATCAATATAAAGTTAAATGTACCAAGAATTACAGCTAACAAAATTGTATAAAATTTTATGGAAAGCATTGCAATATAATACCAAGAAGAAACCTAAATAAAAGAAGAGAAATGCTGTGCTCTTCAATAGAAAGACTTCCTGTTGCAAAAATAAGGGGCATGCTAAGCTGATCTAAATTCCATATGATAATAGCAAAATGCTAAGAATATCAAGATGACTTTGAAGCAGAATAAAATGTGAGGATTTTTTTCAGCCACATATCAAAACATTTCTGGAGCTACAATAATAAACGAGTGGCACAGCTATAGAAAAGCAAGCAAACAAAGTAAGATAAACAACACAAAAGAAGGCCCGCTGGTACATCAATAATCATTTGCTACGTGATGAAGGAGGTATAATTTGCCAACATGTAAAGAAGTAGATGATGTACTCAGGAAACAGAACTTCTAAGTAGATGTCCAGAGAAATTACCACATACATGCACAAGGACACATGTGTTTAAATTAGCAATACACTGGAATTAATGCACGTGTCCACAGGAGAAGAATAGATGAATAAATTGTGGTTGATTCAAATAATGTAATAGTCATCAGTTGGAATAAATGAACAAATGCCAACATGGGTCTGTCTCTAAAATATAATGCTGATAAATTCTTATATGTTGCTGGTTGAAATGAAAATACTTCAACATTTTTGGAAAATAATTTGGCAACATAACAAGATTTAAATACATGCACATTCTTTTGTTGAAAACTCTGGCTTGAAATCTATCAGAACTACACTATGAGAAAGATGGAAAAAATGCATGCCACAGATATGTTCATCACTGTGTAATGTATAACTGCAAAAACAGAAGGAGCTGTTTTAAAGTGTGAGAAATTGGTAAATTATTTATGTCTAAATGGAAGAATATTATGTGACCACTCAAAATAACATGAAAAAGCTTATGATAAAAATATCAAAGAAAAAATACAAAAGTATGTACCCTGGATAATTATGCTTTATATGAAGGATGATCTCCTGAGCCCTTGCATCACTGAAGAGGACTATCCACATAGGGATAAATGCAAATGGAGTGATGCATATATTGAATGTATGCATCTAGAGCCATGGTAGATACACAAACTGCTTCTTGCATGTTTTCAGCCTTTTTTTTTTCAGCCTTTCTCTGGAAATGACAGTTCTGAGTAAAATCATAAATGGTTGGCTTTCTGTGTTGTGTTTTACCCAAATCGAATTCCATTCTAGTATGATTAGTTTTCAAGACAGGTTTTCAGCATCAGACCCACTCACCATTTGGGGTACAATTAAAAGACCTAGAAGATTCTAAAAATATATTTTAAATTATGAAAACTGAATGCCAAATGGGACAGTGGCCCACACCTGGAATCCCTCTTAGTTGGAAGCCTGAGGTAGGAGGATCCCAAGTACTAGGTCATCCTGACAACTTAGCAATATTTTGTCACAAAATAAAAATTTAAAAAAATTAAAAAGCCAGGCATGGTAGCACATGCCTGTAATTCCAGCAACTCGGGAGGCTGAAGCAGGAGGATCTTTTTTTTTTTTTTTTTAAGAGAGAGAGAGAGAGAGAGAGAGAGAGAGAGAGAGAGAATTTTAACACTTATTTATTGTCTTTTTTAGTTTTCGGCGGACACAACATCTTTGTATGTGGTGCTGAGGATCGAACCGGGCCACACGCATGCCAGGCGAGCGCGCTACCGCTTGAGCCACATCCCCAGTCCCAACAGGAGGATCTTGAGTTCATAGCCAGCTTCAGCAAAAGCAAGGTGCTTAATAACTCAGTGAGACCTATCTCTAAATAAAATACAAAATAGGGCTGGGGATGTGGCTCTCAAGCGCCCCTGAGTCGAATCCCTGGTACCCAAATAAATAAAAACTGAAACAATCTGGAAATGTAAATGAATGGTAATGCACCCAGGGCTCAATCACCAGTACTTCAAATACGAGTAATAATAGCAATAATAAAATAGAAATTGGATGTCAAAATCACTTATAGAATCTCTAATCTCTGTTAAATGCAGCATGTTTTACATGATACGGGGAAAGATGGTAGACATTTCTTTTCTCCAGTTAAAATGACTGTGTAGGAACATCAGAAGCCCAGTTTAGAATTCATTTGCCTGCCAGCTTTGAAATTACAGACTTTCACATTTATTTTAGCAAGTTATTTAATATATGAGTAATATTAAATAATGCATAAGGCAAAACAAGCAATCAAAATTAACTTTAAAAATAGTTACTCAACTCCTTCAAAGCAATATAATAATAACTGTAATAGTTGAATTGTGGCCTCTAAAGATATTCCATATCTTAATCCCAGAATGTGTAAAGGTGATCCCACTTGGAAAAGGAGTTTTTGCAGTATAATTAAAAATATCTACATGTGATGATCCTGGAATATCCATGTGTATTTCAAAGCCATTGAAAGTGCCCTGTTAAGAGACATAGAAAGACTGGCACACAGAGGCAAAAGAGCCATGTGAGGACAGAGACGGAGACTGGATGTGAGAACCAAGAGACAGCTGGAGGGGTTTGAAAAGGAAAATTCCCTGGAGCCTCTGAGGTGAGAACCAACTAGCCAACACCTGGATTTCCAAATTTTGGTCTTTAGAACTTGGAAGAATATGTTTCTGGTTTTTGTTGTTGTGGTGGTGGTGGATGTTGTTATTGTTGTTTTTTTAATGCCTCCAAGGTTGCAGTAATTTGTTATGGAAGCAATAAGAAACTAATAAATCTTTCTTTCATTTATTTTTTCTTTTTAAAGCAAAGCTTTTTAATTTCTAAAATCAAATATATCCTCTTACAAATGTGCACTAATTCTCTAGAGTTTGAATGGAAGACACACAAGAAATACACATAGCAAAAAACTACCAAATCAACACGTTTGCACTTTTAAATTTTGAGGAGTCTCTTAATATATCTCATTATTGAATCTTCCCTGAAAAGTAATAAAAATACATCAAACATCTCAGATGATTATAGTGCTTATTATTTAGCAAATTTATCATTGTCTGTACACTTAATAAGCCCCAGCAAGTTCAAGAAGAAAAATCATATCATTCTAAAAAATTTTGAGTTAGAAAAACATCATTAATTTACTGACAAGAAATGAAAGCATAGATAGATTTGTCAACTGCAACAAGATAAATCTTAGAAATAAGTGCATTCCATTTGAAATTTATTGCCTATTCTTATTTTTTTTCTTAGTCTATTTCTGGCAAACTTGATATCTCTAAATGGTGGTTAAACTACTACAATTACATCAAATCTTCAAATTATAAGAATTTTTTGACGAAAGAACCCAGGCATGCCTGATAATTAAATATGCCAAAAAAATTCTATTTAGCATTTATTGATTACTTTTTTAAAGAATAAAGATTATTTAAAAAAAAATAGATACACTGATTTTTACTCCATTCTCTCAAAACTGCTCTGGATCAATATCATTTACCTCCAAACCCTAAGGAAAGGTATCTTTAAAGGTGCCATGACAGCTTCTCAGGACATCCTATTAGTGGAGGAGCCAATGGGATAGGTGACCTAAGGGGTTTGCAGTTCTGGAGGGCCAATCAGAGGTCACAACCTAAGCCCACTTGAAGTCTCAGCCCACGTCCTCTGACTCCATTTTATAACCAAACTTCATTCACAGCCCTACATCTGGCAAATCCCACATGCCTCAACCTGAAATAGGTCTTTTCTCCACATACTTATGTTTAGCTATAGTGTATTCAGAAATTCATGGGGAGGGATAAGGGTTAATGTGAGTATGAATGACAAATCATGAGTGTAGTAATTCAGGCAGCAGACTATGGTAGCTAAGTCTGTGCTGGAGGCAGTAAAGATGGGTCTAAGACAAAGACACTGGAGAGAAAATAAATGCACTTGATATGCAAAGGTTTCTCATAAAAGCAAGCCAACCATTAAAAAGAAAGGAGTGAAAGGTGGTTTAGTCAGCTTTTTTGTTGCTGTGACTAAAAGATCTGACCAGAAAAAATTTAAGGGATGAAAAGTGTATTTGAGGGCTCATGGTTTCAGAGGTATCAGTCCATAGACAGCTGGCTCCATTCCTCAGTACTCAAGGTGCGGCAGAACATCATGGCAGAAGAGTGGGGGCAGAGGTAAGCAGCTCACATGGTGATCAGGAAGCAGAGAGACCCCACTTGCCAGATACAAATATATACCCCCCAAGCCCTACCCCCAATGTCCCACCCACCACCTTCAGCCACAACTTCCCCACCTTTAGCTACCAGTCGGTTAACCCCATCAGGTAACTAACTCACTGATTGGCTGAAGACTCTCACAGCCCAATCATTTCTCCTCTGAACCTTCTTGCACTATCTCACTCATATGTCCACACATATGTCCAAACCATAATGAATGGAAAGAAGGAAAAAATATGTTCTAAGAACAGAATTCTAAGTTAACTCTTTCCAATCATAAGCAAATCTCTCAAAAATCTACTAAGTATTCAGTCTCGCCCTCCTCACCGCTCATTTACTATGCCACCACAATCCACCTTCTACTCTATTATGTCACCGCAGTAACCATAACCAGGGCTCCAGTTATCTCCAAATAGGTAAATGCAATGGGCTATTTTTAAATGTTCCATTTTCTTGGGATCTCTCCAGTGTTTGAATACCTCAAATTAAATTTCCTATCCTTTGCTTTTCTGACATTACAGACTGCCTTTATCCCACCATTCCAAATAACTCTTCTTTTTATGGCATATGGACATTCTAATAACATCTTGTTAAATGGAAAAAGCTGATTATTGATAATTTTAGCCATTCAAAAACATGAGGCATATGATATAATAAAAAACTCTTAGAAAAAAATTAGATATCATTATTTTTTCTAGGTGATGAAATATATTGAATTTTCTCCATATTTTTATTTGCTAAAGGAACTTAATAAAGGTCACTTTAAATATAAATCAATATTAAAATACAAACACAGAAAAAAAAATACTTCCACAGGTAGATGTCTCTTTACACAAACACTTCCCTTCTTTAATACCAAAGTAGAGTGATATTTCAAAATATATTGGACACTGTCATTCTTAAGTATTTATTCAACATAAATGTATACAAGTATCCATCAAAACATATATGCATAAGGATGTTAATAGCAGTATTGTAAGGAATAACCCTAAACTGGTAACAATCAAAATGTCCATTAACAGCAGAGTACATAATGATGTATTCACTAAATAGAATACTATACAACAATGAAAATGAACAAACTACAAACACATACATCAGTGTGTCTATTTTATAGCTTTAAAGAAGAAACACAACAGTGGAAAAAAGGAGGTCACTTTGCTGACTGCTCTGTGGCATAAAACCAAGAAAACAGGCAGCTTCTCAGCAAGTTAGGTACTGGAAACCTTCAGGGACACTATGAGTCCACAGTGTAGACACTCTACTGCCTTAGATCTGTTCTGTTAGATGGGTAGGCACACAAGCAACATGAAAAAAGCAAAAGAACAAATCACTCCAAATAAATCAAATAGTCCAATAACAAAATACATCAACACCACAGTGGAAGAAATGTCAGAGAAAGAGTTTAGAATGTACATGGTTAAACCAACTTGTGAAATAAAGGACAGTATAAGGAGTGAAATCAGAGAGAAAATACAGGAAGTGAAAGATCAATAAAGAGACAGAGATTCTGGAAACAAAACAAAACTTAAAATGAATAAATGAATAAACCAAATTAAAAATTGAACTGAAAGTATTACCAACAGACTAGATCACTTGCAAGACAAGGTTTCAGGCAATGAAGACAAAATATATAATATTAAAAATGAAGTTAACCATGGAGAAAAAATGTTAAAAGACCATAAATTGAGGGGCTGGAGTTGTGGCTCCGTGGTAGAGTGCTTGCCAAGCATGTGTGAGGCCTTGGGTTTAATCCTCAGCACCACATATGAATAAATAAACAAATAAAGTAAAAAAAAATATTAGCAACTATAAATAAATAAAGATTAAAAAAAGAGAGAGAGAGAGACCATGAACTGAATTTCCAAGAAATACAGGATAATATGAAGAGACCAAATTTAAGATTTATTGGAATAGATGAAGGTTTGGAGATACAAACAAAAGGAATGCACAATCTTTTCAATGAAATAATATCACAAAAACTCCCCAACCTAAAAGATGAAATGGAAAATCAAACACAGGAAGCTTATAGGACTCACAATATACAAAGTTACAGGAGATCCACATCAAGACACATTAATATGAAAATGCCTAATGTAAAGAATAAGGTTAGAATCTTAAAGGCTACAAGAGGAAAAACAGTCTGGGTCTCAGCTGATCTCTCAACCCAGACCCTCAAAGCTAGGTGGTCTTGGAATAATATGTACCAAGCTCTGAAAGAAAATGGATGCCAACCACAAATACCATACCCAGAAAAATTAGACTTCAGAATTCATGATAAAATAAAAACCTCACCTGATAAACAAAAGGTAACAGAATTCACAACTAGAAAGCCTGCACTACAAAACATACTCAATAAGATATTTCGTGAAGAAGAAATAAAAAATAAAAGTAAAAACCAGCAAAAGGAGGAGCTACACTAGAAAAATAATCAGTCAAAGAAGAAATTAATTCAAGTTAAAAACCAGAAATGAGTCAAAATGACAAGGAATAAAAATCATATCTCAATAATAACATTGAATATAAAGGGCCTAAA
This sequence comes from Urocitellus parryii, assembly GCF_045843805.1. NCBI lineage: Eukaryota > Metazoa > Chordata > Mammalia > Rodentia > Sciuridae > Urocitellus > Urocitellus parryii. Next base: position 110,005,296 of record NC_135532.1, read on the forward strand.
TGCATCAATCAAAAGAAATACACTGGCAGATTGGATTTAAAAAATAAGACCCAACAATATATTGTCTCCAAGAGACTCACCTCATAGGCAAAGACATCCACAGACTAAAGATAAAAGGATGAGAATAAATATGTCATTTAAATGGAACTCATAAACAAGCAGGGGTTTCTATCCTCATATCAGATAAAGTGGACTTCAAGCCAAAGTTACACAGAAGGGACAAAGTAGGTCATTTCATACTGCTTAAGGGAATTGCACATCAACAAAAAGTAACAATTATAAGTATTTATGCCCCAAACAATGAAACATCTACATACATCAAACAAAGCCTTCTCTTTCCAAGAAGCCAATAGGTGACAACACAATATCACTGTGTGACTTTAAAAACACATCTTTCACCACCGGATAGAGCCACCAAACAAAAAAATAGATAAAGAAGCTATAGAACTAAAAAGAATAATTAATACTTTAGACTTAACAGGCATATATAGAATATTTCATCCATCAATGACTGAATACACTTTCTTCTCAGCAGTACATGGATCCCTTCTCTAAAATAGGCCACATCTTGGGCCACAAAGCAACTCTTAGCAAATACAAAAAAAAAAAAAAAAATAGACCATGCACTCTCCCATATCATAATGGAATGAAATTAGAAATCAATGATAAAATAAAAAGCAGAAGCTACTCTAATGCCTGGAGACAAACATGCTACTGAATGATGAATGGATAGTAGAGAAATCAGGGATGAAATTAAAAAAAATACTTAGAGGTAAATGAGAACACCAATACAAAATATCAAAATCTCTGGAACATTATGAAGGCAGTGCTAAGAGAAAAGTTCATTGCACTGAGCTCACTCATAAAAAGAAAAGAAGATCATCAAATAAATATCTAAAATTACATCTCAAAACCCTACAAAAAAAATCAACACCCAAAGCAGAAGAAGATGGGAAATAATTAAAATCAGAGCTGAAATCAATGAAATTGGTACAAAAGAAACAAAACAATCAACAAAACGAAAAGTTAGCTCTTTGAAAAAATAAATTAAATTGATAAATAATATAAGAGAGCCTACATAATGGGAGAAAATTTTTACCACCTGCACCTTAGATAGAGCATTAATCTCTAGAATATATAAAGAGTTTAAAACACTTAACACAAAAAGAAAAAAAAACGGTGAATAAATGGGCAAAGGAAATGAACAGACACCTCATAGAAGAAAAAATATGAATGGTTGACAAACACATGAAAAGATATTCAACATCACTAGCAATTAGAGAAATGCACAATAAAACTATACTGAGATTCCATCTCACTTCAGTCAGAATGTCAATTATCAAGAATACAAGTAATAATAAATGTTGGAAAGGATGTGGGAGAAAATGTTCACTCATGCATTGCTGGTTGGACTGCAAATTGGTGAAACTTCTATGGAAAGCAGTATGGAGATTCCTGAGAAAACTTGAGATAGAACCACCACTTGACCCAGTTATCCCACTCCTCAGCATATACACAAAGGACTTAATATCATCATACTATAGTGATGCAGCTGCTTCAATGTTCATAGCAGCTCAATTCTTAATAGCTAAGCTTTGGAACCAACCCAGGTGCCCTTAAATAGATGAATGGATAAAGAAAAAGTGGTACACATACACAATGGAATATTACTCAGCCATAATGAAGAATGATGTTATGGAATTTTCCAGTAAATTAATAGAATCAGAGACTGTCATGCTAAGTGAAATAAGCCAATCCCCCCCAAAAAAAACAAAGGCCAAATGTTCTCTCTGATATGTGTATGCTGACTCACAATAGGCGGGAACAGGTAGAAAGGAGTAGAGGTTTAATGGATTGGGTGAGGTGAATGGAGGAAAGGGAGTGGGAAGGGAATGAACCAGACATAACTTTGCCATGTTTAAATATGAATACATGACCAGTGTAACTCCACATCATGTACAACCACAAAAATGGGAAGTTATACTCCATGTATGTATGATATGTCAAAATACATTCTACTATCACATATAACTGAAGAATAAATAACAGAAGAAGAAACACATAATTCATACTATTAAAATGTTTATTTTATTATTAGGTGGACCATTTAATTGAATGTTCTTTTCAGCAAAATAATTTTTAGAACTGAAATGCATGATGTGAACTTTACTCATCACATGACACAAATATAATGTTGAGTGAAAACCCTATACAGTTACAAGCATATGAGTTTCATTGATAGGAAATTCAAAAACAGGCAAAACCAATCCATGATATTACAATATTGGTCGTCCTTGGGGAGCCGTGAAATTGAAAGAGGACAGAACAGGAAATTCTTGGAAGTTTATGATACTCTCTTAATCCGGGTGTTTCACAGGGTGTCTTCAGTTTGCAAGCACTCAAGGTGTACATTTGTAGTTTGTGCATTTTTTCTGCATCTGTATCATATTTCAAAAGACATTTCCAACAACTCCCCTAAGAACTGCTGCATCTCTGAATGAGGAAGTTTCGCTACTATATTTCTTCAAGGATCACATTTTCTGTCCTAAAAATGTCTGAATCAAGTTAAATATTTCTGCATCTCCCTAAAAAAAAAAATGATGTGAAAGTATCAACTCAAAAGCAAGCTTTTGCAGACAGGCTTTTGACTATTGTACTCCCTTTTCTTGGAAGAACCAGTCACTGCCTTCAAGAGCATACACAATAGGAGCAGAATTCTGCTCTCTAAATTTTTTTTTTCTTTTTTCCATGATCTAACTTAATGTTGATGCACCAAAAAGCACTTTAGAAATCCAAATTGGGTCAGGACAATCAGGGAAGCCAGAAATTAGAAGATTATCAAAGGATAATGGAAGCACGTCAACACTCCAGTCAGAAAATCACACCTGTGCATCCCGACTGACCCATTAATGGCTGTGTGATGTCAGAGAAGTCACTTCCCCCTCTCAGCCTCAGTGTTCTCGCTTACAATAGACTTCATCCAAAGGAGAAAGTAGCATTGAATACAGATGTTCCTTAAAATAATAGAATGTTCCAAATGTACTCCATGAGTCACTGAAGCTAATAATGTGATGGTGTAATCACATACCTGTGTTTTATGAAAAACTAGTCCAAGACCACTTTTGCATGACTAGATTTTGTACTATATTATCTATATATGGGTGCTGATGATGGTAAGTCTACCCCCCTGTCATGTAAAACTTTGAAAGTGTTAGCAATTCATTTTGACTTGTGTTGGAGAAAAGGGGCAATGTCAATACAGTAAGTTTCAGCTCAGATTTGTAAAATTGATGCCTTACTGAATCTAGATATTTTAGCAGAAACTTCCAGCTCTCGATGAAATGTTCAAGAATGGAATTCTCATCAACTTTGAACACCCTCCAGATGCTCCTTTGATAACATAACTACCTTCGCACCCCGTGGGTTCAGCCCACTGACCCATGCCGTACCTGGTGTGAGTGCACATGGGCCGGTGGAGATCAGACTTTGAGAAAGGTTGGGTTTTCCAGTTTGAGATGAACCTCTGCAGACTCAATATTTTTGTTAGCCCGTGTTGAGTAAAGTTCACATCGTGTTTTTTTTTTTCCTTTAGTTACTTATCCAGATGATGGGATGGGATCATATGTTCTATGTTGACTTTAATTTTAAAGGCATTTAAATTGTCTGTAAAAGATGAATCCAAAACCCCACATAGTTTTTTGCAGCTTTTTTGTAACAAGTGATGATCATGATGAAAATATCACCAAGGTTTTGGGCTTTAAAATTTACAACTAAAGATGCCATTCTTCTCTGAACTTTCAAACTTCCAGAAGCAGCAAAGCAATGGGCACCCCATGAAGACCGAGCTTTTTAAACTCTGTGTTCACTTGTGTATCTCCACAGTTCAGCACAATGCTTAACGCATATGGAGCTCAATAGCGAGTCTCTAAGACCTTTACCTGGGTTCAGCTAGGACCTTAGGTATTAGGTAGGATGTCTGTGCAGTGATTGTTAAGTTCAGGTGCGACAGGATCATACGGAAGAGCAAAAGAGAAAAGTCTTAAAAAGGAAAAGGGCAACTTTCAAGAGATCCAACCTGCAAGCACTGATTCCAGGAATGGAAGTCACATTCACAAGCACTAGATTTTCCTCTGATGGTCCCTTGCACATGTGATATCCTCTCTTCACTCTGATCTTCCTGGAGCCTCAGAAATAAGGGAACGCAGGCGTATCCTGAGGATGAGCAGCTAATCTTCCTGTTCAAATGCCTTCCATATCGAGAGCCAGTGAAGTCTTACCGAATGCTCTCACACCAGCCAAAACCTCTTACCACTCACTCCCTTCTCTATCCAGTGATCAATTGGTTGATCACCTATTGACCTTCCATCTAGCTACACAGTTAACTTTCAGCTCCTCATCTCTAGATCATAAATGGATGAGCTGCATCTCAATGACACTCTAAGGAGGCTACTTAATGAGATGTGATGCTGACAGTAGTGGTGGCAATAATTAAAGAAAATTTAATTACTAGTTTGATCACCCAATTTTTCTTTGGCATTACTATAAGGAAAAATGCCACATATACAAGTATCACAGGTATTGTTTGTAATGATAATGATGATTGTCAAAAAGGGGAAATGGTTATTTTTTTAATTATTTGGAGAATATTTACTGAGCACTAGTCTAGACACTAGGGTTACAGGAGAAAACACATTTGGCAAGTTGCTCTCTTTGTAGTTTCTATTTATTTCTTTGTCCCAACTCCCTCTTCTTCCCCCTTCCTCTCCCTCCTCCTTCTTCTTCTTCCTCCTCTTTCTTCCTCACTCTTTCCATATCTCTCTCTCTCATTCTTTTCTGTCCTCCTTTCCTCTTATGCCTTCTCTTCATCTTCCTTCCTCAAAAGTGATTTACATTAAATGGAACAATACTTCTAACTAATTATCACTTTAAGTAAACTTAGAAAAACACCACGAGCACTGTGGTTCACATCCAAATGTAACAATAACAGGACATGAGTACTTGTACTATTCTTAGCTGTGACACCTCTAAGTCTTTGAAATGCATTGACTATTCCTCTCCTCAGTCTATACCCAAAGGACCTAAAAACAGCATACTACAGGGACACAGCCACATCAAGGTTTATAGCAGCACAATTCACAATAGCTAAACTGTGAAGCCAACTTAGATGTCCTTCAGTGGATGAATGGATAAAAAAAGAAATGTGGCATATATACACAATGGAATTTTACTCAGCATTAAAAAAGAATAAAATCATGGCATTTGCAGGTAAATGGATGGCTTTGGAGAAGGTAATGCCAAGTGAAGTTAGCCAGTCCCCAAAAAGCAAATGCCAAATGTTTTCTCTGATATAAGGAGGCTGACTCATAGTGGGGTAGGGAGGGGAAGCATGAGAGGAATAGATGAATTCTAGATAGGGAAGAGGAGAGGGAGGGTAAGGGAGGAGGCAGGGGATTAGTAAGGATGGTGGAATGCGTTGGACATCATTATCCAAAGTACATGTATGAAGACATGAATTGGTGTCAACATACTTTATATACAACAGAGATATGAAAATTTGTGGTATATAGTGTATTAAGTTTGTAATGCAAAAAAAAAACAAAGTACATGCATAAAGGCATAAATTGGCGTGAACATGCTTTATATACAGAGATATGGAAATTGTGCTCTATATGTGTAAGAATTGTAATGCATTCCACTGCTGTCGTGTATTTAAAAAAATCAATAAAAGATTAAAAATAAGAAATGCATTGAGTTGGTTCTCTCACTTAGTAAAGAGGATAACAATAACTACCGGCAGAGTTTTGTCTATGCTATAGGGATAGTGTATATAAAGCCCCCACCATTGCATTTTTTGTAATGTGCAGTGAGCAGCAGCTGCAATTACTAACTGACAGCAGGAGCACTTTCCAAGGATGGCCAGGACACATCTTCATCCAGCCCATTCTTCTGATAGGAAGACATTGTTGCTCTACCTTCAAGAAAAGGACATTGTTCCCCTGTCCCCCACCTTGAATCTGGGCAAGCCCCGTAACTGCATCAGACCTCTGTGTAGTCCTCATCTAGCCGGGCGATTTCGGCTGTCCTCCTGCCTGAGAAGTCTAGGCTACCCTCTGGAGAGAAGCACATGGAGGAGCCATGTCCTACTGATGGAAACCTCAGATGATTCTGGCCTCAGCAACTCTTTCACAGCCCAGCAGAGCCCACTCCATCCCAAAACCATGCAGAAGAAGAAGTTCCTTTAAACCATTATGTTTTGGAGTGCATATTTATTTACAACTAGAAACATCTTGTGTTAAATAACATAGAATCTTTTCGATCCTCATGAATCTGACCTCTTTTCCGGAACCTCTTTCTCCTTCTTGTCCTCTGTCCCTTTCTTGCTCTCCCACTGCCACTGTTGAGTGGACCTGCTTTATATACTGAGGACTTCAACCACATAGGACCAGCACAAACCACTGTGATCTCAGGATCCAAAGAGTTAATCACCTACTTGGTATCACTCTGAGTGTTTCACTTCTCAGGTATGTGTAATGCCTTTCTCTCCATCACTCCATACCACACTCAAAGCTGGACCTTCTTTCTGGGCTTTTGACATCATAAATGCCAAAAATATCATCCATCTAATTATCCAAGCCAAAGAACTAGGGTTATGCTTTTCTCCCTCCTCTCCGAACTTAACCCTCCACAACACACAACCAATTGATTGGTCTTGTCATTTACCTTCTTCAAGTATTCCTCAAATCCATTTACTTCCCTCCTGTTGAGAGCCACAGCCAAGTTGGGATGGCGCCTGGCATTTTGCCAGAAGGAGTGGTTGGGAGTTGACGCCAGCGAGCCATTGGAATGATGATGATTAAGTTAAGCTGTGTATAATTATTGGGATGATGACTGATTGCTGTAACTGGACGATGCTGGATTGGGGCAAGCTGTGTATTCAGTTGTGTATGTGGACCTCTGCTGTCCGGCAGTGGGGTGGCTCCTGCTGCCTCGGGTGCCGGCTACTTAAGTTCTCACAGAGTTCCCGTTGAGTTCCCGTTGGTTCTCATGGAGTTTCCATGGAGTTCTAGAGAGTTCCTGTTGGGTTCTAGCAATAAAGAAGTTCCTGTTTGAACCTACAAGTGGCTCGTGACCTCCCGGTTATTTTGTGCCCAGCCAGACTGCAGCACCCTCCACCTTATGTGCCTGGTTGAAGCCTTCTTACCATGTGTTGTAATTTAAAAAGCAGCCAGGCATGATGGTGCATGCCTGTAACCCCAACAACTCAGGAGACTGGGGCAAGAGGATTGCAAGTTCAAGGTCATCTTCACCAATTAGGGAGATCCTAAGCAACTTAGCAAGATCTTGCCTTCAAATTAAAATATAAATAGGAAATGAGATGTAGCACAATGGTAAAGCACCCTTTGGCTCAATCTCTGGTAGCAAAAAATTAAAATTAAAAAAAAATTTCTTTCTATAACACCTCCAAGCTAGATTATTACATTTAGGAATGTGCTTGTATAGCACTATGTACATTTCTCTTTTTTAAAAAAAAAAAATATTTTTTAGTTGTAGATAGACACAATACCTTTATTTTGTTTATTAAATTTTTTAAAAATATGTGCTGGGGATTAAACCCAGTGCCCTATGCATCCTAGGCAAGTGCTCTAAATTATATTCTAAATTAGTTGTTCCGTGTCTATCTACTCTGCTAGACTTCACACTCCAAGAAGGCAAGAACCATGTGTCTATTTAGTTCCATTTTTGTTCTCTTTGTAAACACTCACAGAAAACTTGTTGAAATAAGCCACACATCTGCCAAGTTCTGAAAGTTGCTCTAAATGACCTTCAGGAGTACCAGGACCTGTCCAACGCCCAGTCTCTGAAGGTCAGTCTGAAATCTAGAATTTTATTTTGTTAACAAATGGAATAAAAACAGTTTCCTGTTATTAAAGTGCTCTGTGTCCTAGTTATTTCAGGCTGATATAAAAATCATACACTGAGACCTAAACACAAGACATTTACTTCTCACGTTTTTTTTAATATTTTTTTTTTTAGTTTTAAGTGGACACAATGTCTTTATTTTACATTTATGTGGTGCTGAGGATTGAACCCAATGCCTCATGCATGTTAGGTGAGCACTTTACCACTGAGCCACAATCCCAGCCCCTACCTCTCACAGTTTTGAATGCTAGGAGTCAGGGACAAAGGTGCAGGCAGACTCAATATCCACTTATTGCCTGATCCTGTTTGCAGGGTGCTGCCATCATGCTGTGACCTCACAGAGTGCAGAGAGAAAAGAGTCTCATCTCTTCCTCTTCTCACAGGGCACTAATCCGACCTAGTGACTCCAGAATCATGACATTGTTTTTATTTGTTTGCTTGTTTGTTTAATATTTTTTTAGTTGTAGTTGGATGCAATACTTTTATTTTACTTATTTATTTTTATGCAGTGCTGTGGATTAAATCCAGTGCCTTGCACATGCTAGGGGAGCTCCCTACCACTGAGCCACAACCCTAGGCCCCCTGGACACAATATCTTTATTTATTTAGTTTTATGTGGTGCTGAGGATGGAACCCAGTGTCTCATATATGCAAGGCAGGTGTTCTACCATTGAGCTATAGCCCCAAGCCCCTCGTGACATTGTCTTAACCGCATTACCTCCAAATATCATCTCCTTGGGGGTTAGGGACTCCACATATGAATTTTGGAAAGATACAAACACTTAGTTCACAACATATGGCAACCACTAAACATAAACTCATGAAGAGAGCTCATTGATTTCTGAACTTATCATGTGTCACCTTGTAACATCTGCTGTATTTCTCTTAATGTCTATTTGGGGTGCTTCTTTAAAAAGTTTATTTGGTTTATCTTTCCAACTAGACATAAATTGCTGAGAGCAAAGTCTATGATGGTTATATCATTAAATCTCTCTGCAACAACCTCAGGCCCATAGTAGGTATTCAAAAACGGTGCTGATTTTAAATTCCAGTAACTCAAAGTCAAAGATATTACCACATATATTATGCCCAGCTGACCTCAAGTAATAGATATCTTTGACCCATGGCCCCAAATATCCTTCAAGGACCCAGAGTGACGCTATATTCATTTTTATTTCAGAATATCAGCCTCCTAGTACTTGGGCCACAATTCCCTGTTTTCCAACTTCAGGAGTGTTCAAATCTCTCTCCCTGTTTGGAATTGAACTCAATTGTTGCTTCCCTCCTAACCAACAAAAACAGAGAAGGTCCTCTTGGGATTTTGCTGTAACCTATCAAACCCCTGATCATCTGAATGATCATAGGGTTTCCAGAAATGCTCCAAGACACAGGGTTCATACACCTTCAAAGACAAATGCCAAACTCAGTCTACTTAGAGCTCACTTTAGGCTCACTTACCCCTGGTCCCTCTTTTTCCTCACTTATTACACCTGAGTAATAAACTTCCACACTGGCGGAATCCAGGAGCTCCACCTTCTTCCAAAGGGTCAGCACCAGTGTCCAGCCATAGATGAAATGGGTTTTCCCAGAAGCCTGGGGCTGGGCTCCTGGGCCCACTCTCAGGCCTCAGCCTTGCAATGGGAGGTGTCTGGTGGGTTTCAAAGCTATCTTTTCTCTTGATGCCGTCCTCTGTTCACACCTGGCTCTGGTATGAGTTTCCTGTCCTTCACCTCTACGTTCCTCCAAACTGTGGAGGCTCAGAATTTATGTCTGGACTCTCAACAAAATATGTCTACCTTCATTTGTTCCATCAGAGTCCCCTGTGGTCAGATGACTGGCTCATGAAGTGCAGGCTTCTCAGGTACATAAGGAAAGTGGGGCTTTTTTTTTTTTTTTGACAAATGATGTCAGTTGGGGTTTCTCAATGACAATAAAAAGTGATCATCTCGAACACTCATTAGTGTATAACATGGATTGCACACTTTTCTCTACAATAAATGTCTTTCCAAAACACAAAACTTGGGAGAGTATATTTCCTGATCTTTAAAACATTTATAGAATTTCTCAGAGGAAGGTGCATGACATTCTACATTATTCCATAACACAAATTCCCTGGAGAAGTGAGGAAAAATTAGAAGAAGATTCCTTCACAATTTCTTACTTTACATCTAGAAAGGAGACCGTTTTTCTCCTTAATCCACTCTGAAATAATACTGCTGCATAGAGATATGCCAAAAAATGTCAAGTGAGAAATTGCATGCGGAAGAACTTATTCCATGGGGAAGAATTTTCTCAGGACAAAAAAAAAAAACAATTTTTTCTGTCACATGTTCAAAACGAATTTTGTGTATAAATATAACCATGAATATATGTGAGAGTCAAACTCTTTCTTGCCTTTCAAATCTCACAAAGCTAATGTCAAACATCATTTTCAACATATATTTTGACTACATATGTTAAGTAAATTTACAATAAAGCATCATCAATCAACAAAAAATAATTCATTGTTGGGAATTTTAATTGCTCAATATGGGAATGTGTTTAAAACTCAAACACCAAAAGCAACTTAAAAACACACTCAAGTCACTTAAAAACCCGAGAACAAATTGACCAAGCGAGGATTAAAAACAACACATGCTCTTACTAGAAGTAGATTGTTAGGTAGAAGAGAGACGTCTGTTCTTACTGGAAGGAGACTGTTAGGGAGAAGAGAGCCGCCTCCTGTGGACCTCCTGAGCACTCTGTGACTGAACTGCATCTGGAGTTCCTAGTTTCTCTTTCTACTGTGCATCTATCTCATTTCCTGCATTTTTTTTCCCTTTCCTGATTTCAGCATCTATCTTCCTGGTATTACATTTCCCTGTTATGAAAAGAATAAGATCTCTTTGCTTATAAAATATAAGAGCCTGTCAACTTTTATTTAATTCTACAGAAATTAATTATATTTTGAGATGGTGATAATAAAAAACAGAAAGCAAAAAAATTATTTTCTTACTGGCTTATTGAACCCATGTCCTCCTGCATACCAGGCACGTGCTCTACCACTAGGCAATACTACTGGCCTCTCAGAAAAAGATATTTTTAGATACTTCTCAAAAAAAAGAAATATAAATGTTTGATAAATATGAGGGGAATGCTCAATATCATTAGCCATTTATGCAAATCAAAACTACAAAGAGATATCATCTCATCCCAGTTAGAATCACTATTATGAAAAAAAAATAAATTAAAAATAAAAAATGCCAGCAAGGATGTGGAGAAAGAAAAACTCTTACAACCATGGGTGGGAATGTAAATTAACAGCCACTATGAAAAAACAGTATGCAGTTTCCTCAAAAAACAAAGAGCAGAACCACCATATGACCCAGCAAGCCCTCTCCTGGGTATATATCCAAAGAAAATGAAGTCAGCATATAAAAGAGATATCTGCATACCCATGTTCATTGCAGCATTGTTCACAATAACAAAGATAGGGAATTGACCCAGATTTATATCAGTGTATAAAGAAAATGTGTACATACACAATGGTAAAATATTATTCAGTCATGAAGAAGATTCAGATCCTTTCATTTGCACCAAAAAGGATGGAACTGGAGGATAACATGTGAAGTGAAATAAGCCAAACACAGAAATGCAAATCTTGCATATTCACTTTCCTATGTGGAAACTATACAAAATAAGAGTAAATTGCCAAACTACAGAACCAACGTAGATGCCCTTCAACAAGTGAGTGGATAAAGAAAATGTGGTATATATACACAATGAAATATTACTCAGTCTTAACGAAGAATGAAACTATGGCATTTGCAGGTAAATGGATGGAGCTGGAGAATATCAGGCTAAGTGAAATAAACCCAACCCCAAAAAACAAAGGCCAAATGTTGCCTCTGATAATCGGATACTGATTTATAATGGGGGGAGAGGGAAAGAAGAATGAAGGAAATTTGGATTGGGCAGAGGGGTGTGAGGGGAAGGGGAAGGGGAAGGGGTATGGGGTAGGAAGGACAATGGAATGAGATGGAAATTATTACTCTATGTACATGTATGATTTCACTACTGATGTGCCTCTGCACCATGCACTGCCAGAGGAATGAGAAGTTTTGCTCCATTTGTGTACAATGTGTCAAAATTAATTCTACTGTCTTGTGTAATAACTAATGAGAACATTTTTTAAAAAGTAGACTTGAAAACATAATGAGATTACTGGGGACTGGGAACGGTGTGGGGGCAACAATGGAAGAATATGCAGGTATGAAAATATCACACCACAGCCCATTAATGAGCACAATTAACATGTCAATTAACTAATGCTTGACAAAGAAATTCTCAAAATAACTTTTAAAATCCAAGAATAATCAAACTAAGCCTCGACATGGGAAGAAAAAGCTAAAATATTCTTTTTAAGACTCTTCTCACTTAAAATTAACTACCAGATGCTCAGCATAAAATAAAACTAGCCTTCTAATACATCATTGTCAGAAAAGTTAAGTTTGTCTTTATTAATTTACATTTTGAGAGGGTGCTCCTAATGTAAATATATTTAGTAAAACATGATTTCGATAATATGAATTTTAAGGTCATACAAATCAACATTATCATATATTTTTCTATAACCTGAGTTACAGATTTAGCAGATAATTCATTTTAATATAATATCTCATATCAACATATGCCTAATGTTTTTTAAATAAACTTCAACAACATAAATATGCAATATGAATTTAAACCCAGCATAGGTGCCTGATCACTATGGTAAATAGTCTAAAATTTATTCCTTTGAATTGAAAATATTTGATTATAAGATAACAATGTACCATAAAATGATTTGGGCATGGTGGTGCATGCCTGTAATTCCAGCTACCTGGGAGCCTGAGACAGGAGGACCACACATTTAAGGCCAGTTTAAGCAAAAGCAAGGCCCTGTCTCAAAATAAAATTTTAAATAAGGCTGGGCGTGTTGCACTTGCATAGCATGTCAAGTCCCTGCAGTCAATCTCTAGTACTGGGGGGAAAAAATCATAAGCACATTGGTGTTAATAATTTCACAATCTTTAGAAAAAAAAAACATTGACAGGAATGGAGTCAATTATGTTCCATGCATGTATGATGATGTCAAAAGGAATCTCACCATTATGAACAACTATAATGCACTAATAAAAACACCTTTTAAAAATCATTGCTCACAAGTGTGGAAGCTGGAAAGTCTAAGGTCAAGGTGCTGGGGCAGATTTGCTGTTGGTGGAAGTCTCACTCTCTGTTTCATAGGTACTGCCTACTTGGGGTTTCACATAGTGGAAGGGGGGAGAGAGAGAGAGAGAGAGAAAGAGAGAACACACATGCAAGCATATGTTGGGTATCAAACCAAAGACCTCAAGCATGCCAAGAACATGCTATGCCACTGAATTACACCCCTAGCCCCAACCTTTTTTTTTAATGCCCAGACTTCTGAGAAACACTATGCAATAGTAAAGAAATCGATTCATTCAGATTTCTTTAAGGACACGTGTAAATTTCTTTTCCTAGGGGTGGGAAATATTGAAGATCCAATCCAAAGGTGCTCTACCACTGAGCTACATCCTCAGCCCTTTCTATTGTTTATTTTGAGATGGGGCCTCACTAAGTTGCCCAGGTTGACCTCGAACTTGCAATCCTCCTGCTTCAGCCTCCTGAATAGCTGACATTCTAGGTGAGTGCCACCATTTCCACTTTGTACAGCATTGTTAAAAGTAATCCAAATAACTTAGCCCTACTTTCAGACTTCTATGCTTTGATCAGATATATAAAGGTTAAAATATTTTTTCTGATAATGTTTTCTTCAATAGTTATATAAACAAAGCAATAAAATTAGAGAGCATAGAAGAACATATTATTAAACTGCTATTATAGTTGTAATATGTATGAGCTTTTTAATAGAAAACAAAACATATTTTGATAGCAGGAAAACAAAGTGTATTAAAAGTTAGACACAAAGTGGTGGTAATTCTAATTCCTCAAGCATCTGGCCTATATTTGTCTTAACACTCATAGCTAATTTATTTTAAATACACCTCTGCATTCTATATTTTAATCTGTCTCTGACTTACATATATTCTATGATGTCTATCACTGGAGAAGAAAAGCATATATGTTTTAGAGATAGAAGTATGAGTTTCCTGGTTTCCATCAAAATTTTTGTAAGAGGTTTGAATGTGTTATAATTTTTTTAAATTTTTGCTTCTAGATAATATTATATTTGAAAATATAATGAAACAATAATTTCATTATATGCAGATGGTGAGGCTGTGTTACCAGCCATTTCTAGTTTTCTCTTTATCCTAACCTCCTTAGACTACATGGAATGCTGAACCTGGAAATTTTCAAGAGCTCTTTAAGTAATAAATTCACAATTTTGAAATGGCCAATGTTAGAAACATTATTTTAAATGACAATGAAATTTGCTTTCTCTTATTACATCATCATATATAATTTCATAATGTTATAGAACACAAGTGTAAAGCTCTACTGAATCTCTGGTTAAAACTTCCACACTAACCAGGTATGCTGGCATCTACCTGTTACCTCATTTGTTCAGGAAGCTGAGGCAGGAGGATCACAAGTTCAAAGCTAGCCTCAGAAACTTAGTGAGCCCCCAAGCAACTTAGTGAGACCCTGTTTCAAAATAAAAAATTAAAAGTGCCAGAGATATGGCTCAGTAGTAAAGCACTCCTAGATTCAATCCCCTGTACTGAAAAAAAAAAAAAAAGTTATTTTAGGGCTGTGTTTTCATGGTAGAACCCTGGCCTAGGGTGCTCTAGGACTTTTCCTAGCATACTGCAGGACTTGCATGTGGTTCAATCTCCCGCACCATAAAAAAAAAAAAAAAACCCGAAAAACTTCCTCATCAGTAAAAACCATCCTTCATTTGTTTTAAACAAGAAAACAATTGCAAAACCATTGCTTTGTTACTTAGATAATGATCTTCCTATTGCTTCCTTCAAATAATTGCATAAACTGAAATTACCCTGAGATTTCATAAAATTCTCCAAGATGCTAAGTCCTGGTTCTCTTCTCACCAACACACAATGTTCCTCTCACATTTACAGCCACGGTTATGGTGATCTGATTAAAAACATGGGAAATGCTTAAAAGGGAAAACTTTCTGAAACCAACTACACGTTCCATATTCCTCATTAGCGTCAAGCAAAGAACCAATGGCTACTTGAATCCCTATTTCACTCTCTTCTGCTGTATTCCACATTTATGGTCCCATTTAACTGCTTGGTCTTGATACTCCCAGGATCAAGTTGGAAATTTTCAATATATTAACACTCACATAGCATCAGCCTGCACGGTGTAAGTCGGTCTGAAGACTGGATGAAACAGAAATCAAAGGAGTAGCATCTAAGGATTTTAAAAAGTGATAAATTCATGGTGCTGTCTTTCCAGTGTATCCCCCCATGTACTTGTCCCTAGCAATGGGAGATTTCTATTTAAAACACATTGCTTATTTTTATGTCATTATGCTTCCAATATACATAAATGATTTGCATTCGAAGCTCTTTAGAACTATAATTTATTTACCAGAAAGTTAATTCTCATGATGTCAAACTTTTATTCCAAGTCCACATTTCATTGTGCTGCCTTAACTAGTTTGGTACATTGTGCAATACTTTGTATTTACTTAACATTAATATATATTCTCAAGAACTTGGATTAGAGGGATATAACTAATATTGACTATTACCATGCTTAACATGCTTAATTAAATAAATCTCTATTTGTAAAATAGGGGAAAATATGCGTGACTAGTACTGCAAATTTCAGTTTTAAGAGAAAATGGATGCATTTTCTACTAGCTCAAAGATACAAGGGAAAATTTTATCTTGTGTATTATCTAATAGGCCTTCCAGAACTAAAGACCACAGGAGGTAAGGCTAACAAAATTAATATGCAAAGAAGCTCAACACTGGGGACCTATAATTTTCTTGCAAATGGTTTCTCTTTAAGGATGAAACAACACAAGACAATACCAATTTCTTTCTTTTTTTTGCAAATAGATGAAGCTTTAAAAAAAAATTAACACATGACAGCAGGTGGGAAGAACCCAGACAAGTGGATATTCAAAGTCAGGGGAATCCAAATTTGATTTCCCTAACATTTTACAAACTCATTTGAATTCATTGGTACATTTTTTAAAAACCAACTTGGGCACATATATTCAATTAATAAAGGATTGGCTATCTGTCAGACTCGAAGTAATTATTTAGTAGACTCTGTGAGTCATTCTATATTTACCAAAATGAAAGTGTCTAACAAAAATAAAGTTGGTGGATTTTAACACACTACAAATATTTATCTGAACTTTTATCTATAATGAGTGTTTTATCTGAAAGGTCTTTACTCCTGACCCTTTTATTTAACATACAAATAACCTAAGTAAGGTAGTAGGTAAACAATCTTCAAATCCATTTTAAGAGTTCACTCTAACCAGATATTGAAAAGGTCACACAGAAAATGATATATTACCATTTTAAACAAACAAGGCCATTTTCATTAATCTTCAAATGCAGGAAGTTAAAATTAAGCAATTTGCTTCTTTATGAAATTAGTTAATCTTTAAATGTTATTTCCCTGTTTGTTCTTAATCAGGTAGTAATAGGTAGGTGTAATCTGTCTTGTAGTAAAGATCTCACTGTTACTAAAATTTGTAAATAAGTTCCTGCAGCCCAAACTGGTTTGTTGTTGTACTATTCCTATCAATTTAAAATAGTGTCAAGACAAGCTTTGAATATAACACATCAGTTCAGGATAATGTAAAGTTTTAAAATGTAGGTTTTCAAGGGAAAAGAATGCTTCCTTAGATTGAATCTTTCATTTCAACCTTCTCTCATAATTTGATGTGTTCAAAAAATTATCTACTGTATCAATAACATAAAGTAGTTCACATCCTAACAAAACTAAAGGTATGAAACAAAAAACACATGCATTTTGATGCAATTTTTGTGCCAAAGAAGCATTAGAATTAATTGACTACTGATCTGTGTGTACGTTTAAGGCAATTCAGTGGAGCAAACATGGAGGTTTTGTTGTTTAAATAAAGAGCTCAATAACAATACAGTATACATCAAGGCATAATCAGATGGAATGCAAGAAAAAATAAAAGTTTTACTGATTTATATATTAGTTTGGAACTTCTTTCTTAAATATATCACATATACTTTTACCTCTTAATGGTGAATTTGTAATCAATAATATTAATATATTACCTAATGCAGTGTAATGTCTTGCTTTACAACCGCACACTAGAGAAGTCTAAATGATTCATACCCCAGGGAAGAGTTGATGCTATCAATTTAAAGTGTTTAATATACATTTATTTAAATGTGAAACTCATTCCTTTGCCTGAGGAATGAGTATTTAAATTGACAGCCCTAATAAAATTCCTAAGTAATGTAGTCTTTCCCCCCCATTTACTTATTAGTCATATTTGAAAATCATTCATTTAGAGACACCAGAAAGGCATGTGAATTAATTGTTTAGGGATACAATAATTGTTTAGGGAATTAAATGTTAATTCTATGGCTATCTTCTTTTTCTCATAAATTTAGGGCTTTGATCTTCAACCTACTTCTTAAGAGCAAACAAATTCCTGGGTTAATGGCTCCAAATGAACGGTTCCATGACTAGGAACAGCCAGTATATTTTAAATACATAATATATGTTATTAACATTACATGGAACTGTCCAAAGTTTATATCCGAATTTCATTTCTTAACTGAGAAACAATAGTGTTTTATTACAAAATTATAAAATAATTTTTCTAAGAGTCAATTTATAAAAACAAATCTTTTACAGAAAACTGTTACTTAAAATTTCACACATTATGCTTTATTCCATTCTTATAATTTATGGGCCTTGATAAATTCAATTGTTGCAGACATCATAAAATTGAATTACTTTTCATGAAATCAAATTAGTTACATTAATTATTTGAGGGAGTTTTAAAAAGGAAAATCCAGTGAAGAAAAATGTTTCAGCTTTTTTTTTTCCCAAATAAAATAATTTCAAATCCAGTTCCCTTACATTCTGAACAAAATGAAAATTCTCCTAATAAGTAGATTGCAAATTGAAAATAATTCGTTAATTTGACATGTATCATCCAATTTTACTCTCACAAAGAGTTACCTATTAGTCAGATAAAATCTAGTAAACTGTGGGCTGGGGGTGTAGCTCAGTAGTGGAGTGCTCGCCTAGTATGTTTGAGGTCCTGAGTTCCACCCCAGCACAGGAAACAAACAAAACCTAGCATAGTACCCACAAGCTGTATGTAGTAGGTATCTATCTATTACACATCAGTGTCCCTGAGTATCTAGTAGAATTGCCAGGGTGGGAAGATTTCAGTGAGTTAAGTACTGTCCT
This sequence comes from Urocitellus parryii, assembly GCF_045843805.1. NCBI lineage: Eukaryota > Metazoa > Chordata > Mammalia > Rodentia > Sciuridae > Urocitellus > Urocitellus parryii. The sequence continues at coordinate 110,023,614 of NC_135532.1, forward strand.
CATTCTCCAGTTGCTTAGGTACATGATGGCCAGAACCAGGCTGCCCACACTCCTAAACCCAGCCAAGCTCAGCTTTCAAGGATGGCCGGGTGGCAGCCCTCCCTGGTAAAGTCCACCTCCACAGGGTTTGGCCTCAAAGTGGTTTCTAGATTTCTCAGTTTGCTTCCAATTGAGTAGGCACATCTTCTGCAGTTAGTCCATCATAAGCCCACGGTTTTCTAAAGGTCTTCTATCTGTCCCAATATATTTGAATTTGTTACCCCTGTTGGGGCCAGAAAAGTATCCTGTCCTCACCCAAAAGACTGGATTTCTTGACTAAGAAAAAAGTCCATGATTTCTGCTCCACACTTCTTAGACACTTTTTTGAGATCTTAAAATAATTCCTTACTTCTTCCTAACCCTGATAGTTGATATAGAGGGAAGATAACTTTTATCTTTATTAATTTACAATAGTTACCACAACCTGTTCAAAAGTCTGAACCAGAGTGTATAGAAGCACTTACCAAAACATATTCTTGTTTGTGAAATACTATTCATTACTACATAAGAATGCAAGTTAAATTTTAAGAGGAGTGTTATACGCCAATTGTTTTTCAATCTTTCAAGTAGAATATTAAATTGTTTTTCTCTTAACAGAAAACTTTAATAACCATTTTGTTTTTTTTTTTTTTTTTGCTGGAAACAATCAAAAACTATTCTCTCAATTAAAAAAAAGCTTTTTCATTATGAAATACCATAACACAGTGTACAACCAAAATTTCATGATAAACTAAATAAAATAGATTCAAGAATGTCTCAAAGCTTCTTCTGCCCAACTTTTAAAAAAAATTTTCACAGAGATTTATGGAGTCATATGGAATAACTGTAAATCATTTTAACACATAAAATTAAAGCCAATAAAATCACTTATGTACATGCATGCTTTTGGTGATTTAAATATTATTAGTCTTTTCAAATCTCTGAAGAAAGTAATTTATATCTCTATATTATCTAGCTTAATCTTAATTATCAATTTAATATTTTTTTCTCAATTATGAAACATATTTATCTTGGGCCTCTTGGACTCCCATACACATAGCCACAAATTTTTGTATAGAAACTAGGAGAGTTTTAAACAGTCAGGTGAGTATTTTAACAAAAGAATACTTTCACACATTTCCTTATTCTTACCTTTTTCAGCGAGAGGAAATTGCCAGGTTGATGACTTAGTTAGTCATAGCTAAGGAATGCAACTTCCTGGAATTACTTAGCATAAATGTGTTAATTCATAACAATATTGGGTTAAATAAATGTTGCTGTTAGTACAGTGTAATTTTCTTTTGTGATAAATGCCATTGACTTGCTGTTTACTTTTCAATTGATTTTATTTGCCAAATTATATACCAAACAGTCCCATGGGCTGACTGAATATATGAGGGCTAACAATGAAAAATGTGCATAGTTTTAGCACCAACTTTGTAAATTGCCTTAATAATAGCTGGTATAATGTAATAGTATTTTCAACCAGTACTTTTAATTTCTAGCTCATAAAGCCTTTTCATTGAACCCCAAGGGTGTAGCTATAAAAGTAAGATTTAATTTTGTATATAATGTGGCCTAAATTAGCTTTAAAGCAATAGGAGAAGCAGGCAGTTACAAAAGATAGGCTGAAATTATTATAACTTGATATGAATTTCCGTAACAAAATTAATTATTATTTCTATTGTAGCATAATTTGTAGTGAAAATGTAAGGCTATTCGGCATATACATTTTAAATCTTGTTTTTAAAACTGTGACAAATGTATGGGAAACATTCATGGTCATGAAAGAAAAAGAAACGGTGGGCCAAGCATACTTTTCCCACACTGTCAAGCACGCAGGTGAGTCACAAAGAGGAGAGATACTTGTGTAATGTTAAACCCTCTTAGAATAGCTTTCCTCTATCCCCTCACATCCTCTTATATGTAATTTTGTATAACAATAAGGGGTAAAAAATCAAGGGAGAGAAATGAATTACAGTAGATGGGATAGAGAGAGAAGATGGGAGGGGATGGGAGGGGGGATAGTAGAGGATAGGAAAGGTAGCAGAATACAACAGTTACTAGTATGGCAATATGTAAAAACGTGGATGTGTAACCGATGTGATTCTGCAATCTGTATACAAGGTAAAAATGGGAGTGCATAACCCACTTGAATCAAATGTATGAAATATGATATGTCAAGAGCTTTGTAATGTTTTGAACAACCAATTAAAAAAAAGAATAATATTTATTATATTAAAAAAAAAGAATAGCTTTACTCTACTAGTTTCTTCCTAATTATTTGCTGGAGAGACAAAGCAGAGAAAACTCAGCGCTTTCCCTTCGGTGCCTCATATTTGTACATAAGGAGTAGAATCCTTTCTTATGTTCCTATGGTGCTTGACAATCGGCAGTAAGTTCCTACTTGTGATTTCGTTTTGCCCATGAGTGAATGTAGACAGCAAGTATTATTAGCCCCAATTTATTAGCAAAGAATTTTAGCCACTTGTCCAAGATTAATGCCATCAGATGACTAAAAACATTTCAGGTACATTTTTTAGGGATGTAATAAACTGCTAATATTTGGTTCTAGGAAAATCTGACATGTATTTGTAGAACTGGATAATCGATTTTAATATAGCCTATTTCTTAGGTGTCGATAATGAATACACATTGATCCCTAACAGTATTTCAAGGGATGTTGACGTGACCTATAACTTACACCTTTTTTTAAAAAGTTCTAAAATTTTAAACAAAAACTATTCAGTAAGGCATGAGTTTTCTTAGTAGCGTGACTAAGCTATAAAATTATCGACACAATACAGTACTTAACATTTGTTGACCTATATTTTCATATTTAAGAAACACATTTAGACAGTCTTTTCCTAAATCAATTTTAATTTCAAAAATAAATGAAGGAAATATCATGAAATGCAGATTCTTATTTTAAAATAACATTGCCATTTACTTTTCTTCCTAAGTAATTTAAATGATCTCTTTCTCTTTAAGCCTTGTCACTTGATAAGAGAAATATGCAAAAATGATCTATTAAAAAAAGTATTGCTAAAATAAAAGTCCAATTTCTAAGTTTCAGAGTCAGTTAATAAACAATAATTAGCTTAAACAGCCCATGTTGCATTTCCTAGTCTCATATGAAGTAATGGGAATATATGAATTCTAAGTGCCATATCCACCTCAAAAATTGGTTCAACAGTGGTAAAAAATGGGTTACTCTATTTTTCCAGGATTGATGCTTTTCAATCTATTTGTTTTTACCTTAATTTATCCTTCCCCCAAAAGAAAATTTCCCTAAATCAAATCTCCAAGATTTATACACATAAATAATAATAATAATAGAAGGGTAATAAAGTATCGAAAGTATGTTTTACAATATAACATTTAGCATGTGGGAAAAGATCCACACTACAAATATTTAATGGTATTCAATAAACATGGGAAATATTCAAATTGTACTAACTTGAAGTAACAGTCTTTTGTCATGCCTCCCTATCTTGCTATCACCAAATATGAGATGAAGTATGACATAGGGATACCTAAAGCTTTTCTTAAAGGTGGTAGTGGTGGCTGCACATGCCCAGACATGCTGGAGGGCAGCCCTGTCCGTCAGCTGGGAGTCATTGGTCACATGGCAACCCAACAGCACTTTGAAGGCCTGGCTGTGAGCTCACTGACTAAAAAGCCTGACGTGGCACTAATTTATTACCAATCTGGGGGCTTTTCTTCTCCTCACTCATTTTTTTTTTCAGGCTTATCTTTAACCGAACATTTAATTTGTTTAGTCGCTGTGATTCTGCTTTGGTCACATTTGGCAATGGAAGCGATCTGGAGAGCTTAGAGGGAATACATTATGGTGCCATAAATTTGAGATGGAAGTATGTTTTTGTGTTTCTGCCAGGAATATCAGACAGCAAGTTACTGTTCGAAAATCTGCTTTTTCAGTCTGCTCGGCTAATACATGGGTGGGTGGTCCCGAGGTCATCTTGTTCCATCCTTAAAAAGACAATCACTATTCCTGATGTGTCCTGTTTCTGTCTTTCCTATTGACCAAGAGAAAAAGGCAGAATTTAAGTTCAAGGTTTTGGGGACTTTCTTTCTATCCTGAGTAGATTTTATAAAAAATAAAAATTACAAAAAACTTGAAGGTTTTGATTGTGATTTTCTTTCCCCTTGCTCCAACATAGATTTTTTTTTTAATAGACTCAGCTTTTCACATTTACTAAGACTTCTGCAGAAGTTACACATTCCACACCTGAGGTGGGATGCCCGCATTCTCCCAGCCCTAGACCGTGAAGAATGCGTTCCTGACCTGCATCGGCATCTTGGCTTCCTGTGAGATAAAGAGGGATTCAGACATAAAGACTGGGAATTCCCATGAAGAGATGAAAACAAATGATGTGGTTCAAAGGAGAAGTTGCTACAAGAAGAGATGCATTCCTGATGTTGTGCAAAAGATTGTCAGCATTCTCTACCCTGCACAAGTGGCCTGACAGCAGCTACATTTGCCAATTCAGCGTCTCCATGAGTTATCTGACTCACAAGTGTTTATTGTGAAAAGATATGTTGCCTGGCAACAGCTTTAACATGGTGCAACTGACTTTTCTGCACTCCTGAAAAGATGTTTTATTCATCAGTTGCCATTTTTTGCTTATTTGTGTGGTTGTACCCTCCCTTTCTGTATCAAATTCCACTTTATGGTTGTGAACATTTCCCTTCTGTCTATGCTAAATGTGCCTTTGTTCACCATTTACACACATCCACTTTTACACAGTGAACAGGAAACTGAATGGTTGACAGAGCCGTTTCCTGTGTATGGAGAACAAGTATAAGAAGTATATTAGATTATATCAAAGAGGCCCTGAGTATTTTTCAAATGTTTTCTAACATTGGGCATAAAAGAAAGATGGGGGAAGGGAGAGATGGTATAACCATCTAGATTCTATTCCAAATTTCTAAGCATAACAGTGCATTTTTATCAATATGCAAAAAAATCAAATGATAGCAAATGAGGTGTTTTAGACTACAAGCTCTATTAAACCCATATTGGCAGTATAGCCCTTCCTTTTGTATCTCCTCCCTGCCCACAACTAAGGCAAGTTGATTGTACCCAAATTATTAAATGTCTAAAGGAGAAGCTGAGCAGCCTGGGGAATGACTTGGACATTGGAGTTCCAATCATAAAGTTTCCATCCCAAGATTGTCTTGTCTAAGCTTAAAATAAGAGTAGACATAAAAAAAAAAAAACAGTTGTATGACTCTGCTGAAGTCACTCAATTGCTTAGTAAATCCAGTCACAAAGGTACAGTCCTACACTGCACTGTCAATAAGATCATGATGTCCTCATTGCTGAGAAGGGGTGAAATTGGACCACAGTGACTACCTTATAGTACTGTGGGCCCTCGGAGGAGCGCTAGAGACTCTACTGTTAGTAACATTCATTACACATTTTTCTAAAAAAAAGAACTGACACGTCCTTCGTATACATCCCCTGCCAGCACTACTAATACATTGTCTCAGTTAAGCTCCACACACTAGGAGGAAAGCTTTATCATTTTGTGAAGATTTTAAACATTCAGATAACTTTTCCAATACACACAGTGAGCAAGTGCCCTAGGATTTGTACCTGAGCATTGATCTACACCCTCTACCAGCAAAGGGTGAGCATATAAATACAATTACATTTTACGTGAGTATAAACTACATAAAATAATTTTAATTTGGAACTGGAAAAATCTTGGAAACAATATATTTGCTTAAAAACAATATATTTGCTTAAAAATAATAGTTGGCATGTGGTTTTCCAAGCATCCCTCGTATTATGTGCTGGGAGGTTCATTCACCTACTGCTTTCCTGCTGGGTACAAGATTCTACTACATCCCTCAGCACAGACACAGCCGTAGACAAGGCTGTGTCCTATCTTGCATCCTGTCTTCACTGTGCTCCCATTTTTATAAGAGCAGCAGACAACTGCAATGACAGTCCCATGTCAGGAAAAATAAATCTTATGTTGGAGTCTGGTGAAGGCGAGTTGTAGTTCACTAATTGTCTAAGACACTGAGGAGCCATGTGCATTTCAGGAGCTAGTAAAGGTCATGGTGGGTAGAGTGTACTGAATGAGGAGCAGGACAAGAGATGAGGTTGGTGAGGGAGAGAAGAAGCAGGGTGCTATGGGTCCAGGGTGTCAAGTTAAAGAGACCAATGTGGTCCTGTCTTCATGGAGACTACAGTCCACTAAAGACACAGAATTATTGACAATCATTCATGTTATAGGAGGCACTGGATAAATCAGTTTATGGTAGAAACCAATTTCTGAAAATATTCCATTACAAACATTTTCTTATTCGCTTTCTTTTCCATAAATCAGCAATTTAAAACATTGGCAAACATTTCCAAATTTTGGACTCAACTTCCAAGTCAGTCTTGGTTTTCACAATGCACATATGTTTATCCCTGCATGTATAATAAGTATGACCTCATTTACAGTTCTTATAGTCCTTTCTGTTCACGTTTTATTGCTATTCTAGACCATAAATTAATGAAAACTTGATGGAAATATTATAAAATAAGAAATACAAAATAAAGCATGCACAGTTAATAATTATACCTAATAGTAGTTCAAAATAGATTTATTCTATATACTTATTTAGCTATAGAATTAAATGAGTACCTATAAAATTTACAGAAAGATATTTATGAAAAACAGCAATCACTTTGGTAACCCCTGTCAATATTAAACGAAGAAGATTCAGCATGGTCTAGGCGCTCAGCACCATATCTGCCTCTCAGTACTCAGTTTTGGTTTAAGAAAAACTTATTTTAGGGGCTGGGGTTGTGGCTTAGTGGTAGAACCGTTTTTCAGCATAGATGAGGCCCTCTTCAGTCCCTATTATTGAAAAAATAGAAAGAATAACTATTTTAAACAAAAACAAATAAACAGAGCTAGGAGAAAAATCAAGAGTCATTATTTCCTTTTGGTCCTACACATACACAGAAAATGATGTGTTTTTATAACTGAAAAGTTTATTACAAATTGGACTGTATCCTAAATTCTTGATGTAATGCCAATTCAGAAGTAATTAAATTCACATTTGCAGAAACCACTAAAAGTTGTTTATAAACTACTCTGTATTATTTGTATTCATAGTGGGTTATTCAGACTACTCAAAACTCAGAATGTGGAGTCAATAGAATTCATAGCATCTGACTTTAATGTACCATGGTAAACACTCCAACGTGATTACTACGTTTCAGAATGTTAAAATTAACGATGCCAGCACATCTATGGAAAGAATGGTCTTCATTTGCTTTTCCAAAACAAATAGAATTTTTGTACATGTTTTTGTTTTAGTAATTCAGATACAGAGCAACTTTTTCATTTATTTTTATTATTAATAGTTGCAATGAAGGGTAAATAAAAAAAAACTAATTAAATTTGCTACTCTAAGCCCTACCTTGAATATATATCATGACAACCATGTCACCGCAAAAATCAATGAACCAGATAATTGCTCCAAATTAGGAGACCATGACTCTGCTGACATTTAAGTTCTGGTTTCACTATGTGAATGACCTTTGTTCCACTAATTATGGGCTTTTATAGCATTAAATATTTTTTAAATCAGTGTGCTTTTTATTTATGGAAAATATGAATATAATCAGCATGATTTTAGGATGTGCTATTCAATTATACTGATGACAATCCTGAATTTAAACCCACAAAATAATTGGTAAGAAACAATATTAGCAAAAGTCCAACTTATTAATTCGCTAATTTTGTGTAGGTACAATCACCCCTTGACTCTCATGAGATACCAAAATCTTAGGATGCTCAAGTTCCATATTAAAAATGGCATGATGTTACATATAATCTACCATCACCCTACTATGTGTTTTAAATTGTCTCTCAATTACTTGTAATATCTAATACAATGTAAATGCTCTGTGTATAAGCACTATATTGTATTGTTTAGGGAGAAATAAAAAGCATCCGTACATGTTTAGTACAGATACAATTATTTTTCAAATATTTGCCATCCACATTGGCTGAATTTGAGGATGCAGAACCCGTGGATAAGAAGCAGCAAGAGTATCGATGGTTTATGGGCATAATACATGTCTATTTATCCAGACTTTCAAACATATATGTGTAGAATCAACACAAGGCAAAGCTGTACTTATACAACTTCAACAGGGCAAGAACATCCAGTCTGAGATAATGTGGGGAGCAGGTAAAGTGGCTCACATTCACATAGGGCCTATTAGGTGGCAAATGTTCTTCCAAACACTTCTTTTTTTTTAATTTTTTTTTTAAAGAGAGAGAGAGAGAATTTTTTATTTATTTATTTTTTTTTTTTAGTTTTTGGTGGACACGACATCTTTGTTTGTATGTGGTGCTGAGGATCGAACCCAGGCCGCACACATGCTAGGCGAGCACGCTACCACTTGAGCCACATCCCCAGCCCCTTCCAAACACTTCTCATGGGCAATCTCATTGATATGAGATCTTCTCAACAGGTTTAATGAGGAAGGTCGTGGGATGTTGCTATTACAATTTCCTTTGACAGTTAAAGAAACTGAAGGCTAGAGAAGGGAAAATCCCAGAGTTGAACTCCAAGTCGAAGCTGACCACCTCTTCGTGTGTGAGAGATGTCCAATCAATCATCCAATCACAGTCCTATATTTACCAAAACCCACCCTGTAGTTTCTTTTGGTAGTTGTTTGGAGTCATTTTCACCTAGTTTGCAGAAATCTCATTTGCCAGGTGTCAGCTACCAACATAGTCTTCTTTTGTCTTTTCTTTTCTTTTTTAACCTTTTTTTTTTTTTTTTTTTGGTACCAGGGATTGAACCCAGGTGCTTAACTTCTGAGCCATATCCCCATCCCTTTTTTAATTTTTTTTTTTTTTTACTTTTATACAGGGTCTCACTAACTTGCTTATGCCTTCACTAAGTTGAACTTAAAACCCTCCTGCCTCAGCCTCCGGAACTCCTGGGATTATAGGCATGTACCACCGTACTCCTCCAGTCTTGTTTTTAATACAGCCATTTTTGTATGATAGTGTAGAATTCGAACACCAATCATCTCTTATGCCTTGGGGTCAGATAGGTCTCTAACCCAGAGTGAGAGTTGCACAGTATTTCAGCAAGAGGGGAAAAAAAAAAAGTTCTCGAAAATTTCTTATCTGCTGGCACAACCATACAAGCTCTAAGGAAACCATGACTCAAAATTCAAAGCCCCCACAAACTGGATGGGGGAAAGTAACATATATTCTCAGTAGTGCTCCCAACCCCAGAGGGGGTTCTGTAGTGAGGGCCTATCTATCCTGTGAGCTCCCAGGTACCCCTTCCGGAGATTCCCCAGATGATCACTTACACACTAAATTCTTCTGGGAAGAGTATTTTGGGGTTTGTTTTGCTTTGTTTTGTTTTCCTTCAAATACTTGAGAACACTTGGAAATCAAGAGATTTCATAGCAAATCTGGATTTAGGGTCTCCTCTTTATTAATTTTTTTTTAGTTTTAAGTGGACACAATGTCTTTATTTTATTTATTTATTTTTAATTTTTTTAGATATTGATGGACCTTTATTTTATTCATTTATTTATATGTGGTGCAGAGAATAGAACCCAGTGCCTCACTCATGCCAAGTTGAGCACTCTATGTAAGACTGAGCTACAATCCCAGCCCTCTTTATTTTATTTTTATGTGGTGCTGAGGATCAAACCCAGTGCCTCATGCATGCTAGGCGAGCACTCTACCACTAAAAAAACAAAAATATATGATAATCAGTCAAATCTGGCCAGACTCCCTCCAACAACCTTCTGCAAGATACCGACACCTGCTCTAGTCTGGGCGTCAGAGCTCTAGCTGAGATTTCTGGTTAAGATCTAATCTCATCCAGTTACCTGACCTGTCCTGTTACATCAAGCCACTTCCTGTTACCTGTGGCTCCTCCCTCTAGACACTTGAGCTTGTAACCCTTGCTCTAAGGCAAGATTGCTTCCAGCTCTGGGATTCTGCTTCTTCCATAGGAAGTAAATGGAAACATCATTAACCTGAGTTGAGTGATGTGCTCGGGATCCCAGGCTAGGACAGTTAAGAGCATAGCAGAGCTGGTGCTTGGACCATCACAAGTCCAGACTTCTTCCACATGTGTCCTGCCTTTTATTGACACGTGAAGTGATGGGATTCTAGCTCAGAAACACATGGGAGAACCTTTCTCAAGGCTGTAAAGAAAGCTAACTCACCTCCTTGGGGGGTGAGAAAACCTGGGAGTGGGGCTAGGATTCAGGCAGTGCTCAGGTGTGCCTATAAATCCTGTTTATGGAAGAGATTCTGTGACTAGAAAGACACATAATGTTGGGGGTGGCGGAATTTAGTAAGAAAAGGCAAGGATGTAACTCCAGCGTTCTGTGAGCCCTGGACTCCCTGTGTGGCCTGAGTCTTCCTCATACAGATGTGTTGGTAAGACTCTCTCCACCCCAGAGTGGAATTGTGGCTTCCCAGTGTCCCCTAAGGAGCTTAAATATGCAGCTGACTTCAGGCTAAAGCTGCAGTAGGACCGAAGGTCATCTCAAAGATTTAAAACATAGCCCTGTCCAAGATTTTGTAATAAATGGCTGACCAAGTGGATCCAAAACTTAAAAAAAAAAGTCCTACACAACAATTTATAAACTACTGTTTGTAAAATAATCTTGTAACTCTTTTCCTAGAAATCCTATCACTCAAACAGGATTTTACACTAATTAGTTATTATTTTTATTCAGAAGCACTCATCAGGCTAAAAAGAACCCAAACTTAAACAGTTCCCAAAACAAAATTCTTTTTGTGTAAAATACTAACAGATTTATTCCAGTAATAAAAATTTCTTTGCATAAATACACGTGCATATTATTATAACCATATTGATTCAAATTAAGCAGTGTATGAATGCTCTTGTATAGCTTTGTAACAATTGGAACAGTACATTTTAATTTCTGTAGAAACCAAGTAAAGGAAAATAAAAACTTCATTGTTATTTACTCTATTAGTATTTTTCTAAATGCAAAACCATAGTCCAGAGTATTGTCCTCTAAATGGTTAATTGTTAAATTGAGTTTGACATCTGTAACACAAAGCTTTCAAATATTCCAGAGCTCGATAAAAAGAAGGACTCCAGCAAGCCACACACCACTGCTTCGTCTATTCACTCCAGTTGCAGCGGGAATGCAAAGCTGCTTATTTACACGTTTTAAAAATGACCAGGGTCTTCAAAGAGGAAAGGCACTAGAGGATTATTGCTATTATTAATCTGTAACCTAAGTTTTCAAAAAACCTGTTGCTTTCTCTATTGTAAATTTTTTGTTTATAATCATGTTCTATCTTTCTAAGCCTTTAAAACATCCTCAACTGAATCAAAGTGATAAGTTTTTTGCTTTGTTTTGTTTCTTTTGGGTTTTTCTCCCCCAAATGATATCTCACTAAAGAAAAATGTGGGGGGGGAAATGAGACTTTCAGTCAACATTTGGCTCTGTACCTCTCACATCTGTTTCTCATAAGTTCGGGCTCCATATTTCACCTATATGGATCCCATTAAGTAATTATGTAGGGAAAAAAATGTAGACATTTTATAAAACAAATGGAATGGACAGGACATGGTTAAGGCCATGGGGTTTGGAGGTAGAGAGACATGAGTTCGAGACTGATGCCTCCTTCAATATAACTGGATTTCCAACTTTATTAAACCTTGAATTTTCATCTACAAAAAAAAAAAAGAATAACACTTCATTATGTGCACAAAATGAAGTATTGTGTAAAGTGTTTGGAGTGCTACCTGGCACAGATGGTGACTCTCTAGCTGGAGGTTTTAAAGCTGTTTTCACTTTGCACAAAGTGCCACTAAGATCACGAACCAATTGCTCATGCCACCCAGCTCCGCAAGGGAAAGCAGAGGCAGAAGAAGAAGGGGGTCGTGCCTTCATTTTTTATGCAGTGCACAAACCCTGCTGTCAACTTGTTTACTAATAAACAGGAGGCCAAGACTGGGGGAAGGAAGATTGCAAAGTTGAGCACTATCTTATCAAAATACAGAGCGGCCAAAAGAATGGGCAGATGGAAAGCACAGGAGAGAGAGAACGCCAAGCAGGAAAGAAAAGGCGGAAGCAGGAAGCATCCTTCTAGGTCATGCTGTCTGGCCACTCTTCCTAGAGAGATGAAAGCAAGCCTAGTTCACAGATGCCACGTACGGATGTATCACAGAGGGCAAGAGTTGTCAGCAACACTGGGGTGGGGTGAAAGGAGAAAGGGAAGTGAGACTGTATGCACACATGCACCCACTACATGAGCCCATTAAAAACTGTTAGAGTCTATATGTGCTTATATGCAGCATGCATATTAATTTATTAGATCTATAGTAAACTATATGGGCAGGAACATCTGTTCTCTAAAATCCAGATCAATAGAGAGACAGTTATTCTTTTAAAATGGCATCTGCCTGCTTGATGCAGAATTTCTGTGGTCACTACAGCCAACACTGTCACACACACAAATCTAAAGACTAAGATGCTCCCACTGTGATGGTGAAGAGTCCACCATGCTCAGGCTCTTGGACTTGAATCTCTTATAGGTCCAGATTTCACAAAAGTCTCCTACAGGTGGCAAAGAATGGTCACAGGTAAGGTGATCTGACCTGAGATGAACAACATGATGTTAATATCACCTTAAGGGTTTTCTTGTGCTATAAATGTTTTTCTGTGTATCATTTTAAAAGGTTGGCCTTTTTTTCGAGGATAACGTATTTACTCTCAACTAAAAATATGTATGTTATATATGTGTGACCATATATAACCAAAAACATAACATAGAGTCTTAGAGTCAAATGTTTTCTAAAAAAAAACTCTGTTTTCAGAGCCTACTTGAAGAAATTTTTTTCCAACTTGAATTTCTTTTTACTAAACTATAATAAAATATATTTACATTTATATCATTTACTAAAAATATGTTTTCTATGATTATAATACCTGCAGTAGGAATGTGACCACTCCATTTAAAATAACCTTTCTAAAATTTTACAACTGGCTTCATTTTTCAAATTACTTTTTTTTTTCTTGGTTCGAGGGATTGAACTCAGGGGTGCTGAGCCACAGAGCCACATCTCCAGCCCCTTTTATTTTGTGTTTTGAGACAGGGTCTTGCTAAGTTGCTTAGCACCTCACTAAACTGCTGGTCTTGGACTTGTGATCATATTACTTTTTTATTATTACTTTTATTGTATTATTAATATTATTGGCATTTATGAATGCTTGTCACATGCTAGAGGAATACTAAGTTCTTTATGTGTGCAATCCTGTTTTAATCATTAAAACATTCAATTAATTAATCATTGAATCATTATTCATTCAATCCCTATGATAGTAATATGAAGTGAAGCATATTACTATTATTCTTACTTTTTCAACAGAGAAAATTGCGACCTTTAGCAGGCACTTTGTGCCTAGTTACATAGCTACAAAAGCAGCCTGGTTTGAACAGAGATACACAACACCAGAGCACTTGGACATTACCATTTCAATTATAGTCAGTGAGTACATTTCAGAAAAAATAATCTTCTACTTGTTATTACTTAATACACTCTAAAAGTTGAACTAAATGGACACATTTGTTTACATACTATAGCAGAACATACTTTTTGAACTTATATTTCAAAACACCTTATAAAAATGATAGAGGAAGAAAATCTATGTTTGGCATCTTATGTAAAAAAGGTTGTTCACTTGAAGTGACCAGTGAACTATATTGTGTGTGAATCCTAAAAGTTTTCTGTAGATAAATTTGCTGAATGCTTACACACTCTATGAAGCACATTATGCCATTTTCCTACCTGAAGGAGACTTTCCTGTTTCAGTCTTCCTGGATTATTCCTAAATCACAAGTAGTTTCAAATGACATATTCCTCGTGTATTGGGTGTTACATGGTATCCATAATATTTAGTTTTTAAAATAGCCTTTAAAAGTGATAGCATGCTTAATTGTATGTATTAAGTGATCTGAATTCAATAGGACACTCATTCCTTGGGGATTTTAAAATAAATATACAAACTTTAAAGATTGCTATATTTAGGAGATGAAATTATCATAGTAGTTCAAATTTCTAATGGACTTGTAAAAAATAACAGATTTTCTGTTTCTTAAAACATTAATAAATTTAACCTTTTGTATTTCTCTATACATAGTTTAAGTAGCTTTGATATGTCCAAGTAAAGAATTTTTCTCGTTCTCTTTATCTATGAGAGGTAAGTGTGTGTGTGTGTGTATGTGTATATATATATATATATATATATATATATATATATATATATATATATATAGAGAGAGAGAGAGAGAGAGAGAGAGAGAGATTTATAAGTGATAAGTATGAAAATATAAATAACTGCTGGTTTTATCATGACAGATAAACTATTAATACATACAGTTCTCATACACAAAACTAGATAGGAACTAGTAATAGGTATAAGATTAAGAAAAGTAACTCTATTCTTCCCTAGTGCTCCCCTCTTTAGATTAGGTAGAGAGGAGTTAAGGGAGGGGAGGGGATAAGGGGATAGGGAGGATAATAGAATGAAACAGACATTATTACCTTATGTACATATATGACTGCATGACTGTTATGATTCTACAGCATGTACAATCAGAAAAATGAGAAATTATGCCCCATTTATGTATGATATATCAAAGTGCCTAACCTCATTCACTGTCATATAAAACTAATTAAAACAAATTTTAAAATTATGTTTAAAATTAAGGAAAACTACCTGATTAATACATTTTTACGCTATAAGGTTTTGAATATATAATCATTTACATACACATACAAAATAAAATAAAGAAGTACCTGGAGAGAAAAAAAATGCACTTTAGCATTGTTTAAATGCCCCAAAATATGTTGTTCATATGTATTTATGGTTTCACAGTAATTAATTTTAAACTATATTATTCCTCTCTCTCATTTACCCTGTAAAACTCAGCATGTGCTACAATGTCCCTTGGTCTGGATCCTGCTTTCTGTTTTCCCCTTGTTGAAATTCCATGCTGGGGGCTGGGGATGTGGCTCAAGCGGTAGCGCGCTTGCCTGGTATGCGTGCGACCCGGGTTCGATCCTCAGCACCACATACCAACAAAGATGTTGTGTCTGCCAAGAACTGAAAAATAAATATTAAAAATTCTCTCTCTCTCTCTCCTCTCTCCTCTCTCACTCTCTCTTTAAAAAAGAAAAGAAATTCCATGCTGCCATCTAGGCCTCCCCTGCATTCTCACAGTACTTGCCTCAACTTCTCTTAAAGGACCTCTTTATTTTGCTTGCTCTCTAGTTGTGCATGAATAAGTTCCCTCTTTACAGGGAGAACACCCTAACTGTTTTTAGTGTACCCCGTCATTGGTGCTGTGCCTGCCACACAAATTCAATTCACCTGACATGAAGTCAAATTATTTATTTTCTAAATATTAAGCCTGATTCCAATCAAGAATTACTCTCAGTCCCACATTCTGATACATTGCCAGTGTCTCCTATTTAGATGGATATTTCTGTCATTAAGCTATGAAGTACTGTCTGACCAAAATTAAAGAAGCAGGTGAAGTATCATGTTTATTCCAGATACTGCGTTTACAAGCAAGCTTTCCCTGAAGTTCTGAGGGGAAGTAACACTCTTATCCATTCCTAGGCTCCATAAGCATAGGAAAAATACCTTTAAAGTATGCCTTTTAGTGAAATTACAAAAACTTTCTGAAAGCAAATTAACTGGAGATTTTTAAAAAGTAGTGCAGATTGTGAGTGGAATCAAAGGAGAAACTCCAACTCTCACATGGTTTACTTAGTTCTTTCTTCACTCTAGTTTCACAAGCCAGGAACCTGTAAAGCTTGCATGCTTGGTCTTTGTTTTCTGTTCTAAGGAGAGTAGTCAGTGAGTTTTGTTTGTTTTGCAGTACTGGTGAGCAAACCCAGGGCCTTGTGCATGCGACACTGGTGTTCTACAACTGAGCTACCCACCAGCCTCCCGGTAAACCTTCTAAATTAGGGTTTATTGAGTAGTTGCTATATGCTGGATACTGTTCTGACTCATTCTTAATTTGAAAGAGTGGATGAAACATTGGGTCTATTTAGTCCCCACAAGACTTTTAGTTTTAGTAGTATTATTAATATGACATTCAATATCATCCGCTCAAGGCATGTCATTTCTTCAAAGTTGTATTGCTTAATTGGCACTATTTTAAAAGCCATTTGTTTGTGAATTATTATTTTATTGTATGTAACTATTCTCAAGCTATCATAAAATAACTAATATCTGAAATTTTAATTCTACCGTGCTTATGATATATAATTATCACCTAACATTAGATGGGTAAATATAAATATGAATAAATAGTATGTCATATTTGTTAATGTTTCTATTGGTTTGTTATGTGTGCAAATAAGTTCAGGCTGAGTAAGGAAATTTTAATATCAGATACAATTGAGAGTTAAGTGATTCAGCCAATATTTCTATGTGTTCATCTCCTTAAAGGACAAAACCTTATCTCAGTGAGCAAATTATTCACCTTACACATATTTACAAAATGGAATCCTCTACCATCTATTCATATGCTATTCAAGCAATATAAGGAACTTCAAATCAAGGAAAAATTAAAGTAAAATTCAAGAATACTTTCAACTACCTGTCAATCACATTCATAGTTCATCTGTGTTAGATCCTCATATTTATAGTCTAAGGGATAATAAAGTAACAATTGCTGCCCTCACTGTGTCAAAGCAGATATGAATAATATCCGTAGACCTTACCCATCTTAAATATGAAAGGTTTGCACTGTACCCAAGTGAAAATCTTCATAGTTGAATGGACGAGAGAATACTCACTTTTCCCAAATGTATTTTTGTATTAGAGATAATGATACTATGCAAATGAGCAAGGCTTAATGTTCCTACCAATATTTGATGATTTGAAATCAGCCCCTGGTTAACAGATGGTCCCATCATTCTGGAACATAATTGATATCCTCTTTGAAAATCTCAACCAAAAGGCCAAAGGATATGGGATTCTACCTGGTCCCTTAAGGAACTCTAATTTTTTTTTTTTTTTTTAGATAAGAAACTTCCCAAACAACAGAGTTTATTAGCCAAACCCTAAATTTCCTATTCATCAAAAGCAATTGTGTCCTTACCAAATCTCCCCATGTTCTGATTTTTCATACTATTTTTTTAAATTGTATTTGTGGTATTTTTTTGGAAACATTTTCAAGATTTCTAAAAGGCATATTTACTATAGTAGTACACCCAGAGGTGAGTTTCCTACAAAGATCTATGAACTTCTTGTGATTCACAGGAAGAAAAAAAAAAAGAAGAAGAAGAACAGCTATGTAATCAAGCCGGGTGTGAACCCAGACAAAGTTCAGACAAAGCAAATGGAGCTTGGCATGCATGAAACCATTCAAACCACAAGAATTCAAGAGCATTTATGGGATGATCCCATGATATGATGCACACCTGTTCCCTGGGAACACAATTTTACATTCAGTGGCTGGTGACTAAACAGAAACAGCTTGCATTGCCACAGAGGCAAATTATCAAGACTCGCAGGCACAGATACCATCCTATCATTCGCTCTGACTACCAAGCATCACCCAGACTGCCTAAAGTAAAGAATGGCCAAGCCTGGGATCTCAGGAGCACATTAGCCTTGAGAGAAAAAGTGACTGAGACCAGGTGTGATTGATGAGCCCTCTCATTTATACAATGAGATTCAAATCCAGGCTGAAATAACTAATGTAATGAAAGGAAAAAGACGAGTAAAGATTAATGAGTTTTAAGAACTGGACCCTCTGTTCTGAAACAAACGTAATAGCAAAAATTGTTCCAAAGGGAAGGCGCTTCCCCCCCCCCGTTTTTAATCTCAGAAATTTCTAATCCTGTTGAAGTTTCAGCTATGATGTTTTAAATTCAATAGCCAAGATTCTGTTGGAGGAACACAGGCATGCAGAACAAAAGTACAATAATGATAGAATAAGCCTATCTCTTCCACCAGGAGAAAGTCCCATCTTAGCATCCTGGGCCACCACCACCACTGTGGATGACAACTTTCAGCTACAATCAGTTGAGGTGCAGATAATAAATTCTCAAACATTTGGCAGTTTATCGAAGAGAAATACTCGCAACATGAGCTACATAAACTCATTCTCTAAATGAGAATATTTTAAAAGATATTGACTACAGATGTTTCAAAGTAGAATTTCAGGTCTCACTGGGTGTCCCCAACTGGTTATCGCTCCATTATAAGCTTAACTCTTTAGTGAGGCCGTTCAAATTCCTGCTTTCCCTTCTCAACTTTTCACCCAGCAAGCAGTCATTGTTACATTTCAACACTTCTTTACATCAGGCACCTAATATAAAATGGGAACAGCTGCAATTTCACTGCCCAACCCTTTCTTCCACCCTTACAACATTTGTTCTGTTAATGTAGGTTAATTCTGCAAATAACACTTCTGTAAATTGTTCTTGCAAACTGCTACATCATTTATGTAAGGACTTCTGTGAACTTTGAAAAATTAATGCCTTTAATTTTGGTTGATGGCAACATCAGCAGAGCTCTGTAAATTGCACTTTAATGAGATTTTGCTACAGGGGATAATCTGCTACTGACAGAGGAACATCTTGAAAACATCTGTAGACCTATAATTTCTCTATGACGATTAGATCCCACCACAAGACTCCAAATACAAACCCAAAATAAAGGAGGAAATTGTAAAGTTCTAAATGAGAATACAACCTGTTCTTTAAGAGCAAGAGTCCCACACTGAAAAGTTTCATGCACTGGAAATAAATCAAATTTTTGGACTAATTAACATTTAGCTTTATTTAATTAAGAAAGACTATTACTGTCTGCACTGCTGTGCATCTGTATATAATGAAGCAAACAGCAGTAGGTATAAGATACCACTGAGGGATATGCCCAAGTAACCCGGCACTATAGGTGCGAAGGAACGTCTATTATTGTTAAGTAACTGACATCAGAGTCTCACTTTAATGCTGTCATAAATAAAAGGAAGATTTCCACAGATGCCTTCACATATGGTTTCTTATTTGTCTCTGATGGAGACTGGGAGTTGGATTAGATGCCAAAATTAAATGATTTAAATAGACAGCTGCATAATGGAAACTACTAAATAACACCTTTTAAACAGTTTCTATTTATAGTGGGTCTAAATCACCAGAGGATGACAAATTTTATCCTGCTAACACCAACATTGCTCGTGGCCCTGATGCCATTATTTCCAAAGCCCCATATGAAATTGCCTTAATGTTCACTCTAGCTCATGTTCACGATCATGCCTCCTTTAGAATAGTACCTTTTGAAATCACATCTCATATTCCAGTCAAATCTTAGACTTGCAAAGGGATCTGCTCTGGAAGTATACCATATTCATTACCTTGCTTATATTGAAATAAGCAGAAAGTGCTACCAGATGTTACTCGAGATTCTTCATCTCCCATGCCCTGAAATTAATAGCTACTTGATAGAGTACTGACTTCCAGATCATAATTTCCTATGCATAACACTTATATCTTTGTCATTTTTCACAGGAGAGAAATTAAGTAAAAACTGCTGAATTAAATCAGGGTATAATGAGATACAAAGAAGCTGTTATTTCTAGAAAGCCTAAATATATCAACAGGTTCATTCAAGGTTTTAATTGATCTTATAAAGAACCGAATTGCATAGATGCTAAAACATAGGATTTAATAGATGCCCAAAACTGGATCCGAACAGTCTTACTGTGAATTAAACAAGGGGAGATAATTATTACCTCATTACTTGGAGACTCTTTAAACTTTTAAGTGTCTGTCAGAGTTGGACATGGTCAAGGACCCCATAGATTCTAGGATTCCTTAGCTGGAAGGGACTGGGATGGTATCATTAAGGTGGAGTTCTTAAAAGGGGGAAAGAATACCTGAGGGGACGTAAGGTTGTTTACTTAAGAATGAGAACAATGCTACAGGAGTGATGCTTTGTAGAACATGGGGCCATCATCATATTTCCTCCTCCTCTTACTCCTCCTTCTTCTTCTTAGGTTTGTTCACTCATCCTGAATCTGAATCCATTCATGAAAAGTCCCAGACCCACCTCCACTCCAGGTGTTAACAGAGATCTCTTATGCATGCCTAACTAGCCCTTTTCTTTAAAAGACTGCAATTGCTAATAATTGTTAGGCATTTCGAGTTTCTCTTATAGGTAATGCATCGCCAGTTCTCAAATGAACGCATTTGGGAGAATGATTCAGATTATGTAGCTGATTAGGACATACATCTTAGGCATTTCTAAAGTATTCTACAAGCTAAAGAAAAATCTATAATCTTGAAATTTTTACCTTTTTCTTATCAGGCTTAAACTTCATCAAAACGTGACTTATAAAAATAACAAATAGTGTCCTTTGCACTTGATAACTAATTACATTGTAATGTGCTTATTATTTCCTACAAAGAAGCCCTTGTTCTGGAACGGCAGGCATGGCTGATTGTTTGCTATGTTGCAATAGCTCTCACCTGACTCACAGGCCTTGCTATCCTTTCCTCCCTAAAGCTGGCTTGGGCCCACTGGCCACGGCTACAAGTTTGACCTCATGTCTGTGTTCACAGAACTAATCCTACCTTTAGCTTATAAATCTTGAAGGAGGTCCAGCCAACCCCCTGAAGCCCAGACCCTGTATTAATCAGGTGTGCTTCTGAGTCCAAGTGCTGTTGTTTGGAGAGAACTGGGACTTCCTGAGAACTAATCTCTCCAAGTGTCAGTTCATGCAGCCAAAAAATGATACCATAAATCTACATCACTGTGTTGCTGTGGAGATTAAAGGTGATTATATAGGTAAAGAAAAGAACTACACACATAGCAATATAGGAATAATATTAAATTATTTCCTTAGTTCCTTTTTCTTATCTCCTCCTTCCTCTCTCCCTGGTTGCTTGATATTAGTTGAAGCTGGCATTCTACATCCCCTACCTAAGAGGGTTCACAAATTGTTTTCAGGACCTTGGAGAGCTCTCACGTGCCTGTCCCCACAAAATGTTAGTTTTGCTGTGACAGGATTATTTAGTTCATATATTTATTCAGTAGATATATTCTGAAGGCCTTTATGAGCTATGGAAAAACAGAATTTGGCAAAACAGATTAATCCCAACACTTTTGGTATTTATATTCTAGTGAACAAATAGGCATCAATCAAATTATTAGATACTCAAATGCACGCATAGAAACACACAGACACACATACACACAAAGAACTAGATAGGTAGGATGAATAAAAAGTTCAGTGTCCTATAATATTTACATAATTTGGGGGGTAGTTCAGGGAAGGAACTTTTCCATAACACCTTTCCTGAGAGATGATATTTTTGCTAAGATGTTAGGGATGAGGAAGAGATAGCCAACCAAAGAAAATCAGTCAAGAGCACTTCTGAAGTAAAATTATTTCAAGAACTTTAAGAAGGCCAGTGAAGCCAGTATAGATGAAGGAGCAGCACAGTGAGAAATGAGACATAAACAGCCTCGCTAGGAATGCAGCACAAAGATAGGAGACTTCCAGATCTGGCCCAACATTTTAGATTGACACTGCATTTGTTTGTATAATTATTTATTGCAAGTTTAGAGTTCAAGAGGTGAAATTGGGGCATTCTATTTAAAATTACAAGATCTGGCCACACCAGACCTGCATTTCTACATGAAGACAATGTACAGCCACCTCCCCAGGTAGACCAATCATGAGCTTCCCAGCTTGCCACGGTCTCTACTGGCCAAGGTCAGTCAAATGCATTTTCTGCACAGTCTTTGTAGCCTGGTAAGTTTGCCACCCAACATTTTGGCCTTATGTCTTGTGTCCAACCCTGATTTTATGCCTTGGTTTAGGGAGAGGGTCATTGAGTTTATTCTTGTGGTTACAACTTGATAACCGACTTCCCTGAAATATTTTCCAAGATATCAGTGTCTGTCTCCCACACTCCCAAAGCATGGCCAATTACTAGGCATCACCTACCTCTTGGGAGGATTTTGCTGTCTTTATCTATTCTACCAGATGTTTCCTTTGGCCATAGTCCCTAGATCCTTGTTTTGCCTCCCTGTGGACTTATCATTTAGTAGTAGTCCAGCAATATACCTATTCCAGTCAGTAGATATGATTTTTAACCTCAGTCTCTTCCCATCTGTTTTTTTTTTTGTAATCTTTCATTGAAAAATCACTTCTCAAACTATGTCAGGTAGATTAGTTTCAAGCTGCACTTTTTAAAAGAATAACCAAAAACACAAAGGATGATTTTGCAACAAACACTCAATAATTTGGAAGCCAGCTATCTAGATCCTTCAATTAATTAATTTTTTCTTAGGACTTTACTTCTAAGAAAAAAGAAGCAAATAATTGGGGCTGGGGGAGGGGCCAAACATAATAGGTATAAATTGCCAGAGATAATCAACAAATCCGATGCTCCTTCACTTTCATTTCCTTATGTGAACTAATTTCCAATGAGAATTAACATTCAGAAGGGAGACTACAGCAGGCACAAGAAGATCCCAGGCCATCAATCATATTCCCTGCCATTTCTTACGAAGAAAGGAAAGGTCCTGGCCTGGTGCCTTGTGTGTAGCAATGTCAGGGTCTTCGAAGGGTAAAACCACAGAATAGTGTATTTCAGAGTTGGTCTGTTAAAGTTAAGTCTAAAATTCACTTACCTGGCGTACCACACCATTTCTACAATAGTAGATATTTTTTTAATAGTTCCCAGGAAAGATATCAGTAACCTGCATATGTCCCATAAACACCATCCTTCATAGGCTCAAGAAAGGCTGCTACTGTTTCCCTTAGGACTGATTGACCTGCACGTCTTGCCTTGGTATACACCCTGTGCTCTACTTGTTAGCACCTTTTTCCTGCTTGTCTCTGTTAATGGTCCCTTTCCTAACCGCATCCTCAGAGAAGCCCAGAGACCATCCACTTTCGGTCCCCTGGCCATTGTGGCAGAAATCTGCATCACTGTTGTCTTGATCAATTTGCTCAGCAATTCTGAGGTAACTCGGCATTTCAGGATTCTGCTATCATTTGTCAATTGCTACAAAGAGCTTTAGGGGGGAAAAAATTATTCCAAATGGCATAACGGATGTTTTAGTCACTAAATTTCTTGGGAATTTAAATTAAAATAAAAATGATACTCTTTGTACATGGATTTTCTTGTACTTAAGCCTTTAATGCCAGCTAAATAACAAAGGGGGCCATTAATGTAAAATTCAGCCTAAAGTCAATTGTATTACGAGCACTCTTAATGCGTGTACATTCTTAATGTAACCAGGAATCTGAAAGGCACTTAACTGGATACAGCTGTATGCAAATTTGCTTTAAACTACCGAAGGTTAGAAACAGACATTATTTTAATCTTGAAAAATAAACCACTGAGTGTCTAGCATTTGGGTCTGTTAAACTCATCTACTAATGATTCCCCCATTAAACCATAATAAAGTGTTTGAAAGTTGATCCAGTCCTTTGCACATGGTAAACAAAGAAACTGGAACTACAGCAGGCTCTGCCAAAAACCAGCAAGAGGGTTCTTGAATATATACATCCTCACACAGCTGTCATTCACCCCCGCTGTATTATATATTTTGAGATAATTAAACAAAAATACGTGACATTTATCTAAAACTCACAAATTTGCCTTCTGGGAATGTAGCACAATCCATCCTCTGATTTAGAAAGCTATTGTCTAGTTGAAGATGAATCAGGATTGTACTGATAAAAGAATAAAATAATCACAAATACAAACATGGGTCAAGGTATAAAATGTGTGCTTCCTGGATCATGGAGTGTGACCCCACAAAATAAACAGACTAGCATTTCTGAATATAGTATATTATGCTATCTGAAGTTCTCTAGTTGAAAGTTAATGCTAACCACATCTATTCCTGTCTGCATCTGTAAAGATGGGTTAATTAAATCATAGTTAAATAGGTAGCTTTCCAAAATAATATGAATAAAAACATTCCATTATGAAATAGGAAGTAAGAAATGACCCCATAAATGGAGGGCAAGAAATGGATCACTTTTTGCTGAGTGTGTTTACTGTCCTTAATCAAAGTAAGTGGAATGCCTAGGATATTTTTAAATGCTTCCAAGTTAAAGTCCATAGTACCTATAGCTTCTATTTTTTTATATAAACCTGAGACATATTTTGGACTATAAAACCCCAAATAAATATATATCAAAATTCAACATTGTTTACTATAAGGCCCATTGTAATTATAATCATTTGATTAACTTAAAATTTAATGGTATTTTAAAATAATTACTTCTTTGATCCTGTCTGTCTTGTTTTCTTGACTAACTTGAATAAAATGAGGTTATTTATCCTTTTTGTTCACATACCCCTCGAAAAACAAGAATGAAAGAAATAAAAGAAAAAAGAAGGAAGGAAGAAGAAAAGTAAAGGGTAAAAGACAGAGAGAAGAGGGGTGGGGGATATAGCTCAGTTGGTAGAATGCCTGCCTTGCATGTACAAAGCTCTGAGTTCAATCCCCAGCACTGCCAAAAAAAAAAAAAACAGAAGAAAAGGGAGAAAAAAGTATTCCTCTACTCCACACATATTTAATTTATAGCATAACAAATTTCAGGCATTTTATTAAATGCAAAGATAAATAATCAACAAAATATAGGCAAAATTTTTATCATCATGAATCCTATGAGTCCAATTAGGAAGTCAGGCATTAATTAGATAATGGTACAAAAGGATTCCAAAATGAGAACTGTAACACATGCTAAAAAGAATTTTCTAGGGCTCAATGGTAGAATACTTGTCTGGTAGGTTAGGAAAGGTGTCCTGAAGGAATGAAAAGTAGAGCTAAGATTGAGATTAGTGAAACTAGAACTAAGATTTAAAGTTTATCTAGGAGCAGTATTAAGGAATATTTCCCGAAAAAGAACAAGTGCATTGGCCCTGTGGCTGGTTTGGAACCAGTAAAGAAACAGAAATAATGCTAATATGGCCTTGGATTATATTGCTAAATGAGGTTAGAAACATAGCTCAAAGCTAGTTTACACGAGAAGTTAAATGCCTTGCTCAAAACCCTGGTCTTTATCCAAGGGGCAATGGGATCCATCCATGACTATTTCAAGGAGGAATTTGATGTTATTAGGTCTCCATTTCTAAAAGATAGTGAAAGGATAGCTGTAATGAATGGAATGGATTGCAAAGGCACGCAAGTAGATATTAATCAGGTTAGGGCATTTTTCAGAATGAAAACAATATCTTGAGCTAGTTTGCTAAAAGTACGAGGGTCACGAGGGAATTTGTTGGTGAAGCAGATTAGAAAGTGATACTAAGAGAATTGGTGACAAATCCTTCCTGGGGGTCAGGTTTCTGAGAGATACAGTCAGGTCAATGGTGAGTCTCATCCTTGAGAATGAGAAATCAAGAATAAAGATAACGAGTTCTGTCTTGGACATATTGAAATTGAGGAGGCTCTGCAACATTCTCAGTAGAACGTCAGCTAAATAGTAATGCTCTAACATTTTTGTATGTATAAAACAAAAATATATATGAATATATTTCAAACCTGTTAAAAATATTGATTCTTTGAATATTGCACATATTAACTTTTCTATTCCACCCAGTGACAAGCACATTTGCAAGTATGAATTGATAGCAATATACTTATTGGTTTCTTACAAACTCCTCTGATTTGGGGTTTTATTAAATTAACTTTTCAATCTTAATCTATTCAAATACCTCCTTTTTCCTATGTCAGAAATTGTAGAAAGATGGCATAAGAAATGAAAGAGACAAAGGGTAAAAGCAAAACTATAAGAGAATTTATGAAGATTGGAAAAGGGAAATTAGCCAGAAATCTTAGCAGAGATCTATGTAAGCCAGTTACCTAAGGAGCATTTATCTTGTGGTCAGAAAAGGGGAAGGTTGTGGTGGAAGGAGCGATTCTCTTTTTTTTTTTTTTTTTTTGAGAGTGAAAAATATTTATTTTTTTAATTTTTTTTATTGGTTGTTCAAAACATTACAAAGCTCTTGACATATCATATTTCATATGTTAGATTCAAGTGGGTTATTAACTCCCATTTTTACCCCAAATACAGATTGCAGAATCACATCGGTTACACATCCACATTTTTTTCATAATGCCATATTAGTAACTGTTGTATTCTGCTACCTTTCCTATCCTCTACTATCCCCACTCCCCTCCCCTCCCATCTTCTCTCTCTACCCCATCTACTGTAATTCTCATTCACATTCCTATACCTGGCTGCCGGTGACCAACAATAGATTTCTAGCACATTCATCAACTTTCTGACTAATAAAATATACAGTTTCACTAGTATAACTAGTAAAAGTATAAAGAAGACAGTAACATGTTACTATCTATTCTGCTTGTCAACAACACACACAAATCACAACAGTTTAAACAAGATAAGGCTTATTTCTCTCCATAAGACTATCCAGAGAATTCAGAACAGATATGGTAGACTGGTAGGATGGCTCTAGTCTACAAAGTCTGCCAGAGAAACAGCCTCCTTCTATTGTCTTTTTCCCCCAGTGTGGGGTTTAAATCCAAAGGCATTTTACCACTGAGTTACATCCTCAGGTGGTGTGTGTGTGTGTGTGTGTGTGTGTGTATGTGTGTGTGTGTGTGTGTGTGGAGAGAAAGAGAGAGAGAGCACTTGATTTATCAAATTGCCCAAGCAGGCCCTTATAATCCTCCCACCTTGGCCTCCAGAGTCGCTAGGATTATGGGTGTGCACCACCATGCCTGGCTCATTCTATTACATTTTTCCACCATCCTCAAAACATGCTTTTATACTATAATATAGGAGGTATGCTTCAACCAGTGGGAAGGGAGATAGGCATATGGGACATATGTGCAGTGCTTTAAAGATATGAGCCAGTATTGCAACACAGCACATTCACTTATATCCCCATGACCAGAATTTAATCATTCAGCCACACTTACCTGCAAAGGAGACTGGAAAATGTGGTATTCAGTTAGGCATATGTGTATGAGCTAAACTTTGGGTACTCTGTTACTAAAAGCATAAGGTAAGAGTTTTTTTGTGGTCTTGTGGTAGCACCAGGCACAGTCAATATTGCAGATGACTCTGTGTCTTAGGTCACATTATTCATCAATTCACCAAAAATGTATCGAAGGCCCATGCACTGAAGAGAAGAGCACCAGTGAAACACCCTCCATCCTTGACCTCGTGCAGCTTAAAATCTATTCACAGTGAATCAGACTCCCAACAAAACCACACAGAAATATTTTCAAGCAGGAAGATCAGAAAAATTCACCTAGCCTCAGTCACCGTGGAGCTGTCATCCCAGCAACTCCAAAGGCTGAGGCAGGAGGATCCAAGTTCAAGGCCAGCCTCGGAAACTTAGTGAGACTCTGTCTCAAAATTAAAAAGCTGAAAAGGGCTGGGGATGTAGCTCAGAGGTAAAGCACCTCTGGGTTCAATCTCCAGTACTGGAAAAAAAAAATCACCTAGAGCTGAGAAAAATGAGACCCAAAGAATGAGGAGCTTTTTATAAGCAAAGAGCACATGCAGTAGCCTTTCAGACACAGCATCCAATATGTACCAAAGGCCAGAAAGAAAGCAAGACAAGGGGGAGAAAGTGCTATGACTTACATATAGGTGAAGAATATACTTGAGAGAAATTAAATTTGTATTTTTTTGTATTAGACTATATTTGCTCAAATAACATTGGAAATCTTATGGGATTCTACATAAATGACTACCAAATAAATGCAGTAATTGAAATATTAGGCTCGATTTCATTTATTTTAAATAGCTATTGGTATTGTTATAAAAATAAATTAATGTAGCTATTTAGTTATAAAAAAATCTTCAAAAAGGAGGAATAAAGTTTCAAAAATGAACTGCCATTAAGAAATAAATATGAACCTGAGGCAGTGGTAGAAATCTGGAAGCCCAGCTACTTTGGAGATGGAGATAGAAGGATCACAAGTTCAAGGCCAGCCTCTTCCCTTCCCAAAATAGAATGAAAGGACTGGGAAAATAGCTCCATGTGCCAAGCTCTGGATTATATCTCCAGTATCACAAAAAAAAAAAAAGAAAGAAAGAAAGAAAAAAGAAAAAGAAAGAAAGAAATGAAGAAAGGGAGGGAGAAAGAAAGGATTACTAGAAACTTCAGAGGGGATAATAGAGAGAAATGAAAAGGGGAAGAATTATCTAAAGAAATACAGAACAGTTTTCTAGCAGAGAGGGACATGCATATTCCTACTGAGAGAGAACTTTCATTACACTACACAACAATGTATCATTACACATAATATTAAGAGCCCAGTAAATTCCTTAAAAACAATAAAAGTTACAAACAATTGATTTGGAATATGCATGTCATCAGATTTCTCATCACCAACATTGGAAACTAAAAAATGACAGCATACTATTGTTGAAATTTTAGGAGAAATGATTTTCAAATGTAATGCTATATCCAAGCTAATGATCAAATATTAGTATAAATAAGCATTTTCAGACATGTAAGTTCTCAGATTTATTGGGTATTTTGAACCTTTTATCAGGAATTTCATAGAGCTGGCTTCTACTAAAAGGAGGGTATGAATTAAGATTAAGATAAAAAAGATTTTCAGAACAGAGGACCCAAATATAAAAGAGAAGTTATTAGTTGGGCAGCATTTTATAGAGCTTTTGGACAGTGTGAGGAGATTAAGCTAAAGAGGCAGAACAAAAGAAGCAAATGAAAAGCAATACAATTTGTTAATTCCAAGAAAAAAATCAACATAATAAGAAATGTAATGTGGGATAATACTTGATTTAAGAACAAATATTTGCATACTACAAATAAGAAGGAAACGACATTTTGTGAAATTTAAGAATAAAGGTAAGTCCAGTATTGAGTCTCCTCTGGCCAGATGAGCAAGGAATCGTCTTTATGAAACCATGTGACTCTCGGATCAATGCCCAACACACACTTCTTCCTCTGGGTGATAAAAGCTGCCCACAGGGTGGGGGGAGGGTGGCGAAGGTTGTGACTTAGTGGTAGAGCTCTCACCTAGCATGCACAAGGCACTGGGTTCGATCCTCAGCACCACATAAATGTAAAACAAAGATAAGATAGATAGATAGATATCAGCTGCCCACAATGCTGAGAAGCCAGAACCCTTTATCTCCTTTGCCCCAAAGCAGAGAATCTCTCCTTGGGTGATTCTAGATGTTGGGTGGTTAGTAGCTTCATTAAACCTTCCTTTATTTACAACTAGCAAGAACATGTCTAACTATGTGTATAAGTATTCTCACTTATAAGGAAAGTGTAGCTTTGGTTCAAAAAGAAAATGTATTGGAAAGCAGACCAGTGCAGGAATCAAGGAATTTTCTGCTAGTCCTCGGGGGCTTAGCATTTGTTGCCCAGCAGAACCAGAAAGGCAAAGTACAAAGATCCAGAAATGGACCAACTCTCACAGGAGGAAGTGGAACTGTGGAAGGGATGAGCAAAGATGTTTAGACACCAAGAAAGGAGGAGCCCAGGGACACACATCTGATGCAGAATGAGTCAGGGGATGCAACCCCAAAGGTTAGAATCGGGATCCTGTGAATCCACACTCTCAAATTCTTACTGCTGCCCGTAGGTGCATTTGGGTTATACTATTGAAAAAACAGATCTGGTAGAATCTGAATCTTGTGAGTTTGTCCAGCTAATTTTGTTGTTTGCACCCCCATAATATGAGATTAATGTCTAGATTCCAGTGTCCAATTTTTATTTTCCCAATTAAGTCCTACCTCTTCTAAAATACCTCTCATATTCTTTATAGTTATGGGAGAGCTATCAGTCTGTCTCCATAGCTTAGCATTTCATTCTTCTTTTTATGTTATTGTTTTTGGTTCTAGGGATGGAACCCAGGGCCCTGAGCATACTAAGTCCTACTGCTGAGCAACACCCCAGTCCCTTCGTTTTACATTAATCACTATATTAACATTTTCATACAAATCTATGATGAGTATCTGAGATTAAAAAAAAAAGGTTATGTTTCTTTATTTCTCACCACCATTAGCACAATGTTAAATGCCTTGAGGCCCTAGATAAATGCTTTATTCTCTACAGTTTGATGTTAAAACATACACACAACCACCTATCCCATGCCTATGTATGTAACCTGTGTACAATCCATTATAAAAGTCATCTATCTATCTATCTGCTGCCCCTTGAGAAATTTCTAATCTTTTCATTATATTTTAATGAATTTTAAAGTATTAAACTTTCAGAATTTTCATGAGCCAGTTGTTAGACATAATCACTTTTAAAAACCTATATTGTCCTTTTAAATATAAACTATGTTAAATATCTGATATATATATTTAAAATTATTGAAATTAATTTAAAATAAAGTTAATAAGTATTTAAAACTCTTCCATTTACATTATCACATTTTAGTATTATCTTGTCCTCTTGTTTTATCTATTCTATCACTGTAGCAAAAATACTATATAATTGTTGCTACTGGGTAACTCTTCCCAAATCTGCTTTAAGTGATACCATATTGACAGCTTAAAATTGACCAATGTCTATACCACAAGACTTTAAAAATGTAACAAAAGGCTTACCATTTTGTTGGGTTTTTGTCTACACAAACACAGATTAACCCTAAAAGTGTGTCACTTCTATAATCATTACACCATAAATAACACAAAACTTTGATCATACATCCTTCCAGTATTCAAAAACTATTATCTTTTTCAGCAAAGACTAACAATTGAATTCCAACATGTATCTTCATTTGTTTATTTTCAATTTGTAAATGAAAGCATCAACCAACATTCATGTTGAAATGGTACTCATTCACCAATTACAACCAGTTTGGCTATCAATAAAAGAGTTCAAAAAATTTTTTTAAAAACCCTGTGTAAATGTCAATTGGGTAAATAGAATTTATAGTAAAGTTGCTATATACTTTATTATTTTTTTATTTGGTTTGTAATCCAATGAATCCAGAGTTCTGAGGCAGGAGGATAGTGAATTCCAGACCAGCCTCAACAACTCAGTGAGGCCCTGAGCAACTTAATGAGACCCATTCTCAAAAGAAATGAGATCTGGACACAGTGATGTGCACTGTAATCTCAGCAGTTCAGGAGGCTGAGGCAGGAGGATTGCAAGTTCAAAGGCAGGCTCAGCAATTTAGTGAGGCCCTAGGTATCTTAGCAAGACCCAATCTCAAAATAAAAAATAAAATAAAAACAGGCTGGAGATGTGGCTCAGTGATAAATACCCTGAGTTCAATCCCTGGTACACACACCCTCAGAAAAAAAAAAAAAAAAAAAAAAAAACTCTATAAATAAAACAGACAATGTCCTGTTGTTGAAAAGTGGTTAAGATCTGTATTCATAATTCTGCATTGCCTATTATGGAAAGCAAACCTATTCATAAATTGAAACTAAATTTTTTTTCCAAAAATGTGTATTTCCTAAATTATTATTATAGTCAAAACCAGTATGGGAAATGAAAAGCCATTTCAGCATCGTCAATGAAATAGAGATGTCAATCATCATTTTTCTTTCTTCTAGAAAATTCATCCTACTGAAAACTGTCTTTCACTGTAAGGTAAAGATCTGGCTCATGGAATGTATTCAATGACATCTCCTCTGTTCAGAATATTAAACTGTGTAACTTATAGCACAGAAATTTATGAATGCTATCTTTATAATTACCCCTTTACTACATATCACTTTTTCCACTCTATGGTAGACAAATACTTTGAAAATTCCCTCTCCTGGTTCAACATAATTTTCCCTTAGGTGACCATCTGGATGACTTCATCTTTAGAAGCAGGTTGTGAAACCCAATTTCATCAACACATAATATTAAACCAAACAACCAGTTATTTCTGATGAGACACCATTAAATATCCACCTAATCGATTCTATTCATGTCTGCTAATCAGTTTTAGTGTATTTACATATAATCCATTGAGATTTTATTTTATTATTGTTCAACAGTTTCCTCATAAACTTTAAGAGAGGAATAGAGGGCCAGCCCAGAAACGCCAGCTGAAACACCAAAAGAGATGGAGAAAAGTACTCATATGTCTACCAGAATCCTTAATACAAAGAGATATGCAGGAGCTCCTTGAGAAAATTCAAATCTATTCCTCACCCTCAATAAATTAAAATCAGCACACACTACACCTCTACACTGAATTTTGTGCATTGGTGGACCCTATGCATTGCAGCCGAGACATACACAAGTTACTAAGGTGGGCTGTAATATAGGGACTCGATATGATTAGCTGTAGCTACCTTCAAAAGACCAGTCCTGCATTGTAAAATATTTAAAGGAAAGAAAAAAATCCTATATCAATTGAAAGAAAAAAATGAATGATGTCAGACAACATTAAACAGATCCTATTTTCTAGACATCCTCACTTCTGGGAGGCTGTGGAAATCAAAATATGATAAATCTTCATGTAGCTGACGACAAGCAGGTTCATAACTTTATCTGTTCTTAATATCTAATTCAAAAGTAACCAGCTACCGTCACAGCAGGGCTTACAAGATAAATTAATTCAAAGCCCTTAGAAACCTTACAATAACTAGAATTAAACTTTCCTTGTCAGAAGCTTAACTATGCTAAAAACTTAAATTAAAATGTCTTTTTGAAATTTTTGAAATTAATAAACCCAATTCATTTGTGACACTAGAGACAATATAACCAAAGATAAAAAAAAAAAAACATGTGAAATGGTTTTCCCCACTAAATGTCTTAAAAGTTAAAGAATCATGCTTGAAATGGAAAGTCCTGGGTTTTCTGCTTTTGATAAGTTGCTAGCATCTTAGTCATGATATTAATATACTTACCATCATTAAATGTTTGATGTAATAATAAAAATGCCCCCTCTGTTTATTAGTTGCAAATCTTTTAATAAACAGTTGAACACACATAATAAGAAGTATTTCTAGACATTTGTAAGTAGGATGCTGATTTAAAGCTTTAAATTATAAATCCTGTGGGTGCAGTGGCACATGCCTGAATTTCCAGCTACTCAGAAGGCTGAGTTGGGAGGATCACTTGAGTCCAATGCCAGACTGGACAACATGGAGACCTTGGCCCAACAAATTAATTATTAACTAATTAATTAACAAATAAAATATAAATATTTAGAAGCCAGGTGTTTATCTTAGTCCTAGAAATTGATGAGTCACTTTCCAAAAATTCAATTATTCACAGTATAAGTGCAAAGAAAATCATCAAAATAATTTTCCAATATTAATTTCATTTTAGCATTTTCTATTTGTTCAAAAATAGGATTGGAAATCCATGCACACAGAAAACTTATCATCTGTGATAATTAATTTTTAAATGGTTTAATGCACATTATCCAATGTTTTATTTTGAACCAATAAGAATAAGCTTTTTCAATTCATTGTTTGTTTAATGTTCAGGACATATTTTTAGAAATAGATTTAAAATATTTTTGGATCAAATGTAGGTGTCTCCTATTCTTACTACTGCCAAGCCTATGATTTACACACAGTTTAATTATTCAGATGTTTATTATGTTCTACATAATGAAATTTGGACCCTCATATTTTCTTCCTACATGCTCAATGCAGGCTGCAATTATAGCCACAGATATCTGTTTATTTGATGAATTTTGCTTCTTCTGCATAGTTTGATAAATATGGAAATAAGTCAAAACCTACTTTATATACAGTAATTAAAGTGAAAAATCTAGTCATGATGCAAATCCTTAATTGGACTCCAGGAGAGATATGCAGAATTTCTCTTTAATAATATGGGATGACTGGGGACAGAAAAACAAAGCACACTAAAATATGGTTTAGAAGCACAATTAATCACAAAACAGAAAACAACCAATTTAGCATAGCTCATTCAGTGACTCTCATGGCTCAGGTAATGTTCTTTTAATCATCTGGCTCTAATATTAAGGTTGTGTCATGTGCATCTGAAATAAAATACAATATATATGCTGATCTTCAGGGTGAAACATGTTCTTTGGTCTAATTTGTAAACAGAGCCCTTTCATAATAAAATGCTTGGACTACTTAATGACATGTAAGTGAATAATCAAAGCAGTACAAAGTGGTTTTAACGGTATTCTTTAGCTATATTAATTCATTAGACAAAAAATAATCTTCAGAGCTTGTGATAATTTGTTAGTCCTTGTGTGAATTTAGTTTTGTCCTAATAAAGTCAAAATCACTAGCCAAAATATGTCTTAGGTTTATGACAATATAAAGGATATACTTGCTAAGCAAAATTAAATTAATGTACCTGGGATGGTTGGTGCATATGTAGTGGCAAAAAAAAATTGCTTGAAAAAAATCCAAAGAAGACCATAGAATATTTGTTTACATGTGCAATACATGCATTTCTCTAATCAGCTAAAAATGAGTCGGTTTTCCACTAATTTGATGGTAAAGATATTATTCTCTATATAGGTTTTTGTAGCAACTCATTAAGGGAATAATTATCTGAGCAGACTGTAACCAGAAGAAACTGGATTTATTGTGCCACTTTGTTTAAATAGAAATTTCATTATTCCATCTTGTAGGAAATGTGTCAACCCCATGCTAAGCAAATGAGAGTATTGCTTTAGAATTTGGTAGTGTTTCCTCTCCAAACTTATCCTGAATGACCTCAGTGTACCAAAACTGTCTATGTATTTGTCTCCTGAGAGGAGTCAAAAAGAGGCTTATGGTTCTTTGCCTCCCAGGCACTCGATGACATTATCACCAGGATCATTTTTCTGTTCCCCAGATGTGTCCAACAGGAGAGCCCAGGACTGCAGCTTCCATGCTGAGAGCAGCTGAAATCAGAGAGGCTTGATGTCCAGTATTCAAATCACTGCAAAAACTCTTTCTAACCCAGGATGCCTACCTTCCCAAACAGATGAAAGGAGCCAGAGACAGAGTTTAGATGGAGTCTTCTCCTGGCTTCCTGGATGACCTGACATCTCTATGAGGCACCTGCCATAAAACTTAAAGACTACAGAGAGGCAACCCTTTGATGTCTTTTAATGATGGTCGGATGGCCTTTGATGTGGTCCAGTGGCACACGTTTCCATTTGCAAACTGAAGAACAGTTTAATAGCAAACAATTTCTACACCCAGTCAAGGTAATATTGATGTTGCTCACCTCTAGAACACATGTTTACAACAAGATAGTGGAAATTCAGCTTGCTTTGCTACATAGAAGATATGTGTATGGATATGACTCTCATTAGCCTGGTATTATAAATATTAAAATGTATGGGAAAAATGGATTCATTGTATAAATTTCATATTGGTTTTCATGCTTTTCTTATAAAATAATAATACTAGCAACAACAATAATACTTTCTCAGTGCTCTCAGGTCAATATACAGACAGAAGTAAATGTGCTATGCTATATTTAACTACTCTGTATGCAGTAAATACCATTAAGAAAATACCATTAAGATAGATACATACTTTCTTAGTTACTAAATCTTGGCTCTCCAGTTTTCATTGTAATTAGAGATTTATTTTTGGTTGAAAGATAATATACACTGTTTTCTCTTTTAATTTCCCATATCAAGCATTCATAATCTCAAATTCTGTAAATATTAGTGGGAGAAGAAAGACAAACAACCTGTCTCCACACCTTTAAACAAATTAATTTCTTTTCTTTTCTGCAGTTCAAATTAATTGTAATTGCATATCTGGACTTTAACAATATCTCTCCCAAACCCTGGCAGGTAAATCTCTAGCAGCAGCAGACAGATGCTTTCAAATGGCCAGAGTGCATTTTATTTTATCAACTAAATTTAAAACTACAATCCCTGGGATAATTGTATATACATTACTTAGGTAGTTATCAAATGATACAGCACAATTAATTGGTAATTAGTCCTTTAATTCATTTGTTATTTCAAACAAAATTACTTCAATGGTCTCATGCTATGGAAATTGCTTTATTACTAAGAAAGCCTGATGTGGGTTTGATTTTAAATAGTATCCTATAGAATTGCCTTGATAGTTCATGATATTTGTAATATGATACAACTACAAAATGTTCTACTCCTTATTATCAAGGTAAAATAATATCCCCTAGAATTAAAATATGTTAGTTCTAAAAATGTCAGTCTCCACTGGTATACACATACAGAGAGATATTTGTTTGGGAGAATATTACAAATATATTTGTTGATTTGTATTTCACTAATAGATTGTTATTTCTACAACAAAATGCCTAAAAGTTTTACTCTAACTACCAGATTGTCATTAGTCATGCAAAAGCCATTTTAAGTGCCTCTTTAGTATACAGACTTATGTTTTATATATATATATATATATATATATATATATATATATATATATATGTATATATATATAATATACATATTATATATATAATATATACATATATAATATATATTTATATATACATATATATATATTATTCACAAAATTATGCCACCCTTTTAAAAGTAAGTGTCTATCTAATTATTGCCACTGTTGCAGAAAAATAAGGCAAGGAAGAAAGAAAGGAGGGGGAGAGAAAGAAATTATCAGAACAATGCTGTATGATGTCTGAAAGTAATAAAGAGACTGTAATTGAGAAACATCTTCAGCCTTCTCACTGGAAGTACATAGGCTTACTTACATGTACACATACACACACACACACACAAACACACACAGTCATTTTTTATTCTGTAAAGTCTCAAAAATCTAGCAATTTATTGTCCCTCTACATATCTAATAGAAAGATCAACAATCTAGGCATTTTAAATTCAAAGAAAAAAGGTATATTGAATATTGACTTAATATTTCTTTACCATTTAAAATATCTTAGGGTTTTTAACTATCTGAAAGAGAATGCATACAACTGTATAATGCACAGTTAGTATTTAAAACTGCAGCTATCATTTACAGCATACCATAACAACAACAAAAAAAAAATAGCCTGTACTCCTCTAATAGGTTACAAATACCTGGAGCATGCCAAGTTTTACAGGCAGATAAACACACTCTATAAAGTATAGCAATGGAGGGCTTTCATGGTTTTATAATCTAACCATAAAAACCATTACCGATCTCTGAAGGTGTGTGTTTAAAAATCAGAATAGCTTTCAATTTCCCTCACCCTCCTAGCCACCCACAGGGTGCATAGTTGGGAAGAAATGTTAATTATTTCACAAATTTCAAAAACTCATATTTTATGGGCAAAACTTGAAACTCCTTTGCCATTCTTCTTCAAGATAGTTCAAATTTTGAAAGCTGAAAAGTCTTAATTCATATATTATCAAAAATCTTTTTTTTCTTTTTTTATTCTAATTTGTTATATATGACAGCAGAATGCATTACAGTTTATATAGAGCACAATTTTTTGTATCTCTGGTTGTATACAAAGTATATTCCCACCATTCATGCCTTCATACGTGTACTTAGGGTAATGATGTCCATCTCATTTCACTGTCTTTCCTACCCCCATGCCCCCTCCCTATCCCTCCCACACCTTTGCCCTATCTAGAGTTTGTCTAATCTTCCCTTGCTCCCCCTCCCAACCCCACTATGAATCAGACTCCTTATGTCAGAGAAAACATTCAGCATTTGGTTTTTTGGGATTGTCTAACTTCACTTAGCACTATATTGTCCAACACCATTCATTTACCTGCAAATGCCATGTAAAAATCTTGATTTATAACTTTCAGTATTTCTCTTTCTCATAGCTCACCATTTGAGAATATAACTTAGAAAAAATAACTACACTTGACCATTGTAGAATTATAATTCTATTATGAGGAGTTGTTCCCTTTTGAAGAGATATATTCTTAAAACTGGAAATACCTGTCAGGATTCCTAACTATTATTTTATGTAGGCCACTTTGCAACACATTCACCATCCAAGTAGTATAAAAATCAAGATGACACACTTCTCTACACCACCCCCCAAAAGTATATTGTGTAGTTTTAGAGTGAAGAGTAAATTTAAGCCACAGAATTTTAGTCATTTATTCAAATAAAAATATATTCCCTGGGCTGGGGATGTGGCTCAAGCGGTAGCGCGCTTGCCTGGCATGCGTGCGGCCTGGGTTCGATCCTTAGCACCACATACCAACAAAGATGTTGTGTCCGCCGAGAACTAGAAAATAAATATTAAAATTTCTCTCTCTCTCTCTCTCTCTCTCTCTCTCTCTCTCTCTCTCTCTCTCTCTCTCATTCTCTCTTTAAAAAAAAATATATATTCCCTGGCCTATAGGTCATATAAGAATGCATGTTACTTGGAAGCTAAAGTAATTCATTTCATCAGGATGTGAGAAGCATGTTATGATGATGAAGTAATTAAATGTCTCCTCCAGTCTTATAGCCAAACAAGTGAACACACCCCTTTTCCTCATTAATCGGTTCTTGAAAGAATAGGAATGGAACTAGCAAACCTTTCATGGTGCTTGCTGTGTGGCAAATACTGAACAAAGAGCAAAAAGAACATTGGCATCTCTCATTCTCACTCATCCTTAGCATAACTCATGTCAACATTCTGCAACAGGCAGAGCAAGTACCCGTTTCCCCGGGAAAGGACACTGCAGCACAGAGAAGTTAAGTTCCTTAGCATAGTTCACATAGTAAACAAAAGCACCATTGACTTCCTGAGCCAGAGAAACAATATGACCACCATCATTTTTGGTGCTCTTCAACTGAGCTATACCCTCAGCCCTTTTTATTATTTTATTTTTTGAGTCAGGATTTCACTAAGTTTCCCAGGTTGGTCTCAAACTTGTGATTCTTAGTTTCCCACCACTGCACCTGGCAAACAACATGACCTTCTAAGTGGCCTTGAAGGCAACTAGACCTCCCAAGCTCCACTCCTAAAGAAAAGACACCATGTCAGGAGAGTAAAAGAGAGTTACTAAGAGACACCCAGTGAAATCATACTGGGGGATGGCTAGTCTCCTAGCCAAATGGCCAGAGAACCATCTTTGCCAAGGGAAAGATGTCATAGCACTGAAATCCTCCATGATGTACGTGAAACCTGTCCTCCATTCATGGGAAATACCTCGAGTGAAGAGAGGAGAAAGGCCGTGGTAGCCGGATGCAGATGAGCTCAGGAAGATGAACCCAGAGTGCTGGGTGCTGGGTGCTGGGGCAGCATGGGAAATCAAAAGGAGGTCTGTGAAAGCCAGAGTGGCAACCACAAGAGAGACATTCTGTACAGGGACAAAGCCATTCAGTAAAAGTAGGGAGAGGTTCAAAAAGATTGGCACCAAGAGCATCAAAACATCAATTATGACTATTGATCTAAATGAGAAGGAATCTATAAAAACCCAGTCTCAAAACCCAGAGAACAGATGAGGGCCAGGAACTGAAGGAATGTGAGAACATTTGAGAGAGAGAGAGAGAGAGAGAGAGAGAGAGAGAGAGAGAGAAGAGAAGTAGATGACAACTTAGCCATCGTTAGGAAACATCTACTGACTCCCCATTCAAGGACTGGTAATGTGGTCAGAGAAAGGGTGGGTCTGGCACAGTCATAATCAATTGCATGCTTGATTCATATTTAGTAGATGGAGTTGAGTTTTTCCACAGAGCCGCTGAAGTGTTCTCCAGGCAATCCCTTTTTAATTACAAATTAAAGAACCTTAATAAGGAGTTTGTCATGTTCAAATAGCTAACTAAGTACAGCTGGAGTCTAACAAAACACTGATCACTAGGCAAATCTTCAGATCAAGAGAACATCACAAAGCTTGCTAATCCCTCTGAAATGAACCCAGAGGGGTAAAAGATACCCAGTACCAAGACCAACGGTACTAAGATCCTTGGTGCTTCATGGCCTTATAGGGTAAATTATGAAGAAATTCATTCTTCCCCTTACTCTCCAGTGACCAGTGGACTGCCTCAAATGTGCTGTAACCTCAAGGCGTAATGGAGCCAGTGTGACACTTGCAATTAAGTAAACAATTTTAAGCAATATTGAGGTAAAGCCAGTGTTTGAGCATAAATTCCTTTGAGCATTTTCCTTTCCCCATGCCCATTTTTGTCCTGATTTCTTCAGTTTTCTGGTCATCAAGTTCTTTTTATTTTTTTAATTTTTAAGGGTCCTTCTTCTCTTGGTGATATTCTCATACATCTGAAAACGTCCCTCCCTGCTCACCTGTGTCAATCAAAAAGAAGTTTTCTCCCACAGATTCTAGAATTTGGTGGTGCTATGGGGTCCAGTAAAGAAAAACATGAGTGCCTTTCTGTCTTCTTCAGAGACCTGTTTAACCTACTTTCTGTTGTATAATTATTATTTTTAAAGCTCTCAATATATATAGGGAAGAAATTCAGCTGTTCTTTCCAGTTCAAGTGTACATTTAGAAGTGTTCCCTGTGTCCTTTAAGTAGAAGCTGGTTCAATGCACCTGTTCAAGTATTTAGTAGGTCCACTGAATAGAAACTAGCTAACACAGAAATCTGTCTGAATCTTATCCAATTATGGCATGAGATGCTACAATCTGAAATATCTCCCCTTTATTACACAAACCCTGATCTTTTAGAAAAAGCAAACTCGTAGACATGAATACAAATAAAAGACATCATCTCTTTAAAATTCATTATATTTGGATTCCACCCCCATGTCATCCTCATTATCTCTATTTAGTTGATGCCTGTGGCCCTGTACTCATTTTTTCCAATTTTCATGAAGAAATTTTTATCTCTTTCAATTACATATGTTCGAAATATTTTAGTTGCCCCTAACATTTTTCCAATGAAGGGCCAAAAGTCACGGTTTTGTTAAATTGTTGTGTGGCAGTTGACATTACAGTTAATATCCTTTGTCTAAATTGTTCATCATTATCCCCTTTGTTGTTGTTTCTGCATTATATTTTCCATTCTCTTGAATATCTAATGTGTTGACATTATTTTCTGAGACTCTCATTATTTCTAGCATTCTACCCAGAGTAAACAATGTATATTCCATTATTTTCTAAATTGCTTCTAAATTATTTTTAGGAAAGTTTGAATAATTAGATGGCTGTAATGCATGACTCTGAATTTATTTTTTGATTGTCCAGGACAAATCAGTGTACATAGAAATTATACACACATTAGTGGAAATTAAATCATTTCAAAAGCCATATCTTTAGGTTCTAAGACAAATGAGTCCAGACACGTAAATTTTAAATACTAAAGGTCCAAGATTAGTCATACTAAACACACACACTTTAAGCTCAAAACTTGAAGAATTTTGAATTCTTTCATTGCTTTGTTTTGTTTCTTGCTTTTTTATGTATTTGGTGCTCAGGATTGAAACCAGGGCCTCGCTCTTGTAGAACACATATTTCACCACTGAGCTACACCCTCAACCCTGAGAATTTTGTATTCTTATGAAGTCAATCTTAAATTCATACTCTCTTCATTATTCTATTATGTTGTTCTGCTTACATTGTAGAAATAGCCAACCAGGGATAGTATTTTTTAAAGTTTTTTTTTAATGTTTTCTATTTTGTTTATTCCTTAGATCCAAAAATAAAATGAAAAATATTTTAGAAATTAACATCCCCTAGTCTGTATGCTTTGAATAACAAAATCATCAACATAGTTATCAAGCAGCTAATATTCCTTTGTATGTTTATTAAATATAAAAAAAATCAGATGCAATGTCTGCTGTTTTACATGCCTTTAACATTCACACTCTGAAACAATTAACTGAAGTGGGTTAAGGGTGGAAATTGTTGTTATGAGAAAGAGAGACATTTTATAAAAGGTTATTTGTAACTGTCTAGCATGAAACCAGAAAAAAATCCTAAAACTTAACACCTTGTTCTTGTTGAAAAGTTCATGGCAATGAACACCATGAATGAAAAATTAATGGTTCATACTGCTATTTAACATCATACTAAAATTTAAACTCCAGATTGGACTCAACAGAAAAACCTACACAAAGAAGGTTTTTGCAATGATAACCACAAATATTGCAAAGAAGGAGGAGGAGGAGG
Source organism: Urocitellus parryii (assembly GCF_045843805.1). Taxonomy (NCBI): domain Eukaryota; kingdom Metazoa; phylum Chordata; class Mammalia; order Rodentia; family Sciuridae; genus Urocitellus; species Urocitellus parryii. Next base: position 110,065,623 of record NC_135532.1, read on the forward strand.
AAGAGAAAGAAGAGGAGAAGGAGAGGAAGTTCTGAATTTCATTTCATTACATATGTACATTTTTCTGTTCCTCCTACACAGAGATGGTAGGTAGTCTCCAACAGCTCTTGTGTCTTTGAATCGTGGCAAAAGTCACATTTCTGACACTCAGAGCCCAGATTCAAAACTGAAACAACTGAAGGCAATCATAGCCAGCTAGAGTCTGAGGCAAGAAGAGAAGCCACCCATGTTTCAAAACCAAAGTAACTTTTCTCAAACAGAGCCAGCATCTTGACAAGAGCTTCTGTCTCAAAACTAACTGTAGGTGCTATTAGACCTAGGACATCGGTTCCCACACCAACCATGCCTGTGATGAGAAGGCTAATATTTCACTGAGAAAGAGTAGTTGATTTTCTGCTTCAAATTGCTTTTTGAAAAATGTGATAATATAGTAGATTATCTCCACATATCATAGGTCATTTGTTTGGGTGGAAGAAGCTGGGAGAGACAGCTATTTTTACCACATAATATTTGGGTGGGGATACCAGTGATTGAACTCAGGGGCCACTCAACCACTGAGTCAAATCCCCAGCCCTATTTTGTATTTTATTTAGAAACAGAGTCTCTCTGAATTGCTTAGTACCTCACTTTGGCTGGGGCTGGCTTTGAAGTTGAGATCCTCCTGCCTCAGCCTCCGGAGCTGCTGTGATTACAGGTGTTTGCCACCACACCCAGGAACCATATAATATTTTAAATAATCAGCTAATGTTAGAAGTAAATAAGATACCTTCATGTCTCTGGAGATTTCAGAGAACTAATCTCTCTGGAAAGCTTAAGGGGGCAGGAATCTGTTTTGAACAGGAATTGTTAGTTGCTCTGAATACACAAAGGTCACCCTCTTATAGTTTGAAATTTCAAATGAAAAACCTGGGAAAGAAGTTGCCAGTTGCTACCCAGCTTAGTGGTGAAAGGTTGGTCCAGTCTAGGACCTTTAGTCACAAATGCCAAAGTCCAATGAAATATTTCTGCTTTTGAATTGTCAGTCTAAATTACTATGGCAAAGGCAAACCTAACATACAAATAATTATGAAAATCATTTCTGGAAATTCCACACACTGCATTCTCATTCCTGGCATTGGAAACAGTTACCAACGACAACCTCTCACCTCTATCTTTAAGATTCAGATTCTTGTAAGATTTAGTGGTTACCAGATGCCATGGTCAGGTTTCATAGTAAGAAAAAATGCATAAGCATTTTGTAACAGAGATCAATGAGAAAGGGCCTTTCACTTTTGTTTCCATATGCTTGTTGATGAATTCTTATTTTTCAGATTATTTATTTTAATTTTAATTAATTTTACTTTCTTTTTTTACACAAATGGAGCACAACTTTTCATATCTCTGGTTGTACATGATGTAGAGTCACACCATTTGTATATGCATATATATGTGTGTGTGTCTACACACACACACACATTTGTAGAAAAACAAACACCTTGGTAGAGCACTTGCATGTTCAAGTCCTGGGCTCAATTCCCAGCACCACCAAATAAATAAATATCTCTATGATTTAATAGTTTTGTTTAAAGCATTAATGAGCTATTTAACAGAGATTGCAGTTTAAATGAAGAATTGCGATTGAAGAATTGCTGAAAATCAAGCCTGCAAGTTTATCTTGAACATCTTAAATTGAAAAAATGAAGCATTTAGATATCATCTTTCTGTATCGTGGCTACATGAAAAGAGCCATGGATTTGAAGAGATTAGAAAGGGACAGGATAAGAGATGAAATAATACTGGATGAAGAAAACCCAAAAGGACAATTAGCAGCTCATTCTCTTTACAAGGAAATGAAGCAGACAAGGAGAATTCTTTATAGAATTGATAAGTAAAAAGTCAGAGGAGGGTAAAGTCTTTATTTACCGTACAACCATCCCTTGTAATCAGAAATATTTCTCATACCATCAACACAGAAATAGGTGTGGCAAAACGCCACAAAATATTTCATATTTTACAGGTGTCAGTCTCATCTTCAAACCTAACTCATTCTCTTGAAAACATTACTTTTCAAAAAGGAAATATTGTACTATAAGTTTGAACTGTAAGCTTTTACTTCTATTATTACAAGTGACCTTTTTCCCAAAAATTCACATCTCTTTGTGAGACAGATTCAAACCCTTTTCCAGACTTATTAAATCTCTTTCATTGCCAATGTACTCACTTCCTACAATTTGCACTGCATTACCCCAAATTTGTCCTCACTCTTCAGAAATTCTTCGTGGAGACTGGTATTGTTTGCCAAGAAATTCTCAAGAACAGGCAGAAGTTCCCACACAAGCGCTAATGAGTGCTTGACTCCCCCAACAATCTCTCCACTGCAGCTTCCGCACATCAGTGCTAAGCACTTAACACCCTTAGGGAAGAACAGGGTAGGGGACAAAGCAGCCAAAGGAGGATGTTCTATTCTTCAGCCCCAGTGGTTCTCAAACTCTGGCATGTTTGAGATGTTCCAGTGCTGACTTGTATCAGTGTGCAAGTTAAAGTGCTGGGGTCACTTTATCAAAAACTCTGATGCTATGGATCTGGCATGATGCCCCCCAACCTGCATTTTTATGTCCATCCTCATCTGGGATTCCAATGCAAATAATTCACAGATAAGATTTACCCTGGATGGTTGCCATTTTTGCTTATTACCCCAGCGTGATTATTTACAGTAATCCCTTTTATTTTCAAAGTGTCCTAGTTTAGACAGACAATATTTAGTCACCAAGATTGAACCCAACATTATAGTCACTCACATGGACCTCATTTTGAGTTGTCCCATCCTAGACTAACTTTAAGGAAAAGAATGGATGCTTACTAGCCTGCATATCACCTTAGGCCCTATCATCATTGTACTCATTTATTTGAAAATTAGTTTTCAATAACTACTGTCTGCCAGTTGCATACCCAGGCCCAGGGACACAGCAAACAAGCCATGTTGCTCATATTCTGTAAGCGTTGGGTGACGTCAGATGATAAGAAGGAAGCAATAGAGGGCACAGATAATACCATATTGGAAATACTATGACAAACAAGTGGCAATTGAGACAGAAAATTCCTGGGGATGGGGAGCAAAAGAGACAGATGGTCAGGCAGCTGAAGAGGTAAGTTCAAGGACAAAGAACCTGAAGGATAAGAGTTTGCTGTATGTGAGAACGAGAAAAGGAATCTATGTTGCTTGGGGTAGAGTGGGAGAAGGCCAAGTCAGGAAGATAGATAGCAACCATCATAACAACAACATCACATGGAGCAGCCACCAGGGTGAAACTTTGGCAGACATTCTTTCATTCGATGTTTATAGTGACCCTATGAAGTAAGTGCTATTTTTCCCATTTTACAGAGGAAAAGATAGAGACCTGGAGACTTGAGGAATTATATTAAAGAGCCACAGATGGCAAGGACTAGAGCCAGTATTTACACTTATTTCAAAATCCATGCTATTAAAATAGCTCATGACAATAATGATAATAATAACAGTAGTGACCATTATGATTAATAGCAGCTAACTTTAAATAGAATGCTTACTATAATAATCTCTCTCTCTCTCTCTCTCTCTCTCTCTCTCTATATATATATATATATATATATATATATATATATATAATTGTATATATAATGTACAATTCATCTCACCCTCACAAAGACTTCCTTAGATAGTACTGTTATTTTGCCTATTTTACTTATGAGAAGTGAGACACAAAGATAAGGTAATAACTTGCACACTGATACAAGTCAGCAAGGATTAAAGAAGAAACAGATCGGGCTGGGATTGTGGCTCAGCGGTAGAGCGCTCGCTTAGCACTGGTGGGACCCGGGTTCGATTCTCAGCACATAAAAAATAAATAAATAAAGGCATTGTGTTGTTAAAAAAAAAAAAAAGAAGAAGAAGAAGAAGGAACAGATCATCTGGGCATGGTGACACACACCTGTAATCCCAGCAACTGGGGAGGCTAATGCAAGAGGATTGCAAGTTTAAGTACAGCCTTAGCAATTTAGCAAGACCCTGTCTCAAAAGAAAATAAAATTTAAAAAAGAAAGAAAGGATTGTGGGTGCAGTTCAGTAACAGAGCATCCCTGGGTTCAATCCCCAGTACTGGAAAAAGAAAAGAAGGAAGAGGAGGAGGAGGAGGAGGAGAAGAAGAGGAGGAAAAAAACATATCCTCAAAGCCTTTCAAGGGCTGGGGATGTGGCTCAAGCGGTAACGTGCTCGCCTGGCATGTGCAGGGCACTGGGTTGGATTCTCAGTACCACATACAAATAAAATAAAGATGTTGTGTCCACCGAAAACTGAAAAATAAATATTAGAAAATTCTCTCTCTCTTTTTTTTTAAAAAAAAGCCTTTCAAACCAGGAAATCCTATTGAATTAGATAAATTTGACTTCTTACTAACTCTTCACATTTTTACTTTTAAAATGAAATGTTCAAATGATTTTCTAATATTTTTTTCTGTCTTTAACATAAATTTAAATTTGAAAAGTGTTGGGAGGGGAGGAGAGAGGAAGGGGGGAAAGAAAGGACAACAGAATAAAATAGACATTATTATTGCTATGGGTATATACGTGACTGCATGACCAGTGTGATTCTGCAACCTGTACACTCAGAAAAATGAGAAATTATACCCCATCTGATTCAAATGTATGATATGTCAAGATCATTGTACTGTCATGTGTAACTAACTAAAACAAATTTTTAAAAATATAGAATTCCAAAAATAAATAAATAAATAAATAATTTAAAAAAATAAATTTGACTTTCACTGTTAGCTTTGGAATCTGTTGCAAAGCACTCAAGAGTATTTTTCCATCATCTAATTTCTTCTTTGCCCCTGAGCTATCATACCTTAGGGGCTTCCCTATTCTTCCTTCTTGTCCTCCACCTTTCTACTCGGCTGTGCCTGCTAACACGGTGTGTTTGCTTTCATGTTGCTTTTGCATTATGTAAGGTATGTTTCTTTATGTTATTTTATAAAGACCAGCTCTTTGGATTGGAGCTGTAACTCAGTGGTAGAGCACTTGCCTACCTTGCACAAGGCTCTAGGTTCTGTCCCTAGGAAAAAAAAAATCTTTATGAGTCTAATATTCTAACATTTAAATGTAACATTTATAGAAACCCTGTCTTCTGCAAAGAGCACAACAACAGGCCTTAAGATCTTGGCCCTTGACTCTTCAAGTACACAGCAGTGCAGCAACACAAAGCTATATCTCTAATATGAGGCATAAGGGAGGTTTGGGCTTTCAGACACTCCGTCAACTCACATTCCCATGCCACCATTGCAAAGCACACCATTTTGTATACAATAAAAGAGAAATCTCCGAAGAATTATTTTGTAATTGTTTTTCCTGTTAAAGATGTTCTTCAGGGCTGGGGTTGTGGCTCAGTGGTAAAGCACTTGCCTAGCTCGCATGAGGCACTGGATTCAATCCCCAGCACCACATAAAAACAGAGAAATAAAATAAAGGTACTGTGTCCATCTACAACTAAAAAAAAAAAAAAAAAAAAAGTTAAAAAAAAAAAGATGTCCTTCAAATTGTTCTAAATTGAAAGTGTCTGCATGAAGTTCCAGGGCCAGGTGAACCACTGTTGTGACTCTTCCATCTTTGAAAGAAGAGTTTCAAAAATGGTTGGAGAACAAAATAGAGTTAGTGGATATGTGATAATCCCAGAGGTTTTGTAGACCTGATGATTTTCTAAAGCTGTTTGACCAACTGGGAATGATAGTGCACAACTGGAATCCCAGCAGCTCAGGAGGCTGAGGCAGGAAGATCACAAGTTCAAAGACAGCCTCAGCAACTTAGGCTACAAGTAACTTAGTGAGACACAGTCTCTAAACAAAATTGTAAAAAGGCCTGGGAGTGTGGTTTAGTAGTTAGGTACCAGTGAGTACAAACCCCAGTACAAAAAAAAAATGCTTGACCAGAAAATGGACTCTATTTTCCCATTAGTTTCCTAGCTTCCTCTCCATGGTTTTGCAAGTAATAATAAATCTGAAGCACAGAGAGGTTAAGTGACCTGCTCAAAATCACATAAGTCAAAGGGTAATATTAGAAATAATCAAAGAACTGACACAGATGAGTAGGACACCAACTTCATAGGGGAAAAAAAAAAGACTGTAATCTCTATCAAATACGTAGAGCTATTAGAATGGAAGAAAATACACCCAGAGAACAATCTCCCCACCAAAAAAAAAATAATAATACAAAGCAAAAGACAGACCACATTTGATCTAATCAAAACTTAGCAATTGTGCTGGCAAAATCACCCAGCTTTAATTTTTCAAATACATTAGTTGTCAAATTAGATGGAAGATGAAAGAAAAAAATTGCCTTTTGCTGAAACCTACTGCTAAATTTGGTCAATTTTATTGTTTATCAGTGCATAAAGTCCTTGCACTTACCATTTGACAAATCTGAAAGAAAAAAAAAAAAACACTTGCTGCAATCAGGTGAAGTAGGTTATTAATGGTTCTGAACAGATACACAGAATTGCCTCATCCTGAGGCAATTAAGGCTTGGAAAAAAAGTGTGTTTAAATCTCTGAGGACTGATGATCCTGGAACAGGTGGTCTTCCTAAATTGGCATTGTTTGTATAATCCTGAATTGCTCGGTACATTTCTTTTCTTTTTAACAAGTCACTCATAAATTCAGAGGTATTTCTTTTTCCCCCCTTTTAGTTTCAGCTCAACAAGAAATCACCAAAAGAAAGTCAGAGATTTTACAGAGAAAAAAGTAAAAGCAAAACATATGAATTTGCATTATAACCCTTCATATGAACATGCTTGGAAGAAAATTGAGACAAATCATTGAAAGTGGAAAAAAATGAATCAAGAAAATGCCCAACTTCCAAGAGATTTTAAGTGGAATCCCTGAACCACTTTGACCCTGGAAACTCAGGCCAACACTTGCCCATCAAATTGCAAAACAAAGCACTTTAAAAATCACTAAGGCCAAAGGTTCTTGAGAAGGAAAGTTTTCTATTTCTCACCTACAAAGATAGAGGTAGACGGAGTTCAATGCAGTGCTTGAGTTTCTACTTAAATGTTATTTCCTCCAGGAATTTCTCATTGGCTATCTCCCTCCCAGCCACACTCACACACGCACACAAGATTAGGTCAGATGATCCAAAGTGATTTCCCAAATACCCGGAACTCCCTTATTCTAGCAAATATCACATTTTATTGCCTTTGCTTATAAAAAGTACTATCTTTCCTTATACCTAAGTGCGTTTGGCCTCAATAAAATGGATACTTAAAATGAAGATGGGAAATGGGGTGAATTAACACCATCATCCAAGGACCAGTGTCTTTCTCTTCTCCCTCTTTGTCATGCTCAGCTAATCAGATCCTCCCTTGTGGCCAGAAGACTGATGTAGCATCTCTCCATAGACAAGCCCAGAATAGAATCCAGGTTGAGTCCATTTGCTCACTGACTGAATAACTTTGTGTCTTGCTTTGTCTGGGGAATTTCCTTTTCACATTTCTTGTCTGGGCATAATTCTACCTAGTACTCCTCTTTCATGATGAAGAGTGTTTCTGAATGAGAAATTATACACACTGCTGATGTCCTGAAACAGTTTCTTCAATTCATTGAGCTTCCATTTTCTTATAAATGAAGATGACACCTCTTGAATGAGAAACACGTGAGAGTTTAAGGGGGTTCTTTTATGTAGAGCACCCGGCATCCTGAATGGATGACATCTTTTTGTTGTCATGGATGAACTGCAAGGTGGAACTTGGTTAAAGAAGACCATTATCATTATTCAGATACAAAGGAATAAAAGGAAGAGAGAAACCAAGGGCAAGCTGGGATTGAAGTACTTAAAAGACAAATTGGACATGAGGCTGAAGGTGAAGTGTGAAACCATATGAGTGTGACCCTGATAGGTTGAGGGTAGTTGTCCTTCTATTAAGAAATCATGACATAAACACAAAGGTGGGAAGAGGGAGGAACAGAGGGTACCTTCACTTCCAATTTGCACCTGCCCAGTTTGACAAGTCATGCATTAAAAATTACACAGCTCTGGTAGGAAACCAGAAATGGAGCTAAAGGAATCCAAATGGAGCCTGACACTAGAGAAAAACTTAAGGGTCATTCACATGCAATTGTGGAAGCAACAGAAAGAAATTTTGGAGGACCAAGCACATAGAAAAAGAGAATAAAGAGGCCAAACACAAAATCTTGGAATGGGGTGGGGTGGTTGGGAACTCCATTTAAAATTGGAAGTTAAAATGTTGTTTGATCGACTGATTAGCAAGGTTTTTCAGATCCATGGACCCGCTCTTAAGAGGAAAGATGGGACTGGTTCAATACTTAGAAAACTGTTTCAACTGAATATATGAGTTAATAATTTGTTAAACTCACTATTTATTCCATATAAAACTTCAATCATATAGTTTACCAAATCTACAATAAAATGAATGTGGAGGATAATTCAATCCTCCATGTACTTGTAAGAAATGCCCATTTGTTTTTTTTTTTTTTTTCCATACTGTGGATGGAACCCAGGGCCACACACATGCTGGGCAAGAGCTCTACCCTTGTGCCACACCCCTACCCCTCCATGCTCTTTTCTGAAATATCTTTACTTTGGAGTTGGTCCGTTTCCTGTGCTGATACAGTCACCTTCAACATATACCCACTCTAGAAGCATATGCAGAGTCATGACTCACAACAGACTAAGCAATATCTTCTCTGAACCTCTGGGGAAAGTATACATTCCCATCAGAGCCCTCCCAAGCCTCCTGGGTTTCCAAGTAAAGTATTTTGTTTTCCCTGGAAAGATACAATAGATACTGTTCTCACTTTCACCAAAAGATGCACTCTGAATGTAAAGTTAGTAATATTAAACAGAACATAATGTGAAGTTCAGCTTCACTATTATTTCACCCTCATGCTTCATTATCATTCATAGTTTTGTACAGTAATTTTTTTTTTGCATGTGTGTTGTGCTGGGCATTGAACCCAGGGCCTTGTGCATGCAAGGCAAGCACTCTACCAACTGAGCTCTATCCCCAGCCCAGTAATTGTGCTTTTAAAATGTTTTTTTAATTGATAATACACTCAACTATTTGCTATGTTAGTCCATCCTTTTCACATACACAAAACATTTCTGGTATTTCAGTAACTATAGTAACTATAATCCAATTCACTATGCTGTCTCTCCACATTTTCTGAAATATTATCGAAATTGTAACATCCTTCTAAAGGGGACATTGGTCATCACAGACAGGATGAAATGATCCCTTCCTGGATCCTAATGCTTTATATCTCCATATCAAAATCCAAATCATGCGGGCGCAGTGGCATAGGCCTATAATCCCACCAGCTCTGGAGGCTGAGACAGGAGGATCAGGAGTTTAAAGCCAGCCAAAGCAATGACCAGGCACTAAGTAACTCAGTGAGACCCTGTCTCTAAATAAAGTACAAAATAGGGATGGGGATATGGCTCAATGGTCGAATGCCCCTAAATTCAATCCACAATTTTTAAAAAAATCCAATTCACGTTAATCTTTCTGTTGCATGGAAAATTCCAAGTTTCTGTCTCCTCTTTTCTTCAGCATCCTGTAGTTCTAATACCTTTTTTTTTTTTTTTTTTTTTAAAGAGAGAGTGAGAGAGGAGAGAGAGAGAGAGAGAGAATTTTTAATATTTATTTTTTAGTTCTCGGCGGACACAACATCTTTGTTGGTATGTGGTGCTGAGGATCGAACCCGGGCCGCACGCATGCCAGGCGAGCGCGCTACCACTTGAGCCACATCCCCAGCCCTCTAATACCTTTCTCTGATTTTATGACCCCAACTTAATCCTGTATTGCTCAAAAAACTATTAAAGTGTACCAAAGCAATAGGGATTCCAGTAACAAAAAGAAACCCCAGGGAAAAGACATTCCCACAGCATCTAGATTGTGGCACCATCATGCCACCCATTAGGAAGACCTTCTGCAGGGCTGGGATGACCCCAGTGGTGGAGAGCAGGCTTAGCATGTGCTAGGCCCTGGGTTCAGTCCCAAGCAACAAAAGAAAACAAAAGAAGAAGAAGGAGGAGGATGAGGAGGAAGAGGAGGAGGAGGAGGAGGAGGAGGAGGAAGAGGAGGAGGAAAGGATAATAGAGAAAGAAAGAATAATCTATTATTATACTGGGATAATATCATAGATCAAAACAAAAAACAATGATGATGATGAAGTAAGCTATTGCAACAACACCACCAGATCATGATCACTGAAATCCTAGTTCCCCAAAAGATCATAGAGGCCCAAAATATTGGTGTTGATATAAATTCCCACATTAAAGTTTGGTATTAGCAGGGCACAGTGGCGCACACCTGTAATCCCAATCACTCAGGAGGCCAAGCCAGGAGGATCTCCAGGTTTGAGGCCAGCCTGGGAAACTTAATAAGCCCCTGTCTCAAAATAAAAATAAAAAGGGGCTGGGAATGTGGCCCAGAATAAAGCATCCCTGGGTTCAACACCCAGTACCCTCACAAGAAAATCTAAGAAATTTCAGTCAGTACTAATTTATATCCCCACAAGTAAGAGCTGGATGGAGAGAAGAAGACTTGTATCTTATACAAGCTATACTGATTTAGAATCAGTTCTTTTCCATGAGCTTCATTTTCATCATCTGTAAAACAGAAAATCTGATATATTTTGATCTCCACTATTGTCTACTCCAAATGTTGTCTAAATGAGAAACCCTCTAGCCGTTCATATTTTATATTATCCAACCTTTGATGTTTATATTTCCTCATTAAGTCTATCTAAAAGCTCATTAATTCTATCTGAGTGTGGTGGTGCATGCCTATAATCTCAGCAATTAGGGAGGTTGAGGCAGGAGGATCAAAAGTTCAAGGCCAGCCTGGACAATTGAGCAAGACCCTGTCTCAAAATAAAAACATAAAAAGGATCATGGGTGTGGCTCAATGGTAGAATACTCCTGGGTTCAATCCCTAGTAGAAAAAAAGATCACTGATTGTTTCAGGCAATGCTCTTTTTTATAAAATTCTCTAAATGGTTATCTCAATAAAATAAAATAATGACAGCGTATCAGCCTCCGTGTGGGAGTGAAAGTATAGTTTTGACTATATATGTGGGTGATAAGACTAGCGCTGGCCAGAATAATTTCATATATGACAGCAGTGTTAAACAAACAAACTCTTAACATGACAGAAAACTGGGATGACATTTGTTCTCTTAGAACTAAAGGGACCAACAGAATGTTCTTGCAGAGGTCACACATAAGAGGCTCAGCCCACAGGTTCATCATGACTGAAAACGGTGGTTCTCTCTCCACCTGAAAAGTCAACCGCTCACTAATAAAGGCTCTCCACTCCCAACAATCTGGGAACTCAGTCCTCAGCAGAGCATTTCAATGTCTCTGGCAGGATATGTTCTAGGGTGGCAGAACACCTCCAAAAGAGAATGTCCCCAGCATGAGGCAAAGTCACTCTGGCCAATATGAATAACTACTTGTGATAGCTTGTATCTTTATTTCATAATTGTGTCATACTAAAAGACATGATGTTTTATAGATCTATTGGGTTGAGTAGAACAGCAAAATAGTTAAGATGCTGCTATGTCACCAACATGTGTCAAAGCATACACATACACAGCCCATTCCCAGGCAGCTGCCATGTAATATTATGTTTTTAAATAAATATGAACGTATTAAACATGTGACTCAACAAATAACTAAAACCAAGCTCTCTTATACAAGTTTACTTAATAAAATAGTAGAGGACCTGGGGTATAACACTGTGGTATGGTGACAGCTTAGCATGTACAAGGCCCTGGTCAATCCCCAGTACCATAATATAAAATGAATAAAATAGTAGAATATCTAAAATTTGAAATATAAGATCCTCATTAAAGAAAAAGACATTGTCAGTGTTAAAAAGAAAGTGACATTATATAAATCTTATTCCTTAGCAAATAATTATTATTTGTTAGTTTGTTTAAACAACAAGTTTTTATGGGGCTGAGGTTGTGGCTCAGTGGTCGAGCACTCACCTAACATGCTCAAGGCCCTGGGTTCGATCCTCAGCACCACATAAAAATAAATAAAATAAAGGTATTATGTCCAACTACAACTAAAAAGTACTTTAAAAAAAACAAGTTTTTATCTATCTTTACTCTGGTATAAATGAAAAACATAAAAAGGGTTTTAAACTCCTACAAATTGGTTTCAACCTCTGGGAGAGTGTATACATGGGGGGCATACTTAAGTATATATACAAAACTAATATTGTAAAAAACATATTGACTATTTGAGTAATTATTTTAATTTAACACACATTTATACTTCATAATATAAGATGATAATTCAAGCCTTTTATTCCTCTACCTTAGTTGATTAAGGTCACACATTCATATTTCCAATATAAAGTTTGTTGATATTTAAAACAACAAATTACTACAGAGAAATTTTTCCTTTGGGAAAGAAATTATAATTAACTCCCCATCCTCATCCATAAGCATACCAGGACACTAAAACTTGCCTGAAGTATTTTCTCAGTCCACCAATTAAACAATTATATTCATTTTTTACACTCTGACCAAACACACATCAAAGCCCATGCATAATTGGCAAATTTTATTTTCCCTATCATCCTTCATTCCAATGGCTGTAACTATGCTTTTGTCTTGAAATCTGCATGAAACAGTAAGGATATTTGAGCTAAAAAGGAATGCATATTAAAAACCATTGTAGGGCTGGGGATGTGGCTCAAGCAGTAGTGCGCTCGCCTGGGGGGTTCGATCCTCAGCACCACATACAAACAGGGTTGTTGTGTCCGCAGAAAACTAAAAAATAAATATTAAAATTCTCTCTCTCTCTCTCTCTCTCTCTCTCTCTCTCTCTGTCTGTCTCCTTTAAAAAAAACCATTGTAAGCAAAATGTTTTTTTAAGAAGTAAGGGGGTAAAGTTATCACAGACTTATTTAAATTGTTAGAAAATTATTTCCATTAATAACCAAAAAAATGGTTTTACTCACGTTTGTGAACATTTAACAATAATAATATAGAGAAAATAGTCCAAGTTTGACTATAACTATGAACTAGAACTGCATGAAATTTCAAAGACTCTAGATATTTATTGTGTTCAGGAGATTGCATACACAATTAACACTGAGAATAAAACTAAATAACCTTTAGTCAGAGAATGACACCATGAAGTTACTTAGAAATAATTTAAAAATTAGCTTCATATTAAAGGAGATTTGTAGAGATAACTGATTCCAATGGAAGAAAATCTTCAAAACATCATAGACTTCTAAGAATCAGGGCATTTCTTTGAGATTAACATAACTTCATTTGTAATGTGCTGATCAATAAGTGGGGTATCGAAGCTTTAGAACTTACATAAAGATTGTCAGAGATCTCTCATAAAATTTTGGAGGAATTTGAAGTAAACAGAAATATATTACAAAGAAGTTTGGGGAAGACGGATGAGCAATCAATGCAAATGGCTTATTTTGTAGACTCCAAATAGATACACAACTCCCTTCAGGCCTCATAAACCCTTATATGAGTATTAAATATGAGATTAGAACCGTTCTCTCCATTTTAATTCTTATTCTATAGGAGGTACGTATTACAGGGCCTTGCACTCATCTTGATTTTGCAAGTCCTTTGTCAAAAACTACCCAAAGATGACTATGCCATCAGCCAGGTAGGATGTCAGAAATTAGCACTTTCTAAAATTGCAAACTTAGCTGATATGGCCTCATCTCTAATTCTATATATCTACTCTGACTCTTCCCACCTTCCACTCCGTTTTCATGTTTGAATTTTTGGCATAGCTTTGGGAACATGATGCTTTTGTCTGTAGGTATGTCCATGTGTACACAGAGGATTGTCTATGAGCATGTGGAGAAGAAAACTGTCACTGCAAATGCAGAGTAGAGTTAATTGTGGGATTCAGAACCTACTATGCAAGCTAGGCATCTTGACTGTTTCCACTAACATGTCTGTATGCCAAGAAATATTTTTCCTGAAGAAAAAACTCCACTCAGGAGCTTGCTTCTCAGGAACTCACTTCAGAAAGATTTTAGCTCTGCCAGCTCTTCCCCCCATTTCTATTTCTGCTTTAAAAAACATTGTTTGCCTTGGGCTCTATGAATAAATAAATATACATAAGCCCTCTGGAGAAATGTTTGTGTACACCTTTAGCTAGTGTCCTGTGGAGTTTTTAAAGCTGGAGGGGATCAGCTAATTGAATAGCAATGCATCTATATTTTTTTAAATAAATTATTTTAACAGTCTATGAGGACTGTCGGTTTTCCATTCCAAGGCTCAATTTAACCACCCCTCTACTTCAGTAAACTCCAAAGGCCCTAAACTTCCTTCCAAAATTACTTTCCTAGAGGACCACTACAGTTTGAGTTTTGCAAAATGCAAGAAAATATTTAAGAAGAGCTTTAATGAATCAATAGTATCTTATTTAATCATTTTATTACAGAGCTTACATAAGAACCCTTAAGGCTTAGTGGTAATTATTTTTTTTCAGAGAACATAATTCTAAATATATGACTGCCAATCATGAAAATTCAATTTCAGCCCTAACCAAATTAAAATAAAAGGAAATAAATCCTTTGGCTTTGAATGGGAAATCCCTCTATATATAGCTGGGTTACCAGCAGTAGCTCCTCACCAAACCCGTAGAAGAGGACAGTCTCTTGGTGGTTAAAATCCCTAATCCTTTGCCACCTATGAAATTACATCTGAGATCAATTTAATTCCATTCTCATTTGGAGAATTTATCTAATTCTTCATTTAGGGATTACAGGGGTCTCCACATTCTCTCGTTTATTTCCAAACTTTGAGAACTTGTTTGATTGAGCTGATTTACTGTATCACTATTGAAACATACAGATGGCGCTCATTTCCCAAAACTTTCTGCCTCTTCAAAGATCCCCTGATAGCCCCGGGAAGCCTTTCCAAACAATTCCCTGGACAGTTAATTTTTGCCTGAAGTGTAAAAGCTTTCTAGGGAGGGGAGGAGGGGGAAAAAAAAAAAAAAACTTGCGTATCTCTCTTTCCCTCCTCCAACGCTTTCTCAAAAATCTTAATATCTACTGGGTGGAAAAGTAGGTTAATTAGGCTGGAGTCTCTAGTTCAGTCCCAGGCGGAGGTTTTCAGGTGTCTGAGTGCTCTGCCGCCTTCCAAGAGCGCAGTGAGGAAAGCGGAGGGAGTCCGCCCGGCCGGCTGGCCGCGCACAATAGCGCAATTATTTGTCTAAAGTTCCATCCTCTGCGGAACTCCTTGCATGTAATTAAATTAGGTGTTCCCTTTAAAGACATGACTGGGAGCAGGGAGGAGGCTGTTTATTTACTTTGGGGCTTCGATTGGAGAAGAGTTCCCGAATGAGCCTAAAAAATGCTTACAGGTAGATTTGCATGATCAGCATGGAGAGTTCAAAAAGTTTGCTTTCTTGTAAATGGAAACCTTGCCAACTTTCCTGTGTTACTCCTTACCTACACCACGGTGTCATCATGAGACCTGCATTCAAGGACAGTTGGCAGGGGCAAAATTAAAATAACAAACAGTTAGAACTGTGCTCCCACGTCCATCAGTTCAAATGCTGACTCTAGCTCTCAATTTTTTTTCTCTCCCCAATTCAATTGTCATATCTCCTGGTGGCCTGGACTAGGTCAGTATTCTACTCATATCTCCTCCACCAACTTGGGATTTGGCCTTGGAAAATCGCCATGCTGAGGCAAAGTTTGGATGATGAACCGAACTCAAAACGTTAGAAACCAGCTTTGAAGCAAGGGGCACATTTGGCCTGGCAGGAAAATGGAACATATTTTTACCTATTTTTTTATTAATATGCAGACAGTAGAGTGTGGTGCTGGGTTGACGCATTACCAGCATGGTGTTTGTTTTGGTCTCTGCCAACCAAGGATGGAGCTCAAAAGATTTCACTCTGTTGTATTTTTCAAAATTATAAACAGTCCAAATACATATACATATAAATTAGTGTTTAGCATACACAAAGGCAATATTTATTGCAATACAGTCATATATATCCTTATATATAACATATGCTACCTAATGAAAATACATATATCCTTTACAGATGTATATATAAAAGTGACACGAAAATAGATGCCAATATATACCAAATACAATGATGGATAAATTGATATATTAGATGATATGTGTATTCACAACATACAATGTATGTATTGTGTACACACGTACATACATACACACATGCAGTAATATTATACCCATGGGCATATATTAGGCCATGCATGTTAGATTTTAGGGTGTACTTGGAAGCCACATTCCCAATCCATTCATTTGCAGAAAAGGCAAATTGGTTAGAATCCTCTTTCTTCTCCAAAATGTCAGCACTATGACTTCCAAGTCAATGGAAAGTTCTTGTTCAAAGAGTGGACACGCTGGCCCGGAGCCAACAGATGGAACTCCTATTTTAGAGGCGGACCCCCGACAGACCCGACTACCGGAAACCTCTGGAGAAGTTCACTCCCGCAGTACTGCGGGAAAGGCTGGGTCTGAGCTGCAGCAAGAGGAAGTCTTAAATCTGCTCAGGGAGATGGTCTCAGCTGAGGCCGCCTGACCCCAGGGTTGGGAGCGGGACAAGGGACCACGCTGTTGGGGGACGGTCAGTGCGTTAGGGAACCTTTTATATTAGACTCTCCCAGCAGGTGCCCCTGACCCCCCCCCACACACACACACACACACCACATCTGGGCGCCTTGGCGACAATTCTGGCTTCCGAAAGAGATTTTTTGAAGGAGAACAAATATTTTTATTTTCCTATTATTCGATTTCCATTCTCTGGGTTAATTTCAGTCTTTCCTAGGCACTATTCTGAGCCAAGAAGGAGGTCAGTTTCTCCAAACCCGTCCACACCCAGAAATCTTGACCACATCGAGGGGACATACAGACAGAAAATTCATTAACTGTGAACAACATTTGGGGAAAGAAGTTGGGCGGGATAGGGACTAGGTTCTACTCTAGGAAAACCCAAGAGTGGACCCGGCTGCCCTACCCCCTCTGTCCCCTCCCTTCCCAGAATCAGCCTCTTGGGGTGGGATGGAGCGAATGCTTTCCCCCAAGTGTGACCCGCGCCGCTCCCCCCACCTGCCCGCCCTCCGCGGCTAATATTGTGCATGTTTTCTGCGTCGTGTTGAGAACATATCCTAATGTCTATAGAAACTTGGTGGAAAGAACTTGATGAATGTGTCTAATTGGTTTAACTCGCCATCTATTCATGAGAAGAAAAGATCCATCATTAGCCTTAATTAAGTTTTTTTTTTAAGTCGCCGCCTTTAATGATCATAGAAACCGCAAAGTCCAACAAAGGCATCTGCGTCATTTTAATTACCCTGTTTATTTGCTGAGAATGTGGCAAAGTTACCCAATATTTCCTCACTCCTTTCCAGCTCATAGGGGCGCGCCTCGAGCAGAGCAGGCCGGCTTCCAACCGGGGAGGATGATCGAGAGCCGCGTTTGGAAAGTTGAGGCTGAGCTTCCTGCCGGGCTTCCAATCCCAGCCTCTCCTGCCCGGCGCCCCACCCCCACCCCCTCACTCCCCACCCCCACCCCCGGCGCTGGCTATTTGAAGAATTTGAACCACCGCCTGGGGAATGCTTTGCCATCGGATTTGTCCTCGGCCAATGTCTCACCAAACTCAATAAAATCAAAACCCCTGAAACTGGAAGATAAAAGTGCTCGAAAGAGCAGCTTGAAAAACCTACACCTGACCCTACATTGGGAAGTTCACAGTCCCCAATCAACGGCCCATGAATTTCAGCACCAACAGAACAAGATAAAAGGCCTTCACCACATTCCCTCCCTGGCTGGAAAAGCCCTGAGCTGAGGCTCCTTATTCAAGAATTTTCTTTTAATTCCTACAGTTTTCTTGGTGCTGAAAACTGGAAAGCAGACTTCCTAGTCAGTAGCTGGCTTGTGGTACCCCATCCCAGTCCCTCCAGCAAAGCAAACAGATGCAAAAGCAGGCCATCAGGACTTCCACCAGAATGCTCAAAACTCAACCATTCTTCATGTTAATTAAATCTGTGGACAACTTCGCTTTCGCTTGGACTGGGACCTTAAAAGCTTTATTCCTTACTTGTATGGCAGGAACTTGCTTTTCAAAAGTTTGGCTTTAGTTCATCCTCCACTGTTCTCTAGGTTGATGAAAAATAACAAACACAAACAAAACTAAAAGCAACTCAACTTCTTGAGCATTGATGGAGAGATGGCAGGAGCTGTGCTGGAAGCCCTTGAGTCCCAAGTCAAAGGCTCTCATTCAGTCATATTCTCTTTGTTTTGCCTTGTTTGTTTGTTTTGAGCAAAACCCCTGGTAACATTTTAAGTTGGCAGTATAAATTTTACTTCCACCTTTACAAAATTAAAAGTTCACTGAATAGAGAATGTCAGAGAGTAGCCATATAAGTCAGGCAAAGGGTATTATTCTCAGACAGCTGTTGATCAAAAGAAATTTAAGAACATTTTTTTTTCTTAAAAGGGTCAGTAAGAGAATTCATGCCAAGTGGGAAGGGAAATGTAGGAAACGTATTATTTTCTAGAACAAGACAAGTGGCTATTTGACAGATGCCATTGGCTACACCTCTGTACTTGGGCACGGCTCTGCTCTGAAGTGGCTAGATTTTAGCTCTCTTGAGGATCCAACTTTGGGCTCAATGAGGGCCTGCAAGGCCTGCCCCAGGCCAGAGGATTGACCACTCTGGTCATATGGTCAAGAAGTATATCCAGAAAATCCCACTGAAGTGGGAGCCACAGAATCTGAAGATTGTCTTTGGGTGGGGATGGATCTGGAACCTCTCGGAGACCTCATGTCAGGAGTCGCCTGCTGCCTGCTCTGCATCTTTCACCTCACCACGACCATGCTTCAGACCCAATGGTACAGGCTGAGGTTGCTGAGTCATTTTGAGAGTCCAAGTCAGACAAAAGCAGCCAAAATCTCCCCCAGCCTATCGCACTGCCCCAGCTCTGTGCTTCCCTGTAAGGGTAAGCTGTAGAGAAAGGGGACATGTTTGAATTTCAAGTTCCATCCTTTGAGGAAATGTAGGCCCTAAGGAGCCACCTAGGCAGTTCATTTCTTGGGGTATTTCTGCAGGACCACTGAAGTGAGCTATAAAGACCCAAGATCATTCTCCCAATCCTGTAGCTAGGGGAAAGTACTATATCACCTTGCTCCCATTCCACATCATATTTTCCAAGACAGACTAATACTCCAGACAAAAAGCAAAAAGCATTCCCCGTTTAACAAGATCATTCGGTTTTGTTTCTATTCTCAACCTCCTCTTATTTTGTCTTGTGACGCTGCTCTTCCGACCCCTATTCTTGGGATGAGTGTTACTCTTGTTGTTTGCTCTATCCCCCACCCTTTCCCAGTTCCTGGATGTTTTGGGTTTTTTTTTTTTTTTTTTTTTTTTTTTTTTTTTTTTTTTTTTTTTTTTTTTTTGCATCTGCACTTTGTTGCTTAAGGAGACTGGGTGCCTGAAGAGATAGGGCTGCTGAAGGGAGGCTGAAAGAGAAGTCTTGGCAGCCTGAGGGCAGCCACGCGTGCAGCCCATGCAGCCCTCCTGAATGTGTTTTGGTGCACAGAGTTGGCGCCAGTGCAGTGCTGGAGTCCCCAGCCCTGGCCAGACAACTGACAGCTGCGGCTGCTACAAAAGAGCCCCTTGGCTGAAGGCACTGTTTACTTAGTGTCAGGGCTGACCCTGGGCTGCCTGCCACCAGTACAGATGCTGATTCTACCCTGGGAACTGTCTTTCTCCAGTTCTTTGGCCTGGCTGGCCCATGCACATGTTTGTAGAGAACTTCATTGACTTCTGCTGACATTGGCTTTGGGGAAAGCATAGGGGACACTCATGGGGCAAAGGCTGCTAGCCTCTGGAGGGATGGCTTCCCACACCCTTGTCCAGGTGTAGTGTAGAACTAACAGATGATTATCTTCTCTTCTTTCCAGAGGAAGCAGATAGTCTCCAGCTTTTGAAAAATTACTGTTTTAATTTCCTAGCACAAGCAAAGTCTGGAAGGAACCCAAGAAAATGGAGCAACCCCTCTCAGAGCACGCGGACACATGAACACACACACTTACTGGCCAAGCCAGAGAATTCTTTTTGCACGTGCAGAACACATTTCTCTGGGGCTGCTGCTGGTCTATTATTTTCCATGCATGTCTGCTTATACACATGAGAATCATGATCCCTGACATCTCGACTTGATTTGAATAAAATGCACTATGTCATCACAGTTCCAAAGACAGATAAAACTTTTAAATATTTAAAGTAAACATTGTGGCTGCTCAGGGTAGAGCATTTGCCTAGCATACTCAAAGACCTCAGTTGATGGCAGTGACAAGAAAATTTAAAATAAATAAATAAATAAATGCAGTAATTAATGCAGTTTGCCCTAAAAGTAGTCTTGCTTACCAGAGTGTCTAAAACTTTTAGAGTTTTTGTTTGTTTCTTGTGTGTGCAAATTGAAGGTACGGCTGGTAAGGAGATGCCCTACTTAACCAGATTTCCCTCCCCTAGGAATGTCTACACCTTTGAAGCTCTATCTTGGAAGAGCTGCCAGGAACCCACATCTGTAGAGACAACTGTTGGGACTCCCCAATTCCCCAATCCCGGAGTGTCACATACCCATCACAGTCCACACCTCAGCCTAAAGATGCCACTGTCTCCTGCCCACCCCAAACTGACACCCAAAGCCTTTGACATTGTTCCAAGCTTAATTCAGCAGGGAAATGACCAAGCCTAATACCACTTTCCTTCCCTGCTTCCAGAAGATTTTATTTTTCTTAAGTGCCCCTTTAGGTTTGAGGGTGGGGGTGGGGATAGGTTTTTGCAGGAGCTTCTTCTATGGGCAGGGCTGGATGGACACCTCCACTGAGAATGTTGGAGAAGGTGGTTGGAAACCAACTGAGGCAGAAGAAGCTGAGCTCCTGGTGCCCCACTCCCTCTTTTCTCCCCTGCTTGACATTGTTCAAAATGACGGTCTAGTTCAGATATGATGAGGCTAGCGCCTCCCTTGAAATGGAGACAGAGGACTGAATAAAAAAGAAAAAAAAAGTACTTTGTAGTCTGCATCGTCCATCTTTAATTCAGAGATGCATCTATACTCCAGGGAGCTCTGCCTTTGATCTCTTTGATTTTTTTTTTTTTACACCAGATCTGTTATGGACTAAAATTCCTAGGTTTTCCATAGAAACATCTCCATTCCTTCAGGATATTGATGTTTTCTTCTTCCTGGGGGTTATGATATGGTAAATCAGATTCAGAAAAGAAAGGACAATGCCAGCATTCATTGGCCTCCTCCTCCCTCCCTCTCCCCCGTGTTCTCTCTTCTCTCTCCCTCCCTCTCACTCATTCAGATATCTCTCTCTCTCTCTCTCTCTCTCTCTCTCTCTCTCTCTCTCTCTCTCTCTCTCTCTCTCCTCTCTTCTCCTCTCCCCACCCCCTTCCTCCTTTCCTTTCTTTCCCTGCCTCATTTTCTCCCCGTTGTTCAACCAAAATAGGGTTGTGATTCTGGTCTCTTCAAGCCCTTTCAAGGGCCTTCAACTTCGGCGGCGGCAGCAGCAGGTTGCGTTGCCATGGAGACTGTACTGTATGGCGGCTGCTGCGGCGGCAGCGGCGGCGGCGGCGGCGGCGGCGGCGCAGCTCGCCTCCCCCAAACAATGCCCAGCCAAGTGCAGGTTTCTCGCCCTTTTCCGTGCACTTTTCCCTTCTAATGGGGCTAATGGCCTCAAATGGGCGATGCATCTTGACATGACAACAATCCCTACCCCTCCTCTTCGTCCCCCTCCCTTGCTTTTCCTTCCTCCCTCCACTGTCTTTGATCTATTAAAAATCAAAAGAACAAAGTCACAGAGGAAAGTTGGGTTTTGTTGTGACTGCCAGGGCACAAAATGGGGCTCTTCAAACAGAGTGTGGTGGAACCGAGGCCAAACAATGCTGATCCAGGATTGGTTGTAGCTACAGGTTAAACGGGACGGCTCGACCCAAGAGGGTGCAAATTATAGTCAGGCCCGCCAAGGGGCAGCAACCCTCTCTGCCCCAAACCCACTGTAGCGTGGAGCTTCTGGTGGCCAGAGATACCTCCATTCAGGCTCCAAGTGCAGTGTGGATGAGATCAGGGCTCTGAAGAGGTCCCATGCTGAGCCACAAGGACCCAAAGCTAGAATATAGGCTCGATCCTAAATCATCTTATAGCCTGGGTGTGGTGCTGAACCATAGGCCTATCTGAACCTGCTTCAGCTTCCTCCACAGCGTTTTGCACACAGCAGGTGCTCAATGTATAATTCTTGGCTTTTGCTACTGCATTGCCAAACCCTCCGCTAGGGGGCAGGAGAGAATATCTGCCCAGCCAGGAGGGAGTGGTTAGACAGTATAAATCAAAAAACTAACAATTACACTTTGCCTAAAGGAGGGTCAGATAGGCCTGGGGTATAGCTCAGTTGGTAGAGTGCTTTTTTTTTTTTTTTTTTTTTTTTTTTTTTTTTTTTTTTGCATGCACAAGGCACTGGGTTCAATCACAACACCACCAAAAAAAAAAAAAAAAGTTTGTTAGATGGTTGAGAAAACAGCAAAGTAAGCAGATACTAAATCTGGTTTTCTTTTTCATAACATCATTATGATCAGATGTCACTTGCCACATTTCATTACTGGTGACACCAACTCTGAGTCAAACATATTTGGGTCAGTTACCCAGAACTGTAACTGTTGTAAGTTCCTCAGCATTTCTTTAAGTAATGTATTCAGTACCTACCATGTAAATATAGGATGGATATTCATTGAACTAATCATGTTGGGTCTAAGTTATTAATAACATTTATAGATCAGTTTTATTTCATGTATGTTCTATTTATACAGAAAACAAATGAAAATAGGTATTACATTCCTCTCAATTTCAAGTTAGTGAGAAAAATGAATTTGCATACTTCAATAATTTACTTCATTTGGATTCAACATTAAGTGTACATGTCCTTTGATAACCTTTACCTTTTCCATATTAAAATAACATTAGGTGAAAATTCCTTGTAAAGTGAGAAAAAGAAAACAAAACAATCTTTAAAATCTTTAAAACCCAAACAACACGTTCCTGTTCGTAGTATAAAGTCTATCTGAATGTTTTTCGAGGATCTAGTGTGCTGATGATCCCCTGAAACATTTTAGCAATGTTAATAAGCTTTATAGGCTAAAGAACAGCTAACAAAATGTGATAGTAAATAAACATCTGGCAAGATTAAATTTAAATATATCTTTTTAAGTCAGGCAACAAGTAGCTATGCTGTGCATTTGTAGGTTTGGGGGTTTTTTGTTTGTTTGTTTGTTGTTTGTTTGTTTGTTTTTGGTGCTGATGATCAAACCCAGAGTCTTGCGCATACTAGGAGTAGTCATTTTTAATAACATAACTATAAGAATCATGATAATGCAATTGAGTTTTTCCTCATGCATATTAGAACTGCTTAATTATTTGTAATATGAAAAAAAGGAAAAACTTGGGAATGTGAAACTGTTGCTAGGGATTTGTGAGCATAGAAAGAATTGTGCAAAACCTTGTTAATTTTTCAGAACTCTCATACCTTGATCCTCATCTCCAAAGGCAGACTAGAAATTTCTGCCTTGGTCCCTAAATCTAGAGAAAATGAGATTGAAAACTGTTGATAAAATAAGCTGGGAAAGAAATGTATGGATATTCTTAACCCAAGTGTCAAGGACTTGAGATTTGAGGTTTACACTGTCAAATAAATTCAAACATAGAATAGGAAACTTTTAACTAGCAACATGATTGCTTGTAATATAACACATACTCTCTTAACTAGTTAAATATTCCATAGACATACACATGCACGCACACAAAAGTTCAATTGAAGAATCTTACACTTTTCTTTGTTATGTTTTTTCTTTATGTATTTACTTTGCAGTTTAAATAAATTCAGAAAGCCATCCTCTAGACAATTGAAAAGGCAGAATGTGAGCTGACTGAAAGTTTTTGGGCTACGTTCCTGCCCTCAAGGAGAGAAAAGTCTATGAGGCCTCTTCATGAGTAGCCAGACAGGAAGCCAAGAAGTAACCATGGTAACCACTACTGAGGTTAAAAAGGTAGTTCTGTAGGGGCCAAGTTCTCCTAAACATCAAACTAAACAGCAAAACCTCTAAAGCATGTTCGGATACACACACACACACACACACACACACACAGCAAGCCCCTCACACACAATAAATCTATCTGGAGTAACTAGCATTTCAATAACCCAATACCCAGTTCTCCCAAATCTAAATGTCATTAGCTTTATTAAAAATGGTCACTGAGTCTGGTGCAGTGGCCCATGCCTGTAATCTCAGACTCTGGAGGCTGAGACAGGAGGATTGCAAGTTCAAAGCCAACCTCAGCAATTTAGCTAAGCAACCTGTCTCAAAAAAAAAAAAAAAAAAAAGTCACTGAGAGCTCAGGAAAAGAGAGGACCTATGCAGGATCCCCTTTCTTCCTCTCTTTCACAAAAGATGCCCTAATTTTGAAAATGATTCAGTCATCTTTTGGCTGAGAAACTAAACGTTAATCAGAATAAATCCATATTTTCAAAGTATCTTCTTGTTTGTGAAAATTTTAAGGTCTTTTTCTATCTAGCCAGAGTCATTCTCCTCTTCAACGTCTGGGTCCTTTGGGTCTCTTTGTGTCTTCTAAATGTACAATTAGGATCACTTCATACTGCTGGCATTGCTTAAGTTGCCTCAAAATATGGTCCCAGATCACTAGCCTCATCATCATCTGATAACTTATTAGACAAATTTGTAGAGGATGGAGCCCAACAATCTCCTGCTGTGTTTTGTTTGTGTTGTTAATAGATTTGGGTTGACTTGTGAAGTTGATCAAGTTTCCAGTTTAAAGGAAAGACCCAACTGGCAGGTGGCTCACACCTGTAATCCCAGCAGCTCTGGAGGCAGAGGCAGGAGGATGGGGAGTTCAAAGCCAGTCTAGGCAACTTGCCCTAAGCAACCCAGTGAGACCCTACCTCTAAATTAGATATAAAAAATATGGGCTGGGAATGTGGCTCAGTGTTTATGCACCCCTGAGTTCAATCCCTGGTGTCAGGACCAAAAAAAAAAAAAAAAAAGGAAAGACCCATCCACTCTTGTTAATGAAAAATGATAGACTTGAAAGTTTCAGCTCCTCAAGCTTGGAGACAAATCTGAAAGAAGAGACTAAGAAAAGTTCTGTAAAGCTGAGAGCTGAGAACAGAGCAGCCAAGTGAGAGGTCTTTGATTTTGAATATGCTCCCCACCCAGCCCAGGACACTATGTAGCCTCTCAGGTTCCCAGCCCCTAGCTCACTGTGACTGTCAGCCATGGATAGGTGGGGAACGTGACCATGAGACCTGTTCTCCAAATCCAGAAGCCGGGAGGCGGAGATGCTGACCCTTCCCAATGAAAGAAAGCTTATGGAAGAAAGAAGACACAGAGGGCAAAACACTGGAAATAAGGTTCTCCAAAACTGACAGAGGAGCTCAATCCCCACTAGCAAAAGGCAGGTGAGGAGTGGCTTGAGTGCAGAAGTGGGAGTGGTGAGGCTGGGTGTGGGGTATGCGATGGGTTTGTAAGTCTGGGGGAAGTAAGGATTGAAGGGAGGAGGATGCCAGGAGATATGTAAGAGGTGTGAACACCTGGGGATGATGGCTGACAAGAAGGAGTAAGGGGGGGGGGGTTCCGTGGAACTTGGAGAGGGAGAGTGGGAGTGTATAAAGGGGTTGAAGAGGGAAAAGATGTTAAAGAGGAGAAAGGGCGGTGGAGGAAGTGAGGAAAGTGGAGTAGATGAAAGGATATATGGGATTCTGTGGGAGTGGAGGGTGAAGAGTGGGAAAGGCAGGGGGAGGAGAAAGACTAGAGTGGAGGGGATTAATGAAGGGTTGAGAGCATTTGGAAAGTTGGGAGGGTGGGAGACCCTGAGAGTAGATAGAAGGGGCCGGGGAAGCTGAAATGGGACAGGGGGAGTCGCTGTAGAAAAGTGAGAAGGCCAGATGAAATAGGGATTGATAATTACTAGAGACAAGAGTCAGAAGCCAAGAGCATCCTACAGAAGGCCCCTTGCTCCCCCCCCACCAGCCTGCTTTCAGATCAACCCGAGAGTGAGCGCCCAGCCCTGCTCGGACTTGCGTACCTGCCGCGCTCACTCCCTGTGGGGATCGGCTTCCGCTGGTGGCTGATTAGCTCAAGCGCTGGCAATGCCTGGTGGCAAATTAAGGGGCTGCTAAAATGTCAGGTGAAAACGTGGTTCCTACACCTCTCGGGGTTCCGCGGCCCTGCAGCACCACCACCCCCCTCCAATGCATGCGCTGCTCCCTCTCTCTTCTGTAACTTTGCATTCACGAGGTTTATACAAAAATAGGATTAAAATGGGACCCAGTCACTTAGGAGTCCGAGATTTTCCAAGACAGCCGGTTAGGAACGACTTCCACGCATCGATCGTAAATCTCACCTCCTGGCCGAAGTTTGGCAAGGAATCCATTCCAAATGCCCTCTGGAATCAAATCCCTAGATAGTATTGCCCCAGCTTCCGCATCCTCTGCCAGGGATAGGTAATTAAGGCCACAAGGATGACGCAATCGGGTTTGGAAATCGGTGCCCAATTTATTTGGTCACAGATTGGTAATCAAAACGAAGGTGGGAAGAACTATTTCTCTGAATCAAGAAGACCAAGATTTGTCATCCACCAGGGAATGACTCTTCTCTGATCCCCGACTCTAGCCCGGCCTGGGTACTCGTGTGCAAAAGTAGGACACCTGGAAATGGCATCCTGGGCTATTCCAACTCAAGTTCAGTAATTGATAGTTATACTCTCATACATCCAAACTATCTCTAAAGTTTCCACGTGCTCAGTAGAGTGGAATTGATAGCAACTGTGTTTAGAATTATTAGAATAATAAAATAAGCCACATCTACATAAATTAGGGAGGAAATGGCTCTGAAGAAAAAGAATATGAAGAAGATTTGGGTGCTTTTTGCAGTACCTCCAAGCCATGTATTCCACTTCGTGTGGTAAAATAGTAAAAAAAAAAAAAAAAAAAAAATCAGATCATGGCAGTTACTTTTTTTATAACCAAGTAAGTAAGAAAATGATTAATACAGAGGTTGCTGCATACTGAACGTATTTCAGCTTCTGTTTGCTGTAAATGCAAGCAGTTTAACATTAAAGAACATTGATTTTATATGCAATATGAAAAAATATAGCAGAGATCAAGCAAGGATTTGAATCCTATTAGAACAAATCAGTTACCTTAAGTTTTCAAATATAAACAAAATTTATAATTTTATATCTTTTTTTACTCTCAGAAAAATAACATTACTATAAGTTCTGAACCGTGTCCAGAAATGATGAAAATAATTTCCTTCTTTCTTCCCCATTGAAGTTACTACTCATTTGAATAAGAACAGTTTTGACAACTATGTTGTGTCTTCATTCATAACTCATATATGTTTTCTTGTACACTTATAGACAAAACCATCTACATATTTAAAAATATAAATACTTAATTGAATTTTAGCTTTGGCCAGGAATATGCACAAAACCTAATGTTTATTAGCAATAGGTGAAAGTAACCATCCCTCATCTTCAATTTAAGTCACAGTAATTGAATAACTGAATGAATGAATTAAATACTTAAATTGTTAATAGTTAAGATATATATGAAATGCATTTTGGATAGTAGGTGGATATTTTTCTAACTTTATGTGTTTTATTGAAATATTTCTAAAGCTGAGAATGTAGCTTATTGGTAAAGCACTTGCCTAGCATTTGCCAGGCCCTAGGTTCTATCTCTAGTACTGCAAAAAAAAAAAAAAAAAAAAAAAAATCAAAAGTACAATATTTTGATTTCAAACTAAACAAATATGAAACTTGTTGAATTCCTAAACTGATTTTTATAAGGATTAGAAGTAAGCCTAATTTCCTTGTGTTCATCATCATGGATTGTAAATTCTAGGTTCCAATTCACTCATAAACTTGGACCCACTATTCACCATGAGCACGGATAAGGGAAAGCAAAGACTAAAAATATAATGCTGCCTTGATTTCTCCATGTCACTATAAAATGACTCAGAAAATGGGACCCTAAAAATCTGTATTTCTATGTCTTTTAAGTCCCAAATTCTCCAAAAGATTTGGAGATGTTGGGAAGGAAAAAAAAACAGAGAAAGAAGAGAATACTTACAGTCAATTTACTTTAAATTAACATGATTTTTAAAAAGTAACTAAGATGATCATATAATTAATAAAATGGACAAAATCTTCTGAGAACTCAAATTGTGATTTCCAAGCACTGTTATAGTTTCCTGCATTTCTGGTCCTAAAGCCAAAATGCACATGCTACCATTCATTTTGTTTTCTAGCCAACTTAAAGAACTATTTTGAAATAGTTCATACCTGTCACCTTGTTGGTTAAATAATAAGCATGAACTAAAAAATCTGCACTACTAGTTAGCATATACTTTTCAAAAATTACCTGCTGGCAAATGAGTTCTTAAAAGGGAATACTGAGAAATTGTTGTGTTTTTTTTATATTCTTCTTATATACACTTATGTGCACTCTTTCAAGCCTCTTCATATCACAATTCTCTGCCAGATACTTGTTCTTAAATATATCTCCCTCCCTCCCTTGTATTCTGGAATTGCTGTTTTTACCTTTCTGCTACTTGTTCTAAATTTGATCTGGAATGTGGTTTTTGTTAAACAAACTCTCTTTTACCCTGAACCACAGCCCAATAGAAAGAAGGCGAATTCTGCCCAGAGATGAAGAAAAAGAGCTTCCAAAGGAAAGGTGGTGACCCACCATCTCTTTCACCTGAAGACAGCTGAAGGAAACCTTAAAATGACCTTGCAATGCCACTCAGACATTCGGATTTTCAGGCAGTGGTCCTGCTGCCCTGAACAACTGCACCCCTTTGGAATGAAAGAAATAAACTCTTCTCTCTCCCAAAGGAATAACATTCCTTGAAGGGATACTGAAAATGCCCTGGTTCTTCTTAATTTGTTCTCCCTGTCTCAGCAGTCCTATCTGCCTCAGAAGTTGAGCCCTGGAAATTGGTGAGATCTTGTCAAGTTCCCGGTAATGACAAGAATGTAGGAAATTCTGAACCCAGCGAGAAACCACAGCCAAGGAGAGTTCTTTTCTTTTCTTTCTTTCTTTTTTTTTTTTTCTCCTCCTATGTCAAAGTTCAGGAAAAGGCAACTCATTCCTCTAAATCATTTCAGATCTATAGTGTGAAGTTTAAAAAGAGGATTTAAACCAACTTAAAATTTTTACAAGGTGTTTTTCTCCGCCTGCTAAAGATTTTTGTTTTATTGGAGAAAGCTCAGGAAATGGGAGAACTTTCCAAGTCCCAAAGGATCTCCAGGGTCCTGAGAGCCTTTTGACTGGCCAGCGCTCCCCTAGGAAAAATAAACCCTCCAGGGTCTTCAGGTTCATACCCCAAATCTCCTTTTTACCACTTGTGTTTGGCACTAGTTCCTCCCAGTTTTCCCCGCTTTTCCTCTTTTTTTCTTTCTTTACCCATTCCTTATCTTAGTGGAAAAGTCATTTGCGGCCATTTGAGCAAACAACAATCTGTTGACTTCCTCAAATACAAACTTTCCTACACTCTCAGTCCTGTTTCTGGCCATTTACCGAATTTTGAGGCAGGAATGGGGGAGCTAGAGAGAGAGGTGCATCTCACATATAAATGGTCTTCTATTTAACCAGCAACTAGCAATCATCCGACATTAATTTATACGGTTTTTACAAATACCTAAGCTATTTAAAAGGCTGCTCTGGGTCGTGTGTGGCAGGGAACATCTATCTGGTGAATAGGCAGTGTCACACGGTAGCATGCTCCCTTGTCAAGGCCGATTGTGTTTTAGGCAAACATTTGCGCAAACATAAAGGCAAAGGTCAAGGACTGTTCAGCCCCAGTATGTGCTAATTCACCTAGCGAACCAATGGGGCAAAAGTTGCATTTTATATGCTCGCCCCGCCAGACCCAGGCGCAGGAGTCGGCTCCTGCTAGTGAACAAAATCGCCTCTGATCACTTAGTTCCCTGGTCAATGTCTCGCCTGTTCCCTATTCAATGTTCTGGGCTTCCTCAGAAATATAACTGGCAAAGACGTGTTGGTCAACATCTGGATCAGCTCTGCCCAACCTCAGGCACAGCACGTGTTTATTTCCACGTTCCTGGGTAAGGGAAAGCAGCAGATGTTTACAGGTCGCTTTTTAATTAAATGTACTACCACTCGGCACTGACGTCAAAAAAAAAATACATGCCAAGATAATACACAGCAGACCAACAATATTGTTCAAACCACAGAACTGAGTCCCAAAGCAGTGTGTCAGTGGCAACAGAGTGCATATAAACTACGCATTTGTAACACAAGTCTGTGCAACTGTGTGTGCGCGCGCACTGGGAGCCGAGTTTCGGGTTTCTTGGGGGCCACTTTTCTACATTCAGCGAACACAGGGCATCGCTTTCCGGTGAAATATGCCTCCCACATTAATATGTCTGCACTATCTCCCACAGATCATGCCTAGTTATTTCCCCAGCCCCTGGGGGAAAAAATACAAATGATTTCGAGTGGATGTCAACTTGAGCAACTCAGAAGTGGGATATTTTTAGGGTTAAACAAACGCGCGCGCGCGCGCTCCAACCCATAGGGTTTACTTTGCATCAATAATCATCTGGCGAGAACCAATGGCAGAGTTTTTCCAAATCGTCCATTTAAGGGAAGAGAATTTTCCCCTGATAAACCCGGGAGTCGCAGCTGTGCGCGTCCACAAGCAAGTAGTTTACACGTGCAAAATTCATTCCTGAGAGTCAGGGCAAGCCACTGGCTCAGCTGTGGCGCGGCGCGGCGCGGCGCTCGCCTGGGGCGAGAGAGTCCACGACTTGTTGCCTCTGTGGCCCGAGCCGCGTCTCTCCAAACCCTGGCCACTCAGGGCTTGCGGCCCTCTGGGACTGTGATGACAAGGCTCAAGGAGAAAGAGTCTCCCTTTAAAATACCCACAAATCCAGAGCAAAGTCACAGGACACAGCCCAGGAAGACTCTGGGAGTCGCTTTCTAATTTTTGAAAACATCAGAGCAAAAAATCGTCACTGCTTTCCGAAACCAAAGAGAAAAACAGAAGTAAATTTAACTTACCCCGACCTGCCACAATACTACATTTTGAGCGTCCTTTAAACACTTTGATTCTTCCTTTAGTGCGGCAGTCTTTTCTTTCCTCTTGCCAGAAATCAACTATCAAACTAGCTTCGGTTACAGGGGGAAAAAAGAAAAAAAAAAAAAAGATGAAAAGAACTAACACAAAAAATAAAACAAAACTAGTTTCTACCCTTCTCATATCTTGCCAGCTAGAATCTGCCTCAGATACTGTTGACTTCTTTCTTTACCAAAATTCTCCAAACACCACCTGGGCAGCTTCACAGGCTTAAAGTTTGTATGGTTTGTGTGAGCAAGTGTGCTAGTGGTGTGTGTGTGTGTGTGTGTGTGTGTGTGTGTGTGTGCTGGTGTGGGGAGTTAGTTGCTTTAAAAAGACATCGTTGTCCTTCAGAGTAATAAAAGTGTGGCCCCCATCTTTGGGTGTGGGGATTTTACATGCACCTCTCATTTCAGTTAACTTTTTTCCGAACTGAGAAAAGCTGCTAGCTTACTTTCGGGAGACTTTGCTCGTTATTCATCTGTTTAGTCGCCTCAGAGGCACAAAAGCGGATCCGCGGCGTTATGAAAAATGGCCTGGGCGCAGAGAATGTCACAGTGGTCGGCGTATTATTTTAGCCTTCTTAAAAAAAAAAAAAAAAAAACTCAGGGAAAGTTTGCTTTTGATGAATTCAATAAAAGCAAAGCTGCAACGGAAGAGATTTTCAGCTAAAATCATACAGCATGGGGCACAGCTTAAAACAGCCAGATGGCCAAAGGTAGAGGGATCCTCTTGGTTTCAAAAACCCAGATCTAGAATTCCGAAGGCTGAGCCTCTTAGTTTATTTAATCCCGCGTGTATCTTTTTTTTCTCCCCAATTGATTTCTTCGCTTTTTTTCCCCCACTTCATTTTTGGTCCCCCACCCCGCTCCCCACCCGAGAAGCTGCTGGTGAGCCTCCCTCCCCCCACGTCTTGGGATTTGCAGAAGTCACTTTTCAATTCTTCCCTGGATAATAGAGTTAAACTTTCCAGTAGCCCAGCCTGGAGCGAAGCTAACTCCGGAGGCGGTGGGCGGGTTCACCGCAGGCCACCCTCAGGTTCTAGGTTCACATTCCTCCCGCCTTTAAGGTCTGGGACAGCGGAGGCTTTTGAATATAAGAACGAATATGTTTATTTCAAATCTTTTCTTCCCCACTACAACCAAGGAAAATGAAAAGAGATTGGGCTCTTCCTCCAGCATCTTATCCCCACGGATCCTCCCCACTAGAACTTCAGGGAAAGATTGTTGATTGTGTTGCTGCTAAATTTATTTGCACTCCCCCCACCCACTAATAATTTTCTTAGGGATGAGAGACTGACAAACTGGGGTGCTCACAGTGGCTCCAGCAACTTTGAAATGGAGGTTATGAAATTAATATACCTTCCTCTTTGAGTCAAGTTCTTGGAGTCAGATGCTGGTCAAGCAAAAACACATGAGGTGAAGGAATTAAAAACTTACTTTGCAAGTATAACAGAAGTCTCTACTTAGCCCTGGGGCCCTTCTTCTGGAGATGTGTGGGTACTCAAAGGCACACAGATTCTACCCCTTAACACCACCTTGACAAAAAAGTAGTTGGGTCTAAGAGTTTGCCACCACCAGGAAGGCCTCCAGAGAGATCCACACTAGCTTATTGTTGTCCTTTCGTCTAAGGATGAAAGGTGAGTGGTGGGTTTTCAACTCAGTCCTGGGCAGAGGAGACCATTCCTCCTCCTAGGCCACATTGAAAAGGATTGGGGGCATTGTGGAAGGACCAGGAGACAGACAAGAAAAGGGAAGGCAAGTACTAAGGATGCTTTGGCTCCTGAGAGCCTGTGGAGGAGAAAAGGAGGGAAGCATTTAACTGGATTTTCTGAGCCTCGGCTTTTCCAGAGGATGCCAATCCAAGTAGAAGAAAAAAAAAAAAAAAAAGAAAGATGAGGCCCTTCAGCAAGGCACTGATGGCCTCCAGGTTTCTCCTCTGCCACATCCAGGGGAAGTCACCCCTAGCAAAATCCTTTAATCACCCCTCAACTGTTTCCTCCTCTGTAACATGAGTGCAAGAAATAGAATCTATTTCAAATGGAGTCTTTTTGTTGTTGATGCTGTTGTTGTTCGTTTGTTTTAAATAAAACTGAAAGCAAAGTGTCTCCAGAAAATTTGCAATAAATACTGATGTGCTGTGGTGGCTGTGGTTTTTCCAGTATGTGGTGATGTAAGCTTTCCTGCGACAGAACCAAGAAAAACACTTGGCCCCAGCCCTCACTCTCTCACCTCTGGAGATCCCAAAGCGTCTGGTCCTGGACCCCAGGAGGTCCTTCTGACCACTTCAATCTGGCTCCAGTTCCCCCACCCTACCCCTCCCTTCCCAGCTTGGTCTACAGAGCCGCCAACATTCCTAGAAGCCCAGGTTATTGGAATCCTAAGAGACAGAAAAAGAAATTCCCCCAAACTGTATTGAAGAAGTCTTTTTGGAAATTCATAGTTCTCACTTTTCTATTTGGAGGAAGTGAAATAAATAACCCAGGGGAGCAGAGAACTGAGGGGAGACCAAGGAGGTGACTGAAAGGATAGAATCAAAGCACCCAGTGTCTTCCCGTTCAAATATTATTATTCATTTTTTTGTGTGTATGAGATAGATAGATAGATTTTTTTTTTTTTTTACGGTGCTAGGGATCAAACCTAAGGCCCTGTGCATGCTAAGCAAGCGCTGTACCCGCTACACCACCCGCACCCAAATCAAGTACATTTTGCAGAAGACGCTAGGGTAAAACCTCTTCTCCAATGCTGCCTGTCTTTCCCTGAGTGGGAATCCGGTCCCCCAACAGCTTCCGGAATGTGGGGAGTCCAAGACACACCTCGGAAATACCCTGCCTAAATAAATGTCTTCCCCTATGTTTTATACAACTGAGCTAAAAAAATCCGCAAGAAATGAGGTCAGTCCATATCAAGAGTGCTTAGTGGCATATGTCAGAGAAGTCCTTTCCCCTCCGCTAGGGGTTCCCCACTTATGTGTGATTTCTCTCCCTCCCCCGCAGGGTTGGGGATGGAACCCCGGGCCTCTTGCTCTCTAGTTGCACTCTCCCATTCAGCGCCTCCCAACCCCAGTCTTCAATCCGGACGGGACAGGTGACATGCGGGACTGATTCCTAATCTCTGCCCGTTTCTGAAAAGTCAACGAGGACTAGATTTCTTGTTCCATATTTTTCCTAGCCTGACCATCACAACGACTCTCAGGCCATCTCAAAATGAAATTCTGCCTGGCCCCCAGGTTAGCAGGAGCCGGGTGCGGTGTCGCCCGCCTGTAATCCCAGCAGCTCCGGAGGCTGAGGCAGGACCATCGTGAGTTCAAAGCCAGCCTCAGCAACTTAGGGAGGCACTAAGCAACTCAGTGAGGACCTGTCTCTAAACAAAATACAAAATAGGGCTGGGGTTGGGGATCAGAGGTCGAATGCTCCTGAATCCAATCCCCAGTATCAAAAAAAAAAAAAAAAAGAAAAAGAAAGAAAGAAAGGAAGGAAGGAAGGAAGGAAGGAAGGAAGGAAGGAAGGAAGGAAGGAAGGAAGGAAGGAAGGAAGAAGGAAAGGAAGAAAGAAAGAAAGAAAATAAATGGAGCAGGTACCCCGCGTCCACAAGAAAAAGGCCATCAAGAGTCCAATCCTGGCTCAGGCCCTCTCTCGAGCCTGCCTGGAAAGCTGGGGTGTAGGACTGCTGGTTTGGGGTGCAGGCGGCCTCAGCACCCTCCACCGCGCCCGCACACTCTACTGGGGCTGACAAGGGCCTTGCGAGCGACAGTGTTTCCTAGCGCTGCATCACCTGGGATGGGATCTTCAAACTCTGAAAAATGGAGGTGGGGCAGAGAGGAATTCCCGGACAGAACTCAGCATCTTAGTCGTTTGTCAATAAGAAAAATCGGTAGAATTTACCCTGAAGCCATCTGTAGTTTTAAACTCAACGAACTACCTGTGCAGGACAGATGTGCGTAGAAGTGGGGAGGGGCTCATTTAAATAACTGTGGCAACAGACCTGCGGCCTACTGGGCAGAAGATCTCTTATGATTAATGAAAGGGCTTGGCTTTACGCTTTACAATTTTAATGAGACTATCGGGGACTCCGCCCACCTTAAGCACTTGGCCGGCCTGGATTGTAGTGTCCAAAGCATTCGCTTGGCCTCAGCTTTTGCAGCAATTTGCTTGGACAACTCTGTTGGTTCCCAAAAGTTTACACGGGAAAAATCCCACACCCATTCCAACCAGTTATCTCTCCCTTAGTTCTCATTTGTTCGTGGCTTTCTGGCTTGGGCAGTATCCATCGAAAGAAACATGGACGATGGGTGGATGACGTTCCCGCCTGAGGTGGGTCTCTGGCATTAATTGTCCCAATAAATTGAGATATAGTGTGCATAATGCATTGTAGCAATATGGTTATAGTCCACGTGTATGACTTAATTAAGCTATTTGCAGCTTGATGCTGCAAGTCAACGGGTGTGCAAGTGGATTAACAATTGCCGGCTCCCTTATCCTCAGGATGGTGCATAATTACTTTACTAGCGGTACATATCAATTTTTGATGATTGCGGAAGCCATGCTCGCTTCACCAAGAAGTCTCTTAATAACTCTCCATTGTGTATTAAAAAAAAAAAAGTAGTGTTTGGAAATATTTTGAAGTTGCTCCCAACATTTTTATAGATTCTGGTTGTGGCTTTTATTGGGCTGCTGTTTTATTCCTGATGTATTTTTTATAAAGGGGCAAAGGCTAAACTTTAAGTCAGTGCTCCATGAGGGAATTGGGGACATTGCATTCCAGCCTGTATTCCATTGGCCAGAGCCAGGTTATCATAGAAGAAATGTAGTAGTCCCTTGGAAAGGTTTTAAACCAGGCATCTCAAAAATTCTAGCTATGCCTCTCTCTCTCTCTCTCTCTCTCTCTCTCTCTCTCTCTCTCTCTCTCTCTCTATCTCTCTCTCTCTCTCACACACACACACACACACACACACACATTCCCCTTAAATATAAGTGATGTTACCCCTCATGTCCCAGCACCTCTTTCCCACTGATACCAACACCAGCAATGTCCTGAATGATGGGCCAGACTCAGGAAAGCAAGGCGTCTGGTGGCACCACAGGGGTGGTGTGTACTAACTGGGTTGATGAAATTTGCCAGAGCTAATAAAATTATGCAACTTGATGACAGAGACATTGATGTTCCTATTTCCTGGGTTCCTTGCCCTTTGTTTAGAGTCAGATGGCCCAAAGCTCCAACTCTCTTCTGACTAGGGATGGGTGGTGATGATATGCATTTGTGCCTCTGTGATTTACCATTTGAATCTTAAAACTAACCATTTGACCTCTCTGTTTCAAACTAGATTCATCACTTGTAATTTTATTAAAAAGTCCACTGGCCATCAATCATAATGAGAGCATGGGGAGCCAAGATTTTTCCAGAGAAATGTGTCAACTCATGGACACCTGGTCCTTCTAAGGTCCTTTTCCTGTTCTGGGCTGAAAAGACATTCTTGTGGTTTCCTCTGTGGATTCAGATTCAATGGCAGCACCCAAAGTACAGTAGCATTTAAGAGGAGAGGTTTTTTTACTGGATTAGGGTCAGAGCTGAGTCAGACAGTGTCCATGCCCTGACTTAGGCCAAGTTCTAAATAAACCCTCTGCCTCTGAATTCAAGAGATGGTTTGACAAACTGTCCCAGCCTGAAAGGAAATTTCATAAAATTTCAAAAGGTGAAATCAGGTTCAGGGCTACTTCCCCCTCCATTTCTGATAGTGATGCTGTAATACATCACTTTGAAATTATTATTTATCTCAGTCTACTTTTATGTCAGAGTATTCATGTCATTGCTTGGTGGAGAAATAAATGTAAAAAAAATTTTTGAGGGTAAACAGTAGTCTTTTAATCTGAACTTGATATAAATTCCTTAGAATTAAGGTTGTGGAGTCCCCTGTTCTTAAGGGTTCCTAGTCGAAGTCAATTTGTTCTTGTACCTGAAGCAGGTGATGTTTCTGCAAAGACATCTGAATGACAGCGGGAGTGAAGGACAAATCTAATAAAGCCTAATAAAGCGTGAGCGTCAAAATGTCATTAAACTTACAAAGATGAGACTCAAAATCACCAAAAAGGTAAATGTCTTCATTAGTCTGATCTCTGAAGACTGTCGAACATTTCATTAATTTATAATTTATGATTGTTTGACAAATATTGAAAAGTATGTAAATATGAGCGGGATAATGTCTTTTCTGCGGGAGATGAGGAAATGACCCAAACTGTACGTGCCTGCAAGATTACACACAGGACCCAGCTCTCTGTTATCAAACTGTGCCGCCCCTTTAGCCAACATATTGTGCAAGTGACAAGTGAAATAGTGCAGATAAACCAATGGTTTAAAACGTAATAAAGACAACAGCCATTTGCATTTTTTACATTTTATTACAAAGGTAATTTACTATGACACATTTCTGAATGTAATTTATGAAAACATGTTAAAGCAATTACATCGTGTATACAGCCCTCAGAGCTACAAATTTCAGATAAATAATATTATAGATCTTCAGAGACTTTCACTATTGAAAACATATCATAAAGGGAATCCTTTATCTCAAAAATGTGTTGTACATGAGAAAATAATGGCATTAAAATTTAAACTTAAGAATAAAATCTTGAAGAACAATAGAAAGTAAATGAATAATATTCTTTGCTGGAATTACAAAATTAAATCTTCATGATGACAATTTGCTTATTTCACAGGGTTTATTATCAACATTTTTTTTTTTCTTTCCCAGAGTCAGTGTTAGTTAGGAAGAATTAAAGGCTTCTTGGGAGAGGGAGTCAAGAGGAATATATATTTCCTTTTTTAAATTCCTGAGCTCATTCTTTGTCTCCATTTCTTCTCTCTAAAGCACAGGACTGTGCCAACTTTGGAAAAGTAAAAGAGAAATTCCTTTCCTTGAAGGTCTGCACCAATCCTTTCAGCAGACCAGCTTATGAGAATTTCTCAAAATGAGAGAAAATTCCAAGGAGGAAAAGACAAGAAAAGTTTACATAATAAGACATAAAATAAAAATGAGGGACATTTCATTCCTCCTCCCACTCCCCACATTTTAATTTAATTTGTAGTGGATCCCTAATATCTTCTAAATCTGAAGGTGCGTGATCACCTACTTATATTTAGCCCCCAACTATTCTTGTTATTTGGGGTGGGGGAGTGAAGGGAGAGTCTTCTTTCCTTCTGTATTGACAGATGTGATGTTTTTCTTAAACACATAAACTTTAAAAATCAATCATATTGTAGACCTGCCTTGGGCCCTATTTCTGCCTGTGAGGTTGGGGGACGCCCTGGGTTCATTCCACAAACCTGAGATATTTTGTAAATTGACCTGAATTGTCCCCTAGGGAAACTTACCTGCTATAACAGACTTACAGCCCAGTTCTCCTCTTCCACCTAAGAAAGCAGGCCCCAGACACACTCAGATTCTAAACGTAGGTATTACCTGGAGCATATAATAATTGTGCTAGAGTCTTCTCCTTCAGGTGAGTTTAGTAGTGGCCACAGCTACTGACCCCAAAAGCTTCACATTCATCCCAGTCCCAGTACCCAACACCCCCAGCTGGATGCAGATGCACTGGGGTCTTAAAAACCATAGAGTTTCCATAGAGTCAAAGTTACTCAAAGTGGACCACCCTTAAAGACAGACCACTGCTTGGTCCAGGTGGCCAACATTTTCTATAGAACAGTGGGCAGGTGAGTTCTGGAGGTCTAACAGCTCAGACCCTTAGAATTCTTGCCCACAGTCCCAGGGTCTACCCACCTGGACTCCAGAAGTCCCTGCCCAGAGATTTCTGTTCTACCTCACCTCCTGCTAGACTTCTGATGACAGAACCCTGCAGGTGCTGATGCTCTTATCAGGAGAAGGTAGAATCCTCTTCTCCCCAGAAACTAGGCAGTCAGCATTCCTGGTGGTAGACAGGAAGCTCAGTTTTTGGATCCCCATTCCTCACCTTACCGCTCTTCCACCCTGCCTATTCTCACTTTACCACAAGGATTGCCTCATCATCAATCCCTAACCCAAGCCAGACAGGGGCCTAAGTTTGAAAGCTCCTGTCACTAGCCTTCTTGTTTGCCCCACAGCCTCCAGGGCTCCATCAGGCGAAGGGGTGGTGGGGGGGGGCTGTGGGTTAGTTTTAACCAGGGTTAAGACGTCTTCAGCTCCAGCCTTTGTCTTTCTTGGAATGTTTAGGGGCTGCATATGCTTTTGTGTTGCAAACAGCAAGCAGGGTCCCCAGGAGTCCCTGACCTCGTGCCTTGGCGGGAGCGCAGTTTCCCTGGACAACTGCGGCTGAGCCAAGCATTAGGAACAGGCGCGGTGCCACACGCACCCGAGCCCTCGCAGACACGCAGCGCCCCGTGCGTATACGAAGAAAATTTCCTTCTTCATGGAAGGAGAAGAGGAAGGGAGATGAGGAAGGGTTAGTAGATTCAAAACTGAATTTCACTAGAATTGAACTACCTGCATTCGTGGGCTACCAGAAGGATGAAATGTAATGAGAGAGGAGGGTTCAGTAAGGAGAGAGGAAGGGGGTGGGGGGAATGATACCTGCTGATTTGTCAACTCCGATGGGCAAACAATCTCCTAATAACAAATGAAACAATGAAAGGGCTGCATTGTTTCCTACTAAGCTCTCTGTACACGACCCCATTTATATCTACATAGCCATCTTTTGATGACTTATAGTATATGCAAAAACAAACTTTCTCAGTCTCCCCCCTCCCTTCTTCCTCTACTTCTTCTTTTCCTCTGCTTGCCAGGCTTTTCTTTCCAAGCAGATGATTTTAAAAGCAGGCAAAGAAAAGGAAGGAAAAAAAAAAAAACTCTACCAACATCACCACCCAAGAAATGATAAATAGCGTCGCATAGCTAATGGCTGGAGGGCGCGTTTACCAATTCATAATCATTTATTCTTGGTGATGTATGGCTCTTACTCTTAAATCTGAAAAGCTTCTATTTGAAGGTGTAAATAGCTTCCCCCCCCCCACCTTCTTGCAGTAAACCTTCCTGCATTAGCAGTGATTGATCTCATGTACAATTCGTCCCAGAGTGCTATTTTACAGGGGGAACACTAGCTTTTGGAGATTAACTGGGGAGTCTGTTACATATTAATGAAGCCGGGAGATATACTAACGTTTTGGTAATTTAGTTATTTGTGTCTATAGCTATCGTCGTTATTTTCTTTTAGACCCCTGCGGTTGCTATCCATCGAATTAAAAAGTGGTCCTTAGAATTATTTTTTTTCCACTGGCAACTAAACGCCACTTAATGTGAAAAACAAATGTTGACTTCTCTCTTGAAGGAAGTGTGTTTCTTGGCAAGACATCAAAGTGTTTTAAACTGTATTAGTGGGTTATGTTAGTTTTCATACCCAGAGCTTGTGCTAAAGTAATAACTAAAAATCAGAAGAAAAAAGAATTCCAGGCCTCCCTCTATCCAAGAAAAAATATTGGATCTTCTGGAAGATGAGGGGAAATTTAAAAGTTTAAGAGGAAAGTGTCCTGGCAGGAGGTGCCACAAAGTATTTGGAAATCCAAACTGAGTTAGCGTTGGGAGTGGGTGGGGTAAGGAGAAATGAAGTTGCTCCTTGATTTGCAATGTGATCATTAATATCCCACCCAAATGAGACATCAACGTCATTAATGCTTGTGTGTTCAGGGATAGAGACTTAGAGTGAATTCCAATCATGGCTCGGGATAAAATGACAGTGCTGTTTTGATTTCCTGTAGAATTTTTATAGCGAGGTTGTTCCTAAAATGCCCTCTAACTTCCAAAGAAATATCTGGGAGTTATCTGAAGCAAGGAAGTCTTTCTAGATTGTCCCCCAACTCCTCCTGCTCTGTGAAGGACTCAAGATGGCAAGTGATTGAAGGAGTGACCTGAACCAGGGAGAAGAGTGACTTCAAAACACCTTGGTCAAAGTGGAGTGAGCACCCCACGTCTGCCTTATGGAAGAAATGTGGATCACTCATTTCCACTTACACGAAGTCTGAGAACCGCCCGCTGAGTTCACGAGAGCCCAGCGACTTTGCATCACATCCCTGAGGGACACATCCCTCTCTGGATCCTAGTGTTTGGACCTTAGCCTGATCTGTCTTATTACTGCCTACCCCACACCGGATCCCCTTCCTCCCCCCAAAGGAGGCCCTTTTATAATCCCCTCCCACAGCTTCTGTCATCACCCTCCTCCAAGAAGCCCTGATCTGGAGCTCCGGACGGCCCGGGCCTTCCTTCCACCAGAGTTTGATGAGAGGGCAGCTTCAAGAAGCAACAACCTTTGCGGAGCGGAGAAACGCTGAAGCGTGATAGCGCCAGTTGGCCGGGGCGCGCCCCTTTTGTTTTCGGGGGGCGATTTATGTTCTTTATAAAAATGTGGTTTGGAAAAATAGAAAGGGCCTTGAAAACGTTGTTACAATGAAAAAGGGACAAATTAGAAGACATTTTCTGTGATCAAAGGCGAGAGGGAGAGCGCGCATGGGCATTCACAAAGCTTGACTTATTCACTCCCCTCCTTTGCAAGCCGGGGCAACAAGCGTGTCCCCCATTGACAAGGAGCCCTATTCAGACTGCAGGTGCGAATTGGGCCGGCGCGCCCGGCCACATTATGTCAAGGTTGTTGGAGATTAGTGTTCGGCCTTAATAACTAAAGCGCTTGATTTACATTGGAAAAAAGCCCCCTCAGCCGTGAAAACAAAATCGTTGAACGCGTGATCATTGCGAGGGCGGCTGATATCCTAATACTAGCATTGTTCTCAGTCCGGCCCAGGCGTGCCCGGCCTCCTCATGAAGGGCACGTCCTGGGCTGCTGGCCGTGGACCAGGTCCCCAACCACATCCCCTTGTTGGGGGCCCACAAGAAAAGGTGATATGTGGAAGTGTCCTTGAGGCCAGAGAAAGACAGAGTTGGGGAGAGTCCACCTCTGGACAGGGCCTTGGCATAGCCTGGGATAGGATAGGGGGCTCCAGGTCCATTGGCCGTCAGGTCAATACTGGGGGAGCTCCAGCTTCACTCGGGTAGGAGAGTTGGTCTTGAAGTGCCCTTGGTGATAACGATTTTGGTAACAGGTGAAGGTCATGTGGGGGTAACCAGGAAGCTGAAGGAACTTAAAAAGCACTAAAGTACACCCAAGTGTTCTGGGTGGGTGGGGCAGCCTCCAAGAAGACTGGCCAAATTTCCTTCCTGCAAGGGAAGACTATTTCAGAAACTCCCCAGCACTACCTGCAGCCCATGCTTTAATTTTTCCCCCCTTTTCCGGTTCTGTCTTCCCAGGGAATGGGGAGGAGTCCACCTTGGCCTTGGTACTGGGTGCCCCTGTGTGGCTATTTCAGGGCAGACTCCATCCCCCGTCCATTCTATGCCTCCCACATGTACCCCTCCCCCACCCATGAGAAGCGATGCAGAGAACAAGAGGTCTGTAGTAGGCAACTACCAGCGGGCATTTCAGTCTGGATGTGTATGCATTCTAGCTGCAATACCTTTTGTGGAAGTCAAGCTACTTAAGGCAATTTCCATAAGATCTGTCCCTGAAGAAAAGGTTCTGTGGGGACAAGGTGAGAAAGCTGTTAACTATTGTCTGGCCCTGAAAAGGTCGTAAGTCAGCGCCTCAGTAGCTGACCTGTCAGGGGAAGGTATAAAGGCTTTATTCATGCAGTGGCTGCAATGTTCTCAGCTCTCACAAAAGTGTTTTTATGATTCGATTTTCTTACCTCTTTTCTTAATTAAAAAGCTGAACCATTAGAATAGCACCTGCATCGTGTCTTGACGGTGCCTGCATACTAATTCCAGAGCCTTTACAGGCAGTAATTATAACATAAAATCAGAGATTGAATAAAACAGAAGGATTTTGCTCCCAAAGCCCTGCTAATCCCCTTTTAAAAGGGTCTGGTGAAATAATTCAGAACAGTTTCCGGAAGTTGGATTACCACTCCTTTTTTCACTTTTTACAATGAAATGATATTTCACACTTAAAGAAGGCTGTTTTTCTACAACAGTTTTTTTGGTGTTGTTATTGCTTCTTTCCTTTTAAAGAAAATTGGCAGTTTCTTTTTTTTTTCTTTTCCTTTTTTTTTTTTTTTTTGACAATGGAAAACATTTCACTACAGATTCCTTACTCAGTAAGTGCAGCAGCAGAAAAAAATGGGGAGGTTTTTTTTTTTTTTTTGGTATGTTCGGAATATTTATATTTTTCTCAGGTGAAGTGGCTGAATAGGAATTGCTTATATACATCAGGCAACTCTTCAATTCTCTCAGAAGAAATAAATAAGCGAATCTTTGGAAAGGCAGACATATTTTTCTTGACTTAGAAATGTACACATTTCCAGCAAAATGCTTTTTAGCAAAATGCTCAGAATATTCTTTAAAAACTGTAATACAGGGTCTGGGTTGTGACTCAGTGATAGAGCACTTGACTGGCATGTGTGAGGCACTGGATTTGATTCTCAGTACCACATATAAATAAATTAAAGACAGAAAGAAAGAAAAAATAAAAGTCTATCATCAACTTAAAAAAATGTAATACATTGATGAATGCAAATGCTAGAGGCCTCCATTAAACTCTGAGTAGGACCTTGCTATGGCAAAAAGAAAGGACCTTGATCTATTTGCACTTCTCCTTAATTCTGGCAAAGAATACCCTGTCCTCATCTGGCTAATATGATCT
The DNA here is from genome assembly GCF_045843805.1 of Urocitellus parryii. NCBI lineage: Eukaryota > Metazoa > Chordata > Mammalia > Rodentia > Sciuridae > Urocitellus > Urocitellus parryii. Next base: position 110,109,532 of record NC_135532.1, read on the forward strand.
TGTGTGCCAGCCAGTCAGTCACAACACAAGAGAAAACTGGATCATCCTTGTGATATTCTAAATTAATCATCTGATGATGTTGGTGGTGGATATTTTTCTTTCTTTTTGCCATTACCTGCAATAGCATGGCATAGCACCTTGCATTTGCCTAATTTTGGTTTATTCCTTCTGCACACATTTCCCAGGGCTGTCCATTTATTTTGAGGCTCAGAACCCTGTGCACAGCCCTGCTCATCTTGTTTTGAATTGATCAACATCCTCAATCCAGATTTTGATTCATGTCATCTACACTGGCTCTACAGGAGAAAAAAAAATGTGGGACCAATTTCAAAGTCAACCTGCTAGGCCATATTTACATTAGATTAACCTGTATCCTAAGGAATTTTTTTCCCCTTTCTCTTTTCACAAAGCTCCTTTGATGTTTGCAAAGCAACTGGAAGATTCAGAGGAAACTCAGCCCCCCTCCCCCATTGTCTACTGAACTGAATTTCTTTCGTCGTCATTTTTTTTTTTCCTGAACGACTTTGGAGTCTGAGCTCATGATGACCTTCCTAGAAAAGTTCTGTTTCTCTTCTTCATGGGAGATATTTGGGTGAAAAGGCAGTACAGTCCTGATTCCCAGATAGAAAGCTGGAAACAGCAGAGTGTCATTGTAGAATATTCAGTCACTTGGTGACCAAGAGGTTATTAGTTTTCCCTGAAATGAGGATTAAGTAAGAAAAAAAAAATCATGATTGTGAAAGAGTTCCTGGTGAATTCCTAGGAGGAAAGTACTTTTTTTGGTCACTTTTATGCCCACTGCCCTGTCACTCTACTTCCCTCTCACATTTACTGGCCTCCACACTTGAGTCTTAAGAAGCCCCACATGGGACTCACAATAAACCGCAGAGACTTATGATAAAAATAAATCACCATCACTGCTGGCTGGGCCCCGGAGTTTAGTACAATGCCAGAGTCTTAACAAGTCATAAGGGTGACATTAAGACTATCAGTTTTTCAGCATTATTCTGTACTGAAATAAACTCGGTTCTCTCTAATTTTTCTTTGGCCTTTAAAAAATAAATTGCCTAGAGAGTTTCTGGCTGCACAGGGCTCTGGAATTCTTAGGGTAAAAAAAAAAAAAAAAAAAAAAAAAGTCAATAAAGTACCAGGACCCTTATCTATTCTCCAGGCTGCCTGAGGGAGGCGCACACTGCTGGGGAACTTGGGGCCCCTTCCTAGGTAGATGCCAAACTTTCTAGAAGGAACTAGAGAAAGCCATCTTGTTTACTGAGGCACTATGGGACATGTCTGAAAGATGGAATTTCAAGTCATAGTAATAACAACTAGCAGCCAGGAAACCTAAAGGTTTCAAGGTTGTCTTATATCACAAAGTCGCTGAAGATAATACAGCATTATAAAAATAAAAATTAAAAAAAGACACGGAGGCGGTTCATTTCCCTCCATTATACAAACAGGGAGCTGAATCACAAGGAAGGGCAGAAAGTTAGTAGGTGAACAAGTGAGACAGACAGTCTCTTTCTATCCAAAGTTTTTCCACCAAAGTCACAGTTTTTATCAGGTGCTTTAATGTGGAATTGGAATAGAGGAGTGAGGGTAGGGAAGGGAGGGTCATTAGCAGGCTAATAGTGCCCCAAGTTACTGCTGCAGGGTAGGCATGGGTAACTTTCCCAAAGGACAAGTGAAATGATTCTAGGATGAGGCTTGCTGCGGACACTAGGAGACCCAAAGGTTACACCATCCCAAACTGCTAAAATAATAATAATAATAATAACAGAAGAAGCAGCAGCAGCAGCACCTGAAAGTAAAGCATTCTCTCCTGGTGGCTAGGAATCAAAGTGTCTCCAGCACTTCCTCTTCCCTCTCTTTCTAGAAGCCCCGGGGTTCCTCCATTCTAACTCGGACTAGGAAGTTTCAAAGGCAGGCAGGCTTTGCTTCTCCAAAACCCCAATGTGGGATGCCAGGGCAGCTGCCCCTCCAATGCTCCGTTTTCTCTGCATTCTCTCCAATGGTTCAGGTCTCAACTCCCAGTTCCTTTCTCTGTGCAGGGCGTTCTTGGGCCGGATGGGGAGTTGGGCCCCAGGAGGAGCAGCTGTGAGTAGGAACAGCCACATCGAGCAGGGAGCACTGAGCCAGGAAGGGCCCTGACTGGGGGTGTCGACCTCTTTCTTAATCGCCACTTTCCCGCATCACAATGATTTAATGTGTGCTGTCTCAAAGTTGAGACAGACCGGGTTGAGAAGACCAAAGCAAGAGAGGGGCTCCTCCAAGCAGTCCCTGAGCCGCAGGTGGTGGTGATGGGGTTCTGCCATTGGGACAGGAGGGGGAGCCTGGTGTAGTAGCCACGCCCAGGGCCCTCGCCCACACGGACAGTCTTGGTTTCCCCTGGTGACCTCCCTACTCACCCCGCGGGTCTCCCTCCTGCCTCTGCGCTCTGGGATCCCTTTCCCCAGTGCTCTGCCCAGGGCTGCTGCCCTTGAACCGTGAACTGGTTCTCTAAGGAGACCTAGCAATTCCACCACAAGAGCCACCGTCCTCTCCTCCACGTCATGTCCCAGCCAGGCCCACGGAAACCAACTTCTCAGCTTCTCAGCTTTAGCTGGAAGTCACCGGTCTGAGCCAGGTGGTGGAGGGGAAGAAGGGTGCTGGTAATCTGGTGACGCAGTGACTTTAGTGGAGACAGGGAAGAGGACGAGTGGCAGGCCAGATAAACTGGGCATATGCATCAGATGCTGAAACCCAACAAAGGTACCAACTAGGGTCCAAGGAAGAATCATATGGGCTGTAGCCTCTCAGTGTCGAGGCTAGGACCTTTGCCGATGTATGAAGGGAGGATGGTGCCTCCCCTACTTGTCCAAGGGGCAAGAATCAGCTAGAAAGACTCCTGCGATGCCCTCTGAGGTACTATGCCAGAGTTCAGGCAGGACTTGGGGTCAACTGGATCTCTCTTGTCCTTTCCTTGGTTTGATTCCTGTCAGCCACCAGAGTTCCCAAATTCAATGGTGGTTTGTGAGAGTGTTCACCCCTGGCCCTCAGGACCATGGGAAGAAAGCCTTTCCAGGCAGACACAGGTCAGTCACCCTTTTCCCTTCTGTAAATCAGTTGATGCCATTGGGGCGAAATTGAGGCAAGAGCGGTGTTTCCCAGGATGGCCATTTTGGTGGGCCCTCCATTGGGCTGCCTAGGTGAGGCCCCAAATATGTTTCTGTGAAACCATAAAGAAAGAGGGGGAGAGAACTGTGGGCTGCGGTAGGACCCCAAATCTCTCCCATGATGGCGAAGCAATAACAGGACATCCAGATTCAAAAGAGAAAGGAAAACAACACATCATTTATTTCCAAATAAAATAGCAAAATGGAGCTCTATGTACACAAAGGACTTCAGAAGGGGAAAGAATCGCAGGTTTTATTTCATTTACATTTACATGATTCCAAAAAGATTATGAGCCTCAACTTTGATTCAACAATCAAAGTTCATTCAACAATCACTTTCAGTCAAATACATAACAACTTCTTTTTTTTTTCTTTCAAATTAGTTCATAATTTAACTGATGCTAAGGGGACAGATGATAAATCACAAAGTGTGGGTAGAGAAGGTACCAAATAGTCTAGAGTTTCACTCAGGCTTTCCTGTATGTGTGAATTATGATTATAAAATGTTTGCCTGTCTGTATAATTCACATTCATTGCAATCATTACATTTTCCCATAAATTAGCGATATAAACAAACATATGGAGACCTCCAGTAAACAAATAAAATCAATATAAGAGACAACATTTTGCAGCAACTATAATAACAGCATGGGTTACAGCTTGGGGAAACTTCTTTACAAATCATTTAGTCAGCACACACAGGGTGGGGGGATGGGCACATCCTTGTTGATTTAAACCACCTTTAAAACCACAACAGGAGGTTGGGGAACCTGAACAAGGGTGAAAGTTTCTTTCCTGGGCACAATATAAAGTGAAGAACTGCACATTTGGGTGGGGGAGGGGAGAATGAGCATTAGCATGCACTTTTTGGTCACTATCACGTAGACCAAACCTTCGGAACTCCAATTACCAAGATTCTGAAGAAAATAGGAAATTATCAGAACGTCTTTCTCCCTTCAGCCACTGTCCTTTTAGTTAATGGCATAAAGGGCTTGCTGATTGCTACTAGGGAGAGGAAACACACAATGGGTCTATTTTTAGCAAGAGTTGCCTTTGAAGGAGGAAATTAAAAAAAAAAAAAATCCTGGACTGCAGCCTCAGGTTCCAAGAATCTCAGGCAAGAAAATTTAAAGCCTGAGGGGTCTCCAAAGAAAGCTCCTTCAGGTAACCCAACCTGGGCTGATAAAGTGCAGGCCAGAGCTAAGAGCAGCAGACATACAAGAATGGACTTTGGGTATGTACCCTTTGCCTGCACCCTCTCTGCATTCTTTTTCCCATGTTCCAGAGCTGGAGCAAAGGGTCCCCCAACATCTGCACACTTCACCAGGCCCTGACCCTGAGGGCTAGGCAGTGCTTTTGTCTTTCTCTTAGCAAGACTTATCCCTAAAGTTATCTATTGGTGTAGTGTGTGGATATTTTTTAAAAGAAGTTTGATTTTATCTCTTTAGAAACGGTTTGAAACTAACGGGGTAGAGGGAGTTTGACAGAGAGGAGAACAAATCGCTGACAAAGAACCTTTTACGTTTCATCAGCGTTGTTAGGACGACAAGCAGGAATGTCTCAGATAATAACTCCCACTTCAAAGATTTCTCAGCTCAATAGAAAGCGGACCATCCTTTTTATTCAACCACAAGGACTGGCACTAAAGAAGACTCCACTGTTTGATTTTTTTCCACCGTGTTTATTTTCCTCTATTCACTGGGGTACTTGGATAAAATAAACAACAAGACAATTAAGGGAACATGGACTTCTAACTTTCCTGCCATCTTCCCTATCCCCTTGGCCTTGGGCTTTTGAGTTCGTACCCAAAGCCAGCCCAGGCCTAAGGATACCACACACCCCAGTCCCTGGGCAGAAAAAAAAGTTTAGGGGTTGCAGGAGTCCTTTGGGATGGAGGGTCAGAGACCAGTACCAGGAGCCAGAGTAGAAATGTCCCTGTGGAACAGTGTGATTTCCCCAGACTTCCCCAGGGTGGCTCCCTTCCCCCCAATCCTTCATCAAATTCAAACCCACATCCTGCTAAAGATCCAGAGAGGCGCTTCGCACAAAACTGAGCTAGGGATGCTCATTTGTTAAGCTTCTGAGGTTGCCCTAAAGTCATTTACTCCTGACCCTGGAGCCTCTTTGGGGCGCAGTCAAGATGCACAGAGTCCGGCTCCTCCCTTTCCTGAAAGCGTCCGGGCGCCAAAGCCCCCTACATCAGGGTGCAGGGTGAACCCCTAAACTCAGGCGAGGCAGGTCCTAGGGAGGAAGTATATACTGGAGAGCACAGTGACAGTATTAAATGGCGTGAAAGCAAAGGTCAGCGCAAATGTATCTTAATAGAGTGTCTGCAGTGAAGTGTGCCGCCTTTGAAGCGGCCGCTCCCCGCGCGCATTTCCATGGCGAGCCTAACACGGCATGCTGATGCACCGTCAAACTCACACTTTCAACCCCAAAACCCGACTCTTTGAACAACCCGAGCTTGATTAGACCTTTCTCCTTTTCTTTCCCCTCTTACAAACCATTTCCTCGCCTTTAGAAACTCGCCATCAAACCCAAATGCGCCCTCTGATCACCGCAGAAAGCAGAAACAAAGAGGGCTGAGCGGCGATTCAAGCGGCCCTTTTCTTCCCTCACATTATTATCCATTTTTATTATGATCGGGAACAAGTGCCCATTCGCGTGGGTTTTGTTTACCGGAAATTAAATGAAAATGATTTAGTCCACGTCAAACAAAAATATATACTTGTATACACAAGAAAAAAGGCCTGTTAGACGTAAATATTATGTCCTTAATGAAAAGCCTGGACGGGCTCCAGGCTCGGCCTTTCAGGATTTCAGTGCGACTTGCCCATTGCCATAGAAATCCTAACTTACCATGAAGATGCACCGTGGCGAAGAAACACTGCTTTGTGTGCGGGCCCTTTGATGTCGCAGGCACGAGATGCGGGCGCTCAGCTGCGCAGGGCGAGATTACCTTGCGAGCAACGCGGTGGACATCTGTAACAAGCGAATGAAAAATTAAAGGCGATTAGTGATCGACCAAACACTTTTATTTTATTTCGTTATTTTGGATTGGGGTGAAGACGAAATGCGTTGCTTTAGAAACAGAAGGGAAAGAAGCAATTCCTATTTGAAGAGGGCCACTCTCTAAACATCTCCAGGAGAAGCAAGTTTGGCAGATGCCCTCCACACCTTGGCGGTGGGGCTAGTGTGCCCTGATGGGAACCAGTTTCCTCTCGATTGCAGCTCAGGCCGGACGGCCTCTGGACCCTATTGTAGTGGGGGCTAGGAAGGGATTGCAGTCTCCCTTCCTCAACAACAGATTCACCAAAGACGTATTTGGAAGATTTCAGTTTTTATTAGGGGTGATCAAAACGGTCCCTTTCAGTTAGGATTTTATTTGGTGGAAGTTATGGGGGTTGCAGGGCAGGCGTGAGAATTGTCTAATAGATTCTCAAGAGGAGCGAATACAATATCCCGCAGAGTGGCAGAGACAGAATTTGTTCCAGCTTTTGGGTTTTGTTGTTGTTGTTTGTGGAATTTTTGTTGTTGTTGTTTGTCCGTTTCAGGGCTGGGGTTCGAACCCAGGGCCTCACTCATGCTAGTCAAGACCTATAGCACTGACTTACACCAGGGCTCAGCTTTTAAATTTGAACTGCTGAAGTTTCCCCCAGGGGAGAATTTAGCGCCCCCCCCCCATACACTTGTTTCCAAATTCTTAAAGAATTGCCATGGGTCCTTCAAACCTCCTCTCTTTTTTCTTCTGCCTTTCATATTTTTTCTTCTTCATATCTCAGCTAGGATGGTGGGGCAGCCCGCATTCTCCCTGCAGAGGGTGGAAGACTGGGAAACAGACCCCTTTTCTGTTTTTTTGTTTTGTTTTGTTTTGTTTTTTTGTTAACCCCTTTGGCAACAATTCCAAAGGCTTCCCTCTCCCCAGCCCCCAACATCTGGTTCTTTCTTCTAGGGACTTCACACTAAGCATATCAAATACACATTCAATCTAGACCCACTGATATTGTTCCTTTACAGTATTTATTTTTGTAGTTTGTTTCTCTCCCACCCAACCCTTTAAAATAAGACAACCTTAGGTGATTTTTGAGAAAGACTGTGACAGAATTGACGCCATTCACCCAGACACGTTGCCTAGGTCAAGCCCTGTTGGCTGTGGAGGCCTGGATTCAGTGACGTCATCAGCCAGCTCCACACTCCCAGCCCAAGCACCTACAAGATTGAAAGGCCAGCGCCTGGACAGGGATAGGGGGTGGGTAAGAGGACCGCAGGCCTCCTAAGGTTGAATCCTGAAGCCTCTCTGGCAGCTCTTTTGTTTGTATTTCCTGTAGTTTTGGACTCCCTACCCCAAGTATACAATGTATATAGAATCCCTGAACATACAGGCAGGCAGACCTACATATTTGAGTACTTAGGCCAGTCCATGGGGGTGGAGATATATGACTTCCAGAGAAAGGGGCTAAGCACCCCCTTATCTCCTGTATGGATGTTATGAGAAAATTTAGAATTTGGGCATTATTTTAAAGGAAAACTAAGGAAGGGGAAATTTGGGGGCTGTGACGGGAGCAAAAGAAAAAAGAAATGGGAGGCAAGAAAATGGCTGTGGAATTCTGTAGGCCACTTTCCAGAATCTGATCTCCTGAGGTTGGGATTGATGAGAGAGGGGAGGGGACAGGAAAAGGAGGCTCCGACTGGGAGCAGGAAAGGGAGTGGGGGAGGGGGCAGTTCAGGCCTCAACGAATTTTTTTTCCCGGTTCTATGAACCTTGTGGGGACTTTGGTGGCCTTACTATTGCCACCTGCAGTTGCCAGAATTGCATATAAATTCTGATTTATTTTTGTTGTTGTTCCATATGCCTCTCTTCCTTTATCCTCAACATTGGATTCATGCACTCTTGAGGGGGTGGGGTGTAGGGGATAACTGTAGAATAAATATGGGGCCCAATTTTTGTTTTAAAATAATGCTTAATCAACATCCTCAATGAGTATTGATAATTGAGTATGTTGACATACTCAATTATCAATACTCATTGACCTCTGGAAAGTTTTAGTGGTAGCCGGCCCGCCGGCTTGCTTCCTTTTTCTTCCTTCACTTCCTTCCCCTCCCTCCCTTCCTTCCTTTCTCTCTGTCTTCAAGCCTCAGTACCCCGGCCTAGACTCCGAGTGGGGGTGTACGCTGAAGCAGCAACCACAGAGGCAGACCTGATACCGGAGGTGGCGGCGGCAGCGGCAGCAGCAGGGCCAGGAAGTGCCGTGGGGCTGGGGGTCGCGGCAGGAGCAGCCGCGGCGGGGCCCGCGCCCTGACACACGTACCATTCGCTCAGGTCTGTGCTGCGCACTGCCACCGCCGCTGAGGAGGCCACCGGGGGTTCGTGGCTGCAGTCTGACGAGGGCGATACGAGGGCAGATGGTGTAGCAGAGTCGTAACCAGAGCTGGGCGGCGGCGAGCGACCATGCACCTTCATGTGCTTACGAAGAGAGCTGGGGTGCGTGTAGCACTTGTCGCAGCCGCGCACCTTGCACGTGTATGGCTTGTCACTCGTATGCACGTGCGAATGCTTCTTTCGGTCGCTGCTGTTGGCGAAGCGCCGCTCACAGCCCTCGAACTCACACCTGAAAGGTTTCTCTCCTGGCGGAGGCAAGGCAGAGACATTAGTGAGCGTGGGCCGAGTCCTAGGCTCACAATTGCCATCCCTCCATTCCTCTTTCATTTTATCAATAAAAAACCATATATATATATATATATATATATATATATATATAAAATTTAGAAATCCTTCTCCTCCACACTCAGGTTGGGCACCCCTCTCCACGCAGAGAGCGCGCCCCGGCTTCCTGGCGACCCCTCCCTCACGCCTCCTCCCCTCCCCCTCTTCCCTCTGGACCTAGGGGGAGGGTAAAGAGGAGGAGCGACAATGACTCCATCTTAGTCGAGTTTCATTCTCGAAAATCTGATCCACTCGGGTTGTTTTCCTCCAAATTTTATCCGTTAGGAGCCAGAGGCACCTTTGCCCCGAGAATACATAGAGTTGACTGAAGAGCTCACATCTGCTCTATTTAAAACTGCAGTTCTAGCCAAACGTCTCTGCCACCACCATTCCCGCCCAGCGGTCCACCCCTCACATACCCCTTCCCTTCCCAAAAGTAGCTTTTGAGAAAACGCCAAAAGCGATGAAATGATTTAAGAGGATACGCAACCTATGCACACGAAGTGTGCATAATATAGGTCCTTGCTTGGGGGAAGGTATTCGGAGCAATGATGCACCTCAAAGGCGACTTTTGCGGGAACTGAAGCCTCCTCCCCCTTCTTTTTTTTTCTTTTTATCCCCTGAGGGCAGGCATTTAGCAGCATTCTTCAAATCTTGCTAAACCATCCGATTCCTCCAGATAGGTTCATCGGCTATATTTTATTATGCACCTCCAGCAATCTCTCTCGGAGACCCTGTAGTGTGCAGTTCGTCTTCTCAGTCCAAACTGTGCAAGGTCTCCCGGCCTCCTTGGACCACCCCGCCCGCTGTTGGGCTTCGGGAGGTCTGAGCCTAGGGGCCGGCGCGGGAGGAGCCACCCAGCCAATTCGTGACCTGAGGTCTCTCTCCCAACCTTGTCCGATAGCACCGCAGCTTGGGGGGGGGGGGGCGGTGAACGCAACTGCTGAGATCAGGCCAAGCCCCCGCTCGGAGGCCAAGCGGTGGCCTGGATAGGCCCGCTCGGATCATGGCTGCGATGCCCTGCAGAGCCCAGGAAAGGCGCGAGATCAAGATAGGGTGAAACATTCGCGGGACCAAGCCCCAATCCCCGAGCTCACTGCAGCCTGAATTCGCGGGCGTGAGGGGGAGGAAAGAACCCTGAGAACCCGGAAGCCCAAGTTCCTGCCCGAGCTGCAAATGCTGCGGAAATGGGGGCGGAGAAGGAGGTGTCTAGGGCTTTAAACAAATGGATGTAGCGGAGAGCTCTGGGTCGAGGGAATCGCTACCTAGCGTCGAGCTGAAGAGCAAGAGATGTGCGGGAGAAGTACTGTTGGCCCTGTGTTTGCTTCTCGGGTCGCTTCCAGGAAAGATAGGAGCTTTTTGCCAGGTTTGAACAAACAAAGCCTCTATTCCTAGCACTGATGAGGCTCCCGCTGAGCCAGAGGTTTGCACACAAGCATCTGCTCAGGCAGCGGCTTGTGAACCCGGGACTCGGACACCGCCCAGTCGTTGGGTTCACCCCCTGCAGGAGTAGTGCTATATATCAGGCCCTCTGGAAGGGGCTGCCCTCTGCTATTTCCTGGGACACTGTCAACGATTTATATAAAAAGGTGGACGAAAGATACTCCCTATTTGCGCCTATTTTCTCCCCACGGATCCCTGCCAGCGTCTGCAAATTAAAAAAAAAAAAATCCCTTTTTTCCTTTCTCTTTCTAAAATCACACATAAAAAGAATCATGTAATTCAGAGCCTGCAAAAAAGAACAAGATTCTGATAAAATAGTGGAGGAACAGAATTTGAGGCTGATTTCCCTTCGCCCCAGAAAAAATAATTCCCGCCACACACTTAATCCAGTCTTGTGAGCTGTTCCTTGAACAAACTGATAAAACAAACTGATTTCAACTCAGACGAGGAGCAGAGGAGGGGAAAAAAAAAAAAAAAAAAAAAAAAAAAGCAGTGTACTGAGGTGATTCGTACAGCCTGGAAGTTCGCAGGCCCCAGGGAGGCCAGGTGAAGCCGCGCCCCAGCGCTCTCCCGAGCTGCAGGAGGCGCCCTGGTCCCCTTACTTGACATCCATCCCGCCCCCCGCCGACAGTCTGCTGTCGCCCTTCCCCTCCCCCTGGTCCCGGCGCTGAGCCCGCCCGGAGCGGCTTGAGCCCGGGACTGCGCGGTGAAAGGCCCAATCTCCTCCCAGGGGCTCTGCAATTGGAAAAGGCCTCCTTCCTTGCCCCGAGTCAGGTTCGCTGGACAAAGTTCGGAAGCGTAGGGGCGGCCGGGCCAGCGCCATTTTCTCGCACTTGTGGCTGGGTCTGCTTTTCCTGGTGACTCCGCCCCAGCGCAGTCTCTGCTTCTCTGCCTCGGATCCCCAGCCCTGACTCTCTATCCGCCGCTGGGGAAGGTGGGGGGACCCCCCCAGCTGAAGGGTTCCGGGAGGGGCGCCTGGAAGTGGGGTCCCTGCAGAGCACGGTGGCTGGCCCCGCGCCTCTTTCGCCAAGGCACCATTGTTCCAGGATCGCTGTGACCACCACAAAGTGAAACCTTTCGGCGCGGGCAGTCGCCTCCAAAGCCGGGCCTGGGATTCAGATCCGAGAGAATCTCAACTCCTGAGAAATCTGCTCCTGTTCGCCGCTTCCGCGACTCGAGGAAATGAAACGCCATTAATATTTGAAAAGGCAATTATTTTCCTGTTGCATCGAGAACTGTCTTCATGAATAATTTGTAGTGAGGTCTATTGCCATTTGAGAAACATTTTCTCTCTCCTCTCTCTGTCCCTCTTCTCTTTTCATTACTTAGGAGGGGGGTTTGAGGGAACGCTGGAGCAGGAGAAACTGTCAATTTTTTTTTTTTTTAACTCAAGCGGTAATGAATCGGGACTGCGAGCAAAAGAACGCACAGAATTCTGTCCTGAATAGATGCAAACCTGAGAGCCAGCCCTGGCGCACGGAACTTGCTTCTCTGCTGTAGGTCGATTGCGCTAAGAATTTAACCATTTTCTGCTTCACAGACTTCAAACAGTGGGCCGGCAAAGAGCAGTAAAAGTTTGTTTGTTTAAAAACCCCTGTCATTAAAGATGAGTTTCTTCTCCAGCTTAGAACTGCGCGTCTACCTTCCAGGTGCCAGCTGCCGGCTCCTGGAGTAGCAGGCCTGCAGGTCGGGGTCAGGATCTTACCCATCCCCCCCCTACCCTGGGGGATATAAGGAAAAAGGGGGCAGATACTTGCGAGAGGGTGGGGGACCCCAGAAAGAGCCCGAGAAAACAATAAGCCTCCAGATATGCTCCGAAAATAAAATACAATATTCAAAGTGGACTTTGGTCTTTCCTGCGAGCATGTCAGTGTCCTAGGTCTAGACCTTCCCCGAGAAGGCAAGAGTTTAGAACAAGATTCTTTCGGCACTTCCAACCTAAGGGGGTTCTTTGACTGTAACAATGGTTGGTTTTGAAGCAAGCAAAGGAGTAAGGGAAGGCGCAGGGTAGTAAAAGTGGAGCACCAAGCCGGAACTTATTTCATCTTCTAGTTCCCCCCCACACCCTCCCCCGAAATGGGGGAGGGGAGATGTCGACTTCTTAAACTTCGAGGGAGGGGGAGGAGTAAGAAGCGTGCAAACAATGGCTGCTAAACTAATTAATGTAACTTCACATGCTATTCTGGAAGTGTGAAAACTTTCTTCTTGCAATTGTATTAATTAGATGCTTCTGGCCAGAAGAGTTCAACTTTGCAAGCTCTTGCGGAGGCTCCTTTTCTTTCTGTTAACTAGAACTAACAGATGTGGTTGACACATGTCCCTATTTCGCTTAACAGCTCGGTAAATGACATTTAAGTCGGATGAGTCCCGTTGGGTCTCTGCTAAGATAAGAGGGTTAGCAAAATCTTTCTGCTGTGGGGCCAGCAAGACTCACCAAAAAGGAAGGGTAAAAGTTAGCCTATGAGACTCCCAAATCCTAAAGAAAGTGCTAAGGCTCTGATGACCCCTCAGTCCAAGTGGCAGGCAGGTTGTGAGGCTGACAGGAAGAAGAGTTCTGTCCCTCCATGCTAAAGAGATGAAGAAAAATTAGGCAATCGTTCCCCTGCTTTTAAGACTTTGAGGAGCTGAGCTGTTTTTGAAATGACTTAAAAATCAATCTCCATGGTCTGGGGGTGTAGCTCGGAGATAGAGTACTTGCTTAGCATGCGTGAGACTCTGGGTTAGATCCCCAGCCCAGCGAATAAATAAATAAATGGAACTCCATAAGCATACATTTGCCCATACAATGTTGGAGGCACGTTCACCCTTGTCCCCCAGAGCAGAAATCCTGCACTGTTCTCCCTACACACACCCTCCGGAAACTTCTGTGATTCTAAGAATAGAAGCGCATAATTAATATTTTATGGATTTGGCTCATGGAAACAATACCAAAATACCTCCCTCCTCCCCTCAGTTGGAACTTGAGGAAATCCATACCCGAGGGCCTGCTTCCCCAGAGGGTCCGCACGAGACAGCGCCGAATACTGACCTGTGTGAGTTCGTTTGTGTATTTTGAGATTTTCTGATCTAGCAAAGACCTTCCCACACCCCGGGAAAGGACAGGGGAAGGGCTTCTCGCCCGTGTGCACGCGGATGTGATTTACAAGTTTGTATTTGGCTTTGAAGGGCTTGCCCTGTCGCGGACACTCCTCCCAGAAGCAAATGTGGTTGGCCTGCTCCGGGCCGCCGACATGCTCCACGGTGACGTGCGTGACGAGCTCGTGCATAGTGCTGAAAGTTTTGGAGCAGAGGCGTGGGGGCACATGGCCATCGGCCGCCAGCCACTTGCAGATGAGCTCCTGTTTGATGGGTTGGCGCATGTAGCGGAAGAAGGCGCCAGGGCCGTGGGACGCGGCGAGGTTCACTGTCAGGTTCATGCCGCCGTAGCCCTGCAGGGCCGCAGCAGCTGCCAGGGCGTCGCTGCGGGCCGCCGACCCTGGCGCGAAGGGCTCAGGCCGTGCGTACATGTCTCCGGGGAGCCCCAGACGCAGGAGTCCGTTCAAAGGACGGCTGTGAGAGGCCTGGTGAGGCTGCTCGTGAAGGCCTGGGAATACCGAGGGGCTGGAAGCGGCGGCGAACTGGGGGCCATGGTGTCCGGAGCTGCTACCTGTTGTCGAGACAAATAGCGCGCGTGAGAACCAGTGGCGTGGGCAGCGGACTTCCCTGGGCCCCGGGGGGCAGGCCCAACCCAGTCGCACCGCGGCTTCTGCGGTCAGCTGGGATCAGGAGCCAGTCTGCTCTCCCTGTGAACCCGGTAGACAGAGCAAGGCCATACGCCTTCACCACGGTCAG